>NC_072466.1:22633612-23336112 GCF_027596085.1 Anoplopoma fimbria | reverse complement strand
ACAAACAGATTAAATTGCCATAAAACAGAGTGAGATTAATATGAGGCCACCACAGACTAACTTCTTAAATAATTATATCATTTATATTTATTATTGACCAAGGCTTAAGTGATTTTTGATGATGGCAGATTTTTTATGGAGCTTAAACACAAGCATTAATATTGCAGACAAGTCAACACAGCCTTATACTGTATACTGTACTCTTCTTCAGGGTCGTAGCTACCATTGAGTACAGTGTGTTTTTATCAGATATAAATTGTGGCATTTGGTATAACCAGTATACCTACATTTGACTGTTTATTGAACCCAGAAAAAAATTATTAAAACTTGGAAAATTACAGGAAAATATGATTTAACAGTAATAAATTACAGAAAAAAATACAGATTTCAATATAGAAAATGTCAAAAAGACTGAAATATATTTGGCTGTACGTTAAAAAAATCTCTGGAAGCGCTGGGTGGCAAAGGGGAAATATATTCACTTCCTTAAAATCCTTGGTACGGTCGTGCTCCTCTGGAAACTATGTTTATTTCTAGATTGAGTGTCAGTGCAATTTATCAAATGAGAATAGCATTTTTGGCTATGAATCTGAACTGAATCTGTATTTGAATATTGCTGCACACTGGGGTCCCTAAACAGATTTGGAATTGGAAAAAATGGGCATGACTGAAAAGCTGAAACTCCTTTTCATCCAATGAAACCAATCGTCTTCATGTGGGATGTGTTTTCACACAGTGAGAACATTTTGTGAAACTCGACGTCACTGAATAAAAATGACCAGTTTTGACCTTTGGAATAATCGCAGCCTTGTGAAACTTTATAACCACAAAGAAGAGACGTTGGGCATTCAGAGGATGTATGGCTTTAATGGGTAAGTTGACAATAAAGGGGGTTACTGAGCAGTGTTCAGAACAGAAGCGCTTGCCATTCACTTGATGAAACCTCCAAGCGTTAAAAGTTTTAGATACCAAATCACCGCATGGCTTTTTCTATGGTGCTCCTTTAGGTCTTGGTGTCTTAATGTGGTATTTTGAAGGTATTTCTGACCATTTGTATAAATTCTCAAATGGTTAAATATAGCACCAAATCTGTGTAACAAATGGTTTCAACCAAAACATTGGCACAACAAATAATATAGCATGGGAATGGCCATCATTTACTTCCATGATGATGTTCTTAGCCCTTATATAAACTACGCTTTCAACACTTAAAAAGGCCCTTTACCAAGACACAGTGTTCAGTACAGATTGATGACTAGAGAATCTTGATCAAATTCATCTTCAGGTTTCCAGCTTTCAGATGATGCACACCACCTCTACGTGGTATGTACTGTTGACCTGCTGTCTCCCCCTAAAGATCCCCTGTCCCCTTTTTTAAAAAAAGACAAAAATGTGTCTATGTGGGTCTCTTAGAGGTCACATTATTAAAGTCAGACTTTCTCAGTCATAACTTCAGCTTTTTCAATCTTTTAGAAACCTCCATAGAACACTTTGTTTTCTTTCCCTCTACCACCCGCTGCTGACTCCTGTCTGCCTCCTACACATCTCCACGCTGTTCAGTATTCCACTCAGACTCCTATAATGGTCCATACATGGCGGCGGCAGTCTTGATGTGCTGAGCTCACTGCTTTTCTCCCCTCCAGTGAAGGAGCCATAACCCCCCTCTACAAACAGCTGGTTCGATCCGGTTCATGCCGGGGACATGGCGTTCAAGGATGAAAAATGTCCCATTAGCATTTTCATCTAGATGGAGAGGGAACCTCTGTCTGCCTGCGTGTGCGCCGACCTTGAGTGAGAGCCTGACCCTCTTAATGAGCCAATCAGCAGGCATCTGCTTACGTTTGCCGGCAAGCACGCCCGAGGTCTACGAGTGCATGTGAGGGACACATTTAACATAAAAACTAATCCAGACTTATTATATATGCCATATTTAATGCAGTGTTTGGTCTAAAGTGCTTTACAGTACACTGAGCGTGTACATTTTGAGTATGGATGTCCTCATTGGGAGTGGAGTCTCAGTCTGTGATGATTAAAGTGACATTTCCTGCTCACTTCCATCATCAAAACCCTTCTGTGTTCCTTGAAGTGAAGTAAGTACTCAAAGGATCACCCAAAAACTGAAATTTAGACATCATCAAGCTGACCCCATGTCAGTCTAAACTGGTAGGGGTACGCAGAGGTCTGATTCAATTCAATTCAGTTTATTTTGTATAGCCCAGAATCACAAATTACAAATTTGCCTCAGAGGGCTTTACAATCTGTACACATGAGACATCCTCTGTCCTTAAACCCTCACATCCTCTGTCCTTAGACCCTCACCTCCTCTGTCCTTCCCTCACATCCTCTGTCCTTACACCCTCACATCCTCTGTCCTTCCCTCACATCGGCACAGGAAAAACTCCCCTCGGCACAGGAAAAACCCCTTTAACAGGGAGAAAAAAGGAAGAAACCTCTGGGAGAACGACAGAGGAGGGATCCTTCTCCCAGGATGGACAGAATGCAATAGATGTCATGTGTACAGAATGAGCAGCATAACAGAGATACAACACATTCAATGTATATGACATAAATGATTCATATAATAAGAGTACTTATAATAACATAAGTGATAACTGATCCCACCAACTATTAATGTCAGGACAAAATCCCAGTATATTCAGCATGACCTCGTAGTTTGACAAACAAAATCCTAACTCAAGGTCCACTTACTTGCTTTTTCCATGAGATTCCAACAGTATCTCACACAAGCGGCAAAATGAAGCCAACGCTTAAGTCGTTAAACCCGAAGATGAGTCAGCGTTTTTGCACTTCTGGTTCCCTTGTCTGGAAGTCAATGTGTTTTTTCTGAATGTGTTTTTGGTTAAATGGCTGAAATAAGGTCTGTAGTTAACATAAGATTCAGAGATTTTAACATTTTGTTCTACGATATAAAAAACTTCAATGTAAATACATGTTCACAACCTGGTACAAAGAACGTTTCTCGTTTCTAAGGCTAATATCCCGTTAAGGGCAACTCTACAGGGGGTGAATTTTTTATATAACTCACCGGTTAAGATTATACTAAGGCTTGAAGTTATGCATAAAGATGGGCGGCGTTGATAGCTCCAACAGCGACCCACCTCTTTGACCATTTTTGGAGTTCGACTGTGAAATACTGCCAAGATTGCAGATCCATAATTTAAACAGTCTATGATATCATCGTATCCTTACCCAATGGAGATTGCGTAGTTGTCATAAGAATGACTCAGATGTCGTCATGTGGTCAAACCGTGGAACTGGTTATGTGAGGACAGTGGGTCGTACAATGGAGGGCTATGGTAACCCGTCTCAAAAGATGGTTGTGTGGCCATCCACTGATTCCTGATCAATGACCTTTGACCTCTTGCTAGGGGTTGCTTTTTGGGTATGACAGCTGATGTTATCTGTTTGTGAGGGGAGGCAGAGACAGATACTAGGAAGAGAGCCCTTTAGCTGGACTGATGCTTGTTGTCGATATACTGTAGATGTAAAAAAAAACAATAATGTTGGGAGTGTTTTTACGAGCAGCAGGGCAGATGGACAGGGGGCCCAGGGGCTTATTTGGGGGGAAATATCTGCGTGTGGTCGCTTTGGACTCACCAGATAAGGCAGAGTCAAGTGGCGCACAAGTCCAGGAACAATAACAAACAGTGGATTTATTGGTACTGGCAGCACCGGTGTAGGCAGACAGCTCCCTCCTGCTGAAGCTGATATGAGCCTGGACGTCATCAGGTTCAGTAAGCAGGCTGACAGAGTTGTCTATGCACGCTGTTGATGAAGTTCAGGGTGAAGCTGGCAGTTGGAGGTGTCCGACACAATTAGTGGGAAGTAAGTATTCGACATACGGAACAGGATGTTTGGGTTGAAATACTTTCTGAACCAGCCAACAGGTTCTTTATCACATGTTGCTCTCAAGACCCTCAAGAAACCACAGGGGAAAATTGTCTGTCAGATTTCCTCACTGATAATTAAAACAATGGCATTATTCAGTAACATTAACTTATATTTAATGGAAGTTAGAGCTATTGCCATGAAGACGTAACCAGGCTGGGAGTCATTATTTGGGACATGCTGCCACCTTCTGGTTGGTCATAGTCTCTACCAAGAAATACAATGCAGAGCCTATAGTATGCCACTGGAATACTTATATGCTTTTACAGAGTTTATTATGATCTATTCAACAATAAAATAAAATAAAAAGCTGATATGAATTATGCATTATACTATATCATATTATAATACTATATTCTGCATTAATCTCAAATTAAATAATAAAACCTCAATTTAATCAATCAAGTCTGTAATAAAAGTACATTTTAAAGTGGCATTGCTTAATTAAAGCTAGCATTGCTAATCTTGATAAACAAGCAAGAGTGAGCTAGCTTTTGAAAGTACCCAACCAAAAAAAAGGCCAATCCAGTGTTGCCAACTCTTTTCCTATGAAAGCAGTTAGCAGCACTGGTTACAAAAGTCGATAGATCTGGGCATAAAGTCAATTTATTTTTTGTAGATTACCAACCCTGACTCTGCTTATCATATTCCATTTCAGGATACATCAGTTTCCTGCTTTTAGCATTTACAACTTCCATTTAATGGTCACCATAATTAAACGTCTCTCTTTAAAGCTGCACTGATGAATATTTTCATATTAACAGCGGGTTGAATGGCTGTGTGGAATGTATAAAGGGTCGCTCATAGTGACAAACCCACAGAGTAAACCCACTTTGTATAGTGATGTGTTAATAAAGCAGTGTCCCGCTGCCCCAAATCAAACTTTTCTTTCTTATTTCAAATGTTCTCATCAAGGAAGAGGATTGATCGTTATTCAGAGTATGTACTGGGATTAGAAACACTGTTAAAATGAATCATATGTCAAAAGAAAACGGCAACAAGCGACAAAAGGGAAACTCTTAAAAACTAAAGTGTTGTCGTATTAACAGTCCTCCTTAAAGCATATGAAACAAAATGGCTCTGACAAAAGGAACAATGTCTTTTCAAAATGTCCTATTTTCCACACGTGTCTGTCCCTTTACAGATTTTCTCAGAGGGGCCGAACAGTGAGAGTGAGGTCAGCCCCCCGCTGTGGGATGATGTAGCGCTCCTCCCTGAGCAGGCGCAGCAGAAGGTCCTGTGTGTCCCGGGGCCAGCTGTAGATCCTGGTGCTCTGGAGCCAGTTGGGGACATGTCCCTGCAGACACAGACAGACACCACTGTGGGTCAGCGGGTAGAGCGCCAAAAGCTAAAACAATATGTCATAATGTACCAAAAAGTAGGATGTGAGCAGCTCAACATTTCAAGAATATAACAATGATTATTGGCATCCGGCAACTACATCTCCCATAATTCTGCATTCAAATGGAATTGGCAGACGGACAACATCTTCTGGACAGCAACTGTGAAACACACATGATGATATGTTGCTATGGTGATGGAATAAAACATTATTTTGTATCTACTATTTTATGTAATTATTCCAGTAATGCATGTAGCTTTAAAATGCAGCTTTCTCTTGATATTCTATTGCAAACTTAAACACCTTTCTCCTTGTGTGAGGGAGCAACATATCCGGTTTTAAATTCCATCGCCGAGGTCGGCAAAAAGTTTTTCCATTTTGATGGCAACGCTTAGCCTACCTATTCCTCGGCTTTAATGGAGTCCTGCTGTGAAAAAAAGGCCTATGTCTCATGTGGTATGTCTTTCGTGTAACTCGAGCTAAATGACCCCCTCAGTGTGTTTGCTGTTCATCGCTTGTTACTTACCTTGGTTGCATTTGGAAACAACACGGGTACCAGTCTGAAGTTCAGGCAGCCTTGTTGGATGAACTCATTTTGGATCTGAAACAACAGGAACGCATGATAATCAGTGCTTATACTGTAGTTCTCCATAAATTGACAGGCCTGGGTTAAGATTAGCAAGGAGGCAGCAGTTAATTACCGTATAAAACAGTCAGTGAAATATGATTATTGCTTTTTTTTAAAAGCGTGAATCACAGCAACAATGAGAACTCGCTGAGCATACAGACAGAAATGCACACAAAAAATATTTGGCCGATTGGTCCAGCATCACTCGAGATTAGCCAGGAACAGACAGACACAGAGATGCACAAATACATACATGCACAACTTTTTTTTCTACTTCTTTCTTTCAATTTTCTTTCACATTTTTTATTTGATACATTCTTTGAGAATACACAACAGGCTTTACAGAGAGTTGCAGGAAGCATCATTCAGCTGCCGGGCCAGGCAGCTTTAGCACTTCTAGCACTATAACACTGTGGGACTGTTGGGACAGCGGGTGGTGCTGGAAGTAAAAGGCCCTGTCACATGCACCGTCCTCATTACCATGTGGGAGGAGGGAGTTTAATGACCTAAACATGCCACCAGAGGGTGATATTTCCCACAGTCCTGAGTTGTTGACAGCTGCCTTGACAGTTGCCTGGGCTCTCACCTGATTGTGAATGTACTTGGTGTGCAGGCCGTGCTCGTCGTCTCCATCTCCCTCCACGTCCTCCTTGTACTTGGGGCTGATGACCACGATGATGAGCACCGATTTCTGTGAAATGACAGCTCACCGTCAGCCTTTTGCTGAAAACTTCACTACAAAGCAGACTCAGACTCGATGGTTTGACTTACGTCATTCAAAAAGCGGTCCATCCATTTGTTGATGCCCATTCTTCGGATCGGATTGTCAAAGATGTCAATCTGTCAGAAGACATCAACAGTGTGAGTGTTTGTACGGAAAGTCACCGGGAGTCAAAGTCACCGTACATAGATATGGGGTGACTTACTGCTGGTTTGAACCCCTGATCAGTCAGAAATTTGGTGAAAGGAATGATTTCTGCTGCTGTGTCCACGGAATATGTGATGAAAACATTCCCTGTCAACAAAAAAAGTCTGTGAAACATATTCATCTAAATCATTACATTACTTATGACAAAGAGCACAGGTTCATGCAGGGACACTGATATGACTCACTATACTCCTCAGACAGGCTGATGGTCCTCCTGATCTCCTTCGTGGCCAGCCCTGGACCCTCCTGGAGGGAGCGGCACACGCTGACCTCGTGCATCACTTCTCTAGGAGGGCCCACGTGCTGAGGCACAGATCCATAGCGGGTATTTGGAGCATCTTTAAGTTGCAGCCTCTCATGGGGGGGATTCCTGTGGGAGGGAGTAATTGGAAGAAAGCTGATATGTTATGCATGACATCTGTGAACAAATGAAATCAATGTTGAAATGATCAGACCATAATGAGAAACAGGACAGGAAATCATCCTCGCACCGTGACTGTTGGTAGCGTTGAGGCTCGTCGCATGGATCCGCTGGGTAACCATGGTTATAAGGATAATAATTATAATTGTGACGTGGCAGATCTGCTGGAGGACAGCACGCGCAATGTCTGACAGGACCCCCCTGCATCGGATTTGGACCTGCAGAGAGATATGGAGAAGAAGCAGACATAAAAAATGTCCAATTCTGCAGTAATGAGGTCATGCATACTCAACAGAAACAGGGTTGGGGAGGCAGCTTATAAAACAAAATACATCACAGATGTAGTGGCTACCGGATCTGTGCATGACATGAATAATTGTTACAATATAAAAGAGCAAATTAAAAACTTTTTTTTTCTGGATTTCCTGCGGCTCAGGTTCAAGTGCGTAACAGGCTTTAATTTGATACGAAGTAAAAAAGAAAAAAACTACTGACTTGGTGTGCAAAGGCCTAAAAACAAGACACCTTATTGTATTATGTTTCAATAATAACAACAACACTGACACTGACCGTTCATACGTGCTGCTGGGTATTGTGAAGGGACATAGTGGGGGCTGTTAACGGACTTGAGTGAGAAAGGGGGCTCCAAGGGTTCCGCCTCCTCCACAGAGTGACCATGGGGCCAGTCTGAAGGGCCAGCAAAGCCTCCACCGTAGTCCCCCATGGGATCCCGTTCATACAACGGCGCCTGCTCTCTGAGAACCTGAAGCCAAACATCTCGAGGGAGGAGGCTGTTCATCTGTCCTGAGCGTGTAGGGAGGATGAAACAAGGTTGGGCGGCAACGTGACAGGCTGCTCCTGGTTCCTGTTGATGCTGGCCATCAGGGTGTCTCCACCGGCCAACGTTGTGTGCTGTTTCTTGCCCATAGCTATGTTTCTGCAGGCGTCCGCTGGTCTCTGTATGTTCACTGCACTGTTTGCAAGCTGGAGGCCAGTCTAGATTGGTGGATGTCATGCTCTCATCCGTCTCAACAGGAACCCTCTGATGAGGGCACGGTACTGACAAGAAGAACCAAAAGAAAAAACTGGTTCACTCCCAAAGACATTTCAATCGACTAAACAGATTTATGACCGCTGCCGGTCTGATGAGGTTTACGTTCCTACCTTTAAAAGAGTCCATTTTGTCACTGAGGAAAAAGCGTCAGGTGCCTCTGGGGAAGAGAAAATGAAAACATTACAGGAGTTTAATAGAGTACGACAACTTAAAGAGACAGTGACTTGAAGTGTAGTTTCAACTGAAAGATCCAAAGTCCACTTTTAAAGTCGCTAACAAGAAGTCAAAACCATGATCACGATTTAAAACGCACATCTTACAGAGTAAATAGGGGATAGAAAAGTAATAGAATTAACATGATCAAGTATAAACAGTTTTCAGGAGTAGTATTACACATTCCTGTTTCTTCCTCACTGAATAGGTGTGACACACTACATGTACCTTTAGAGGTGTGTTTTAGTGTAACATATCAACACGATCGCTGCAAACTAGTACAAAGGTCAAAATCACGGATCTAAAGGTATGCCAGGTATGTCTCCTTGGCAAATAAGAGCTTTCTCAAAAGTTTTCAGTGTGTTTTCCATATATATTTACACATAAAGAATGAAGCAGAAAACTGTACTCACACACCTACCGTCTCTTCGGTCTTCATATCCCTCAGCCACAGCACAAACCTGTTCTGAGGGAAACAGGAAATATTCCCACTATGCAAAGCAGAGAGGCCTCGTGACCCAGTTATGCAAATAATGCAGGGGTTGAAGACTGCAACCGGCCTGGTAGTTTCTTCTGCAAGGCAGGGTTTCTGTATCCAGACGGGTTTAACTATAACTCTGAAAGGTGGCAGGTCGGATTTATATACAGCCCCCATAAAAGAGGACATGTAAATTTTCAAGCAACACATTAAAACCTGTCAAAAGTACACAGTTGACTTGCCATGTATAAATAGCACTGCAGCCCTGCTCATATGTATTCAAATTTATAAGCTATTTTTATGTCTTGTGGCAAGTTTTGGATGACATTTGCAAGGCTAAAATAATAAAACAGGTTCAGTTGCTTTGGTCATCCGCATTCAGTTCGTATATTTCACCTGCAGTATGATCGGTAAGACAGTCAGGCTAGCAGCTCGGTGAAGTAGCAGTTAGCACTACATGCTAACATTATAGTGCCAACACACTCAAGATGACGAATGCTAACATGCATATTTTTAATAAAATGTAACGTTTACCATTTTCACAAATTTTAACATGCAAACATAAGCTAATCTACACTTAACACAAAGCAGAGGCTTTCATTGGCGGTGGCACTGGAGGAAGACTGAAGGGATCGAGTCTTGAAGATATATCGTCTGGGGACCATGAATGCCTGCATCAAAATGTTTCCTATTACATGTTTTTTTGTGTATAAGTGTGAACGTTGGTGTTGGACACTGTGTCACAGGGCTGGACGTCAGCTGGGACACCATAGTCATCAGGATTCATCCTCTGGAGTCCATGAACGTCTGTACAAAATTTCATGGAAACACAAAAAAAAGTTTTTGAAATATTTCATTCTGGACTAAAGGGATGGACTGACCAACCTTGCCATCCCTATAGCCACACATCTAGGTGAACAAAAATGAAAGGTGCTAAATTCCAAATTCAGAACATATCTGTGATTGTGGGATTGCCTCCACACCGCCCTCACCATGGTGACGGTGGCTAGTAGCTAACAGTGCTAACAACACGAACAGTGCACAACAACAGAAACATTGGTGACAGAGCTAACAGTGTTCACCTGGGGGGGAATTAATCTTATCTAAGATATCTACGATTAGTTTGTCAAACTACAATTTCCCTGGTCAAGGATCAACGTTTATGCTTAAGGGTTAAAAGTCAGATCTTTTTCTCCCAGATCTTTTCTACTCTGTCAGTTTGAGATTGATTAGCACCACAGTCACTGGTTCACTGGATGGCGAGGCCTTATGATCAACCACTGAGAAGACTTTCATGGTGGTGTGGGTGAGGATGGAGCCCAGCTCAAGGGCCTTCGCCTTACACGTCGCCACCCGGACGAGCTCCCGCCGGAAGTTCCGGCTGACCATGCAGTAGAGCAGGAAGTTGGTGGTGGAGTTGAGGTTCTGAAGCATGTTTGCCAAGTCTCCGGCCACATTGATGGGCATGCTGTAGTCGTTCCTGTTGAATTTGTCGTTGTTGTATTTGGTCCTGAGGATGCAGTATGTGACAAAGCGGGGCAGGCTGAGGACGACGAAGGCCACGGAGACAGTGCCCAACACCAGAATGGTCCTCCTCAACATGCCCCTGGTGCTCCTCCCATGCATAACGCGACGCTCCTCCTTGGTGAAGAGCTTTGTGGCACGGCACAGATGGTGTCCGATGAGGTAGTTGAAGATGATGACCAACACGATGGGGATTCCCCCTGAGAGGAAAGTAGTTATCCACACAATAACTGTAGAGTACATCTTATCGCGGTAGTTACACCTGGGCAGCGTAATATTCTCTCCGTCCACGGTGAAGTTGACAGGTGTGACAGTGTTGATCCAGCCCAGCGGCACAGAGACAAGATGCGACACCAGGACAATAGCAACACAGGTCAGTTTAGTGACCCAGGCCTGGCAGAAGTGCCGCTTGGCCGCCGTACTGCGAAGCACGAGGTAGCGCTCGATGGTAAACACCACCACGATCCAGGAGGAGCTATAGAGCGAGCCATATTGCAGGAACCCCAGGATGCCACACCAGGGATGGGAGTGCCAGAAGGGCTGCACTAGCCAGAAGGTGAGGGTCAGGTCAATGAGGATCACCCACACCAGGTAGAAGGTGTCCACGATGGACAGACAGCTCAGGTAAATGATGGCTGTGTTGGACATCCCGCATTTACGAAAGCAGATCATGTAGAATGTGAAGAGGTTGGCTGGAAGACAGGAAGACAAATGCTCAGATGGATTAATTTGCCCGCTTGGTTGTACTTTAAACCACTGACTTAATACATTCATCAATCAATTTTGTTCAAAAATACCAACCGTTTGTCACTCCCCTTGGCTTCTGATACCGAGGCAGAAGGAACCCTCTAGCGTCTGTATGAGACACCCCCTGGTTTTCAAGTAACAGCAATGTAAACCAGTCTTCGTCATTTTAAGACGCTCAGAGAAAATACCCAGAGAGAGCAATGACGTACTATGAATACCGTAAAAACAAACACCAGTGATCGTGTTCCAAAGTTTAGTTTAGTTAACGTAAAGCGTACTTGTGTTATGTCGTTTACGTGGTACTTAGTTTATGTACCTTTCTTCAGCCCACCATAATGTTTATTCCTTGACTTAGCTAAGTGGTTTTGTTGCCTAAATCTAACTACATGGTTAAGCTTAGTTCATGGGCCTAAAAAACAACAACAAATTAGCTAAAAGATGCTAAAACAGAATGTAGCCCTGACAGGATTTGCAGAATTGGGCGATATGTTTGTGGGTTTGTCACCAGGATTTACGCTTTCACGTTAGACATAGACATTGATACAATTTTTTATAAAATAAATATTGGTAAGTGCCAACAAAGTATTTTAATGCTAATAAATCAGTAGTAATCGGTTTCAGTAAGGACATTTGGGGGTTTGCTAGTATGTGTAGCCTAGCTTAGCTCAAACACCGGAAGCAGGAGGAAACAGCTAGCCAAGCTCTGTCAAAAATGAGAAAAGTCCAAAGTTGTGATATATATCTTTTCTTATAAAAATAGCCAGTACTGTCCCAAGTCACTTAAATGGTGTCACAGCAGTCTGCAAACAGTTCAGCAGTTGTTGGTTGAGAGATATAGCCTAGTTCTCATGCTAACTAAAGTTTCTTTATTTCCAGTTCTATATGTTAAAAACATACAATGTGTAACTAAGAAAGTGTTTGTTTCTGGAGGTGTATTTGTAACCAGAGTAACTCTTAAAGATTCCCTTCTTCTAGTCTTTCAGCTAAACTAGGCTAAACACTTCGACCTACCTATATCAGCAAAGAACGCGCAGATACTGACATCAACCTTATTCTCTGAAAGGGGTTTTTAATGCCAATGTGTATCCAAAAATACAGGACTATTATTTAATATATGCAATTATTGCATTAATGTTATTGGTTAAAACCAAAAATTGTGAATGACCAGGATGCTTTGTGCCATAGTGTGCAAGGGAAGGAGGCATTTCTGATTATTTCCTGCAGGACAAATTGAGCTAAAGGGGATTGATTAACAATAATAATGAAATTGAATAACCTATAAACTTATGACTGTCCTGAATAAACCGATGCAAGCGTTGTCCAGCAAAAGACCAAAGAAAACGGGGGAGAGGACACAAACCTGGAATACCCATGATGCAAAGCAATGGGTAGTAGATCTTCTGGACGGTGACGAAAACGGTGGCACTGGCTCCCTCCATGGTGCGTTCACAGCCAGGCAACAGCTCACATGCTAATACCTACAATAAAGCCATTAGAGAGGTGGAGGAGAAGAGGCGTAAGAGGAGACAAACACTGGCGAGGGGCTATATTGCAGATAAGAGCTTTTTTATGCTTTAAAGTGCTGGAACTGTAGAGCTTTTATTACTTTGAACTACTTACAACATATTTAGGTGAAATTGGCATGATTTTAAATGTTAGTTTAATGAATGCAATGCTTTGATTACAATTATCATCTAAATGATTAGAATGCATGTGAAGTCGGGAGAACAAAAACCCTAAACCATTACACATTAAAAACATTATTTTATTCAACTTTGGATATGGATCTAAGCTTAAATTAGTATTTTATTTACTTTTTGTTGTAAATCAGATGCCTTTATACTATACTATTTAGCTTATTATTATGCACACCTAATGTTTCTTTTCAGGTTTAACTAGAAAAGAACATGATTCAGCTCCAAAGTTAAACTGAGCCATTCAGTCGATGACTCACAATAAACACTGGATGAAAGCTGATCTGTCTTCTTTGGGTGGGTCTCACCGCAGTGGAGGTTTCCTAACAAAGGTGTTCTTGTTTTTATTTTTTATCTCTAACTGCCTGTAAAATGACAGTACACTAATCCACTGGTGATCACACATAGATCCCTATAACTCTCTGTTTAATGCTTATTTTATTGAAGCTTACTTAACATAAATATAATTTTCTAAAATAAAATATATTTTAGATATATGTAAATATAAAATGTTAAATCTGGACTGATACAGGTCATTAGTACAATGGATTGAAATCAGACATACCTGGTGTCTGTAGATCCTCCGTGTTGAGTTTTATATATTGCTATGAAGGTGTCATACAGAAGTGACTTCTTCCACAAAGGTGCATACGAGCTCGTTATGTCTCCTCAGGGACGAGACTATCAATGATATGAGGAGGGGTGGATGAGACAGCTCCAGCTGCTGCCCCTATAAAGCTTCAGGAGGAGGGAGTCACACCACCTGACCTACACCTGGTGTTGATATACTCAATGATGCGAACAAGAAGATGCCAATAACTACAAAATAGCACAAAACGACACAAAATGTCATTTTTGATGTTTTATACTCCAATAGAGTTTAAGTAATAATTAGTGTATCAAAGTTCAAACTCATCAGTTTTTTAGAGCCTCCAGCCAACAAGCCTTCACCTTAATGATCTGAGAATCGATTCTTTCCTCAGGGCACAGGTTTTGGTGTTTTTTTCCACTGGAAAGCTGCAACTAAATTGACCAAGGTCCATAAGCTATTTCCTATTTTCATGGCTATAATTCTACTGTAATAATTGCTGCTGTTATTATAAGTAGTCTTATTATATGAATCATTTATGTCATATACATTGAATGTGTTGTATCTCTGTTCTGCTGCTCATTCTGTACACATGACATCTATTGCATTCTGTCCATCGTGGAGAAGGATCTAAGGACAGAGGATGTGAGGGTCTAAGGACAGAGGATGTGAGGGTCTAAGGACAGAGGAGGTGAGGGTGTAAGGACAGAGGATGTGAGGGTGTAAGGACAGAGGATGTGAGGGTCTAAGGACAGAGGATGTGAGGGAAGGACAGAGGATGTGAGGGTCTAAGGACAGAGGATGTGAGGGGAAGGACAGAGGATGTGAGGGAAGGACAGAGGATGTGAGGGTGTAAGGACAGAGGATGTGAGGGTGTAAGGACAGAGGATGTGAGGGTCTAAGGACAGAGGATGTGAGGGTGTAAGGACAGAGGATGTGAGGGAAGGACAGAGGATGTGAGGGAAGGACAGAGGATGTGAGGGTCTAAGGACAGAGGATGTGAGGGTCTAAGGACAGAGGATGATGTAAGGACAGAGGATCTAAGGACAGAGGATGTGAGGGAAGGACAGAGGAGGTGAGGGTCTAAGGACAGAGGATGTCGCATGTGCACAGATTGTAAAGCCCTCTGAGGCAAATTTGTAATTTGTGATTCTGGGCTATACAAAATAAACTGAATTGAATTGAATTAAGCTAAAATTCTTATTTGACAATTGCAAGTCTTCCAGCTGTTGGGTAGGGGGAGCGTACTTGGACTGAATCTCTGTCCAAGCAAGCAAACAATGATGCAACACAATACTGTACTGCATCAGAAACAGAGTGTGGATGATTACTAATCTACTACTACTAAAATATACTATACTTAGAGGTCAAAGTGGGAAAATTTCCCCGGTGCACGTGACCCATAAAGGTCCCAAAAGACCCAAGTTCACTGCATGTCAATCAGTCATGGTAATTTATAAAATTGCCAACTCATTAGGGAATTGCGCCACCAAAGTATAGTATCAACTAAGGGGAGTCCGTCATTTTTTATATATACGATGCAAAATATATGGACTTAAAATTATATTATACGCTATTCTCTATCTCTTTGTACTCATAACTACAAAAAGTAAGGCCCTGTAGTTTGTATACAACCCGCGTAACCGTGAAACAGGAGGTACAGGGGCTGCCTCCCAGTAAGTCAGGTGACGTAGTTTAAAAAGAGAAAAAATGTCCGTGTAGGGAGGAGGTGTTTGGACTAGTGGTTTAAAACCAAGAGCTTCCTTAGCACTGAAAAATAACCCAGATGATGTCATTAGGGTCTTCTCAGCAAAAAAACTAAAAGTCTGGTATGTGTCTCTTGTGAAGCCCCTGACTGAATGGAAGTGCATTACTAAACAGCTGGGGCTAGACTTGACCACACACACACACACACACACACACACACACACACACACACACACACACACACACACACACACACACACACACACACACACACACACACACACACACACACACACACACACACACACACACACACACACACACACACCATGTGGAAAAGGAAGTGTCTTGAAAAGAGTGTAAAATGTTTATTGTTCTTTTCTGAATTCCAAACGCCAAGTCACTGAATTAAACGAAAACAACTTATTGTTAAAAATGGAAATGAAAAGATATAAAGAAGGGAAGTCAGCAACAGTTAAAAACAATAAGCTGTAAGACTTAAAAAGGTTTCCATTAGACTCATTTTCAAGTTTGGCTGGTTTCTTCAGATTCAACCCTTAAAATCTTCCACATCTAATCTGAAATTGCAACATGAATTGGCCTCAAAAGCTTCCTCTGAACATACAGTTCAGACTTCTTAAGGGATCAGTTAAAAAGGTTGAATAAAAACATACACTGTAAAAAACAAAAGACTTAAATACTGATAGACTATAGCCTTGTTGGTAAAACATCAAAATGAAGAAGTGAGCTGGTCCAGGTTCAGCTGCAGGTTGGTGCTCGTCTGTCTCAAGCGGAGGAATTGCGGGAGACGAGGGGAAAAACGTCCTACGTCCGGGTCGACGTCCCCGAAGACCACCGTGACGACGAAGGAGCGCGCCTCCGAATCCGACGGCTCAAATAAGACGAACATACTCTCTTCTTAAATGAACTTTCTCTCTTCCAGTTAAAATACAACACTCGCCAAAGAAACACAAAGATTTCTCCACCCAAAATGTTCTCAAAATCATAAGCGATGAGGGATATGTTCAAAAATCCTTCCACGCTCGGCTGTAATTTACAAAGAAATGTGACATATATCATTTGTAAAAGAACCTTAAGGCGTACAGCAGCAGCCTAAAAACTGAAAGAAAGCTCTGTGGGGTGCAAGAACAGAATAAAAAGCTTGATGGAGGACTGCATCATGCTCTTCTGTTGCCTCTGGAATAATACTAACTGAAAAGTCAAGAATAAAGCAATAATTTGGGGCAGATTTTTCTTCTTTTTTTTTTTACACATTATGGAAAATTAGAAAAAAATATATGGAGGCTTCAGATCCGATCTCTAGAAAATAAAACAGGAGCTACAGTATAATACACATACAGATTAACTGTGCCTGCTCTGAAATGGTTCTCTTTGTTTGCCTTCATCATTTCCATAATTTTCATATTATTTTTGTGCAGGAGAAAATAAAAATCTTAAAGCAAACAAATAAACTAAAAACAAGCCTTTCTTATTTACATTGAATACATTGCATTATCACAACCCAGTTTATCCATGTCCATCATCCATCCCGCCTCCTCAACCTCCCCACTTATGGCATTCGCTGAGTTCAGACACTAGGGCGTGTCAGAGACGGAGGGGGGGGTTGTGTTTTAGGGGGGTTGAACTGAAACGCTCGGGTCGAGCTTGAGGAAGCTGTACAGATCCTTAAAAATAAAAAAAAGGCCTGGCTGGGAAGGCTTCAGAGTTTTGTAACAGCGCTGATTTGGCCAGTCCTCTCCCCAGCCCCGAGCCGAGCCCCGAGCAGGAAGACGGGGGTTAGGGGTGGGGGGGTCTAGAGGTTGTCCCCGGGCTGGTACTGAGGCTCGGTGGCCGTGAAGTAGTCCTCCAGGAAGGCTTGCAGGTACTCGAAGGTGGGCCGCTCCTCAGCGTCCTTCTTCCAGCACTGCAGCATCAGCTCGTGCATTGAGATGGGGCAGTCCTGGGGGCACGGCATCCTGTAGCCCCGCTCCACCTGCTCCAGCACCTCGCGGTTGTTCATGCCTGAAGGTGGAAACACACGCACAAGGTAAAGGAAGTGCTGACCCTTAAACAGATCGATGCCACAGCTCTGTGGAGGTCGGCTGCCTTCGTGTGAGCCTCTGTGACCTTTTAGGTACATATATTTTCTTAAAGGGACAGTTTGGATGTTTGATGGTAGACCACCAGCACCAGGTAGCATGCTAACACATCTGTTAGCATGTTGCTGCTCCCTCAGCTCATTGCGTGCTAACCTTCCTCGGCCCACCAGCCCCATCTGGACAAACATGTGTTTCCCTCCCTGCGTGGAGCTGAACTCTGAGTACACCCCCCCGGCTCTCTGTTTAAGTTCCTGTCTGATATTCAGTTGTCCCACAGGCGAGCAGCGGTAATTAAGAGTTGTCTCACATTCTGGCAGAGAAAGGAAGGTTACCTAAACATTAAAAGAACCTTTTAACTCGTATAAACAGCATCAGGGGCCTGTTGCCATGGAAAAAAAACAAAACAGCTGTGTTTGTTTTGGTAACTACTCCGGGTTACATACAGGAGAGGTTTGTTCTTATCAGGTCACTTCATCGACGTGTCCCAAGTGGTCTCAAGGTGAAAGCTACGGCTCTGCTCTGTTTAACCCACCCACCTCCTCCCCCTCCTCCTCCTCCTCCTCCTCCTCCTCCACTCACCTGGGTAAGGCACCCGACCCTTGGTGACCAGCTCCGTCAGCAGGATGCCGAACGACCACACGTCCGACTTGATGGTGAACTTCCCGTACAGCGCAGCCTCCGGGGCGGTCCACTTTATGGGGAACTTTGCACCTGTAGGAGAGCGGAGGTGAAAGGAGCATCGGTGAAGCGGAGTGCATCTGCTGGTGAATTCTCATGACCTGTTACCTCCTGACACGTCATCTTCTCTTTCTTGTGATATTACACGTGTTTGGTAAAAAGCTGTTTTTCCTCTGGTGCTGTGATGAGTTACATCTACCTAGTGGGTAGATTCACTCATTTTGAGTGAAAATGGTTGTGTAATATCTTCTGTGGCTCTGGACACTACTGAGTGTAAAGGCCCTCTTACATGGAGCGTGACAAAGAAACTGGGCAACATTATTGCTGTCAAACTTTTAAATCAAATGTATTTCGATCTACGCTGAAGCAGATTTATGACTGTTTCCCTTTTATATTTCAATAAAGTTTCACACCACAATAAAACTAAATGATCCCTGAATTGGAGGAAAGCCACTCCGAGACTACCTGTGTCCATTTACGTACTGTATAGGCCTGTCAACACTTTTGTTTGACAATATATTGTCCCATAAATAATTGCGATAAATTATATAATTGTTATTACAATTTTAGGCCACTGGTCATTTAATGGCTTATAAATGCACGTTCACTCTTTCAAAGAGCAATGAACTCATAATTCTCCAGAATTTTCCCATGACCAAAACCATAAACAAAATAGACTCCCTGGTACTGTTAACAAAAGTGGTCAAAAGTGTAATAATTGTGGGGACAACATTGCTGTTTATTCTGGCATCCTGTTGGTAAAATGTTGGTGACATTCTTATGTAAACAATCCCACATGTAACTACAATATCACAGTCAGCAAAAATGTATCGAAGTCATGTCCATATATATTGCACAGTAAGTCAATAACTTGAAAATGGCCGAGGTCTTATCTATATGTCGTACGATACGTCGCTAATGCATAAATTAAGGTAATGTCTAATTATCGAACGATAAGTTACTAATGTAAAAATTAGCAAGATCTTGTCCATCTGTTGTACAATAAGTCAATAACATAGAAATGAATGAGGTCATGTCCATATATTGTACGATAAGTAGATAACGTAAGAATGATTAAGTTCATGTACATTCTGGTGTATTGTTGGTATTATTTCCTCTACAATTCTATCTGAACCACTTGTGGATCACAGATGTTGATGCAATTGTCTAAACTTTACAAGCTACATAATGAAAAAATAAATAAATAAAAACACTGCTATGAAATTGGGTCAAGTTAGGCTAAATGACAACTTTCAGGATCTGCCAGCTATATAGAAAAAGCTTTTACTTTCCAAAGCAAAGCTTCAAACACATGCGCGCAGCAAAATAGTTTCATATGTCAAAGGGAGAAAAGAATTCTCTAAAAATGATTGCAGCATTTTCATCAACACAGACAAACAACATCAACAGGAACGGCTGTTATGACCTCGAGCTCACCAGCAGTCACAGTATGCTGGGTGACGACAAATACTTAAAACCGGGGTAGGCAACTTTGGAGGAACCAGAAAGATTTAAAAAATGATCCAGCCAAGAAACAGATCTCAGTGTTGCCAACTTAAATTATGTAGAGTTAAGAAGGGGAGAGGAAGATAAAGGTCCCCAGCTGGACTCGAACAAGTTGTTTATGAGTCAGCCTCTCAAACCTTAAAGCAGCAGGGAAGAATTAAAATGCAGAAAAAATGTCTTAAGAGTGACGCTGTGGAGCACAGGTTCCATAACTGATGTTTAGAAAAGCAAACCGAGTTTATCAGAGCCAGTATCAATTCCAAACGAGTGTTAACAAGTGTGGATGAGGAGGATGCAGCTGTGATGGTTGTTTTAAGTAAACTTATAGAAATAACAACCCTTAAAATGACATAATTCCATAAAAAACCCTGTTCTGCTCTGATTGGTCAGTATTTTCCAGTCTTCCAGCGGCATTACCGCAGTCGGGGACTCGCGTTGTGTGTCAACTACACAGACTTAAGCGGCACTTCTACTGGTCAATGTATAGTTGTGAGATCACAACTTCAGAAAAGTCCCGACGGCTCGTTTAAAGGCATGGTTTCTGAATATGGACTGTGTGCATTGTTTTTTGATATTTTTACAGTACTAACATAGCACCAAGATGTGTTTTATAATAAAAATAAGACATGGAAATATCTCACTTTCTACAATATGGGACCTTCAACTCTACGGGCACTTACAAGACTTCTTCATCAGCGAATGGAATCATCATGACAACCGAACAACTCTATCTGCTGACAAAGCCCACAAGATGTAGCTGACAAGCCCTAAAAGAAATCCTTTAAGTGCACACAGAGAATTTAAATCTTATTTTGAAGATCATGAATGAACCTTTAAGCTCTGCATATTTCTTCAAAAAACTTAATGACGAAAATGAATAGTGATGATAGGATGGCTGCACCAATCAGATAACACCCCTCACTAAACAGAAAACAGCTGATGGTCAGAGCAGAAACTCTTTGTCTCTCTGGAGCAGGGTGTGTCTTCTTTCTGTTTCAGTGGAACAATGAGTGAATCATTTGGAGCTGACTCAGATCACTTCACAGCTGACTATTTGTTTGGTCATTTTGACGTGGGTGTGTTACAAAACTGCTATTCTCTCCCGCTGAGAGAATTCTCTCCATGACCTAATGCAGTCACACGGTATGTGAATGTGTGTGAGCGGGAGAATTGAGTACATTGTGTGTGTGTGTGTGTGTGTGTGTGTGTGTGTGTGTGTGTGTGTGTTGGGCGGAAGCCCCACCTTGGCGAGCCGTGTACTCGTTGTCCTCGATGAGCCTGGCCAAGCCGAAGTCGGCGATCTTGCACACCTGGTTGTCCCCCACCAGGATGTTGGCGGAGCGCAGGTCTCTGTGGATGTAGTTCATCCTCTCGATGTAGGCCATTCCCGCCGCCACCTGGAGCACAGCACATTGAGCTGAAAATGCAAGCTTAAGATTGTTTCTGCTGATTGCTGTGTGTACGTTTTTTTTCTAACGTGAAGAGAAAAGTACTACTTGGGTGTAACTTTAAGCGCCTTAAAAACATATGGATAAATATTGGTTGAGAGAGAAAACATGTCAATCCAAGCCGCAAAAAAAGATCTGTAGGAAAGTGATTCTGCAGAGCGGGAGAAGAATTAAAACAGGTTTTGTTGAGGAATAAAAACCTCCTTTATGCCCTTGGGCTTTAGAACTAGTTGATGTTACTTAGAGCTCATACAGATATTTTCCATTTAACATGCAGGCCTAATAAATACCTCTCCGTCATTTTAATGCAGAAATCAGAAAGTAATGTTTAATTCCTTTTACAGTAGATTTATTACCTGGCCAAAATTTGGAACAAAATAGTACCCTCTGCTATGGACTGATTATTTTTCGTTAAGAAGAAATGTGGGTTTTGTCGGTGACTTCTTTGCATACGTTTTAAATGAAAAGCCTACCAGGCTGCTGGTAGGCTTTTAATGCGAATATCAGTGTTGTCTTTGATTTACGGTGATTCAAAAAACAGAAAAGCAGAAGCATTTGTTCTTCAGGTCAGCATTTCAGTTCATGAAGAGACACAAGAAGTGACAAATTTGCGCCGTGAAGTTGTAATGCTCGCTTGAGGTGGTTTTCGCTTTAATCGAAAAAGAGTTAAAGCCATAAATGGGGCATGGAAACACTTGAATGACGCTGAATAAATACTGACATAGCAAACATTTATTTCAATAGCTCCAACCATTTTATGGAAATCATATAGGATTTAATATGAAATATTTTTAAAATTCTGAATATTTTGGCTTTGAAAAGTAAGCCATAAACAAGAATTATGGATATGTCACCATGGGTTTAAGAAATTCCATGGAACATTTCCACTGTTTTTCAACATAGACAAATCACATAATAGAGAAAATAAATTGTAAATGAATGTCCCTAATGATAATAATTGTTGTTTGATAATAACAGTATATATTTATCAAGACAACATATTTACAAGGTGGAAATGTTGAGTTTGAATTTACAGCAAATTAACAGTGGACCAAATTATAAAACAAGGAGGCATCTAACTAAATGTAATAAAATATATTCATAAAACAAAGGCTGGTCTCTAATATAAGCCTGTTTCAAATAAAGGTCTGGTTCTCTGGGCTAAGGTATTTAAAGTAGGTTTTAAGTATGTTTCCAAAGGTTCAAATTTTTTTTCCTGTTGTTTTCAGGAAACAAGTGATGAGAAACAACAGAAACCATGTTTTTTTTTGATAGTGGTATACCTGTGCTGCCATGTCCACCAGGTTAGGCAGCTTCAACCCTCGTCCTTCTCCGTCCTTCAAGAACTCCAGCAGGCTTCCTACGGCAGACATAAACACACGTCTGATGTCAGTCCAAGTCCACATCCAGACACTGAAGAAAAAAACTCTACGTCTTAGATCCATCAGCCAATCAGTGGTGCCCCTATTCCCCTGGCCCTCTACACAGGAACTGTCTTTAATTACCGACCACAAGCAATAATCTGACAGCTGAATGCTCTAGAGACTTGAGGCTTGTCATTTTTTTCTGTTCACTTCTTCTTTATATCATCAACAATAATTAGTTAGAGTGAGAGGGTAAATACAGGATTGGGGGATCACCACAAATACTTTGACGTTCATCAAATTTCACACTGGGTCTGCTTTTTGAAAACACATTCCCCTCTCCAACTGAACGGGCTGACCCAGATGTGACAGCCTCTGCATGCAACAGAGACAGCGAAGCACATCAAAGTTTCCATTCTTGTGTTCTCTGGTGTTTAATGTGCGTCCACGGCTCTTTCTTGTGGGCTTTTTTAAATGCAGTGTTTTTTTGAGGATTGTTTTGAAGGCCTTAATCATCCTCAGTCCCTTTGAAACAAAGAGTTTACCATACATATCATTCTGACTGGGAGGAAACCAAAACACTTGAGTCTAAATTAAAAAAGTGCCATATGCTTATATAGATACTAGAACAAAATGTGGTACATATATATAGTCTGGGGCTTTAGATTTACTTTTAAACCATTTTGTACATTTTACTGGGCTATTGTATCCATTTTTTGCTTTTGTGGAAACTCAGGTCAAATAAATCAAAGAGTAGAGACTGATCCTATTCCTTTTTTTTTGCCCCACAAGCTGTAGGGATGTCCATTTATAGGTCAGTCCTTTTATAAACCCTTCTTATAGTGTGGGAATTCATGGTTTTCAGAGGATGATTCGAAATGATTTAAGGAAACCTCTAAAAAAGAAACATCTAATGTGCAGATTGTAATTTTTGCAACATTTACTAAGCTTCTTCATTGCTCCAAGAGGATAAACCCTTTCCATTTTGAAAATTTCATGAACTTTACCTTTATTATTACTTGCCAGAAATCTAAATGAATAATCTTTCCTCTACCACCATTTGTGACTGAAATGCATTGTAGTCCATAGACTGATAAAGGTGCTATCAAGGAACACATTGGTTTTCTTTGGTTTGTCCCCATAGGAGACCCTTTTGGTTCCTGGGGCCATTTCAGAGGGTTCAACCTAGAACCCAGCATAAAGGGTTATACCTGGAACCATATACCAAATGTAATTTAGTAAGAAATGAACCTCTTCCTCTCTGCCTATGTATATGTGCCTATGTGCTGGCAGTGCAAACATACATATAGAAAAAGCATAGCTTCAGGTCACAAGTCTGTTTTGGTTCTCACATTTTGCTGTACCAGTTGGGAACAATCGAGTTGGGTCTTAAAGGTGCTTCAGCACACAATAACTGTATTCATGTCTGTTGTGTGTGTGTGTACATGCATATGTTCATCTACCTTGGCCCATGTACTCAGTGACGATGTAGATGGGTTCCTCTGACACCACGGCGTAAAGCTGCACTAGCTTGTCGTGGCGGAGCTTCTTCATGATCTGAGCCTCCTCCAGGAAGGACTCGGGGGACATGGTGCCAGGCTTCAGAGTCTTCACTGCCACCTTGGTGGTGCCGTTCCACGTTCCTGGCACATGCGCACATAAGCTAGCATCAGCACCGGGGCAACATCGATTCATATTTAAATCACCATCATGTCAAAGTCAGACTTGCCAACCTAGCCGTCTAACCTGATGAGAAGATTGCCGGCTGAGGGTTCGAGTCTTGCTTTGAAATTACAACGAGGTAAACATGCAGCACAGAATGAGATCAGGAGACAGTATGAGAATCAGCTCGTCTGTAATTCTCATGCACAGCGGTTGTGCTGGTGGATAATTAAATGGGTACGAGATTTAGACTGGACCTCAATTTGAAATGGCTTTTAAAAAGCCAGGAGAGGGATCCAGAGGGGCTTTAAGGGCCACAATACCCCAACACGGGAGCAGATAATCCTTTGTAGGATGATTAACAAAAGGCAAGCCTGTAAGCTCCTCGCATGCATGCCAGTTTCTGCAACACAGCATGGCAGTGCCAACAATATGCACTGCCTCTGTGTGAGAGCACGTATAATAAGATATATGGATCACTGTAATCACTCCAATAAAGTGGTACTCCATGGATCTCATTCTGTGACGGTAATGGGTTAAGGAATATAAGTAGTGACCCAAAGGGAGCGCAGAGCACGTCAACTAACATGTGGTCTACTGCACACGTGTTCTGGGGTTGTAGGGTTCTTTAGTGATGCAGCTGTGCAGACATTTTGGGAGTCTGGATTGAGCGGGTGATGGTCACCTGCTGGGTTGGGTGGTAATAGGATCCCAGAGGCTGGGTGTCATCTGGGAGAAGCCCCTATGCTCAGTATCTGCCCAGCTGGAATATGATAAGAAAGCAAACCCTCATCTGCAGTATGGAAGTCCAAAATGGCCCAAACGATACATTAGAAAATGATTTGAACAAATTGATTTAGGCATTTAAACATATATGCAAATTAGCAAATAAATAGTGAAATTATTTAATAAATTATTTAAACTTTTCTGGTCAAAAACCTTATTGTGAAGATTTTGCTTGTTAATGAACAGACTAAATAAAACTTAGTAGATACATAATGCTCCTCTACAGACCAGGGAAAACGTTGTGTGTATGATTGACAGGAGCCTGGGGACATAATCTGCCAGAAACTAACACGCTCATGTCAATGTTTTATTAGCCGCGGTGTTGAAGAATAAGGACCCTACCATTTAGCGGGTACATATAAGCTGTTTCCAAGTGCTACTGCTAACTAGCTTATTAGCAATGTAGCCTTGTTTGCTAGTTTGTTTAGTAAGCCAAGGACCAGGAAAAGATATATACTGTAGTTAAGTAGAAGGCAGAAACTTGTGATGTCATTAAACCAAATACTAAAATACTTTGTTTGTCATAAGTCACAGGGTACATCATTTACTGAACAGATATGTTAGCTGGTGCAGAAAAGAGACTATGAATTTATCTCAAGTTGGACTTCAATCAGTTAGCTTATGTTAACTAGAGCAACAACGCAAACACCAAAGTAATCTGGAAACAACCAACTGGCTGTTGCTGTAAATAAACAGTCTATAGTATTTTAGCTTGAAGAGACTTCACATGCTACCTAGCGAGCAACTAACTAGCTAGCTAAGAGTTTGACACCGCATCAGTCAAGGGCGAATGTTATCGAAAGCAGCTATTTGGCTGATTGCTTTTGTGACTTTGACAGTGTTTTTTTTGTTAACACTGCTTTAAAGAGAGAATCCTATGAAAAGTCTTAATATCGACTATTTTGGAGTTCCATACTGCACTCAATTTATTACTGGAATTACCAGCAAAGTGGAAAATTTGTATTTGTTTATAGGAACTGATTTTGAAAGTCTTGTTTTATGGATGATGCTTTACAAAAATAAATGGTGCAGGTATGCTGGAAAGGGATAATAAAGCAGTGGCTTTCATCTCAAATTAGTTAAAGAATTTTTTTCTTGACGCATTTCAGAATGCAGGTAAAAGGATAAATCAAAAACCTTTACATGGTTTGCCAGGGTGGCCCAAGGTGGACATTTAAGAATAGGGAACTTTTAGGGGGCGGGGGGGATTTCCTTACCGTAAAACACATCAGCAAAACATCCCGTCCCCAGCTTTACTTCCAACTCAAGTGCGTCTCTGCTGATCTCCCAGGCATCATGACTCAAGCCCATAGTGTCAGGGATGTAGTTCACACACACGCCCGTTAAATTAAAGCACAAACCATCCGCACTCTCTACATGGGAAGGGAAGGGCAAGGCACACAGGGTTAACTACTGGGGAGAGGAACATGCATTGAGGGACATGGAAGGGAGCCATCTCCAGACCGTGAGAGCAGAGTCTCCTGACACATCGGATGTTTTTCCATTTGACTTTGAAGGGGAGGGGTCAAAAACCAAAAGCATTTCCCTGGCAAAAGCCCCAAACTGAGAATTATCGTAATTCCCTGCCCCATTTTCACATTTCATCCCCTCCCTTCCCAGGCCAGATTATTTGCTTGGTGTTTTGGAGTCAGTCTGGTGTCTCTGCTGGCTCGGTGTGGCCCCTTCCATGCAACCCTCATCTTCCGGAGGCGAATGGATCCGTACCCATCCAGACCTCCCCAAACTGCCCGTTCCCGAGCCGCTTGATGAGCTGTAGCGACTCCCGCGGGATCTCCCACACGTCTTTGGTTTTAACGGACAGGTCGGCGAGTCGTGGCATCCCTTTGTGGCAGGGAACCACCAAGCGACAGCAGAGCCCGGCGGCTCGGTCTGCACGCGCCCGCACAGCGATGCACAGATAAGAGCATAGACAGAGATGTGGAGAGCGTTAGCAGAGCGTCCTGCAGGAGAGCGGGGAAATCCTAAAACCAACACAAGAACTAGACAAAAGGAGGACGAAGAGACTGAAAATCGGGAAAAAAAGCTGGAAATCAGGCTGCTTTCAGGTCAGGCGATCCAGCAGATATCAGTTTAATGTGGTCTCCTTGATCCTTAGTGATGTCATCGAGGATATTTTGATGATATCATGTTTTTTGGGGCTGGGTAACTATAAAACTTGAAAGGAAAGCTTGTGTTAAAAACTAGGGTTAAAAAAAACATATCGGTATTTATCAGACAGGGATGCACTGTTGAGTTGCATTATGGCAAGTGTAGGATCCCTTACTTTTGGATTTTGGAAAGGCATTATACCCGATTCTCTTCCGCACAGTTTTTAAACATTGTTTTGGCCGCTCAAACCTATCGACACTAAAAATTATCGACGCTCAAACTTATCGACGGTAAAGTATGAAATTGCTTGAATGGTTTAATTTAAAAGGTAGAGAAATTCTGACAATTTCAGTGTGAAATGTATATTCTTCCTCATCAGCAACTCATCCTGCTTTTAAGGCTGGAGAAACAAAGCAGCAAGTAGTCATAGGAAAAAGTAAGGCTCTGTGTTATGGCTCACTTTGGCTAATGGCATTTGCGACTTGCATACACTTTACGATAATGATGGTAATTTGCGTAAAGAGATAGCTCCGGCACGTCGGTCACTCATCTGGGAAACGTACATCACACAGTTGTGGTTAAACACAGGGACTTCATGCTTCATTAGAAGCATTAAGGACCGTGCTTGTTTAGCAACTTAGTGGCGTTCCAGCTGCTCCCATTTGGACCCACAGCGGATGCAAATGGTTGCCACTTTAGCCGATGACACCGTGTTCTCAATCAAATCAAACAACTTTTACTCAGGAGGAAGCTCTTGTGTTTGCATGTGATTGATTAAGCCAGTGGATGAGGCAGAGTTTCCGTAGGTACCCCCCCTGCTAATACTGCAGGGACAAAGTGACCATCCTTTCTCCCTGCTGCCAGCGATAAGGGCCACAGGTTGTTTGCACGAGGCAGTAAATACGAGATAAAGGCCCAAGTCTCTCCCCATGGGGGTGTTCAACATGCAGCTTGACCATCAAAGCCCATCTGGGCCGCCCGCCTGTTGCCTTAGCGGCTCCACTCAGACATCAATACAGCTCGATGTTCAACCCGCTGGCTGTCATAAAAGCTGTCGATGTGCGGACCGTAGCCACACAGCATGCATTAAAACAGGCAGTGTTTCTAAGAAAGGAAGCTTCAAATGATGCCAATAAATTCCATCCATTACTCTACAATGACATGATTTTTATTTGAAAGGGAAGAATCTGTCAGAGAAAATGCAATTACCATTTTGTTTTAATTATCGTATATAACATTGGTCAAATCTACGTTTTTGGGATAGCAATTTTGACATGCAAATGTTCTATTTCGACTTCCTATCTCATAAATTAGACAAAGTAAGTCATTATTATGAGATAGTAAGACATCATTTTGACTCGATTTTTAGTTCTTTAAATTTAGTATCTATGATTTTGACTTAGTATGAGCATTTTTATTTTTTAATCATGTCTACTTTTTCATCTATTTGCAAGGCTGCTTTATTTCCTATGAATTCATCGTTCTATTTGTAAGAGGATGAACGGGCTATTTATTCTTTCAAATATTACATAATCTCGATTTATCAAGGCCTTCCCATCATTTCCGTTGCATCTGAAAAATAGCCACAGTACATGACGCCAGGTATGCTCTTTAAAGACATGGAAACAGAGGAAAGCAGAAAGCAATGAAAGCACACGGCTTGAAAAGAGTCAAGGTTATTTGCGAAGGCGTGTCGTCGGCTCTGTACGTCATCCAGGACAAAGATGAATATATGGTGAGGATGTAGACGGACAGTTAATGCGCTATGACACAAACACACAGAAAATCCATGGTGTTGATTTTAGGGCGTAAACATGGATACGTCAATGTGCCAATCAGAGCGTGACTGGGAAAAATATCTGTTTCTCAGTGAGGGTGACGCAGAAGATTATAGCGGTGAAACGGAACAAGACGACAAATGAGGACACAGGAACACATCATCGTTACTCCCTAGAACATAGAGTAAGAGAAGCAAATGAGAACAGAGCGAACAAAGAGGAAAAACAGAAAACACATGTTTAACTAAGATAAAATCACTGATCCTGTAAATCTGATTATCAAATATATGTGTGTCAGCGGCACAGATGTTGAGCTAAACACACACATCTGGATAACGTGATGCAAACTGTAACGCACTCAGACTCCTCGTCTCCATTTGCTCAAGAGGAGTGCTAAATAAGTGCCTTTTCACGATGACATCATGTTTCTCGCTACTCAGTTGTGCTGCATTGAAAAATGAAAGCGAATCTATATAAATAAATGAAGATTCACGTAAGGTAACAAATGGAACGAATTTGACTTATAGTAGGTTTCCATTTCTGTCTCCTTGCACCTCGCGGTAAGAGCCACCTTTTATTCCTGTATGTTAAAAAAATGTGCTGGCAGACCAGATGCAATTACAGTGTAACAGTGTCTGCTTAATGCATTCTGGATCAATTCAAGGAAATGGACACTGAGCGCAGGAGAAGACTTTGACGTTGCTATTTGGGCTCATGCAAATGGGGCCGCTGTGTTAACGCTCTGTCTCCTTCGTAACGTGTCTCTCTATGGCAACATCTGTCTGTTTCCCTTGTTAATGGAAAGTGGGCGATGCCATGCTTCATGGGCCTGACCACTGAGGGGCAGACTTGGTGGTTTTACAGGCTAATGTACATACCATATCCCTCAGTACTGTAGGTTATAAGCTGCCCTAGGCAATACCTTTATTTTAATCACAAGTAAAGATGTTTTAAGGCTTTGTGTCAGCGCTGCTGTTTATAAACTTTGCAGACATGATGTCTGTATCTTTACTACTGTGTATTTACTCGTTGCTTTATGTCTGTATTTGTTGTAGTTTTTCTCTACTTCTGTCCGGAATAAAAATCAACCGAAAGAATCCTATAATTTACCAGAATACATCCTAAAAATGACAAGGATATGTCCTAAAGCGAACAAGAATAAATAAAGTGGAATACTTCCTTAATGAACCAGAATATATCCTAGAAAAATAACAAGGATACGTACTAAAGTGAATGACAATACACAACAGGAATACTTCCAATAATTTACCAGAAATAAATCTTAAAATTAACCATAGAAAAATCCTAAAAATAACAGGTTACATTCGAAAATTATCAGAATAAATCATAACATATACTGGGAATATATCCCACTTACGTCTACAAACAAAAACAGTAGTATTGTACTATAGTACTATTGTGCACTTTACTCTATGCTGCTGTAAGCCTGCAAATTTCCCCGCTGCGGGACTAATAAAGGATTATCTTATCTTATCTTATCTTATCTTATCTTATCTTATCTTATCTTATCTTATCTTATCTTATCTAGTAGTAATGCTAAATTGGAAGTTCTAAAATCAACCAAAACACATTCTTAGATTCCCATCTAGATATAAAAACAGTCTAAATGTCATTTAAAGCGCTGTGTTTTATACCTGAGTAGTGCTGGACCAGCTGCTGCAGCGTGTCAAACTGAGCCCTGGTGGTGATGTAGTAGCCGCCACTGTCCAGCTTCCGGATCTTATAATGCTTGACATGGTCACCTTTCACATCGTCCCAGTCCCGTATGGACAAGGAGAAGGCACCTGGGAGGGGGGGCACACAGTACAGGGTTGGAGTCTCTTAATACCAAGCACTAGTCTATGGTGTAAATCAGCAAAAATCCAATCAAAGAATAATCTAACAAGATTTAGAATCTGACCAAGAATTCAGCGCTCACGCAAATCTGTCATGGAATAAACACACATCAGCCTGTGTAACTCTGAGTGGTTTTACCCTTTGTGGTTTCACTCTCCCGGATGAGGTAGGTTCCTCGAGGGTTACCGGTGGACTGCAGCTGTCTCTCCGCATCCTTGCGGCCCAGTTTACCAAAGTACCAGCTGCAAGAACAGAAGAGGACATGTTAACTCAATTCTGCATAGTACCAGTCACTTGTTGTCAATGAGGTCAATAGTATTTTGACCCTACACACGACTTAATTGTGTGCAAGAATTTTGTTGAGGTTTTTGTGAAAAATCATTATGTGCAAAAGAAAGTTGCTCAACTCTGTGCAGATGCTCTCTACTTCCCAATAATAAATGCCCAATAGTTATTCTAATAGTCCTTTTGGCTTGGTTTACAACTATTAGGAAGATTGAAATACTGTTATGTCCTCATCATCATCATACATTAGAGTAAAGTCTGCACATGTGGGGCAGTCAGTCTGCAGGCCCTGCGTTTAATCTCCAGCTACTTCAGAGCACATTCTAGATGAAAGTCACTAGTCCTGGACCAGTGTACTGAGGGAGCAGAAGCACACACACACACACACACACACACACACACACACACACACACACACACACACACACACACACACACACACACACACACACACACACACACACACACACACACACACACACACACACACACACACACACACACACACACACACACACTACTTACTCCTCGGCCTGGATGGAGTCCACTGGAGCCACGTAATTACTGGGAATGTAGCCACTGCCACCGGTGGTGAGCGATCGAGCATCCCACCAGTCCCCTTCGCTGAAAGAGAGAGAGAGAGAGAGAGGGGGATTGGGAGAAAGGGGGAATAAAAAGAGAAAGACAGAAGAATCACATTAATACACTTGAGTTCATATGAGCAGGCATGATCTCTGTGCCATTGAACACATCAGAGCACAGCTTTAGTCCGACCTGCTCCCTATTTAATGCTGCTCCATGTGGAAAACATAAAGGATCAAGTGAGTCTGTAGGGAGGAAAGTGGAGGGAGACATGTGGCAGTAGAAGGCCTTGCAGCCACCCGTACTAAAAAATACATAAACACGTTTTAACACTGTACATGCTAAGATGAATCAAGATGGATCGGTCAAGAGGAATATAAGTTGTTGAAAGAATACTTAAAATTATGATTTGTTTTCATTCAATCATTGTCACGTCAGTGTTTATTGAAGACAAAAAACTAAAACTAATCTAAAAAATAAGGATTGAAAAGGAAAATCATATTTACTGTATAAACCATATCTATATATATATATATCTATCTATATCTATATATATATATCTGTATCTATATCTATATATATATATATATATATCTGTATCTATATCTATATCTATATCTATATATAGATATAGATACAGATATATATATATATATAGATATATATATATAGATATAGATACAGATATATATATATATATATATGTTTATCTTAGAAGCAGACAGGTAGTATGATGCACTGTATCTGACAGGTGGCTGTGGCTCAGTGGAGAGCAGGGTTGTCCTCCAATCAGAGGATCGGCGGTTCGATCCCCGGCTCTGGCAGTCCATGTCAATGTGTCCACTTAACCCCAAGTTGCTCCCGAAGGCTGTGCGAGTGTTCTAACCCTATACAAGTCCTTTCACCATATCCTCCTGTTTTAGTAAAATTTGCTAAAAACTAAAGAGGCCCGATGTTTTCGAAAATTACTGAAACAAAGAAGCTATATCATTTTTAAAATGAATATCTTCAATGGCAACTTTGGGGTCTGAGTGCCTCAGACAGGGTAGGGAAATGTGACAGTATCGGGAGAAATGCATTAATGGTTTTGATCTTTTCATGGGATTTGTTGACAAGTAAAACAAATATAGATAATAAATAGTATCCCTGAAGTAAAGTTGAAGTGGATAAGGCAGTAGACAAGATGAGTGTGGAGTTTTTCTATCCATTTATGTTTCATCACAGTCTTACAAACGCTCTCCTCCCATATTTATCCGTGCTTTACGCCACCCTTTCCTTTCCTATCTTCTTTTCTCTTCATTCCTCCACCCTCTTCTTCACATACATCAGTATCTGGCTGTCTTAAGGGACAGATAACAGTAGTGGTTTACCATCATTACAGATGCTTTCACACAAATGCACAATGAACATCCCTCCCCTCCATCCCGTGCTTTGACAATGTCTCTCTGGCACACGGTGCTCGTTTCCATCCCATCCATTACGCACCAAAAGGGGATGTGAGAGGGATGCTAAAGACGGAGAAAGAGACAGGGTTAGGAGAGAGCGCCTTCATTTGTGCTGAATAAAGCCATGACGGGGGGGGTTGGATTGCCTGGGGACGACATCCCAGCTAGAGACGGGCCCACTTCCTTTTGTTCAAGGAGGATCCTTCAGGAGGGAGGGAGGGGGAGGAGGGAGGAGGGCAGAGATGGAGTCCCAAATATCGGCCTTCTTCTTCTTATTTGGAGAAAAGTATGCAGGCGCAAGAGGGTGTTTTCTGTTTGGGCATGAGTGTTTGCGTGGAGCCATGGGGGAGACGTAAACAGAAGGGGGCGGGCCCCCAGTCTGTCCCGCTGCCTCTTTTTGTCCCAACAAACCTCCTTAAAGAAACCTCTGCTCTGCCACAAAAAAAAGCACAGAAAGCAACAAGAAGAGTAAACAAAGAGCCTCCCTCCTGTCTCCAGATCCTCTCTCCCCGCGGTGACTGCTGATGAGAGAATAATGAAACGCAGGGCCGCGTTGACTGAAACGAGTCGTACAGCACAGTGTTGTCTGTTCACAGGCTGCAGTTCAATCAGAACGACGGTACATGTTATTTATAGACGGCGTAGCGCTCGGTAAAAACAGGAGCCGTTTCCTGATAATGTCTGATGAAGTGTCCCAATAGACATTTACAGGGATAGAGAGCTGCTTCCTGGAGGATCGCTGGTTGCCCCCCCTCCCCCCGGCTGCTTGGGGCATCTGTCAATCACTTCCTGCAAAGCTCTGACAGGAGGTTTTTTTTTTTGTCCAGCAGGGGTCAGTGTGGCCGTCTGGAAGAAGCCCAGTCCAACATGTTGGAGGCTGGTTGAAGCAGTGAGGCGTGGGCGAGGATGAGTGAGGTGGAGAGGAAGAGATGGAGGAGGGGGTGAAGATGTCTAGCCCTTGCTGAGGAGGAGGAGAGAGGAGAGAGGAGAGGAAGAGGTGTCTTCCTGCTCGTGGCTGAGGCCCAGCGAGGGGCCCGAGGTGTGTGGTGGAATGTGGGAGACGCCGGCTGGGACAGGATGCTGACTGGGTGTGGTGAGGAGGAAGGCTGACCAAAGGCTGAGGTGATAAGGCAGCCGTGTGCAGTAGAGAGCTTTAATAACATTCATATTTTTGTATTTGAAACACTGTATTTTGGTGTGAAAGCACAGTCTGTTCTTGTGTAGAGTAAACATCAGTGAATGCATTAAAATAAACACTTGTGCTGCATTTAATTCACTAATAGTAAAACTACATGCATTGACACTTCATGTATTATTGTATATACATTATATACATTTCTATCTGTTGAATTGTATGCTCGACTCCCTACTGTTGATTATACAAGCAATAAATTGGAATTTAATTACAATTTATGGGTCGCTTCAACAGAGTTGCATTGCTAGGCAACAGCTTGGGTCCATGTTTACTTCCTGAGAGCTCATGTCATTCACTTACACTGCAAAAGGAAATAAACTGGGCCTCATTTGGAATGTTTACAACTGTGAAATGGTCTGTTGTTTGCATACCATTTGACATAGGTTGTTTTCTTTCCCCATAATTCCAATTTACATTTTATTTACAGGAAACTTCTTGGAAGTTTTTGATGGTCAAAATAATAACTGTTGCATTCCATCCTTCAAATTTTTTTCATTTCTCAACGTTGACACATTGAATCCAAAAATAATAAAATCAGTCTCAAAATTATCTATCTATCTATCTATCTATCTATCTATCTATCTATCTATCTATCTATCTATATATATATATATATATATATATATATATATATATAAATAAATAAATAAAGACACAGATAGATAGATAATGATAGTGGAAGTAGCTAATAGTAGCAAAGTAAAAATGTTAAATAAATAAATCAAATCAAATTAATAAATAAATAGATAAATAAATCTAGCGCCATCTAGCTCCTTTCTCATCTCTGTTTTGAATTGAACACGCGCAGTACGGATCAGACAATCAGCTTAATTCTGAAACAATAAAGTCACTTGCCCCCCCCACACCTCCTCACATGTCACTGCAGCGCTCCAGAAACCCAAACAAACAGAGAGACAGCTCCAGCAGCCTCATGCAGACGGAAACAAAACAAGTCTGCAAGCCGAGGCCACGGTGGTTAAAGAGCCAGCATCCATACACGCATGCTGTCCGACGGGAAAGAAAGATCAGCCAACTGTGGGTGTAGCAGGGCACTTTCTTCAAGGAACACCACACTCATCACTGCTGGCTGGAGTTCCTGCTCCGCCCGCTGTAAACCCTTAGTAAACTGTGTTTACTAAGGGTTTGTGTGCTAGAGCCACCACTTTGACCTCATTTGAAATGCTTTGCATTTTTTCATGTGTAAATGAAACATGTCGTCAATGTTTGTTGTAACAACTGATCATGATTTTTATAATTGTGCGAAGCAGATTTATTTTGGGCTATACTCCAGGTTATGAAACCAAAAACAACTTATTTTCCATGTACAAGCTGCCAATTTTATCCATAGCTGACTTACGTGCTGTTGATGATCTGGAACCTCTCTCCTTTCCTGAAGCTGAGGTCGTCCTCCGTCCGTGCCTCGTAGTCGTAAAGTGCCACGAACAGGGTGACTCCTGCAAGGGGGAAGGAAAGCACAGTGTCAGCGCTAGGCAGATTAGCAGGAGAGAATGAAGCTCAGAGTCACGTTTAACTGACACCGCACTGCCTAAGTAAATGAGGATCAATCACAGGTTTGCAATGCAAGTTGGTCTCCACCATATTGCTTGAATTACAATGACATTTAGAAATGTTTTTCATGGTCCCCAAAGGATAAATCCTAAAAACTTTAGTGACCCCCTAACTTTGTATCCATTGCCACCAGCATGTCTAATGTGTTAATCATCCAGTGAACATCTACTTGATGGATTGGCTTTGTTTGACCATTTTTGCCACTTTCCTAAATAGAAACACGACTCAGTGCATCAACCCTCCAAAGACACGGCAACAGGAGCAGGACTCTTGGAGATCAGGGGTCAGTGTGGTAATTAAGAACAGCTAGGAACACTTAAGTTGTTGTCAGACGACACATCGGCCTCCACACTAACTGTTAACATTGGTTGCATCGTTTTTTTTAGGTGCACCCAAAACTTTTCACTGTGCCTTTTGGCGCAGCAGTAATACATTACTACTGTTAGCTTTTCTGTCAGTCCCCTTACACATTTGTTATTTCTTAACACGTTATGTTGATGAATGTAAACCGGTATTAAAGTGCAGATAAATGGGTTTTTTGAGTCGGATGAGGACATCTCCGTCGAAGATGTTGGGTCAGAAGGGCCCCAGAAGTTGGAGGTCCAAGGGGCTATTGGCCCTGAACCACCCGCAGTAGAAATTAGCAGTAATGTTGCCTCTTGTGTTATCAAATGTACATCAGCATTTTTCTTAAAAAAAAGTGCTGTGATGAAAATGTTTAGTGGCATTTAATAGTTTTGGTTGCACGTGTCGCACACTAAAGTTAGTTTTAAGCAAGTGGAACAGCTTGGCTCTAATTATTTTGCCAGTACAGCTTTCCTGTGCTTGAACTGGCTCCGTAATAGCGGACCACTTTGCAGAATCATTCTCACAAAGTACCTGAGGTCACCTTCTTCTCCCCACTGAGTCTTATCCCCTCTCCCATATCTCCCTCCATTAATCCTCCTAATTTTGCCCTCATCTCAGCGAAGAATAGCTGCTCTCATTTGAATATCTCACAGCAGCACTTCTCTCACAGGAATGTCTCCCCGGCCTTACACTTCCTGCTTATTGCTCGATTGTGTCAAACCGTGACGAAAGGAATTAAGGCTGTTTGTAGGATGTGTTAACAGATCGCAGCGGGAGGTTAACAAATACAAATGAAGATGGGAGGTGGAGAAAAACTCACACTGTTAAACTGCCCTTTTAGGGGTGCCGGATAAAAAACATAAATAGAACAAATACTCCATGATTAGGAGACGGCAGAGAAACAACAGAAGAAAACATTTAGTAACGATATAAACTCTTCGGATCCCCGGGGAGGAACTTTAACCAGATAACACGGCTCGCATCTCAATACGGCTTCAATTGAGTTAACACAAAATGTAAAATTACACTCTGAAGAAATGAATCATTCATTCTCGCTTACTTTTAATTGGGGTTAAAGGGTTATATAGTCATTTGAGAGCTCCATCTGTAAATGGATTCACAGTCTAACCTCTGAATAAGACACTGGGCTCTTTGCCGGGTGACTCGTTGCGTGTTTCTCTAAATCCCTACAACAAAGTTTGGGAGGCATTGGAATGCCAGTCTGAAACAAACTGCGTGAACCGTCAGTAATGTGAATCAATCCAGGCAGGGAGAGCCAGAAACACTCAACGGTCTAGTGACAAACGCTGGGGTTTGGTGTTGCCTCGGTGCAGTTTTATTCCCATGAGGCAGGCTAAAAAACCTCGGTAGAAAAGAACAGTGACCTTAAAACCCTTTCTCGGTCATCCCATTATCTCATCGACAACAGACTCTACTGACATACAAACAACTCTACTGGCAGCATCACAGTGGCTAAAACAGAGTAGAATTTGATACAGAATTTCTTTACTTGTTTACCATATTTTATAGTTTATTTGCATATTTCAATTTTTTTTTAATTATGTCTTTATTATTGCACTGGGTTTGTTATTTACTGTACACACCAATTAATCACCTAGCCAAATTCCTTGTATGTGTAACTTATTTGGCAATAAACAGCTGCTGATTCTGATCCTGAAAAGTGTTTGCAGTGTTACTTTGGGTTTTTGCACAATTTCCAAAAAGCTGGGATCCACAACTGCAGTGTTTTCCAGCATAATTACATTCTATTTGTGGTGGTAAACTTTGTAGTGGGAATCTCGGTAAAACGTCAACATACACTCCATTATTACTATTTCCATACTGGTTTTTGTTGGAAAGTCAAACAGGTCATAACTCCCTCTCATATATCTATTTTATATTGCAGTGAAAACATCTCCTTCAAAAAATTGTGTGTATTCAAGTTTCTTGCAAAAACTGCACTCAAATTTGCCTTTCTCTAATGCAATTTTTTTGCTGCATAGAGCTCAAACACGTCAAAATGTAAATCAATGGCACCTCCGGTTAATGTTAGCTGTTGGCTCCGTTATTTAGCCAAGAAGGACTGTGTGCTGCCCACAGGATGCTAACAGCTAACGTTAACTAGCTCTCCTGTCGATTTCAACACAAATTTGTGCTTCACAATGTAGCATTATCAGGGAGAAAATGGGTTGTGTTACCCCAGATGTGTCGATGGTGAGTTTAGTGCTTCCCGAATACATTTACTATCGTCCCTAGAACAACGGGACACTGCTAGTCTTGAGCCCTGACAACACATACAATATCTGTGGTACTGTAGGAAAACAAACAAACTATTTTGTACTGATGTAATGGTACTCGTGACATTGTTCACTGCAGTTTCCTTTTTCTTATTCCAGGAATAAAGATGAGTTTGATTGTTACATTGGTATGTCCTACATCTAGCAGCAAAAGTGAACAGCGTTTAATTTGTCTTATCCTGTTAAGGCCTGATGCTGACGCCATGCTCGACTCTGAGCTCTGAAGCCCCGCCCCCGCTGTTGCACAAAGCGCTTGTTTATTTTTTTTTTTTTTTTTTTTTTAATTGAACGTGTCCCATGTTCAAACCGCGCCAGCAACACACCAACCAAGTGTGAAGTGAATCGGATGAAAGGTTCTTGAGATATGCAAAGGAAACGCCCACATGTACGCCAACAGACAAACGGACAGAAGGACAGAGATTCCTTGCTTTATAGTAAGATGTTGGCTACAATGTTATTATTACCAAACATTATTAAATTATCAAAATGTAATAAACAGGAATTCTCCTTTAAGAGGTTTGTGTCTCCATCACCATCGCTCACTGTCTAATTCTGTTTGGTCTTGCCTCATAACAGCACATGAATGTGGCGATCAGACAGCAGCACTCCCACAGTGTTTTGCTCAGGTCTGAGGCGACTGCAGCTATTAAGCCTTTTCATGCCTCTGAGTGTTTGACAAATGGAACTCGAACGGGCACCTCTTCAAAGTCCACTTAAACTCTCTTGATCACATTTTTTTTCATCAAGTCATTTCACTTCAGACGCTCTCACAGGACTGAGGCTTTCTGAGAAACCGTGTTGATATGAAGAGAGGGTGTGTGAGGCTCTCACTTTTAGGACCTCAGATAGAGAGGATCCTCTGCCAGTCATGTGGCAACAAACAGAGAGAAGGGAGGGCAGACAGAGTGTCTGATTTAAATGCAACAAGACCCTGAATGCATCAGCGCTGTGGTTCTTTTCACTGCTCAAATGTTCCATTAGGTCAGCAGAGGTGGGCGTTAGGTATAAACTGGTGTATTGATTCATCCCGGAGCCGTCTGCGGGGATCCCACTCAATTAGTTACATAAGGTCATAGGACCAGCTGCGAATTTCCATTTGGCAAACAGACATAAGCAAAAAAAAAACATGACAATAAAAACACTGTGCAATAATAGTTAAAATAGTTTTGTTTTTTTTCTGTCTGTAAATATTATATTTCAGTTATTGTGTTTTTCTACTGTTTTTATTGCTTATTTATAATACTTTTTTATTTTATTTTTTTATCTTGTCTTTCTTTACTATGTCTCTTGTGTGCACTTTAACTCTATGCTGCTGTAAGCCTGCAAATTTCCCCGCTGCGGGACTAATAAAGGATTATCTTATCTTATCTTATCAACTGATAAACGATAAGATTCCCCATGCCAACCGCAATTTGGGCTCCTCTGCAGTGGCGATGGAGGGGTGTGTTGATTGTGGCTGTCGGAGCAAACAAGCTATGGTAGCATGTGTTATAAACAGGGGTTGAGAGGGAAGGGCCGGCTTATGTCCACATTTTCTCCCCCACCAGGAGAAAATTAAAAAGCTAAAGCCCTCTCTGCTCCTCTGCCACTGAGTGGATTTGGATTATGTGGCGCGGAAAAAAATAATCCGCACTTTGAGGGAGAGGACTCCTGCTAGGTCGAGTGGAAACACAGAGTTCCTCTGCAGGGCCGGCCTGGGCCCAGTCCAATCATAAAGGATATCCTGAGTAGGAATATTCCCCTACATAAACAAGGATCCCGGGCGCACAAAGCCCTGGCGCTAACGCCAGCCGGACGTTCCTGACAGGGCCGGGCTGGGGTCGGCAGTTTGAGCTGCACGAGAGGCTGTGAGGTGAGGATTGTAAGGGTTTTGGTGTGCCGAAGGAAGTCCTTAACCGCACAAAGTAACCGTAAGAGTGTTGCAAACGGAGGTATGTGTGGTAGGTGTGTGTGTGGGTGCGTAGAATGCTGTAAGTGCGTGTGAATGCAGTCAAAATAAATTACCTCCACACTCCACTGCTGCAAATACTTTCCCTGTTCTGACAAAACAATAAAGAAGCCCTGAAGCACCCTTCAAATTAATTACTTCCTCTTCCTTTAATCTCTCTAAAATACCGATCGTCACCCCCCGGGCCTTTCGCTGTGTCCTTGAGATATCGAGTGGCTTGACCACTCCTCACTTTTGATTGGCGGTCATTTGCGGTGACCCCAGAGATTTGTTCTTTATTTTCACATCAATGCGTTCTCTATCAGTCAGACTCACATCTTCTTGTAGGTCAAGGGCACCTGAGGAGTTGTAAGAGGGGAACATTCTGCGAGTTCTGGGATTGGACCGGCGGCTGACGTCCAAACGTTTCTTCTGAGACAATTCTCTAAAACTTATTTTATTTCTTTTATTTTTCTTTAATTCTTCTCACAATTACATTGTCAAGTTTCATGTACAAAACAGAGTGCCACAACATGAGCACAAACACCGGTGTGAATGTGTGTTTTTTACACACAGGAGCATTTCTGATATTTTTTTATTTAAATAAGAAAAAATATCTATCTATCTAAAAATCACTCACCTGTCCCTCCACGGGTCCTCAGGGTTCCCGTGTGAGAGGAGGTGCTGACCCCCCCGAAGACGGTCATCCCCTGTGCGACGGGGGCGTGGAAGTTGTTGTAGTTGGGGATGGCGGTGACCCCGAAGCTGGGGTAGTGCTGCGGCGTGGGGTCGGCGCCATAGCGGTAGCCCGCTCCCTGGGAGATAGTGGCGTCTCGGTCGTCCGTGAGTTTGGTTGCTTCCTTATCCTTGCATTGCACACAGCCCATTATCTATAATCTGTGGACGACAAGAGGAGGAAAAAAAAAAGACACCGGTCGGGTTAAATTATGAGGGCCAAAGTTAGAAAAATCCAGCTAAGAGATGTTTAAAAGACAGTAAGTTGAGGCTGATTGGGTGATAGACACATTTGGATCACTTAACTGAATGTAGCAGTGGATGATTACACGTGATAATGGGGAGAAATTTAAACACAAACAGGCTAAAAGAGCCTTAATGCACGCAATGAATTTAACTTGTGTAGTATGAGCTGGACGGGTGGATCGATAAGATGAAAAAACATTCTGTCTGGCTGCGCTTGGCCGCTCAGCACGTTGAACTGAGCTGAACTCATCGCTGCGTTCAAGGTTCTCCTCTAACTCTGCTTTCTCTCCAGATTACATCCTTACGCAGATTGGCACTCTGGTCTTTGAGGCAGGGACATTGTGTTTATAGCCTGACACACACAGCTCGTGTCCCCAGATGACTCACACAAAAACACGTGTGTGTCTTTCTCGGTCGGTCGGGGGGAGATAATGGCTCCGGTGACACCAATGACGTGGCGCTGCCCCGTCAACATCACCCCTGTCCATCCTGATGGAGAGTGGTGGACGCTAAACATGTTGTGGTCTCAAACATGGTGGAGGCTATTGAGGCATTCAACTCTATTCTTAACCGTGCATTCTACCTAGAAATCCTCTCCCATAATCCTCCTTATGTAAAAGTTCTCTGGCATTGCACGTTAAGCTGCAAGTTCTGACTTTTTACTTTAAAAGATGGAATTCTAAGTTACAAAGACAGCTACAGCAACACACACTGAAAGGGAAAACCTTCCAGCTTCTTTTTGAGAATTAAGGAAAACAGCTCATTCAAAACATACGGATATTTCTTATACCCGAATAACTAAAAGACAATGTTCATGGGAGCTGAATTGTCGGCTAAGATGGGAAGTAAACAGCAGGAAAACGATAAAAGAAATCAATCAATATTTATAAAAATAAAATAAAACAACACTAAATATAGACATTGATCATGGTAAAACAGTAAAAAACTTTAATTAGAGCGAAATCAAATATGTCCTGCCCTCATTTTGGGTGGGGGTGGGGGACCCTTTATCTAACGACACCATTATGAAACATTATACCAGTTATTATTAAAGCCATCAGTTGATAAAAGATGTTAAACCTCAAGGTAAAACTTTAGTGTTTCTTCTTTCTTACTGGATACAGGCCATGCTTCTACAGTAGCCCAGAACGGACAAATCAAACACAAGTCTACAACCTTTTCTTTGATGCAACCAAGTCCTACACTTTGTCCCTTTAAGAGTAGGTAAATTAACCTTTGAGATCCTAACTTGAAAAAACAATTTCTCAAATTTTGACAAAAATGTCAAAGCCTTTTGAAGACTTTATTACAGTGTGCGATATTTTTTTGAGCCAGACCTCTGTGGCGATTAGTGGTACTACATCTAAAAAGGAGCTCTCCAGCAATTTAATCTGTCAAAGTCAATTTACTAGTCATGCAAGATATGATCAAACTTGTGAAAAGACTTGCATTAATGTGTTACGTGGATCAGCGGGAGCTCTGTCAAGTCTGAGAAATGACTCAAGTTACACCAACGGGTTGTGTCAGCTTGGGTTTGTAGATGGAGTTGCATTTTGGGAATTTAAGGATCCAGCTTTTTTTGGGGCTTGACCCGTACGATTAGTAAGGATGTCTAGGCCTCTGCTGCCTTGATTTAGATTATTTAAAAACAAAAAATCTTTATGGAAATGAAATAAATGACTACTAAAAAGTTCTGATTTTGCTTTTGTAATAGAACGAAGGTTTCTGTTGAACACATGTTTTTTAGGCAGAAATGTAGATACCGCCCCAGCCTACAGTCTTAGAAAACATCTTGAAATACTTTCTCAATAGTTTATTTCTGACTAAACTGGGCTGGTCTTTCCCTCAGCAAAAATATTTGCTGAGATTTGAAAAATGACACACCACAGCGGGGGCACAAGATTACCCTTGGACAATGTCCCGTACCCCCAGAGGGATTTAACGCCGTCTAATTGTTTCTCTGCAAAAACAAGGACGAAAATATACCAGCGTCAGGCACGGAGACACAACGGGCCATAAATCCAGACTCTTCTCTAAAGACAAAGTGTCGGTCTGGCCTTCAGCCAGTCCGTCCTCAAAATGTGTCACTAGAGAATATATTTCCCTCCCTGCTCTCTCTCTCTCTCCCTCTCTCTCTCCCCCTGCCTTCCCTCTGTCTGCTGCCTCGGTTGCCTCATGACTGCGGCGAGAAGCAGGATTCACTTGTGACACACCGTTAGGACGGAGAGAAGAATGATGAATGAGGAGTGTGGGCTTCCCCTTTCCTTCTGAGCAACAATAAACAACTGGAGGATCATAGAGAGGAATCTCACTCATTCAGTGTCGCTGCCAAACAATAACCCACTCTAAAATGAGATAATCACACCCCGATCTAATGAGTAGCTGCTGGAGACAAGAGGCTGAAAAGTTGAAAGACATGCAGTAACCGAACAGCAACACCAGGAAACAATATCCGAAATCTATCACAGTGAAATCTGTTGTGGACATTCGTGTTCCCCAGAGGATGGCCCTTAAGGTTTTTTCGCATTTTGTCATCGTGGAGATGGAACCACAATAAAAAAACAACAACACACAACACATTCTAATCTAACATCTTCTATCTGCCCTATTTATTTTTTAAATGTCCACCTTTTCTTATCATGACATCACCAAGGACTCGGAAATGTGATGGATATTTTTCAGTATGTTCTGACACTTAATCGACCAAACGATGAATCAAAAGAAAAATACAATTACTGCCTCATGGTTGTATGCGTTCGCCAACCAGTCAGGTTGCGGTGTACATTCATGCCTGTCCAAAATGTCATCGCTTCGTCATTTAATAATCCGATTCCTTTTGTGTGAAATTGCCATAATTAGCGTATGACTTCTTGATGTGTCACATGATTTATCAGAAGACATCGGTGGAAAGGCGAGCTAGAGTTGGAGAGAGGAGTGCAGGTGTATAGCTTAGTGTTTTCAATGTCACGCCTCAATATTTAAATGACGGTATTCCCCCATCAGTCACCTAAGCCCTATTTGAACTGGACTATTATAACCAGGGGACCTCATGTGATTTAAATATGACTTCCCATGTCTGTGTTTCATTCAAGTGCATTCACATGGAATAAGCAAAGTCTGAATTGGACTCAAATTTACCGTCATTATCCCTTAAATATTTATGTCAAGACTCTGCGTAACATCCGCTTTTGGAAGAATATTATACTATAAAACATTTATACTTAATATTATTAATATTTTTATATTAACAGGCCTATTCATATTTATATAATATATTCACAAAGACCTCTTGTTCTTGTACGAAAAATTGCACACAAAAAAGCGACCCGAAATTACAGGAATGCTGAGGGACTAATATTATGGACCATATATGGAAGGTAATTTGCTGTGTAATTTTTCTATACTAGTCCTGTGTGTAAACTGCTATAGACTCAAAAACATTCCATCACTGAAAATCTGATCAAAATAGGACAATTGTGCATTTAAAAAGTACCCATTCTCAGCATTACTACAGTACTTAACTGACAAAACAAACAATTTACAATTGGTTCTTTCCATCCCGGATTTCCATATTGATAATCGTAACAAATACTGCATGTCTTTAACCTTTGATATTCAATGTAACTTTTATCACAGATCAAAACGACGGCCTTTGTTGATGCCAGCGCCGGCACCGAGAGCAGCCCTCTCCTCCACCAATTAGAACAGGGGCCTCACTCTGACCGACAGGCTGTGACCGCTCTCTTTCAACATAATTACAGGCCGATCCCTCGGATGGCCCTGCTGGTGCACATGGAGGCCGAAACGCCCGTCAGCAACAATCACAGGTTGTCACAGGAAGTGAGAAATAACCGTATTATTTGTGTTTTCTTGTTTTTTTTACCAAACCAAACAAGACAGCCTGTCTATCCCACGGATGAGCCTTATTTAAACCGAATGCCTGCGTAATCTCTCTTATAGGTTCATTCTGTATCTCATTTTTAATGTTAGCATTTATCAACAGTTTAAATGAAATGAAATTGCCTGATATGGGTAACTAAAGGCAACAACAGCGGCGATGCCACGCTCAGCCCGACACTGCAGAGCATCTCTAATCTTGTATGCTCACAGCAGAAGCCACCAATGGCTGAGACCACAAACTGCTCTGAGTTCTGACTCGTTACATGACCCCCGTGATCGGCAGAGGCAGACCGAGTCAGCTTTGGGAAGGGAAACAATCCATTGATCCGTCTGAGCCGGATGGATGGTCTTTCCTGTGCAGTGGTTAAACGATAAGCTTTGGAGTAGGGATTTGTTTTTCAGGGAGAAGTACGGCTCAGCATCACAGCGGGTTGGTAGGGAGCCCGTCATGTTGATCACCTCTAACCACTGCAATGTGTAAAGCTAATGAAAGGGAAAGAACAACATAAAGTGTCTCAGTAAAGTGTTATTCTGCCTTCAGGACAACTTATCCATAAATGATCCAAGTCTGCTCAACTCTAACAGAGGGATGAAGAGTATTCTTATACTATCAGTGGGTGTTTTTGATGGTGGTGATGGAGAACACTGTCCAACATGTCACTCCAAAAACGTCCTCAAATCCTTTGACTTTGTCTTCCCCTACAACAATCCAACAATACCACCTTCTGTTTTTCCCACCAACTCTAATCAATTAGAACAATCGTTTTAGAATTAGTGGATTAGTGGATTCATGCCAAGTCCAAAGACAGCCTTTGCAGTCATAACCCTCTGTTTGTCCAACGCCTGCCTCCTCAGAGCTCTCTGCAGGCCCAGTGAGGACCGAGCCCATCGCCGATCGCTCTCTTTGAACTGAACGCTCTTTCATCTCTTTATTTCCCTTCTTCCTTTCCTTCTTTTCACACAGCTCTCTCTGCTGATTAATTATTCCTCCTTCGAATAAAAAAGCAGCCACCTGCTTGCCGTAGGGGCTGTTTTTCTCCATGCACTCCCCACAGTCTCTCACTCCTCAATCCCAAAGGCTGCAGGAAACGATGGTCGCCGCTTCAGTGAAATGAGGTGTTGCAGAGTCTTTAAGTGTACACGCTTTAATGAAAGAAAAACATGATTTTTTATTTTTTGTTGGCTTACAGCTCTCAGTATGCCGTCCAGATTCGTATCAGACCAAGCATCTCCTCCAATGTTTCAGCCACTTTCAACATGAAATCAATGAACCCTCTAGGAAAAATTCCAATTTCAGAGCAGGACGTGACCAGCAGTGGAGTTGGAGCTATAGTTAGTTAACGCAAAAGGCTATTCATAACACTGGATGGACAAAATTCATTAGCTGCTTTAATTGGAGCCAAAGACTGAAAGCATCTGAACATGTAAAGATAGTGATTAAAGTAGTGAAAGGGGGGAAAATTGATTAACTCAACGTGAAATAAGGTGGCATCCAACTGTGTTCCATGTCTGAGAAAAGAAAGACGCATAAAAAAGGGTGTTGGGCGGGGGTTCACCCAGAGGTTCGACCACGTGCATGTGCTACTCTGAGTGAATAATTCATTGAAAGGTTGCGCAGAGCTGAAGGTATGTCATGGCGTTGGGAGGGCTCCCGTCTGGGGACCTGAGTTTACATTTGATGGGGAGGTGATGGAGCGGGGTTCTGGGGCTCTGAGTGGTTGGTGATGGAGGTCTTACTATCACGTTTTAAACCCTCAGGGAAGGCGTTTTCCACCCCAGTAGCCATTGGAGGTGTGAAGTGAACCCTGGCGGGATCGAGTCCGTGTGAATGAAAACGTATTCGGCTCCAGTAGAGTGGAAACAGGGTGGAGGCTGGAGCGGTGCTAACTAATTTGTTTGGCACCGATGGGGCCCACCGACATGTGGGAGAATATATCCTTGAAAAGGACACGTTTAAACAACTCTTTAAACTGTACCGCTGGAAACAGAGAGCTCTTACTCTGGCCCACCTCCGACACTGGGAAGCATCTCCATCGCCAGGACCCATGGTGGAAAAAAACTTGTGTTATCATGTGTGTTAAGGTGGAAAATCACATGTGGTTATCAAGCTTCTTTATCAATAAATAACATTTAAATGCCACTGTATTTTATCGCGCAGTGTATTGCTTGATTGTGTTGACCGTTAATAAATAAAGTAGTCTACCGAGTGAATATTTAGTTCCTTGTAACATATCAATGAGGCACGACCTCCTGCAATATTGTAACATAATAGAAACATTTCGACAAAATCGATTCATCATGACCAGTAATCAGTTGACTGAAGTAATCATTCACTTTACTCCGTCTTCCTGCTGTGCCCTTCATCAGGAGGAACACCAAAATAGACGGACAGTGATAAATAGGTCTGTGCGGAGTTATAATGAATTAGAAAAAAGATTAAAGGGGGTAAAAGAGGACGGCAGGGAGCAGAGGAGGAAGAGCAGTGGCGGATAGAGATGAGGAGGAGGAGGACGAGTGAGACGGAAATGAGCAGAGAATGGACGGACAGGAAGATGGGAAGGGGAGGAGTGAGCGCCCCCTGACTCTTGTCAAAAGGAGCTCGCTAATGATGGGCTCCGTGTTGTCACATGCTGCGCCTGCTTCTCTGCCAGGGGAAGGCCCTCGTCTCCGCACTCCCAGCATGCCGTCCTGTCGATGTCATGCAGAGAGAGGAGGAGGCCCGTGCCAGTCAGGGTTACCACTCACTCTTTATCGCTACCTATTTCATTCAGTCATGTGACATAAGCTACGAGGATGCGTACAGCCAGCATCATACTCAGTTATCGCCACGGTTGTGAGTCACTGCTGTGCGTCAGATCTGGGACTGAACACGGCAGCAGCATCACGACAGAAAGCTGGGTCGCTGCAGTCGACGGTTCAACCATAATGTTTATTCACGTCCTATCTCTGCTGCCTCACCTCTGGTCACATTTATAGCCTGCTGTGAAGGGACATCATCAATCACTGTTCACTGATGAGGAGACACAGAGACGGGACAGTGTAAAAGGGAAAAAGGTCAAATAGAACCCTGAGGCTAGGTGCTCTTACCGAGGAGTTTATGGTGATGCTAACGCTAGCAGCTCTCTCCCGCTCTGTGTTGTTTATGAAGATGACTTGGACAAACGTATAAGTAGCGGCAAGTTTCAGGATGAACCTCCCCCCTCGGCGGACTCAGAAATAGTCATTTTTTGGTCCTTTTTATAATTTTCTTCTTGATTTTAATTCTGGTGCTAATGAGCCACCACGCGAATGGAGTGGAAGTGGGCAGGGTTCAGGGGCCGGATTGAAACTGGGCCCGTGTTTCGCATTTTGAGTAGTAAAACATGATCATTTTAAACTGCACATACAGTATGTCATGTTATGACAGGGTTAGCAGCAGTAACTAAAGGGGCCTTGGTTAATTATTTGGAATTAAATAAATAGAGTAAACAAAATAATGTCCTATAATTAGTACGGAATTTTAGAAAATTTCTAAATGATGGACCATTAGAATTGTGTGTTACTCAGACCAAATTTCCAAATTTGAAACTTCAAAAAAAAAGTTTACAAGTTTCCACAACTATTTGCTTGGTATTAAATATAAAGGGACGATTCCAGACAAACGACCCAGACCAATGTTCTGTCTTAGCCCCTCTGAGGGCAGCCCTGGCTTTGCACCCCGCGGGGTACCAGAGGTCACCTGGCACATCACAGAGGAAAAACGCCACCGACACAACGCCACTGCTGCGACAGCTGTGACCCCTGCCTCCCCAAAAAACCCTCCCGCTGCCTCCAGGGCAACCCTCCATTGCGCAATCCTGACCAAAAGGAGACATAGCGGCCTATGGACAGGAGGAAACAGGAGGAAATGATTTACAACCTTGGGACAATGTCGGTTAAGGAGGAAACGTTAAAATAAGTGGACAGGAATAACAAAAATATATTTCTCTCAATTTAGGAGGATTGTTTTTCTGAAATGGTAGACCTCAATGAGAAACAAACAGCTGCTAAAGGCTTTCCCGCAGGTCGACATTAAACGGTTAGCATAAAGGTAGCACTCAAAGGCTAGAGTTCCTGCACCGCCAGGAAACAGTTTATTTCAAAGAGGCCGGGTGGAGTCTGTAAAGCGAAGGATCTGGGCTTGATTATCTCGTTTTCACAGCACTTTATTAATATTTTTTTTAACAGCACGCGTCCCTGCAGGTGGTCCGCCTGAGGAAGCACTGACCGCCTTCGTTAAAAAAAAATCACAGACTCTATTCTGCTTTTATCCCTCTCAGCGTGAGCCCCTCAGAGCGAGCAGGTCGCCTCCTCAGTGCGGAGATGATAAAGGCCCGTCTGCGCCACCCGAGCTGGCAGACAGCCATAAAGCACAAAGAAGAAGAGACGACGGTATCTCCAGTTATTTTTTTTAATACACTTCTCTTTATGGTTTGTCTCCTCTCTCCGGTTGGGGATTACGAGCTGCCAAAACTGGAACAGCCCTTCCTCCTGCTGCTGCTGCTGCCTGCTGCTGCCGCCCGGCTCGTCTGTGGGGAAAAGCGGAGAGGCCTGATGCTTGTCTACATCTCTTCCTGCTGGCTGAGCGTGGATCACAACAACACGGCCCGTGACCCTCTCTCTTTTCTCTCTCTCTCGGGCTCGCCCCCTATCTCTCTCTCTACCGCGTAGAAGGAACAAGCCTCAGTCGTGTGCAAGCTGGGTGGGACCAGCGGCGACACCATTGTGTCAGGGCGGCTCAGTGTCAGCGGCGCCAGGGACGACAGCAGTAGGGCTGGTAGGAGCTGGTGGAGGGGTGACAGCGGGCACCTACTGATCCTCAAAAGGTGGAGACCGCAGACGGCGACAGAAACTACCGAGCCTTCGCGAGTCATTACATTACATTACATTACATTTGAGTCATTTAGCAGACGCTTTTCTCCAAAGCGACTTACAATCAGTAGTATGTTACATATCATTCACCCATTCACACACTGATGACAGGCTACCATCAAGGTGCCACCATCAGACTCTAACTAACATTCATCATCCAGTCCACACCGATGGCCTTCAGGAGCAACTTGGGGTTAAGTGTCTTGCCCAAGGACACATCGACTGCTGAAGCCGGGTATCGAACCACCGATCCTCTGATTGGAGAACTACCTTGCTCTCCACTACGCCACAGCCGCCCAGTGGCTCCCGACTACCACTGCAGCCATCCTCCTCCTCAGTAAAGCTCAAGTTACGGAAGCTATTGGCGCTGAAATGATTGGTCGGTCAATTTATCGGTTGAATAACAAAAAAAGAATAAACTGCTGACAATTTTGTTAACCGATTTATCATATATTCAGAGTGGGACACACCAGAGTGTGTGAAAGGGCAATACGTAATAAAGCATTTAAAAAAATGTATTCAAAATATATGAGCATTCATTTTCTTAGATTTAAACAATATAGTTTAACAACAACATATAAAGTTTTTTGTGTTGATTTTGGAGGCCGCTGTGGACAAACGCAGTCGTGTTTCCATTAGCACCACCGCATTGGGTCTTAAAGATTTGCAGCTGTTTTGTTTCTCCCGTGCCTCCCGTCCCTCCAGCGGACCCCGGCAACACAGGTATGGGCCTCCAGCAGCGTTGCGTCGGTGTTGGTCAAAGTAACTTTAATTAAAGAACTAATGTTTAGATTAGCTTATTTTTGTTGCGGACCTACGATGTTTTTCAAGCCAAAATGTGCAGCATCTCACCCTATATATCTCCTACATCTTTTTTTACGGTCGAGGTAATAAATCTTGCTCCAGATGCTCCGTGTGTTACGTGCTCCTTGTGGTCTGGCTCTGCTTTATTGGAACAAGAAAAAAACAAAAAGGTGGAAGCTAGAAGAGAAGGCTGAACCTTCATTAAATGGCCCACAAGGTTACAAATATGTCAGCCAGAAGCGCCCGAAAAAAACCACAGAGTGGTGCCGCTTGATGTGAGCCCTGCAGACGTGCGCTGACAGCTGACCTTCTGTTAATAATGCAGCCGTGTCCAGGACTTGAACCGGCAGCCCCCGCCCCCAAACACTCTCCACTTCCCCCCTGGGCTCTGGATGAATAAACTGCAAAACAAGACGCCGCCTCTGCTCTCCTAATTGAAATATTCATTGCGTCCTCCTCCTCCTCGGAAACCATCAATTATCTTTCCATTTCATTCGAGTGCTCTTCTTCGTTGGTACGAGGCAGGAAACCTCACGCTTTAAACGTGAGCCTTCAACTGCAGTTTAAAATTTAGCTGCACGTGTGATTTAATCATTTACAGAAAATGTCTGTTTAAGTACATTAGCATGTATTTAGCGGCTGTATATACAGCACAGAGCTTTGGCTGGGAAGCAAAGTAGCACATGAGCACAGAATAGAGGAGACACCTTCAGAGTAACTAGAAGAGCACCCTTAGAGGGACAGCTTGACATTTTCAGGTGCTTATTTGTCTTCACAAGGCTTTTGTTACGCTGGTGGAACAGGGAAGTTTCACATTTTGTCCTTCAGATTTATTGTGAAGGGATCCTGTTTCTTTTGAAACTCTTGTCTACAGTGGAGCTGAGGTTTTTTTTGAAGTCATAAAAATACTAAAGTATCAGTTCTGCTCATATCATCTAATCAGGTTAAAAAAAAGTCTGACCACAATGCTAAATAACTAATTTTCTAAGTTAATACAATGATGAAATCTTTAATTATATATGAATAAAAGTGGACACTGTGATGTCACACTGCGGTTTTGAAGCCTGCATTTTGGCCGTCGTCATTTTGTTTTTTTTACATAAGTGACGTGAGAGGGTGGAGCCAAGAACAAGACATTTTTAGTCGTCAAAAAACACCTGTTGTATCAACAAATCATTTTGGATAAAAGAAGAGGAGGATTTAATTTCTTGATTGCTGCTCAACAAATTAAAAACAAGTATTCCTAAAATACATCTACGCCCCAACTAAAACATTTTTTTTTTAGCATTCCTGCATTCATTATACAAAAGACAGCATAGATGCAGACTGGTAACGGGAGGAGGGAGAGGAAGAGGTCGGGCGGGGGTGTAGGCCTTGGTCAAGCCCTACACCCCCGCCCGACCACTCCTCTCTGCTGCCTCGGGGCGACTGGTTGCCCCGTCGCTCAGAGGTCCCTGCGGCCGATCCACCCGGTCACAGCTTTTTTCTGTCCTGGCCCCTCAGTGGAGGAATGAACTCCCCACTGACGTCAGGACAGCAGAGTCACTGCCCATCTTTAGGCGCAGGCTGAAAACTCACCTCTTCAGGAAGTACTACCCGGAGCCTTCCTCGTAGCACTTATTGCATTCGTATTAGTTGCTGCACTTACTGTATTCCTATCAGTTCGCTGCACTTATTGAATTCGTATTTGTTTACTGCACTTATCCTATTCGTAGTAGTTTGTAGCACTTATTATATTCGTATTAGTCTGTTGCAATTATTGTTTTCGTAGTAATCTGCCTCTGCACTATACTTCTGCTCTGGTTTATACTTTGAGATGCTTGTTTAAGAAAGGAGATGCACTTATGACTTCTGGTGACTAGTAGTTCTCTTGAATACCTATGTTGAATACACTTCCTGTAAGTCGCTTTGGATAAAAGCGTCTGCTAAATGACTGTAATGTAATGTAAAAAAGATGACATTTGACAAATGTCCCACGGCCCAGGATCGCACCTGGAATGTTGTGGTTTTATAGCATATCCATTCTGCTACCAATTGGGACCACATTTGACATCGCAGATCAATCAGACCCATAGTCCGTTTAAGATTAAGTTTGAGTAAAATGGACTCTTTACCACCTTAAGAAAAAATAGTTTGAACCAAAATTCGCCTTCCTTCATTAGGTAGAGAGTAATGGACTTGTTCTGTGAGCCGGAGAAAGCCAAAATACTGCAACGAAGAGCAGCTCGCAGATCAACACTAAGTGCAATATTCAACTTATTATAAAGAGTGACATATGGAGGACAGCCCTATTGTCAAACCCGTCTTCTGAGACTGCTGCGATGCTGACTCCACAGGAAACAGGAGGACATAAAGCATTGTTACAACTCCTTGCTTTTTTTAAGTTTTCCTTAGGTCCTCAATGAATTCAGGGCAGCAAGACAAAAGGCTCTCACTGGTACTGCTAAGGGCTTTGCTTCTTACTGGGGCACACAGGTTTACCGTCACAATGGCAATACCTTTATGAGGGAAAAACTACAAACTAAAAAGTGAAAACGGTACCGACTACGCGTTTTATCTGGTGAGGCGCTGCATTTTTCTGCAGATGTGCAGAAGGTGCAACAACCTGCTGAACGCTCACTTATCTGGGCCTCATCACTTTGTGACGGGATGTGGTTAGAAGCCTGATACACACCTTGAAAGGGTGATACATTTCCAGTCAACTCTCTGAGAACATCAACTATGCGATGACGTGGCTCGGGCTCCACCCCAAAAAAGAACTCTGAAAATAACCGCTCGGTTCTTCCATTCCGGAGGAAGACAGTTTTGCTGATGAAGTCAACGAGTCAACCAGTCATCCTGGAAATAGGCCAAGGAGGCCTCTATGTTCTGCTCCAGCAAGCTCTCTGCGTTTCATCTTCACAGTTTCACTTTCTTAACCTGGAGTCGAACAAGGCTGGGGGAGCGCGTCACTGGTTTTGACTCTGGATCCTGTCAACCCCTTTCTACAGCAGAAGTAAAACACAGAGCTTACTTTGAACCACTCTGCTGTCTACATGTCAGCTTACTATGCCACTTACAGAAGATGTATGTTTTATTACCCCGGCAGCCACATTCATTCTTCATGGCAGGATAAATGAGTTTGATGCCATACCGCATTTGTGCTGCGGTAACTTCCCCCACCTTGCAGAGGAAAAGGAAGTGCCAGAAATATATCTTTATTCATTTCTCCTGTATTTACACACCTTCACTACTCATTTCAGCACCCACGTTGTTGGTTTTTTTAGTGCAATAACTATGAGGTTCTAGCCAATAGGTATTTACAAGACAGTTTGGTCAATCAACTTAAAGTTGTGCTATACATTTCTTTCTTTTTTAAACCTGCTTCCTAAAACTTTCAGACTCACTTTCATGATAGTTTTTACTCAACCCTCACTTGGGGTGATAGGGGTTAAGTTTTTTCTATGGTAAATTGATTTTATTGTTATTGATTGGAGTTCTATTTTTGTGCCATTAAGTGTTTATTGAACTGTTACGTTAGAAATAGAGAGAGGAAACATTGAGAGAGAGAGAGAGAGAGAGAGAGAGAGAGAGAGAGAGAGAGGGCGGCATGACAGGCAACCGACATCTTGCATTCTACTTTCTGTGCTGATTTATTTATTTATTTTTCCCCATTCTGTTTTTAAAAAGTGCTAAATAAATTCAGAACATTCAGTCAAATTAATAAAATAAATTGAATAATCTTGGAAATTCATACTGATGATGACCAGATTTTTTTAAAGAGTAGTAATATTGGAAAAAAAAGCATACAGGCTACATCCAAGTACAACTGTTGAACATCAGAGTCTGACGTCACAGAAGCCAGATTTACCTCTAAGCGAACGAGGCACGGTCGCCAATCATCGACCCTACGCGGCGATCTGTCTCCAGCCCCCCGTTGCTAGGTTACCACATTCCTGAGCACACTGATGTGCTATGGGGTTCCTTGCTCTGCTGGCAGGGCCAGGCTGGGCAGAGTCAGGGGGAGTGGAACTGAGGCAGTAGCCATGGCGATGTGAAATCCTGTGAGTGATGGAGGATGAACCGGCGCGACAACACTTAGACAGCTCTGCTTCAAAACACGTCTCTGGAATGAAAACTATACCTCTCTGTTCCTGTGTGTGTGTGTGTCTGGTGACTGTGCGACTTCAGACATGAGAATGTGATGTGCCTCAGAGGAGAGGAGTGGTACAGCTGTGCCCGGCTCGGTACAGCGCGTTCCCACACACAGAGCTGCAAGCGTCTAGACAGCAAACCCAGACCCAGAACCCCCCCCCACACACACTGCTCAGCACCTCCAAAGAGGATTGTGTTCCGGCTGGGGGATAATCTTAAAGGCTCATCGTTCATTGTCTTAACATGATGCACCCACTTGAGGAACGCGGCCCAACAGGAGAGACAGGAAGTGAACAGCGAGGATACCAATTTACACAAACTGATGACTAAAATGTCAAAAGGAAAAAAAATATATTTTTATGTTTCATCATCACTGAAATGAACAAAGAAAACTAAGCTAAATTGAACAACAAACATGTATTTTATGCGGCATAACACATTTATGATGCCATACATCATACAAAATGTTAAAAATGCTAGTAGAATTTCTCTGTGTTTTGCATACAATAAAATATAATAATTAATTCTCTATATATTAAACACTTTGCTTAGTGTTACATCTATTAGGTGAAAAAATGGGGGCTTCACGTGCTCTACATATTGAACTATTTACATTTGTATAACCTCTACTCACAACCCCCTCTCTCTACATAAACAGCCTGCAGTTCAGTCAAAATTTCACTGAATCTTTGTTACATGACTGTTTGTCTCAGTCAGTCAATCATGGCTCTAAATTGTGCTGAGGGGCCCAGAATTAAATAATTTAATTTTGGCAACATTTTTAATGAGAAATAAATAATATCGCAATTTGAAGCTTCGATTGCGTTATTTTTCTTGACGGAGCGATCCTTTTTACAGTTGCTGTCTATGTAAAATGGTGTAATTTAACGTTTTTTAAAGAAAACATGTTTTAGTGCCATTTTAAGAATTTTAAGCATATTTTATGATTATCAGGATGATAGCTTATATTGCAATTATTTTTGGCCAGGATAATTGTGGCATGAAATTTTCACATCATCCTATACCTGAAATCAATCTCCCTATAATGTGGTCTAACTGTTGTTTAAAAGCCTTTTCTACATTGGAAAGTATGTAACAATGTCTTTTTAAAACTTTTAGTTATTTTTTTTAGATATTTAGTATGAAAAACCAAAGAACCGCCTTAAAATAAATCCAACATGTGTGATTTGAGTGCTCCAATTTTACTCACGACAACTTCTGACTTAGATTTGATAATTACTCATATAGTAGTTCGTTGTTTTAGTGAATGAGGTGGTACACAAGTTGAAGCAGCTGCACTGTGTGTGTGTTTGACAATCCACAGCGGTCATTCCAAATCCCATCCACAAGTTCCAGTTCTTCCATAAAGTACTACCCTCGACCAAGGCCTTTTTGTGGGGTCAAATGTGGCAGGAACTAAATTTAGACCCTGGTCCACTGCTGTCAAAACACATAAAGTTCCTCAAAAGCTTCCTCTTTGCGGAGGGAAGTTCCTGGGGTAGAAAAGGATCTATATATATCTTGTCATGGACAATTTGCTGGACGAGGAAATAGTCAACACACTTTCATTTCATGTCAATATTGCAAGTCATTGTTGATTTGCACCACAGTGTTGGGCAGACGAATAGACTGAACACCGTTTTGGTAAAAGTGTGGTGTGTAGCTGAACCATAATCCACCAGGAGAAATGACTGAGAGACTGGTCGCGCAGGGGCAGAGAGGCTTGTCTGCCGGCCTCAAGGCTGGGCTGAATGACCCGCCAGGGGGGAACTTCCTGTGTGATGGACTGACCATCAATCATGGTGAAGCCACGTGGGAAGCAAAACACAGAGGAGCTCTGTCCTCAGCTGTGACAAATCTTCAAAATCAAGGTGCCCTGTCCGATGGAAGAATTTGTCCACGCAAACCCGTACACTGAATCTGTGAGTCTGGATTTTACACCTCTCATACCCAAAAGTCGACTTTGGGTCACCACGGTAATATCATACGAGAGAGGCGGGCCTGATGCAATCCCCCCCCCAGTTGTCTGTCTTTGGTTTGCAGCGAGGCTACAGCAAAACACAGCAGGTGGGCTCCTTCAAGACAAATGAACAGGAAACGTCTTAAGAGGGCCGCGGTGCTGATGCATCAGGCTGATATTCTCATTTACTGTAAGCGCATCCGAACCCGTCACACTTCCTGCTTCCTTCGTTTCCTTTTCTTGTTTCACATCTGTCTCATGGCTTCATGCTGCACCCAGGTCGTGAGATAATGAAGAGTTTCATATATCCATGGCAGATTAGTAAGTCATTCGCTGCAGCTATGATACGATCTTCAGTTTCTTCTGCGTGCGGCTGACTGTGGACGGTGTCCGCAGCACAGTGTAGGGGACGTGAGCACTCGCAGTGTTGATGCATTTTTAACGTGGTGTTCAAGTAGACAAACAGTTGGGGCAGGTGTAGAATTATTTACACTTATCTATCTAAATAATTAAAAAGTAGTGAGTATGTGGTTTGTTCAGAGAGTTTTTTTTTATTCGAATACCTGGTATTGTATAGGCACTAGTGTTTCCAACAATTCCCAGCCTTAGTCATGAAAGATTGTAGTTTTTGAAGGGATATTTTGGATGTTTTGAAGTGGGGTTGTGTGAGGTACTTATCCATAGTGAGAGTAATACTTACGGTATATGGCGGTCGGGATGCCACCAGTTTGGACAGGAGTACCGGCACAGGATCAAAGCAATGCACTGTTGTTGATGTAATATCAGTTTAAGTGTACGCTATAATCAGATTATTTTCGCTGGTGTACCTCGCTGTCAGACAGCTACACAGTCTATGTTTCTGACGAGGGAACTGAAGCCAATATATCCATCTATGCTCTCGCTAAAGCCTTCGGACTCCCTTGAAAAAAACCCAGTAATTACACCTCAGAGAACATAAGAGTTGTGGTTCTTCCACTGCCTCGATCGGTTACTTTGTTTGTGTTACTGCATGACTTTGTGAAGTTCGGATTCACACAATAAGACAAACCAGCAAGTCTGGTAGTTTTTGGTGAAAATTGAAAATATTATAAATATAGCGTACACGTAAAATGATATAATTTTTTTTAGGTGCCAGAAACACGTTTTACTGCGTCCCCCGTCTACAACAGAACATTGCTTTGCTGCTTGCTGGTGCTCCTGTCTGTTCCTCCAAACTGTTGGTGTACCGACTGTTATCTACTGTAAGTAAATCATTGACTATGGATAAGTACCTCATACAACCCCACTTCAAAACATCCACACTATCCCTTTCATGTCTTCCTAATTGCTCACTCCCGAAATATTTTAGGAAGTACATGTGTGTGCTGACAGACAGGGCAAGCTCCAAGCTTCCTTAGCAACCCCCCCACCCCTCATCCTCTTCAGTGGCTGTAAATCAGCTGAGCAGCAGGCTTCTCCCAGCAGTCAAAACAGCGAGGTTAAACTAGCACTAATTCCTGCGGGGCTGCTCATTAAGCCGCTGGCTTAGTCTCTGGGGACCCGAGGCTGGCATATGGACGCAGCCCAACGGCCACCCCTGTACCTCCCTCCCTCCCTCCACACTATAATTAAAACCACGTCACAGCTAAACCTCCATTGATGAGCCAGATTGCCCTAAGCGGAGGAGGCTGGTGCAAACATCAAAAGTGCTCTTCTCTCCACGTCCGCGTTGGCGCCACGAAACCGCACTCAACCACCTTGACAACCCTCAGTCTGTAAATTGGTTAATAAGACATGATGACAACGCTGAGTGGGGACACTGGGAGCTCTGAGGGAATCAAAGAGCGGCAGTCCACACGGTGGGTTGTTTAGATAACTGGAACCCTGTGGGATTTACGGCGTTTCTGCCCCAGAGGGGTTTTTCTTTGTGCGATTCGATAGCGTCTCGCCCGGGAGGGTTTGATATTAGTGCTCATTTGCAAACCAGAAATGTTTCCGTGCCGCGTCCGAGTGAAAGACTCCATTGTTGGCCTCTGTGCATCCGTGTCCACAATCGGCTCGTCCGAGTGTGAAGCCGTTTAGGAGACCTTGCGCACCTTAAAGCCTCTCGCGGCTCCCGGTGACAATATACCCGTCACATCTCTCAGCAGGGCCGAGCGGTAAGTCTAAAGCTTGTCAATGAGGAGCTACGGCTGTAATCGTGTTAAGGGTGGAGCTACCATCTGACCCCCCTGCTTTTTCAAAACTGGCCAATAAAAAAAAAAGAGCTCATTCTCTTCTCCCCACACGCTTAATCTGCATGCATTAAATACAGGGGGAGCACTTGTCTCTGATTTTTCTCAAGATGCCTTTATGCAGCGGAGGAATTGGCACAGTGACACGTGACAGCACCGTCAACCACGCAAGTCTGATCGGGTCAAGAATTTTCAGAGGCGTAAATAGTTGAACAGATTCAAAAGCAAGTCATTGGTGTGCTGCAGCAGATGTGTCGGTAGAAGGTGGGCTCTTTAGCAGGTCTTGAGTCAGTAAAAACAGGATGAGGTTATGGTGCTGTACCGTTGACACAGCAGGCCCTCTCGCACAACCACATCTTAACACGCTGCAGGGCTGCAGCCAACTGTTCAAGCATTAGGCGGAGACAGTTCATAAACTTGAAACCATGTTACTTTTGATAGTCAAACAAAGAAAAAAAACAATCCCTATAAACAGACAGCACACCGCGTGAACGCACCGGTCTTCACCCAACCACCCACCCACCCAGTGGAACGCTATGACAAGCAACAGATGAGGGGGGTTAGGTGAGAGATCATTAGAGTGCTGTGGTTGGAAACCCCTCCAGCCAATGAGTTCCCTACGCCCATGCTGGCCCCCTTTTATGTGAAGCAAGATGGAGGGATGAGGGATAGAAGAGAACATCTGTAGATGAAGCAGGTGATCAATCACTCCACCTCTTCTTTGCCCTTTTTCCTCTCCACCTCTTCTAGATGTTATGACTAATTTACTATGTTTTATGTATGTATGTTTGTATGGTTAGCAGTGCATTGCAAAAGAACACAAGCTCAAACGGCAAGGTATAATTCTACCCGACTACTAAGAAAAACCCCTAAAAAAACACTCTTGGCAAACAAACCAGCATTTTTTTGTGCCCATTTTTGCCGATTGGGGTGTATATTTTTATCTCGGGATATTTCTAGCACTTTGTTCTACAATCATGCACTGGAATAAGCTGTTACAGGAGCAGCAGACATACCAAGCTTTCCCTGACAGTAACGTCGATAGACCAGTATAAGATGCCAGCCCACGGCAAAGTTTGAGTGAGGAGCGTGACATTTAACATGACGCGCCAGATGGTTTGTTACACAGAAGCATCGGAGACGCCGTCGTTCAAAACTGTTTGGAAAAGGGCAGGCACTTACAAAAAACAACAAAAAAAAAAAAAAAACACGATCCTTGTATTCTTTCAGGAATACAACAACTTAAACAGAACATATACAGTTGCTTTTACCCCAGTAGCAAGGGCTCACTGAATGCTTCTGGGCTGAAACTGACAATTCATTGAATCATCCATTAAGCAGATTATTTTCTCGATGACTTGATTCATTATTGACTCTATAAAAAAGGTCAGAAAACAGTGCCAATTTAGGGTCACATATTCGCATTGTCCGAAGACCTGAAACCAGAATAGAGGACACAAATTTAAATAATGGTAATTGCAGATTTATCTTCTGTGGACTGACAAATGACTGATTCAGCTTTAGAACGGTTTGATCAGTAACATTACGCACATTTTAGAATCTATACCAGGGAGCACTGTTGCTGTTCTAGATGCTCATGTTGGACCAACACTGTATTATGTCTGTTCATGTCTTATGTGCACCGACAAAGAAGTAAATTCAGTGTAAAATATTTCCCTGGGATCATCCTACATCATCCATGAGGCATTTAAATGTCCAGGTTTTTTTTTACTATAAATGTGTATCTACATGATGAGCTGTAACGATATCTACGAGCCACACATTCTGCAATATATGGCTGCACATGAAGACCTCTGATGTATATAGTTTCTGCTGTCACTGCTGGCAGATACAGAGGGATATCTCAGTGTGCTGTGGTGGTGGTGCTGACTGAGGATTGCTGGTTCCAGTGCAGCACTTTGATGGTTCCCATAGCGGAAGTCTCTCAGCGGGGCCTTGAGCGTGGCTGCTGCTGCTGCAGATAATTCGCTCCTCGGCAGCGTCGTGAAGATGAGGAGTGGATCTGACGGTCAAGAAGACAGCTCTTTCTATTAAGCTGGATATTGTAATGGAAAATTATATTAGTGTATGTTGGAAGTATATAGTGTAAAGGGTTTGAATGAAATGTACTATGATGTGAAGATTTTACTCTAAAGGTTTTGAATGAAATGTACTATGATGTGTATTCTAAAGGTGGAGAACCTCGTCTCTCTGTATGCTAAGTTACACTGTGTGGAGACGCTCCTTATGTCCTTTCATTCATGCCCCCACCTTTTGGCCCTCTCACACCTTGGTCCTTCCTCCCTACCTGAGACTCATACCCACCTTTTGGTCTTCTTCCTCTCCTTTGTTTTTCTACCTCTTCTTTGATATTCATGCACCCCTTTTGTTCTTCATACCCCCCCTCCTTCACCCATTCATTGTCAGGAGATGCTAACTCAGAACTGAGCCTGGCCACCCCGGCTCCCATATATACAGGGGTGAGCAGCCTGACTCGGGAGTTCAGTACTTTGCAGGCTCCCGGTGACTCTGTAAACTTCTGGCTCTTTCATGCAAAGAAATAAAATACCGCAAGGACATTTCATTTGTCATTGGATCATTATTTCAACGCTCACTGGGACTCATCTCGGGACATAGATAGTACTAGTACAAATTGGGTATTAGTATAGTAAATTGTATTGGAAAAACTTCCACCACAATATTCAACAGCCATCAAAGTGGCCAAAGGATGAGAACCTGCTGGCGGTGTTTCACGCGGAGGTTATAGAGGGGCCTCTTTAAGACTCGGTAACAAGCACGGGGAGCAAACACAAAGCATACTGCATACTGCATCCTGCGTGAGTCACGGTGCTAGTTGGCAGCCTCATACGGATCCCTTAATAAGGCGACAGGAAAGCATGCTGAAGACCAAAAATGCCACCAGATGTGTCAATATAACGGAGTGGAGCCTAACTAGGGTTCATTAGTGGCACCACTTCTTCCTCAGCTGCTCCTCCTCACAGTCTTGGCAAACTGAGAACCACAATGAAGCCTCAGTCTGAAGGCGACGCTGACATTTTGACGACTATCCGCTCATCCCACACCGGCCCACGGTCATTATCTCTGGAGGTGGCAAGCTGGGAGGACCAGTAAAGGGGCGAGAAGTCGGCTTTGTAGCGAACGCAAGTACGTGTTTGTCTCATGGCTGCATACGATTCTAGCAATATCAGTATCTGGGATAATGTGAGGATGATCACCACTGTGCCGTTTATCTGCACAATGCAGACACTCACAAGTGTGAAAAACATGATTGGAACCGGTGACTCATTTTTCTGTTTCTCACCAGCCTACAATACCACCTACCCAGCAAAGGTGCTGAAGCACACACATACACACACACACATTCACACACACTTTAACCTACTCCACATTCACACAGTAAAGTTGATTGCGACTCTGCAGAGCTTCTTTTTCTGACGCCTGCCGTATCTTCCGTGTCACCAAATAAAAAAAAACGCGCCAGTTCTGCCGGCTCCTGTCTCTGAGCAGCGAGACATATAGGAGCACCGTAGGAAACTGGAGCACACACACAAATAAAGGAGACGTTAGCGCAGCGATGACTGAGCCTGCATAATGAATACACTTGCTATGAATGTCGGATACTCAGCTGACTCTGGATTCCTGGAAGGAACCCTTGTTCAGCTCGTTTCCACTAACCCATTGATGAATTCTACCAAAACTCCTTTCCATTTATAGCTGTTTGTCGGTTGCTCGGCTGGGTTTTTGCAATGCATCTCCTTTGTCAGCGGGAAGGGTCTTGATCTTCGGAAGCTGGGCTCACAGTCAAGAAGAGGAAGCTACAGACTGAAGGGGCCTCTGACTAGACCAGACACAGACATCTCTTTGGCTTCAAAATAGCATCGCAGAACAAGTGAAGCTAACAAATGGCTGCCAAACATCAGTTTGAAACAATATATTGATGTGCTAGTTACTTTTTTTCAATAAATGCCCCTTGTGTTTAAAGCCCAGCCCAGACCCCCCACAAATTTTAATTGTGAACCACGATGGTTGTTAGTTGTGCTGCACCACATCAACCCTGGCCCTTTGGGAGCCTCATGAGGAACCCTGGGTGGGTTCTAGATGAAACCCTTGAATATAAAAGTCCCCTGGGTGGGGGTTCTACCGGGAACCCTTTTATATTAAAGCTCTACTATAGGGATGAGACCCTTCCAAAACATTTGGTTTCACCTCTCATGTTTTATCTCAATCCAAAACTCTTACCTATTTTAACAACATTTTTACAAACTGTTCTCTGACTCAGGTTCATTGTGGCCTTGTGAAAAACAGTCCAGCTGTGACTCTGTGAGTTGAGGAGGCAAAGCACACAGCGCTGCTAGCTGTCGAAGCCTAATCTGACATCACTGACATCATGTTCTTCTTGTTCCTCGCGCTAAGATTGGAAATAACCGTCAGGTCTTTCATCTGCCGTAATATATTGCATGTGATAAGAAAATGGGTTGACAGAACACATGAGAAATCACACAGTGGTGTAGATGCAGTGTGCACTGGCTGACATTACATTAACCCCCGCTGAGTCGTACAGGCCGACCTTACAGCTGCTTTAGCTGTGGATTAATGATGTCAGGTCAGGTCATGTCATATGAAGATATACAGGAATACAACACTTTAGCTTTTAGCTGGTAGCATCTGTCGCCCTGCAGGTCAACCTGAAACAACAACAATATACTGCCCCAGTGATAGCAGGTACAGTTGCATGTGGTGGAATTTGCTATACAGCTCCAAATACATTTTTTTTAAAAAAAATTTAACTGCACCATTTGGTATATTTGTACTTCTTTCTCAACACTTTCACCATAGCTTCAAATCAATGAAGTATTTTTATCAGAATTTTCCAAAATGTAGCAGACTGACCACGTATACAATTTATTTTGGAGGTAGATAGTTAAATGATTTCAGATTTCACATGGTCACATGATTACTTTCCAGCAAATCTCTAAAGGAAGACGTTTACCTTTTTTAATTTATGAGAGTTTAAATCTATTATATAAAAAATACAGTCATTGCTCATGTGCTAAAGGTGTGTTTGTGTGCACTAGGGACAGCAGGTTTGCCTCTCAGCATGGTGGGTACCTGTGCATGGTTTAATACGTGTGTGTGTGTGTGTGTGTGTGCTCTGCTATCCTTGTAAGTCCTCCAGAAGGAGCATGTCTTGCAGTCCACACTATGTAACTGTAACACGCTGACCTAAACGTGCCCTGAATTCATCGGTGAGAGAGTTTATGTGAGGTTACAAATGAGCGTTGGAGTGTGTGAGTCCAGCGGAGTGTGACGAATCATACCTCTGGTTTTCAGCGTATCAGGATTTCTGTTTTTTTTTACTATTTCCTCCACATTGCTCCGTGCGCCGCCGAAACAGAGGCCCTGCTGGGACACAGAGACGCTCAATTATTCATCGTCGCATTCAATAAAACATGAATTCCAACCCGCACGTGGCAACCGCCGCCATTCACACTTCTTTGCGAAAATGGGTCAAACTTTTCCCACAATGCTTTGGGACGACGTCAAGGGACTGACAGCCTCAACTTCTAACAGTGATGCTTTTTGTAGAGAGGAAGGGGTCGATACACACAGATTTTTTCCAGCTGGAATACATGACCCCAATCCACTTTTCCCAAAAAATAAAACACAGAACATGTGGCCATTGTGGCTGTAATATTTCAATTAGTAAACAACAGGTTGCTGCAGAGAACGCAGGAGCTGCCAGCTTGAATCATATGCCGATGTGATGGCCCCATTTCACTGCCTCTCCAGCAGGCAGGTGGATTTTTAGATAACCCATTCGTTCACCTCTCCAGGTGTGAATGAGGAGACGCTATTAAATGAAGGGCATCACAAGCAGGCTTGATGAAAAAAAAAAAAAAAAACACTCACTGCCATCTGGTAGTGGACGCAACAATTAATCTTTTCATTTCATGCACTGAATCACACTAGGGTTTGGCGTCATGGCTGGTGTGATCCAATCTCGAGATGGTCGTTCTCTAGTTTGCATTTGCATCTTACTAAAGCACTCTTTTTCCTTTACATGAGTTATTCTTGTTCTGTCACAAAAATATAGGAATAAACTTTATGTTAAATGGTTAGCCCAAAACTTTGTAATTGTAAAGGTATTTTCTGTGATTGATGCTGTATTGTCATTGAAAAAAATTAAAAGTGTAAAATAGAATAAATAAAGTTTCTCTGCCCAGTTTTTTTTAAAGTATTTTTTCTGATGCTCTAATGGAAAGACTATTCTATAACTCCTACAAGTGTAAATCTTACAAGTGTGAGGAAAAAAGTGCAGAGCTAAACCCTAAAGGACGTCTCTGACACTCTACAAGGCGACTTTCATTAACAAGACAAATCTCCACCCGGCGTTGACAAACTTCAACGGTGGCTGCCAGCTCTTGGAACTGACAGCAGAAAACACACAATGCATGTCATTGTGTGGCAGCAGGGCCGTGGGGGTAACAGCACGGCGCGCCTCCTAACCGCCCTTTATTTACAAAAGACGCGCTGTCACCGCTGCCAGATATGCGTGAGCCCCATTAGCTGCTGATTTGACTTTTTAAAACTCAGCCCCGCTAATCTAATCTAATCTGCCTCTGTGGCTTCCCTGATTGCCGGAGCGGAGTGGCGGACGGGTGCTGCAAGTGCATGCATGCAGGCTTGTGATGCAACCGTTTGTGCAGCAGCAGCAGACAGACGCCCACATCACAAGGTGATTTGTGTATGTTGTGGTCGATTACGTGATCACTTCCTGTTATTGTTTTGAATTAGGCCACCGCAGACCAAACCGTTCACTCAACAAAAGACGACCTTTTGTGATCAAAATATCAATGCGTGTGAAGTGGGGCATGATGGGTAACAAGCTGAAAAATATACATTATTCCGTGTACGGCTTGTTAGTTGACAATGCAATGGAATATGCTTAAGTGGTCATTTAGACTTTCACTGCAGATATCGGCCGACTTCATGGTGCAACAGCCTCCTGCTGGACACACACACACACACACACACACACACACACACACACACACACACACACACACACACACACACACACACACACACACACACACACACACACACACACACACACACACACACACACACACACACACTCACTCACGCACACACACACACGCAGAGACCACTTGCTATTTTTAAAAACACTACTTTCTAATTTAAACCCCCCCCCCCCCAGAGTAACAGAAGAATAGCACAGATGTGAGCGTACATTGTGGTGCTGACTGCTTTGGCATCTTCCGTTTCTTGACGGGTAACACAGTTAAAAAGAGACTTAGTAGAAGAAAAGACAGAGGAAATGAGTAAGAGATAAAAAATAAATTAAAAAAAGATAATGATGACAACAGGATGAGACACTTTGCTCCACTGTTCAGCCAGAAATACAACTGCTTTTTCAGCTGTAGGTGTCTATTTTGGGGATCTGTGCACAAGAAATGTGAGGGTTACCCAAAATACTCAGGCTGACCTCAGTGTGTGCGCGTGGAACATGTGATTTAAGTCTTCTTTACCAGCAGAAAATTGCCATTTGGCTGCTCCGCATGTCTGCGTCCGCTCTGTGGCCCCCTTTACTATCCTCCGCTCTCTCTCTCTCTCTGTCGCCTGATGCAGTCATGGCGACGGGGCTCCCAGCAGGCTTTGCTGTGAGGTCCGTGGAGCACCCTGGCACCCGGAGGGATAGCTGACTCTCTCTTTTCATCAGCAGCTCCCCCCTCCCAATGAAACATAATGGCGCTGAGGCTGCGCGGGGGAAAGTCATTCAGCTACGCGGCGCTGTCACATGACCGGCCTGAGGCACAACGGATTCAGTCATTCTGCTGCTGCTGCTCGGCTACTGGGACAGATGAGTGGGCTACTGAACTGAAAGACACACAGCGGGATCCATAGAGAAGACACCACTGTGAGCGACAGTGGGCAGGAAGGCAGTAACTGCATGTTCTCTACGGTGCAGCCAGAGTTCAAGAACAGAAATCAGCCTTTGTGCTGATGTTTTATTTCATTTTTCCCCATCTGCCTAATAGACCCAGTACCGACCGAGATTGGTAACCAACAACATCATAAAAAACAATAGTCTCCATGTTTCTAGTCTTTCATTAAGTAAAAAGTGTGTACATTTTATTGAATGAAGGGTTATTTTAAATCAATATAAACATGTATAAATTAACTGAATGTAGGCCAGAGACAGAGCATCAGTCGTGCTGATGGCGCTAACAGTGGCAACAGTGCTGACAGAGTAACAGCCGTGCAAATGTTTTTCTAACAGTGCTAATCCTTTCAACAGTGCTGACACAGTATCAGCCCTACTAACAGTGCTAAAACCGCAACAGTTCTGACAAAATGACAGCCCTGCCAACAGTGCCAAAATTGCTAAAACAGTGCTGACAAAGATATTGTTGTTTTTTATTGCATGCCTGGCAACTGCATTACCCACAACCACTCAACTACTGACTGGAGATTTCTGAGCAGTGGGCTAAGTCTGGTGAGCTCACTTTTTAACTCCACACCTCAAATATTGTTTAAAAGTCTTAAGTCCTCACCCCTAACCGACTCCGACTCAAATTTAATCACTTGAGGACATCTATCAAGACCTCACACAGCTCCATCTTGAGACACATAAGGCTTATTCAACTTTTTTCCCTGCAACTTCTTGACTAAATTATTTATTAATTTATATTTAAAAAATGAAATTATTGTTAGTTCCTGCCCTACTCAAAAACAGAAAAATTTCCGAGTAACAACAACAATTACCGTAGAGTGAAAAGAACTTCACACAGGTTTTTCTACTTTAGGAAACATCGGAGTTTGTGCATAAATCAAGTCTATGAGGACAACTATGTTATGTGGTTTACTTCACATGTCAAATTAGGACACAGATATTTGAAAAACAGTCTGGTATTGTATATGCTTCATAGGTCTCTCCAGGTAGCTTCGAATTCATATACACAAAGGACAAAAAAAGAACTCCAAGAAACGTCCTTATAGATGTCAAGGGGTAGTGCAGAAGCATAAGAGTCAAGCAGGAAGCCTCTTGCCACTATCTCAGCAACATTGTCACGCTCCTTCACCTCAGACACTCATCATCTTTAGGGCCCCGGGCCCCTCTCAGAAAGAACCGCTGTTGGTTAAATGAACCCAAGTCTCTTGTGGGCGACTGCTTTCCCTCCGCGTTGCTTAGACGCCGCACCTTGCACAGAAACCTCGCCTTCAGCCACCCACTTCTGGTTCATTTCAGGGCTAGTGTCTGAAGGGTAAGTAGGGCGCTTTGGTGTTTCAATGAGAGCTGCATTTGCAAAGCTCACAGCTTGCGGGCTGTAGCCTCTACACGGATTTAAAGCAACCTTGCAGACTGCGGGGTAGCTCGTTGATGATAATATATTCAGCCGCCTGTGTTTAAAAAAAAAAAAAAGAAACATTGTCATGGGGTTCATGGTAAAGATATGACATGCCGGAACGCTAATTGAATCCAGAATGTTTCATCCCTGTTCCCCGTGAGCCCTGACGGAGGTGTGATTTGATTGGCAGGTCAGGACTGCCAGTGGGCCGCCAGCCCTCACCGAGAGGCTGACTGACAGACGCTGCTGAGGAGTGGATTAAAATGGACTCTGTACTGTATCTGCACTGGCTGTCTGCACACAGGCCTACGCTACGAGAGAGAGAGAGAGACAGAGAGAGAGAGAGAGAGAGACACTTCAGAAACACTGAGAAGCTTCTGTGTGTTCGCAGGAAGACAGAACTCATTAGATCCAACTTTGATTTCCTGATGCAGTTTATTCCAGCTGAGTGAAGCAAAAACACAAATCTGGGAATCTCCAGAAAAGAGACACTTCTGAGACCTGAGCACAGTGGAATCAGATAGGGAGAGTAATTACAGTGACCAATCACCTGTTCCTTTATTCTACCAATAAATGTTTTAGCAATTACACGACCGTCAGAGACTTACTTGCACAAAGTACATTTTTATTTGCCCCTATACAGCTTGTTGTATTTTTTTTATCCAATAGTTCAGTGTTCATGTTGCTGAAAAGCAAGTGACAAGGGCCAACAGAAGAGTTTAACGGCAGCCCTCTTTGCTGCAATGCAAGCAAACTTGCTGCAAACTGCCAAATGCCCACATCTCCTAACGTCAAATAACTAAACTCCTGTTTCAGGGATAATTGAAATGCTCGCTTACACTTCTGCTCATAAACTTAGTTTTTACCCTCTGCCATTTCATGGAGAGTGCTTGAGCCATACTGCACATTGTGCAACTCTCAATAGAGATGAGAAGGAAGCGAGATGGCTCGCTCTTTAGTTACTTCCATCACCAGCTCCGGAGAAATCGCTGCGTTTAATTCATTTTTTATCACCTAGCCAATCACTCTTGACAAAATGAGTGCTGCTTCCAAAATTGAAGATAGAAGTAGCTAACAATGGGCCATCTCGCTTCTGTGTTGTTGCACATGTGCAGTACCGATCAGACAGGTGCTAGCAGAGAGTGGGGTGTTAGCCAGAGCTAGCAGAATGTCAGCAATGTTTTTACATTGGAAAATACTGCCGATAACACAGTATGTAAGGCTTTAGTTTATTGTTTTGTTCATGTACAAAGGGATTAACCTGAGCCAGGCCATAAAACAATGACAGAGAGACAGACAGAAGTAGACATGATACAAAAATGTTCCTTTATCATAAAGCCTAACTGAACAATTCTCGGCAAAACGTACCAGTGGAAACACTTTATATAAGAATACCGTCTCTGGCCTTGGGGGTTACTTAACACGTGACAGAGCTTCCAGAAGATGAAAACCCTGTTACGTAGAAGGCCCAGGTCTGGCGTGCCAGGGTGACGCCACCACCAGAGAATGAGCAATCAACTCCTTTTGTCAGCATCTCGGATCTGCATCGGCAATGCAGAGAAATGATGCCGCACAGCAAAAACAGAGGGCGCAGCGCTACACAGAGGGCAGACAGCCAACCAGAGTTCAGGAGAGTGTGCTCTGCAGTGGAAATTGGCCATAATAGAAGCTCCTGGCGAGTAGTCTGGCATGCTCAGAAGCCAGAACACTACATGTAAACACTTCCACTTTGCTCTGCATGGAAATCTGTGTGCATGAAAAAAATTAATCCACAATAAGACCACATTAAAATTCATAGAACACCATAAAACACAATAGCCTGTTTGCGATGCAGATCCTCTAACCGCCTCACCCACGTGCAGCACAGGGAGGCTTTGTTGGGGCAGAATACAGCCTCTGTCACTCACACACACGACACAGCTGGAAAACTCGCAGCGACTCCATCATGTATGAAGGCCAATAACATGCGTACAGAAGGCGCTTTTGTTTTCCCCCTCAAAACGCAAACACTTGTCATCAGTCCGCCTGCCACCGCAGTAAACATATCATTAATAAGTAATAAAGCGCGGTGAGACCAACTGTCCCCCGCCTCGCCCTGCGTTTCAGCGAAGGGAAGAACGACACCCACATGATTACTACTTGTGTCTGGCTAGTGGATAGCCCTTAAGACGCTCAAATGTTCTCTGTGCTTTTAAATATACGGGCAGCACATCAACACCAAGCTAATTCCACATCCACGGCGCTGTTTGCATCGTTAGCTGCCAACCGGTGCCTCAGGCCTCATGTTAAGAGCCGCTGAAAGGCAGTCGGAATGCTCCAAAATCACTTTTCTTGCACAATAAAGAGCAGTTTTGAGATCCATGTAATGTTGCACAAACTGAACTTGCTCTCCTACTAGTCTGTAGTCTGAAAACAAGGACAGAGGAAGCTTAACCAGTATTTTAGCACCACGGTGTGTGGCAACTGTTCAGTAAACGTCGTATAAAATACTTATTGTGTTTCTCTTTGGATTCGTTAGAACTTTCACTCTTAATAGTTAGAATGCATTTGTGATTTGTTTGATGCTTTCCGGGAGTTATTTTGTGGTGAAACAAAGTAATTTACAGTGGGTACGGAAAGTATTTAGACCCCTTTAAATTTTTCACCCTTTGTTTCATTGCAGCCATTTGCTAAAATCGAAAAAGTTCGAAAAGTTTCTGGCATTTCATACACAAAATGAAAAGAACAATCGACAAATTGATTTAAAAAAAAAAAAAAAAAAAAAAAAAAAAAAAAAAAAAAAAAGGGAGTAGTTGATGCTCTAAATATGATGTCTGATAATTGCAAGATGGGAAAATAACATTTTTAAATCTCTCACAACAGCATTCATTGGAAAACTGTTAGCATTACATACAATATATGCTAAAACACAAAATAAGCACTACTTGATGAGGGGGATTTGTTGAACACAATACAAAGTCTTGGATAGCATAATGCATGGAGTCAGTAAGCTCACCCAGCAGCTCCTCTAACCGCCACATGATGCTTTGGATCTGTGGCTAGCTGCTCAGACATCCACATATGGAGGAAACCTGTTATAGTAACCTACCATTGACATTCCACTGCTTCAGCAGCAGTATAAACTTTGGGTGGCTGGCAGAATTAAAAAGATACTTGCTCGATTTTATACAGTGGTAAGGTTTTAAATATAGATCCAGGCGCTTCAGTGCACTATTGAACTACTGAATAAAAAGGCTAAATGGACTTGAGAGCTAAATGGAAAACGAGAGATTAAGAAGAAAAAAAAAAACGAGGGGAGATTAAAAATGGAAAATGTTGAGAAGGATATGAGAGAGAGAGAGAGAGAGAGAGAGAGAGAGAGAGAGAGAGAGAGAGAGAGAGTGCCACGCTTGCTGGTGCTCTCATGCCTCGCCTGCTCCCCAGATGTAAATGAGCAAATGGGATTCTCTTCAGAGGGAAATGAAGCCATACTCGACGACCGGCGACTGACTTCGCTAACACAAAGACGAGCTGTGGCAGGTGGAAGTGGCGGGCTGATAAGGGATTGTGCGTGATGCTATCTGCTTGACGGGATCCGTTACTCCTGCTCCTCCAAGCGAGACAAACAACTCCTGCTAATTGAATTCCTTTGAAGAAAACACCCCTAAGACGGACATCTCCGTGGGCCCCCGTTTTGACGAGCTTTCGTGAGAGTGTATCGCTTTCACAAATCATCTCCTCCCTTGATATCGCGGCAACGATGACCCAGAGACATATGCCCGGCTCGCAGAAAGTCAGATATTTTTTAATGAAGCTGATGGGTCCTGTAAAAAGCTAGAAAGACGCGACGGTAAAACCTCTGGGTGTTTAATTAGTGGAGTGAAAAGAAAATGAGCGGTTGTGATATGGAGATGCTGGAGGGATGACAAGTGGTACAAAAGAATGAAACACATTTTTTTTTCTTGAGCTGATGATGGAAATAGCCGGGGAGTGAGCCACCTCGCTATTTACTCATCTCTGTGGTGAGTTTCCGTGCGTAGTACCAATCACAAACTAGCGGGCTGTTACTCCATCAATCTGGCAGAGATACAGGTTCACTAACTTCACTCCCTGAATACATATCTTTTTTTTTTTTATTAAAAAGCCATTTCATAGAGAAGCAGACAGAAGGGTCTACAATATACGTTTTGAAAGATTGTCAAACCAATTCAGCAGTGAAAACAGGTTAAAGAGATAAAGATAGAAGCCAAAGCTGCAGATCACAGTGTAAAAGAGAACCTCCACATCACCATGGCAATAGACGAAATTAAGGAACAACATTGGGTCGGTCTTTGTTCACTGTTGAAATCATTAAAAGGCAAAAGCAAAAGCAAGCTACGCTGTGTGTAAATTCAGTATATTTTCAGTAGCTAGCGTAGCATCAAATACTAGAGCTAGTAAATGATGTGCAAAAGTACTTTGCTAATGATTGGCCAGTCTGTGTTCCAAGAATGGGACTTAGTGAAGAGTCAATTAACCTTGTTTTTTTTTGGTGCTATTTTATAACCTTCAATAAATAAAACTTGATGTGTAAGGGGCAAGTAAAATTTACTTTGGGCAAGTAGATTTCTGAACCATTTGCTGGACCCCTGAGTCCGCCCGCTGCATCATTTAGAAATAAAAAAAGGCAATAAAGTGGCTGGTAGAACAAACCCCGCTTTATTACTGGCTGTAGTCTCTTAGCAACGGGGAAGCAGGTACCCAGCGCTGCCGACGGCCTCCGGAGCGCTGTTCCACTCACGTTCTGTAGCCAGTGTAGCGTTAGCATGTAAGCATGGTGGAATAAGCAAGCTAACCTTAGCTAGCTAACTAAATGCATAAAATTAACCAACTTAGTGCTTCATCTATGCACCCTAGTGACAGCGTAAGACAGCAAATTGCTGTCGCCAGATACTCAGTCATTAACACTGATTTACCAGATGTTGTAATGGGCTCATAGTTTAGCTTCTAGTCCACAGAAAGGGGAGAATAGGCCTGTGTTAGTCATCACAGTACAGTCATATCATTTAGTTTACAGCTTACAAAACATGTTTAAGTGTACTGTCCCTCTTCAACCTCCATCCCTGATTCAACATTTACTCATCTGTAACAATAACTACGTCACGACTCGGCCACAGCAGGAGGGGTGGGGGGGGGATGGGAGAGACCCAGTTCATCCCTCTCCTCTGGGAGCGTGACACAAAGGACGACTCTGTTGTGATGTCTTCCTGACCTCCGGGGTTCTGGCGTGACGCTGAGCGCGGAGGAGCTGCTGACTGCATCCCCGGTCCCAGACGTATGAGCCGGGGCCTTGTGACCCACCTCAGGCTCCGTGTGACGTCATCAACTACTCGGCTGGATCCTTCCTCAGAGGAGAGAGCTTTTTCCCCCCCTTAGCTTTAACTAATGAGACAGGGTGGAGGCTACAATCGTGTGAAAATCACCGGGTTTGATTAAATAAGCAGCGACTTTTCTTTTTTTTATACTGAAAGACTGAGCTTCCACTAGCAAACTTGAACACCACATGGATTTAATTGGTTATGCTGGTTTTCACAGTATTCTGGTGGCTAAGAAATAACATGCAATACTAATTAATATCCTCGTTCTATGAACTGCACATCTAAGAAAGCTGTATATACTGCACATATACTCAAGGTCCACTTAATGTCAGTGGATTGACGGGGTGAACTGTGATTAGGAACCCAGTGCTTTGGCAGCGTCTCACCAGCAGTGTAAGAGGATGACAAGCCATTAAAAGCTGTCTGCCTAACTGGGCCTGCATGCTAAACACAGGGGACTTTCATCAGCGATAGAAAGCGAGGCCTCATCCTATTATACGGCTTCAATAATAATAAAAAAAAGCAGCCCTTAACTCATAACTCATCCTGACAAGAGCTTTATTTCTTCCTGCAAAGAGCCACAAGTCAGACAGACAGAGGGGGATATCTGCATTACAGAACTTAACTGCAGAAATAGCAGATTTAACACAAACAGGGATGTAACAAATGTTTTTGGCTGTAAAATAGAGATATTCAGACCTTGGACTGTGATATAACAGCTTCTACAGATAAAAAAAAAAAGAAGAAGATTTTTCATAAATCGCTGCTGGTTCCTGAACTTGGTTTCCAAGACTACTACCACTCAGAAAGAGATTATGCCAGCAGCCTGGAGAGAGATCCATATACTCTGTTTCCATACACTGCATCTGCAGCACCTGCATGCCACAACATCACATGGTTGTAAAAACAAGCAGTTTTTTTGACTTTTTGTTGCAGAAATATTACACTTAGTGGGAGTAAGCGAGCTGTTTGCCAGCTGCTGGTACAGCTCGAAAAAAATCCCAAGGAAGCTGGCTTTCTGAGAATAGGAATAATAGCACTTATACAGCAGAAGAAAATTACAACTTCACATTTCATTGTTACAAGAGCCACCTAAAAATATATTTATCCCGAGTGGCACTTCTTGCTGTCTGTTGCATGTTGTAAATTGAGGCCACTTCGTTAAGAGACACTTCTTGAGGGGAGAAAATGCTGATGCAAGAGAGAAACGGTGGCAACGGCCAACAATATCATCAATTACACTAATTCTGCATACAAGAAAATGGCTGTGGTGAAGTGTTATGTGCTTGAATTAATGGATGGAGGGATGCCCGTCATTGTTTTAAGAAGGTGATAGAGGTGCAATTAACCCAAATTATCAAAGGAATGGAGGGAGAAAATTCCCCATACATGAGAAAGGAAGAGGGCCATCATCATGTGAAGGCATTCATATCCTCAGCACAGTGCAACACATCTGACTGGAAGAATGCAAAGTGGGGGAATACAAGCTCTGAACACCATGTCACAAACCAGACATCAGGCAAGGAAACAACAGCTTGGGTGGATGGTATTTAAAAAAAAAAAAAAAAAAAAAAAAAAATGCCATCACATCACCTGCATACGTGGAGGAATGCGAGCTGGTCAAAAGAGTCAGCTGACGCATACAGAAGCGCCTGAACGCATCCCAGATGAGAGAGAGAGAGAGAGAGAGAGAGAGAGAGAGAGAGAGAGAGAGACAGAGAGAGAGACAGAGAGAGAGGGAGAGAAAGAGAGAGAGAGAGAGAGAGAGAGAGAGAGAGAGAGAGAGAGAGAGAGAGAGAGAGAGAGAGAGAGAGAGAGAGAGAGACAGAGAGAGAGAGAGAGAGAGAGAGAGAGACTGAGAGAGAGACAGAGAGAGAGAGACTGCCAATCACGTGAGGTTGTGTCCTTCATCTGACTCTCCACTGAGCATCTATAGGGAGATGCTGAGGATGAGGATGAGGGTGAGGATGAGGGTGAGGATGAGGGTGAGGATGAGGGTGAGGATGAGGGTGAGGGTGAGGATGAGGGTGAGGATGAGGGTGAGGTGGTGAGGATGAGGGTGAGGATGAGGGTGAGGATGAGGATGAGGATGAGGATGAGGGTGGTGAGGATGAGGATGAGGATGAGGATGAGGATGAGGATGAGGTGGTGGTGAGGATGAGGATGAGGATGAGGGTGAGGATGAGGGTGAGGATGATGAGGATGAGGATGAGGATGAGGGTGAGGATGAGGATGAGGGTGAGGATGAGAGTGAGGATGAGGATGAGGGTGAGGATGAGGGTGAGGATGAGGATGAGGGTGAGGGTGAGGATGAGGGATGAGGGTGAGGATGAGGATGAGGATGAGGATGAGGATGAGGGTGAGGATGAGGATGAGGGTGGTGGTGAGGATGAGGATGAGGGTGAGGATGAGGGTGGTGGTGAGGGTGAGGATGAGGGTAGTGGTGAGGATGAGGAGGGTGAGGATGAGGGTGAGGATGAGGGTGAGGATGAGGGATGAGGATGAGGGTGAGGATGAGGGATGAGGGTGAGGTGAGGGTGAGGATGAGGGTGAGGGTGAGGATGAGGGTGGAGGTGAGGATGAGGGTGAGGATGAGGATGAGGGTGAGGATGAGGGTGAGGATGAGGATGAGGGTGGTGGTGAGGGTGAGGATGAGGGTGAGGATGAGGATGAGGATGAGGGTGGTGGTGAGGGTGAGGATGAGGATGAGGGTGAGGATGAGGATGAGGGTGAGGATGAGGATGAGGATGAGGGTGAGGATGAGGATGAGGATGAGGGTGAGGATGAGGATGGTGGTGAGGATGAGGATGAGGGTGAGGATGAGGGTGAGGGTGAGGATGAGGATGAGGGTGAGGATGAGGATGAGGATGAGGGTGAGGGTGAGGGTGAGGATGAGGATGGTGGGCTGTGGGTGGGGAGTACGCGTGGTAAACAACCCGAGCAGAGGACCCTTAAACCAATGCGTCAAGATGCATTCAAGGCTCAAAAGCCTCCCGTGTGATAACAAACACTCGGTCTTGTGTGAGCCGGTACCGCGGGTATCGGACGTTAACTAGCTCCGGGTACCGTTTTCTCCACTCTAGATGGGTGCTCCATGTAGAGGAGCGTGGATAGCGAACCTTTACGTTCAAGACATGTAAATAATGAGAACACAACATGGAACAAAAAAATCAAAAAAATCAAAGTAAGTCATTCTTCTTCAGATAAACACGCCAGCAGATGTATTACTACTAAAACGGGGAAGCGGTGTGTCTTACCTGTTCAAACGCTAGTGTCTAGTGTCCCGCAGCTGCATACTCCATAGCCGTCAGTGATGAAGAGGTTCGACGGAGACTGACTGAGCTGCTGGCTCGCCGTAGCCGCTGCGGTGACGCGTTAGCTCTGCAGGCCCACAATGAGACGAGGCCGCCTTCACGGGCTGTCAGAAATGTCAGGTTGAGGCAAAGGCGGGGGGGACGCAACCGACGGGAAACCAACAACACACGTTGTGTGGGTTGCAAAGAAGATTTAGGACAGAGGACACATGATATGATGTGTTGATGTGATATCTGAACGTCAGGCCATAGCATTGGAATTCCCCCTGACAGGGATCGGTCTCGTTAAATGTCTCTTTTTGGTATGTGTTTTCAAAAATGATGCAACTGCGTCTATTGTAAATAAATTAGTATGACTTTGTTACGTGCTTTTTCCACTTCCTATTAATTGCCGTTTTGTTATTAGTTGCTTGTATTACCGCAATTGATTGTCCCGATAACTCAGAATCCGGAGCTTTTCAGAAGCAAGTGAAGAGCGCATAACAGGGCCCGGCCCTTTGAATGGCGGGTCTCTCGTCCAATCAGAGGATAGCACTGGGGCAGTGGGTGGGGCGTGTGTGAACAGATTGATTAAGATGTCCAGTAAACGTGGATGTAACACATGTCACAGCAGAATGAATTATCCTGGACTTTGATTAGCTTTGAGAAGCGTAATAAAATATGACTTAAATGTCTAGGTCCCAATATAAATATAGTGATATAGAAGCTGTGCATTCTTTTGTTTGGATTTTTGATAGATGAATTTCTGAAAGGTTTTAATGTTTTTTTCTTTTTCTTTTATGTTGTGGTATATTTCTGACAACCAGCTGGCTGAGCTGCACGTTTCCTGTATTTTACTTGACGTTGGAGCTCCATCTCCTGTCTACACGTGGAACAGCATTTAAACAAAGCAGTCAACCAGCAGTCAACCTCATTACTTTAAGCAGCAGTTGCTACTGTCTTTAGTCACATGTGTTGGACATGTCAGCTTCCAGCACACCAACGAGTTTTTATTGAAACTATTAGTGAATTAGTTTGTAATGTAACCACACTAGGTTACAATTTCGCAGCCAGATTACTGTCATCAATTTATCTCATGATTAATATTTATTTGTCATGTAGGAAAATACATTTCTGTGTGAGGTGAGATATTATTTTTTTCTTCTGGGTATTCAGTCTATTTTTCCTTCTAGGTGTGTATTCATTTTGATAACTTGCTAACACACATTATATGTATCTTGTGTAAGAGTTCATGGAGGAATTACAACCTTTAAGTGCTATGCAGAGCATGGGGGATAGCGCACGTCCGTCGCTTGTGGCCAAGAAGAGTATTACAACAACAAACACCCCCCCACCTTTTTCGAAGAGAACTTAAAGATATCCTGGCAAACCTTTTTTTTTTATTTGCCTCATCATAGCTTGTAAACATCTTATAAACACATAATTAAAACTACTAAAGCCTAGATTTAAAAAATACAAATATTTAAACAATAATACAGTATGTTAATTGAAATCATCTGAAAAAAAAAATGTAAGCACATAATCACGTTAGATGACAATTTCAGAAGTAAAAGGAAAACATTTAGAATTTAACAGACGAACACTACAAACGTTCTGTCAACAAATCTTTATTGTAAAAATCATGTCAATAAAAATATCTTTCACGGCAACAATTGAGTCACAGACTTTGGTTCTACAGAATCTCTGTATATAAATGTTAAAGTATAGAGATGCATCAATACAATCAGTTTTACATCAAATCAAAAAGAAAAACCCCTTTAATGGATTTTCAAACTACAACTGTAGTATAAACCAGTATAAACCGAACATATTATGCACTTCAACTCTTACCACACTCTTGTGAGGGACTTGTGAAGTACCAGAGAAGCAGAGATGAAATGCATCAACAACACTGACTGACCTCCAAATATTTTTCTGTTTATCGTCTGAACTTCCCGACACCAAACATACTCTGTTAGGGCTTGCATGTAATTCACTTTCTGATAATACTGGTTCAGGGAGGGCTTAAGTTTAAAGGGCTTCCACTGAATGTACTGAGCTGACAGAAGACACACAGTAGCTGCTTTGTCTCTGCAGTAGTGCCAGTTCGTTAACATCCATCGTAAACTGAAGCTAAATACAAAAGAGAGATCCCCAAACTCTCACATTACATGATGAAAAAATATGGTAAACAAGTCAAAATATTCAGAAACGTACACTTATTCCGGAAAGACACATTGCTTTTGAGTTGTTCAAATGTGTTTTATATAAGTCAAATGCCATATAGTCCCATTATATTGGAGAAAAGTGTATTTTGGATTTTGAGGTGAACTGTCCCTTCAAGTTGTGACCTTCATGTGCTGCCATGTGACGTTACATGGGGGAGTGTTCAGAGAGTTTACACAACAAAACAGCCTTTTTCAAAAAATAGTCCATAAGCTGCCATTTGAACGTTAATATGATCCTGTACAGAACTTTCAGAAGGCAATGTTATCCATTTTGGGGAGCTCTGATTCAGTAGATGGCTGAGTACAGCATTCTCAGCTGAAGGATAATAGGAGAATGTTGAATTAAGTTTCCAGGACAGCACAGGATCTTCATTTGGTTTCAGTGTTTTCCATGACTAGAAAATACTTTTTCCAGTTTTCCAGGTTGCGTTTGAAAACCCGATAAGAGACAAGGGTTAACTTGCTCTCCACAGAGGGATGTCCAGTACATGAGGCACAACACAACAATTTCAAAAACATGAACAAGCTGAGTTTGAGAGAAGAAACCAACCCCACTGGTGCTAACGTTCTGTTATAACAACCTCCATTCTCCTGGTTTCAGTCTTTCCACCAGGTGTTGAACCTGCTGGAGGGATTTTCTCTCGTTCTGCCACAAGAGCATCAGTCCAACACTGATGTCAGGGACGATCGGGTCTGGCTCACAGTCGGCGTTCCAGTTCATCCCATAAGGTGTTGGATGAAGTTGAGGTTAAGAGCCAGTAAAGTTATTTCAAAGCAAATTGTTGAAAAAACATTTCTTTACAGAGCTGGTTCTTTGCTCGGGGGCAAAAGGTTGTAAAATGAAAGAGACCAACACAAACTGTAGACACAAGGAAAGCATGGAAGCACACTATTCACAGGCCTAAACAAGCAGCTGTCTGATAGTATGTCAATGTTGTTGTGTTTACAGCTCACTCTGCTGCCCACTAGTGACCACAAAGTCACACTCGTGTCATTTCCAGTGTAAAAATGTACGAAAAAAATGCATTTCCTGGACTTCTTGTATGAGAAGTTACTGCAGCGAACAGTTGCTTTGTGAGAGGATCAATCCGTCTCCTTAAATTAGTAATTAATTTGGCTCTTTTTGACATTTTCAGAATGTACACGTGTAATACGTAAGCCGCAGCTCGTCATACAACGTGGGGAGTATCTTTCAGTACTAACAGTACATAAAAAGAGTAATTTCTGACAAAAAAAAATATATAAGCTGATGATCTTTTACAAAAACAGAGATGGCCTTAAAAAAACAACAACAACCTTGTACAAAAGATTGTGAAAAAGAGGAAACATATTTCACTTACAGACAAAGTGTTCAGAATCTTGCAAAGACCCATAAAATAAAACAAAGTCTCGTCTTGACTTCGACTGGAGGCGTAGACGTTTGCCTTTGGAGTAGTCCTGAAAAATACTGTTCGCCTCATTGGATGTGGCAGCTCGCACCGTTGCTGCTGTTGTTGTTCATCAGTCCATGCTTGTGCCTCGGCAGATGTCCGCTTTCCTCAGAGAGGTCTCAAAGATGACTTTCATCCTCCTCACTGAAAAAAGTAAAGATAGAGACATGTGGTATGAAATCAGCTTTGAGCCTCAGTGCAGCTGAGAAAAACAGTAGTCTGGTACTGAATCTTAATATTCAACTTTATTCAGAAGAGTGAATCAGCCTCAACTCCAATGGGAATCCCCACCAGAGCAACAGCATTATTTGTGTCTACATATTGGAATACAGGAGTTAATATTCCAGCTATGACTTTTAGATGCAAGGTATTTGTCTGTTTTCTATTGACAAGGCTCCAAATGTAGCTGAACAAAGTTCAAGTAAATCATTGTTGAGAAAATCAAGGCGCAAGTCTGAAGTAATTAAATAAGTCCACACCTCGACTATCTTCATTCCCCAAATCATAAACATAAAAAAATATGAAGCTACTACAAGGAACTTTGATGTTGTGTTGCTTTTGGCGGCCCCTGTGGACCAAAGCAGTAGTGTCACAAAGATCTGGATCCTGACAGAGTCCCTTTGGAAAACCTCTAATTTTACTGCAGCAGGTTCTGACAGTCTGTCTTTTATTAAGGTGATGAAAACAATGCTCTCAAAGGTGTGGTGTCCAACCTGAAATTGGATCCCTCCACGTCTTCGATGGTGTCTGGGAGGGGCTTATTGGCCGTCTCAGGTAGCAGCAGGGTGAGCGCGGAGCCCACCAGAGGGCAGAGCCCGCACAGAACCATGGGGGCCTGCGGACTGATGCCTCTCAGGAGGTACATCATGGGAGCCAGAACCCCTCCAGTCCGAGCACACATGGAGCCTATACCGATCCCGTTCTGTCTGTGGGAGACACACAAAGAGGGTCAGAGCCCAAAGGCACGATCTGCTGAGTCGCTGACCTATATTGATCTGGTTCAAATAGAACTTGTGTGCTGAAAAACACTTGCGGCTTAAAAACAGATACACCGTTTTTCTCTGTACAGTATCAAGTGTATTTCTAACACCGCTACATGTCATAGTTCTTTCTAAAGCGCAACACCTCGTCTTTCCTGTCTCATTTGCTGATACATATCACATTTCTAAATCAGCTGAGCCAGGTCATTTTGCTGTGGGTTTAAGCCCTGAATGTTTTGAGTGTAACCCAGAATATAATTTGCCTATGAAGAAGAGAGGGAAGTTTAGGTGAAGAAGTGAGCCTATGTAGTATGATTTATAATTTAGAATAGGCTACATTTCTCTGTATGACTATAAGTGCCGTTTAGTATGATTTTACAAACCTCATGTTGCATTACATAACTTTAACGTCATCATTTTATAATTAATCTGGGAGGAAAACAAAAGAGATTTGTGATGAACACTTTCAATGATTGAAATAGGTACTGTGCCAGAGTGCATAATACAAATGTATTGTACGGTGGCAATATCCTCAAATCCTGGAAACTCCCCTGGTCTGCACTATAAAACATTCTGGCTGGCATTGGACCTGTAATCTATGTTTTCATTATCTTGTGCTACGAGGGAGTCAAACTGTTTGGCACTGCGCCTTTAATGGTGGCTGCTCCTCAGTTATGCAGACAACCTCCTTCCACCTGGGTCTGTCGAGACAATATGTGCGAATAACACAACAAGATAGAGACTTTACAAATGGCCATCATAATAAAAATCACTCGAGAGACAAACTGCCAAAACGTTATCTGCGTTCCACAAAGTCCTTTGTACGCATACAACAAGTATGGACGGCTGATTGCTTTGAGTCAAATGGCTTTTATGGCATCACATCTCAATAACAACATACTGTAATCACAGCTGGCTTTATTTCAAAATGATCATCACACAGGGTCATAGACCACTAGAAGTCGGACAAAATGTCCAATGTCTTTACAACCATAACAGGTCTGGCTTTAGTACAGGCTCAGCTACTTGTTTGGAAGATTTTTTTTAGTCTGGAACACACAGGGTAGTGTTTGGGAGGGGAACACTCACCTGATAACGGTGGGGAACACCTCAGCGGAGTAGACGTAAATAATAGAAAGAGACGCCGTGATGCCGAACTTCCCGATCATGGCGAGCACCGTTTTGATGACATTCAATTCTAGAGGTGGAGACAAAGAAAAATGAGGGAAAAGCTTCTCAGTCATGGTTAGAACTTTGTAGCAACACAACTGATAACCCACAACCAACTCTAAAACACCTCGAAACCCATCGATTTGTGACACAAACAATTTTTAAAACTGAACAATTGTACATTTATACATTTACAGTCGACCGCTTTCTTCATCAGTGGTCAGTTTTTAGTGCTTATAAAATTATCTTAAAAATATTTTGTTTTGGATGGAAAGCTGTAAATATTCCATTGCTGAAGAAAAAGCATGTTGAAGCTCGTTTAAAGTTTGCTGCACAACATTTAGACAAGCCTGTGAAATACTGGGAGAATATAGTCTGGTCAGATGAGACCAAAATTGAACTCTTTGGATGCCATGATACACACCATGTTTGGGGGTCAAATGGCACTGCACATCACCCCAAAAACACCACACCAACAGTGAAGTTTGGAGGTGGAACATCATGGTGTGGGGCTGTTTTTCAGCTAACGGCACTGGCAAACTGAATGGAAAAATCTGCTGCCATCTAGCAGGATGATGAAGATGAAACGAGGGTGGACATTTCAGCAAGACAATGATCCCAAACACACAGCCAAGGAAACTCTCAATTGGTTTCAGAGAAAGAAAATAAAGCTGCTAGAATGGCCCAGCCAATCACCTGACTTGAATCCAATAGAAAATCTATGGAAAGAACTAAAGATCAGAGTTCATAGAAGAGGCCCACGGAACCTTCAAGATCTGAAGACTGTTTGTGTGGAAGAATGGGCCAAAATCACACCTGAGCAATGCATGCCACTAGTTTCTCCATACAGGAGGCGTCTTGAAGCTGTCATTACCAACAAAGGCTTCTGTACCAAGTATTAAATACATTTCAGTAAGCGTGTTCAATACTTTTTCCCTTTGTCATTTCATTTTATTACACATAACTTAATTTCTGAACTTATTTGTTTGGTTTTCTTTGTATGTATGGATTACTTGGGTTGTTAGCGACATCTGGTGAAAATGTCATGTCAATAGCACCTTTAGAAATATATTTACTGAGAAAAATGGTGACGTGTTCAATACTTATTTTACCCGCTGTATATGTTTGTGTTGTATTATAAGTCATAGTTATTTCATTATTATAAAAAAAATATATCATTTTTGATTCTTTGTCAACTTTTTCATGTCAGTCCAAAAAAGCCACATAAAATTGAATTTTTGGCATATATAAAAAAAGAAATCCAAGTGTAAATTGTATAATTTTGTACGGCCAAGCAAACCATATAGTACTTTAAGCCTTTAGTTTATGCAAGACACGATTAGTATGTTTAGAAATATTCTATATACTCCATAAACCTATATTAAATGACCACCGATAGACTTTTGATCACATCGGCCAGCACTGATAGATAGTGTATGATGTTCATTTTTCTGTTTGGTCAGTCTACGAGGATGTCTGCAGTAGGCAGCTGAGTGTGTCCATACCACTGGGGACGAAGATGGTCAGCAGGCAGGCCGTGCCGCCCACGGCTAGGAAAGCTAGCTGGGAGATTTTGCGGGAGCGGTTGAGGGTGAACAGGGTGATGGTGCGTGCCGGCATCTCCACCAGGCCAAAGATCATCTGGGTCAGATAGATGTTCATTCCAAAGTCGGAGATGTTAAGCGACAGGCCGTAGTACACGAGCACGTTGGCGAACCTGAGACAGGTGAATAAAAAAACAAAGTACATATATAGCGTTATTTTTGAAAGGCTGTTTAATTCCCTGCATATAATTGTGGGACCTCTTTCTACACACTGTGTCTGTATTCACGAGACAGAAGAGACAACACGAAAACAACACATGGGATTTTTCAAATAATGGCGTGCATTTTAGTTTATGGGATAATTAGGACATAATGCATGAAAAATTAAAGGTAGAATTTGGGTGTTTTGAAGTGGGGTTGTTTGAGGTACTTATCCATAGTCAGTGTGTTACCTACAGTAGATAGTCAGCACGCCCACAGTTTGGAGAAACAGACAGGAGTACCAACACGGGAGAAAATTAATTTATTGTTGGAGACGGGGGTAGCAGCAAAACATATTTTAGACACCTTAAAAAAATTATAATCAATCTAAGTTTAGAATCTTTTTGCCAGTTAACATTGCCATAAGGCAGCCTTTCACAAGGGGGATCTGATGCCGTTATATCCACCTATGCACTCGCTTAAGCCACCAGACTCCATTGAAAAACTGCAAATTCACCTCGGAGAACAGAAAGTAGTAACTGCTCCATCGCTGTCGCATCGGTTAGTTTGTTTGTGCAATCTAGTGCCGTCCGGTTTTGTAAAGCTACAGTTTTAACTTCCTGCAACTCTTTGTGTTCAGCTAACATGGCTTTACTTGACGCATTAAGATGACTCTCTAGGACCCTGGATAAGGATGCAAGTTCCTGCTAAGATACATAGATACCGTACCATGGCAGAAAAATACTGGCTTTCTGTTGTGCATGTGAGATCTCTCTTTTCTGTCTGTGTAATGGAGGATACAATGCGGCTATTTCAGTAGATTCTACTTCCCTAATCAAAGGATCGTGCTTGTGAATTTTCCAATGGAGTCTGGTGGCTTAAGACAGCGCATAGATAATGGCTTCCAGGAAACATAGACTGTAATGCTTTCTTAGGGCGAGGGAAACTTGTGAAAATATTTCAAATATAGCGTACACTTAAACCCATATTCATTTTATTAAGTGGGCCTTTATTTTAGGTGTCTGAAATCTGTTTTGCTGCTGCCCCTGTCCACAACGGTCCATTGCTTTGCCTCTGTTTTGATTCTCCTGTCTGTCTCTCCAAACTGGGGGTGTACTGACCGTCATCTACTGTAGGCTGTGGCGTAGTGGAGAGCAAGGTAGTTCTCCAATCAGAGGGTCGGTGGTTACCCTCGGCAGTCGATGTGTCCTTGGGCAAGACACTTAACCCCAAGTTGCTCCTGAAGGCCATCGGTGTGGACTGGATGATGAATGTTAGTTAGAGTCTGATGGTGGCACCTTGATGGTAGCCTGTCATCAGTGTGTGAATGGGTGAATGATATGTAACATACTACTGACTGTAAGTCGCTTTGGAGAAAAGCGTCTGCTAAATGACTGTAATGTAATGTAATGTAGGTTATACACTGACTATGGATAAGTACATCATACAACCCTAACTTTAAAACACCCTAAGAAAATCACAAATCCTGCACACAGAGACTGTATTGGGCTCCATCTGTAAACATAAGGTGGAAACAAAAGAATAAACAAACAGGTACAAACATGTTTTGAAACCAGTTTGTGGATCCCTGAGGAGATTTATGTTGAAGGTAGGTCTGACAAGACTTATATTGTTTTGAAGGCTGACTTCTCTATTCCCCGTGTGGACTTGCTGTCTGAGTTGTTGCAGTTCCTGCAACAGGCAGTGATGCAGCTAGTCAGGACGCTCTCTATGGTTCCTCTGTAGAAGGTGAGGTCAGTTAAGGTCATCACAAATGAGCACACCAAGAAAAAATTGCTACTTCTGACTTCCAGAAGGAGTCGTTGATGAGAGGAGGGAGGCTGGGGCAGCGTCGGTCTTTCTAATGTCAACCATCATCTATTTTGCCCTATCAACGTTCAGGTTGTTACCCACCAGCGTTGAGTCGACAGCAAACTTGATAATTATGACTGGAGCCATGTTTGGCTCATTAAAAAGTGCTAACAGTTCTGCCAGGAGCACATCCCTGGGGGTGGTGACTGAGAAAGTCCACAAAGTCCAGTTGCAAAGGGAGGCCAACTTCCGTTTCGGCTTCTGGGGGATGATTGTTGGATGCTAAACCAAAATCAATGAAACGGCATTCTCTCACAGGTGTTCTTGTCGTTCAGGTGGGATAGGACTATGTGTATGGCTGAGGAGATGGCCTGGGGATCTGTTGGGGCAATATGCATACCGGAGGGGGTCGAGTGAGGTGGAGAGAGAGGGTTTAATGCTGTCTTGACACGTTCAGCCTCTAATCCAGTTTAACCCGTTAAGAACTGGTAAACAGGAATAAGTATCACTGAGATGGAGTCTGAGTAATCAAGGTGGGGCCTTGTTAGAGTTTTGGATAAACCAGGTCCGGAGTGTTCCCCCCTCAGAGTACACATGCTGATAAAATTTGGGTTATATTTAACCCTGTCTACTTTGATAAAATAATTATTTAATATGCATTAGTTTATATGATTTTGTTTAGTTTTTTATAAATGCATACAGCATTTATAAAAAAAAAAACCTCACACTGAATCGTAATGATCATATATTTGCAATCCAGCACTGAAGACAACTTTTACAAAACATCTGTTTTACTGTAGACTAGAGCTTGAAGACTTTTCTGAAAAATACCCTAACACAGTGTTTCTCATATGGGGGTACATGTACCCCTAGGGGTACTTTAGAGTACTGCAGGGAGATGTTTAAAAATAAATAAAAGTTAATCCAAAAAATATAAGCCATGTATATTTCCTAAAATAAGTAATAATATAATAAATTCAATAAGAATGTAAATGTAAGTTTGATTAACCACATATATTCATCAATACAAAATATTCCTACTTTTAATACAACCTTTATCTACTACTGATAATTGGCTTCAAAGCGGTTACAATAATGAAAAAAGTTTGAGCGCCACTGCCCTGATAGAATTTTGAAGCTCACATACAGGAATGATGTAGATCACCTGTCATGATTTTGCCTTAGCTCGTTTCCTAACCAGGTCATAACTTTAATTCAGTTTAGTTTTAGAATACTTTCGTTGATGTCCAAATACCAGCTAAAATAATTTACATTCCCATCAGCATCAGCTGCACTTTGAACTCAGTGATACCTTACATGTTAGTACCTTGTAGCATGCTAATGGTAGCTAACTTAAACTTAAATGGGGCAAAGGTGGTAATCAATAGCTGTTAACTAGTAATGATTACCACCTGGATAAACCTTGGTGACATTTCTATTGTGAACATGTAAGTACCTTTTTTTTCATTTATTTCACCTTCATTGCCAAAAAAAGACTTTGGCATGGCTGTAAAATAAAAATATATAAATAAACGACTCAATTGACCAAAAATCGTATCAAAAATAAACGTAGGCATTCATTTTCCCTTTTACTTTTTTAGATTGGTTTTACTTTATTTATTTCTATGTAACACTTTATGCTTCTCTTCTCTTTGGTTTCTAGTGTGTAAAACATTCTGATTGAATAATTAATAAATCTAATTTAGTGTGGTATACACTTCTCTGTGATAAAGAGAACTGGCCTTGAAAATGAAATATGGTGTGTGGCATAACCTGTAATTTATGATTGCTGCAGAGCAACCATTCTATCCGCCCACTTTTTTCTACCTCTCTTTTTTTATTTTGTTCATTTTGTGAAAATCTTTATTGCAAATATACAAAAAAAAGGGTTTTCCTCAGACTACTTTGAAATATTGCTCGATAGGAATGAGCTTTGACAAGAAATGGCAAAGAGGAGTGCGTTGTAAAAGCAAAGTTTCAGACTGTTGGGAATGTGGGAGGGCAACAAAACTCCAAGTGCCCCTCCAGTTTTACAGAGGGGATAAGGACGTCTTCTGTCTGGGTGTGCTATTGTAAAACACTAAAAATACACAAATAAAAGAGCCGGACTGCAGCACTGCAGTGCAGCAATAACCGTATGGCACTGATATCAGACCAGTGGAGTTCTACTTTGACTGCCAAACTAGCTCCAAAACGTATCAACATTAGAGCGTTTTATTTTGGTAGGTCAAATCCTAACATGGACCTGAGGACAAACGCTGGGCACGATGACATAAAGAAAAAGGGAATGCTCTGCTCATACTCACCAGAGATAGAAAACAATCAAAGAGTGCTTCCTCATTTTGGGGGTTCGAACAAGGTCTATGAATGAGTATTTTTTCTTCACACTGGTTTTCTCTTCAACGTTATAGACCTGGAGAAACAGGGAGTAAGACAGTGAGCAACAAACTTTACAGTCAAGGTTATAGTGTGGCAGAACACAGTACTGTTTGAGTAGTTTGCATGTGTACATGATAATGACAGTTATGCAAAGTACAAATAGTTGCTTCAAAATGATACTGGAGTACCCACGTCACACAGTTAGTCCACTTTCACTGCTACTAAACAAAGGGGAACTCTTCAGTCAAGATCAATTCAGTGATCTTCAAATCATGATTTTGATATGGTTTAAAAATGAAACATTTTGCTCGCTTGTCTTTGTGTAATTTCAGCCAAATCACCAGTGACCATGTCTGTTAAGACACGTAAGAAAGTCAGCTAAAAGCCATTGTTAGTTATGCTAGTTAAGCTACGCTGTCATGCTTAGTTAACTAAGGGGTTGGTGGAGGTTAAATAAATGAATAGTATGTAACAAGTATCTATAGACTAGAAAACAATACAAATATTGCATCTCTTTACCTGACACATCTCCAAATCTTTGCTGAGGGGCCTCCCATTCATCTCTGCTGCTTTCCGGATCAGCTCCCATGCTTCCTCTTTCCTGTCATTGGCCATTAACCAGCGAGCTGACTTTGGCAACACCCTTAAAATGTAAAGGCAAATTGTTCAGGCGACCAACTTACAAACATTTGAGCTCGGCCCACTGTGCTGCCCCCTTTAATAATCACACTGTGGATAAATGATTTGTTATAGTAATAAAACAAACATGGAATACTGAAATGGAATGGTCCCCTCGTCGCTAACGGTAGCTGGCGACATTTCCAAAACCATGTATCCATCTTGTGTCTTTCTGGCTCTCCCTGTGCCGTGATACCACCCTCTACTTCTCCCACTGCCCAAAAGGTGTTCAGGCTCACAGGTCGTGGTGGGGGTATTGAAGTTTTTTTAGAATAATTTTACCTGTAACCAGATTACTTGTGATAATAGTTTGAAAGAGTGAATACTTTCTTTTAAAAATGATTGTGAAATCCCAGTATGTTGGTTGATTGTCTTCCGACCCCCCAAACCTAACAATGCTTTTTAAATGGGGGAATTGTTATCTTGGCGGTTCTCACTAATGATTTGTTATGGCTGGCGATTTTAAGGCGCACATTGACAACCTCTCAAACTCTTTTGCAACCAACTTTTTAAATATTGCCAAGTCTTATAACCTTGTTTATCATTTGTCAGGTTCTACACACATCCATGGTCTCCCTCTTTTGATTGTTCGTAGCCTTGCCCTCTCTTTCTATTTCTCTTTTCCATCTGACATCAAAGCATTGGTTTTTAAACCACGCACACAATCTGGTTCAATGTGAGTGTGCATCCACGCTAGATCCTACAGCTCCATACACTACCAGGTCGTTTTCTTTAGCTAACCTTTGCCCCTGGATTAATGTCAGGGGAATCTAGAGTGGAACGTAGACGAAAGAAATCAAACTGCAGGGTCCATCTCCTCCAACTGGAGAAATTGATGTTATGCTCAACCAGGCAGGCATCGTCAGAGACAACAAATATACTCCTAGGTTCCTTATCAATACCATTGATCATCTGATTGTTTAAGGATGGCGAAAGTCCAACCTTTTCAAAAAAAAAAGCTGCCATTGAGCCAAACAAACTAATTGACAACAGTCCTCTTTCGAAACTACCATTTATCTCAGAATGTCCTGAAAAAATCATTGCACAGCACTTCCTTGAGGTCACAGAAATACACAATAGTATCAATAAATTCCAATCCGGCTTTCATCACCATGAGAGCAAAGAAACAGCACTACTAAGAGTTACAATGAAATTATTTTCTAGTTCTGTTCAATTTAAATTGCATCTCTCACGCCTACTACGCTACGCTGACGACACGCAGCTGTATTTTTCAGTTAAGCCAAACGACATGGGTAATATGAGTACTCACCATGACCACCTGGCTGCTATTTAGGACTAGATGTAACTTAATTTTCTTAGCTAAATTAAGAGACCAAGCTTTTTCTTATTGGTCTAGATAAGTTTGTCTCTGACATAAAACCCTGTATCGGCCCTCAGGATTTCAATGTTAAACACTCTTCAAGAAACCTGGGTGCAATCTGAACTCTGACCCACACAAAAACAAGCTTGTGCAAACCTGTGTTTTCCAACTCTGGAACCAATCCTCTGTATTTGTATAGGTGTCCTTTCTCTATATAGCTTTGTTTTAAAAGGCGATTTACAAATAGAATCATAATTCAGTAAGATCTATAGCAAGAGGCACAGAAAGGGATACTCCTCAAAGTAGGTCTTTGCATTTTTCAGTACTGCTACACTAAAAGTATGAGAGGAATTTGGCACCAATCATGCATGACATCGAGCATTTGCTACACATTTTATTTACAATCACAGGGTCTGAAAAGGGATCTCCCTCATCATAAACAAAGCACAACACAACCGAGGCACTCTGTTTTTGAGTTTGAAAATACTGGAGAACAGGACACACTGCATCAAATCTGAGTCCCAATGCTGCCCACTCACCAGATGTAAAAGATGAAGAGGAAACCGGGTGCTGAGATAGCCAGCTGCAGTTTACGCCAGTCTCTTATGAGGTACGCCACTCCGGCCAGCAGAATGTAGCCAAAGCCGAAGAAGTAGTCAGTGATTATACCTGCCAACATCCGCTGCTTAGGTCCTGTCCATTCTGTGCCTGTATGAGACACAAACAAACAAGACAGGGATATTCAAATTATACACAATCACATATACTGTATGTACATATAATAACTACTTCCATAACACATCATCATGGTTATTTTCTCATACTTGACATTGTTTGTCCACAGCCACAGATGAAAATACAACTGTTTTTACAGAATTAGTAGTCAATCTCATTACTAGTAGGGCCTTTATGTGTAATATCAGGGGACTGTCCATTTTTTTAAGCCCAAGTTATTCATCCATCTTTAGTGTTTACAGTATTTTGACCTTTCAAACTGACAGAACATCGTCTTTTTTGTCAACTTTATTTAAGGAAACAAACAAAACAGCCTGAAGCTTGGAAAAGGACCAGTTCACCCACATCAACAGCTTCTAATGCTTATTGACTTTTCTGACAATGTTGGCTAACTTTGCCAAAGATTTGAATTCCGTGCAGCTATCTTTGGCTCCTGCTTCTGTCTCACAACTTTTTCATCAGTAAAACTGTCAATCTGTAAACGGTTTACAGTGAGGTCTGTGAATTATCTTGAGTACCCCCAAAATTCTCTCTGGAAAGACATGTTGCTATTGTTGTGGGGGGGCAGTTTCTTAAAAGGGAATTGTCCTTTTCAGGAGCTGCATCTTTTGCAGCTCAGATGCACATCTCAAAACCACGGTAAACAAAATCAAACCAATTTTTTACCACATAAATAAAATTCATCCTTTGATAAATTATCCCTATTTAGGATGCAGAGACAAAAATCCCAGATTGCTTTCACTTTCGATGAGACACTGACCTAGGACAAAGGCATTCATGATGACACCAGATATGGAAGTTCCAACCATAAAGCGAAGGGCAATGTAGACGTAGAAATTAGGGGCGAAAGCAGCCCCAACCCCAAAGACAGCCTGGATAGCCAGGTTGAAGAGAATAATGATCCTGCGACCGTACCTGGAACAAGACAAGACATTTCATGTCATTCCATGTAAACAAAACGTAAAAATGTACTGATGCATAATTCTAAGACAGCACATGATGAATTAAAAGTAAAAGTAATGCAGAGGGCAGTTACATCATTTATTTAATAATGCTGAGGATGGATGGGTGTGATGTGACTTACTTATCAGCTAAGCTCCCGAACACAACAGCTCCTACTAGGAGACCAAACATGTACATGGAGGAGCCCATGTTGTTCAGGCTGGCACTATCACAAACCAGGTCCCACTGCAAGAAGCAAAGTGTGTGTTATATTCTGTATATTCATGTTACCCAGAGGGTGACTCCCCCTGACCTCTCTTTGAGTACCAGGAGTTGTCCAAACACTTCTTAAAAACTAGTGACCGGATTTCCACGGTATTAACACTGTTCCCCAGAGGATGTATCGTAATGATTTGGTTCTCCCCACCAACATAAGGCTATAATTTATATTTAATTTTCCATATGAAAAAGGGCAGATTCTTTAACACATTCATGTTTCCGAGAGGATAAACCATTTCTTTTCTGGAGACTCTATGAGTACGGCCTTGATGTTAAGCATCTCTCGATCCAACTAGATTTAAACTACAGCCTTTTTCTTTAGGCTGTATACAAGAGACCAGCTCTGTTGGAGATGCATTTACATCATATAAAGCTAAGGGTCCTCATGTTACCCACAGCTTCGCATCCAGGGCCACAGTAGAGGACCGGACAACTTCTAAATCAACTGCAGATTTGCCTGATTTAGTGAGCAACTTTGGTCATTGCAGCTGACCTGTCATGTTGCCACACTTGACCCCGATCTGTCCAATCACATCATTTTTGTGATATAACTGCTCCACCTGCCCACCCCATGGGTTACAAAAAATGGCAGGGTAGGCCAGAAGATGCCTGCACTGCAGGAGTCCACCTCTCAAACCTCATCCAGTGTTACCCTGTCTCAGGTATCACCGGAGCCTTCTGTAGTAAAATGGACCCTCCGCATTCCTAAGCTGCATGGAGTCCTCATGTTAAAAACATCAGGTGAAAACGTAGGTACTCAGTTTATTCAAAATCCTGAATTGAGAGGCTGCCAGGCAGGCTGTTGGTTTTTCACTCACCTCAGTTACTATGGTGCTTTGGAAGGTCTCTGTGCTGTACTCCCAGCCCCCCTGGCAGCTGCCAGTTGGATTCCCATTGCCAATAGCTACAGAATTGCTGTGGTTCAGGGGAACCGCACAGGACAGCTTAGGCCGGCCATCGGGGGTGGATTGACGGCTGAAGTTCAAGATTGAAGAGGCCGGAGTGCCCTCTGAGGGCCACGAGGAGCGGCATAGATGCGGAGGGACGGCCCCAGTGAAGACAGAGACCAGCATGTGGAATGCAAGAAAGATCTGAGGCAGGCAGATCCACACAAACAAGATCTTCTGGAACTTCCCAAAGCCTCCAATGAGACAGAGAATGCTATCGAAGTTCATTTTTTTTACTAGATGCACACTGAACATGTGCTGCTCTGTGACAGATCCACTCGGATTCAGAAAGTCCAAAAGTGCTCCTGCAAACGGAGCTGCCAAAGATGCAAAAGCAGATAGAGGCAGAGGGGTCAGTCAAATGTCTGAGATAAACAGCTGGAATTAATGTTGGCACCGCGCTGATGATTGACAGGTGGAGAGAGTGAGCTGTCACACCGGTGTCGTGCTCCAGTGTGAGTGCGAGCTGTGGCTATCTGTAGTGAGTCTCTCTGAGAGTGAGGTAACCTCTCATGGGAGTGACGGGAGTGAGCTAAAGCAGTAGGGAGGTGTCTGCTCTGTGGGAGGAGTTGCTGCTGCTCCCCTCTCTGTCCCTCCCCTCACTCAAAAAGTTTTATAACATCAGAGATTTTCTTATTTAACCCATGTGGTCTGTGTGCCAAGAGTTTGTGGCATTCTCTGGGTGGAGACAAACCTCACTCAGTGGAAGTTGAAACAAAGAAGCAAAAGGAGCATAAAAGCACCTTTGCACTCCTAAACTTCTCATGTTTACCTTGTTTTTGGAGAAAGGCATCATAAGGCAGTTGGGTTTCAGCTGACAAACTTGTTCCATTGCTCTCAGCGGGACATTAACGCCGGCTGAAAGACATGCACATTCCAAACGGTATTCAGTTGTTAATTTAATGATATGTTGGGTCTGGGGACACAAAAGAAGTAGATAAATACAGCAGGCAGGGATTATAACTATGCCTTCATCACCTGCTCCTATTTCTCTGCCTTATCAGGTCATTTCTTGGCATGAGCTGCTGTCGCACAGTTTGACCTTGTGGGGGGGGGGGATTCTTCCTCCAGGGAAGTGAGCCTCCCAATATTACGTGGCTCAAAGCAGACATCAAAAACTTTCACAAAATCTGGAACAGAGCTCGCGGGGTAATCTGAGAGGCCTGACGTTGGGAGCTATATGATGAGTTTTTGGACTCCAGCGTTCATGTCTTGCACTGTGAGTGGTCCATACATGATATGCTATTCCAGGGTTTTTATTTCCAAACCAAAAACACCTCAGAACAGAGTACCAGTTTAAGCGAAATTTCACAAATACATTCGACTTGCTGCCAACTCAGGCAACTTGAAAACAAGATGTCCCATTCAGTGGTAAGCGGAAAAGCTAGAAGCAGGAGGACTGTACAAAGACTTGCTGTATTCGTAGTCTTTTTCTTTTTTGTTTCTTTCAGACAGCATTGCCCTGAATCAAAGCCCAATGGTTCAGCTCACATCCGGGGCCAAACAGGAACAATGGGTTGAAAATCAATATATATACAAACACCTGTATTGTTAAGCTTCCTTGTTTGCACTATCTTGTGGTTAAATCAACATACAAAGTACACACTGTCACTAACTGCACTCCCTAAATAAATATTATTTATATATTTTGGAAAAATGCGATTTCAGAGAGAAGCAGGTAGAAGGGTCTACAATTTGTATTTAAAGGGTATAACTGATTCCGCAGCCAGAGCAAGTTAAAGAGATACGGATAGAATCTACATGCCGCGGCGGGTAGCTCCTCTGAATTTAGCTACATTTTTGTTTTAATTTGTTGTCTATTTTACTGAAGTATTTATGGCACATGACAGAATACACTCATCAACATCAGAGAAGGAAGCATGGGAGCAGAGGAGAGATGGACCTGATGCTATTCCTCATGCCAATCTGAACTTGGCTGATGAACGGTCGCAGGATAATTCAGGTTCTACGTTTTTTACATAGAATTGTAAAATTGTAGAAATGTGCATCTCCTTCCAACTTCTCTAGTATTGAGTAGCACGATTACACAACATTTCATCAAAACAAGCCTGGAAATGAAGAAAATCTGAAACCACTGCATGAGAGTGGAGATAGATTCACGCAGACTCAGAGCAGTGTCTGGCAGCCTGTCTGAGTTAAACTGTTGTATAGCCTAAGCTGTAGAGTAAGCTATTTTATTGGATTTCCTTTTAGCAAAATTCCCTGAGTCAATTTGCCTCGGGTAAACACTTACGTAATGTATATGCCTAGGGCTTTTATTGTGAAAGGTAAGAACAGGAGTGTATCTGGTCTGCACTGCAGACATATTTTCAAGTTGAAAGCAGTAATAAAGTTTTCTGTCTTGGTTTGTACAAGGGAGCCTCCATACTGTTGTACACTTTAGTGTGTGTTTTGAACATGTCCGTTCCACACAACGTGATTGGTTTATGCCTTTATTCAGGGTATAGCTTTGAAAAACCTGGCTTTTTCAGTGCATAATATTCACGTTCTGTGTGAAAGTACTCATGTCCAAAACACAAGCAATGACAGATATCTGATGATCAACAAAATCTAATTTCTTCTCTTTGCTACAGATCAGTTGAAAGCTTTTTTCCTATTGCAATTACTATTCTGCCATAGCTCTGTGAAAGTTTAAACGGAACATTTCATGACTTTTACTTTGGTTCATCATCAATCCAGTGTACACCTTTAACTGTTGGTATTCATCTGAGTACTATAAATATGTTCTGATATTTAATCAAAATAACATGTTTCCAAATGATTTAATGCCACGTGTTCCAAACTCTTTTTTTATACATAGGTTCAAATGTATGTAAAATCTTACACTGTGACAGATTGTGGTTTACAATGGTATTTTCAAGAGTTAAAAGCTCTTTAACCCTAGTGGACGGAATGTGGAAACATAGCTGGAATGCTAGACTATCAGACTAAGCAGGATGCAGAGTGTGAGATCAAACGAAGAGCATAACTGGTCTTTAAAGGTTTGACACTTGCCTCTCTCGTCCCAGCTGGAGTGGCTTTGTAACACAAGGCAGCTTAGAATTCGTTAGTTAGGCTCTTAAGCCCACTACACTCTTTAGATCAGTGGTTCTCAAATGGGGGTACGTGTACCCCTGGGGGTACGGGAAGGCACTCCAGGGGGTACGTGAGATTTAAAAAATATATATTTAAAATTAGCATCCATTCAAAAATCCTTTAAAAATAGTTATTTAATAAATATTCAATAAAATAAAAGTGTAAGTTCATAAATGACAACCTTTGTTGCAACAATGCAATCTTCAGTGTTGACAGTTTTATAACTCAGACACTGATGGCAGAGCTGTGTATTACATCTTTTTTCCAACCAAAAATGCTTTGCGCTGGTTAGGGGGTACTTGGCTGAAAAAATATTTTACAGGGGTACATCACTGAAAAAAGGTTGAGAACCACTGCTTTAGATAATTACCTAACTGAGGAGTCTGCACATCAGCTGAAGACATCTGGACTCCCTGCAATCTGCATCAATGAAAGTGACTACAGATCATTTTGGCACTGTCGGAACATTCTTTAAATGTGCCTGCTAATGGGGAACAGGGCTGTAAATTCACTTCTTTTTTTCAGCTTAGCAATGCTGTTACAGAGGTTGATAGTTTTTTAGCAGCAGATTATAAAAGTATCAAGCGGGTCCAATGTAGTTTGAGACTTTTCTATTTAAAAAGAAATAGAAGGCATAGTTTTTGTTTTAATATATGAATTTATTTATTCATTAATATGGCATGGGTGCGGAAGGTATATTATAGTGACCATAAAGGCATCAGGGAGTTTCAAAGGCAATAGAAGAGCAAGAAGAAAAGGCTTAAAGAGCTCTTAATGCAATCATAATTTACAAATTTCAAATAAAATCTTGCCTAAAGTATTGGATAGTGTCATCCAGGCCTTTTGCCTTACTTTACTCACATTGCGCTGTATGTGAGTAAAGTATGGGGTCCATTCAGTCATCCGCTACATACCCAAACTTCTTACAGAATCTTTAAATGCAGAATTGTGCATACAAATTTTCAAGTAACGGAAAGACACCGACAAATGTATGGAGAGCAACAAAAACATGCAGATACCAACTGATAACTAACGTTCAAATAAGAGCACTATTTTCTTTTATCACCTTAAATCCAGCCCCAGAGACAACTCTAATCCAAAACCCTCCAAACCCAAGAGCTGAGCCCAGATAGTAGTCCCCTCTGTCAGTTGGTGCTGAGACTAACTGCCTGACCCCCCCTCCCCCAGACACACTGTGACCAGTTTCACAAAAACACTGCTCTCCAAACACCAATCAGAGAAAAACAAAATTGTATTGCAATATATAAAAACACTATTTGGAACAAGCATATGAGAATGTTATCTGGCCCTAAAAAGAGATTGTGAATTGGCAAAATATCTCTCTGCTGTCAAGGATATAAAGCAGAGACAGATCCTAACCAAGGGCAGGCTCTGTGGCCACAAACTGGCAAACAAACGCAAAACAACATGGCACTGAAAAGAAAACAGATTATGAGGTCGCTGTTGGACAAAATGCACCTTCTCCTACGATGAAAACATTTAATGAAATGAGGAACAGTTGCTGTCCAACATATATCAACATGCCAAAACCTGACACACACACATAAATATGTATCACTCATTTGTGTATAAAATGTTAATGTTGTGTTAATATTCATATGGCCCTGTTATTTTGATGCTATGGAAACATTGTTCTTGAAACTTTCATGCCAATAAAGCCCCTTTGAATTTGAAGTTGAGAGAGGAAGACAGAGTATAGACAGATGTGTAGAAGCCCAATGTTACTGTACAATTCTGTGGTTTATCAGTGCAGTGTATGAACTACAGTGCAGCCAGTAGTCTCACCCAACAGTGACACACAGAGTGACAGCAGACTCATATTATCGGGTCCAACAGGGGTTGAATTGAACATTGGCAGGTCCGTGTTATATATACATCTGGTGTGTGAAATGTCTGCATCCTTACTGCGCTGTTTATTATAAACTATATTAATCACATCTCTCGCCAGCAACCAGACGCTTTTTCACTACATCTTCCTCTACTTGCAGTTTTTGTACTGACAGAACTGACGTCACATCCAGAAACTACTGTTTGACTACTGGCTGCCACTGGAAAACGTGACCAGCAGAAACACTGATGGATGCACACTACGCAGCCGGGAAAACAAGATTTTTAGATGTAGTCAGTCGCCAGAAAACAAATGTTTTGGGATTGTACTTTTCTGCACACCACAGGATATGTTAATTGTTGACATTCCTGAATGAAAAATATGTTTCATAAATCCATATGACCCTTGCAGAAATGCACAATTCCGCGGTGTTAAACTTTGTCAAATGATTGGTGGGGTTAAGGAAACGAAACTAATTGGTAACGGTTGAAATAAAAGATCATGGTTTGTGTCTGTTGAATTAATAACATAATAACGTAACAACATAACTAGCATAAATAACTAACAGCAGCATGAGTATAATCACATCTACCACCCAAACGATCAGCACTGGCGTCCCCCAGGGATGTGTGCTCTCCCCACTGCCCTTCTCCCTCTACACCAACGTCTGCACCTCAGGAAACCCGTCTGTTAAACTCCTGATGTTTGCAGACGACACAATGGTCATCATCCATCAGTCTGCATACAGACAAAGGTAGAACAGCTGGTGTGGACAGACCAACCTGGTTGCTGAACCCTTTGTGGAGATGACAGTGAACTTGTCGACGGTGGAGGCCTACAAGTTCCTTGGATCCACCATCTCCCAGGACCTTCACCGCAAAAATCCAGTCTGTTCTCTGCATGTCCATTACAGTTTGGTTTGGATCGTCCACTAAACGGTGCCTGCCAGGTCTCCATCTAGGATTAATACAACTACAGAGTCAGGAAACATCACTGGTTTGGGAGGCGCTACAGAACACTGTACTCCAAATCAACCAGACACAAGAAACTTTTTTTTCCAGAAACAACAAGAAAATGGAGTCTGATCTCTTGTGTGTACACATACTTGGCCAATAAAGCCAATTCTGATGCTAATGCTAGCATGGGAACTAGCTCATAAAGCTGCGGTTTAGCAGGAATAAGAATTACTAAATTTACCATCTTAATTGAACCTGTTAGCATACTAACATTAGCTAATTATAACTAAATAAAGCTGAGGATGATGGGAATGTCATTTGTTTTGCAGGTAATTAGTCCTTAACCAAAATATTGAACAAATTAAATTGATGATGTATTTCAATTAAAAGCACAGATGGAGCCTCACGTTGGCACTTCAGGAAAAGTTGAGGATCACCAAAGTCGTCCGGGTTCATCCTCTCGGCACCATCAATATCTCTATCAAATTGGATGGAATTCAAATAGCTGTCAAGACCTATGCTAAAAAAAAGAAACAAAAATAACCTGCCGATGGCCCAAGAGGAAATGTCCGGGGATCTCCAAAGTAATTGTGGTTGATCCCCTAAGAACAATGAATGTCTCTCTCTCAATCCATCCAACAGTTGTTGAGATATTTTTAGTAAAGCCAATATCGGTTGATATATTGTCATCAGAACTTCCAAATACCAGTATTGGACTCAAAAATCCAGCATTGGTTAGGCTCTAATTAGTAATAAGCAGGTTTTATTCTGGTCTGTCCATGTGATCTCCCAAAGGGGCGTTGGCTGTACGTGGACGGAGGTGGAGGGCTGGCTCTGAGAGGGACCTCTTTACTCAGAGTAAATAATAGTGGAATGTGAACTTAAATACATGTCTGTGCGCATTAAGTGGGACCATACAGCTAAGGAACCACATTAAACAAACAACATACAGTGAATGCATTTATAAACCAGGACTTGAATCACAAATCCCGTTTTTGTCCCTTAAAGAATGAACCAGACAGTATGTTCTTTGCTGAGTGCTATGTAGTGGCCTGTCACATTTGGTTCTACAGATTTAACGGTAAATTGCACCCAGGTAAATGTGCGCGAGGTCCGCAGACTGAGAATAAACAAATGGGCAGGACTTAAAGGCCCCGGAGTGGCCCGGCAGTTATGAAGACAAATATTTCCCCTCTGGATCAGTAAGGCGGGGGGAAAAGGTGTGTTTGGAGAGGAGACAGAGGGCTGCTTTGTCCCCCTTCTCCAACAGGTCAGCACTCCCAATCTCCCCCCCGCTAGTCTTCCTCCCTAAATCCCACCTTCCAGCTCTCCTCGTCCCCCTGCGCCCTCCTGGAGCTCACACAGACCTTCTCACTTAAGAGATGCTATCGCTTCTCTGCCGTTCCCTCCTGCTCATCCTTGCTCAACAGGTAAGAAAAGCATTCTCATTTTTATTTCTTTCTATTCTGACAATATAGACAGACTGGGGTTTCTGAGAGGACAATATTTGAGGGCACTCATTATGGAGAAACAGAAAAAAACAACTGAGTATTTTGTTTTTCTCACTTTCTGAATGAGCCTTTTCATCTATTCGATAAATATTCTGAAATAATCAGGTGGCCATTTGTAAGTAATTTGAAAAACAGATTTCTGATGGTATTTTTGGGGGTTTAAAGTTGGTCTTCTTTTCAGCAGTAAAAACTTGCAAAATAGGGGAGCGAAGTCTGAGGTCTTTGTATTTAAAGCTCCCGAGCACCCATTTTCACACCATGAAATGAGCTCATTCAGTAAACCTGGCAGACAGGCTTCAGATTTTTGGCATAGTGCTCAGTGACCCTTGAGCAGCCGCCAGAAGAATTGTAGCACAAGAGGCATCGTGCTGAGATTGCATCATGGCAAATACCACCCAATCAAACATATTAGTTTTACAGGAAACACCACTAGAATATTCATAAACTGTTGGGCTGTCACCACTCAGATCTATCTGCAGCTTCCACAGTTTGGATGCCTTCTCACTCAATGTGCAGATAGGCTGAAATGTTTAAACCTTGGCTGTTTGACGATAATAGATAAAATACTTTAATTACAAAGTTCAAAAGAGTGTCACATCATTTGAGGTAGTAGTGAAAAGGAAGAAGTTGAGATTGTGGCTGATCGGGCTCAAAGGGCCAGTGTTTGGGATTTTGCGGCACCTAGCGGTGAGTTGACAGATTGCAACCAACTGAAACTTCTCCAGTGTGCTTTGCGTGTAGGTGAACAACGGTGGGACAACGCAAAAATCTGAAAAAGCAAAATGGCCCTATTTAGAGCCAGATTTTGGTTTGTCCATTCTGGGCTACTGTAGAAACACAGCAGTCGGCTGAGTGAAGAGAACCCACTACAGATCTAATCTAAATGGCTAATGTTAAGCTAACGAAAACACAATTCTTATTTTGAGATGATTATACACCAAAGAAGACTTAATCATTAATATATTACATTTCTGACAATAGATCACCCCCTAATGCAACACACTGTTTCTTTAAGATTTGTGTTTGCATTTTAAAGAAATGTTTTGCTCATTTTTCTTTCCTTTTTCTTTCTTGTAACTGACAGTAGAGAACTAAAATAAATATGCGAGGCAAGTTGGATACACCTCAATAATTCCCACAACAGCTAACAATTCCATAATGCAATATGTCACATTTAATAGATGCCAACATTTGTAGACAAATTTCATCGATGCCGCCATGTTCCTATAGTAGCCCAGAACAGACAAACCAAAACACTGGCTATAGAGAGGGCAATTTGCGTTGGCCAACTAGTTCTCCTACACGCTTGGCACACGGGAAAAGTTTTAGATGGTTGCAATCTGCGACCTCACGGCTAGACGACGCCAACTCATACACACTGACCCTCAGTGAAGCGGCTCAGTAACTCTGTAAACAGCTGGGCACTGTAGTCTTTAGGTCAAACAAGAGTAAATAGTGCATTTTTGGGGGACTATTTTTAGCAGCAGATTAATCCACATTCGGTGTTCTGATGAGTTTTTGAGACAGAAGGACTGTGTATGTAGCACGCAATCAAAATAAACTACAGTGTGTGTGTTCATGGTAATGAAGGAAACTCTCACCCAGTGCAGCAGTGTGGCTCACTGAAATGTTTCTGGACAACAATGGAGCTCTATGGCACAGTTGAAGGAGATATATCAGGCTTTGATACCGGCACAGTAATCGTTAATAGATTACATTCACTGTTGGCTTGGATATATTATTCAAAGAGGCATGAAGCAGGGGAGCATTTCTACAAAGTTTCCTGAGGCAAATTTGACACAGAGTGTACATTTTAGGATTATTAACAGGAAGTTTAAAAAAAAAAATATATATATATATATATATATATATATATATATTTATATATATATATATATATATATATATATATATCAGTGGGCTGCTGTGAACTATTTTTCTAAGAGCCTTACAGGAAGAGTGGCTAAAAGGCTTCTCCCCAATGGTGGCACTAAAGGTAAAGGCATGGCACCATTTAAATCTAAATTGGGAGCATGAATGTGCTCATCCAACTGTTACACCACAAGGTTAGATGATGATATATCTTATGTACAAGTTTGACAATTTGTACTAGAGGCTACTAGTCTTAGAGATACCCTGTCCTATACCATAGTCCAGGTCTGGGGAGATGTTGTCCAAAATCCCTAAAAACCAACCTTTGGGAACCATGCTTATGATGCATAACCTTGTACCTACATGTGATGTGTCTATAACTATAGCTATGAATAACCATGGTAACAGAGAGTTAATATCTTGCCCATGACCAAAGTGTTGAGTGCATTGATGAATTCAATGGCATTACTGTTCATTCAACATTTCCTGCTACATACTGAAAGCCAGCTCTGCAAGTCTAAATTCAAAAGATGTTATTGAGGTGTGTGGGTGTGCTGAGCAAAAGTGTTAAGCTGGATTCTTTTTTACATTTTCAGATCAAAATTAGACACAGTAGCAGCAGCTGCTGCTGTGTCAAGAATAAACAGAATAAAGCCCTTCTAAGTCCAAGAATGTGTGGTTCAGAATGTCACATTCAGCATTTTTATATAGATTTCCAAAGCTGCAGGATGCTTTAGCTCCCATTCCACTCCACCAGAAGAGTGATGTTTGCAAATCATCAAACATCAAACATCAAACAAAGCTCCAGTAAAAAAAAGAAAAAAAAAAGAATGAATGGACCTCTTCCTCCTCTCCCAGTGCTTCAGCAGGGCTCAGAACAATGGGCAGCTGGCTCCTCGAGACGTGCGGGCTGTGGCCGAGAGGCGGCAATTCTGCCAGTGGCCCTGCAAGTGTCGACAGAGACCCTACTGCGCCCCGGGGGTGAGCTCCGTCCTGGACGGGTGCGGCTGCTGCAAGAGCTGTGCCAGGCAGATCGGAGAGCCGTGCAACGAGAGGGACGTCTGCGACCCGCACAAGAGCATGTACTGTGACTTCTCAGCCGACAAGCCCAGATTCGAGGTCGGAGTGTGTGCATGTGAGTGGCTCTCATCTTTTCCTTAAGTAGCCATGGTGGGAAAGGTAAAAGTTACGCAAAATGTTTTCACAAAAGCATGCATACCGTGGCGATAAATACCAGAACAGTATCTATGTCTGAAATAACAGCTGTAGTCCATCTAACGTTTCAGACCTCTAGTAGCTACGTAGCTGTTTTTCTATGCCATCTTTGAAGGCATCTCTGTTAAATACATCCATGGTCCACACCAGCCAAAACAGCAACATCCAGTCCTTAAAACTTCCCGCCTAAGTGCAAAAAAACTGCCATTCCTCAAATGGCCACTTGATGCTTTCCCCAAAAGCGAGTCAGTCCCCATAGACTCCAATGTTAAAATGCCCAACTTTACAGCAGTAATAAACATGTTTACAGCCTGGTACACAAACATTGACTCTAGCTGATAGCTAGCTGAGGGGGGGGGTTCTTTCTTTACTTTTTCTAAAGGCTTAAAGTCTTGAGTGTGGATGCTTTGAGTGACCACTGTGTTGTTCAGCGTTCAGCTGTACACTCTAGGAGTCTGCTTTTCATTTTATCCGGTAAACATTTTATTTAGGGCTTGTTTTTCGCTAACCAATCTTAGCATCTTTATTAACATAAAAGTTAACAGATGCACCTTGCTTCCTGAGCTAGATAGCGCTTGCTGCTAACGGTACCTGGCCCTGCCTCGTTCCTAATATGGTCACTTCTGGTTCCAAAAACCTAAGATGGCTACGCCCAAAATGTCAAACTTAAGGCTTCCAAACGGCAGTCCACAAACCAATGGGTAACATCAGTGTGACTACGTCTTCATGTCTACAGTCTATGCTCTATGAGCATTTCAGGCGTGTTCTTAAGTAAACAATTTCACAAGCTTGAACAGATACACATTGTTATCAATAAAGCGACCTACACAGCTAACGTTTTTCTTGTGCTTTACGAACCCACGTGCAATCAATGTGTTAATTAATGAATACGCATTGGCTTTTATTTACTTTTATCGTGTGATTGGAACATTTTTGCAAAGAAATGAATGCCAGATTTTATTTTTTGGAACTTTAGTTTGTAAACATAATTGTGTCATAGATCATCCCAAAAAGAACAAATTTAGTTATGTACAAGTCTTACACAACATTTAAGATTAACAGTAACATCATCCAGAGAGTTTCGCTGCCTGCATCAGTGAGTACTGGAGCTCTGACATGTTATTCTTTCAGACCTGATGGCAGTAGGCTGCGACCTGAATGGGGCCCACTATGAGAACGGAGAGGGTTTCCAGCCCAGCCCCCTCTATAAGTGCACATGTATTGCCGGAGCCATCGGCTGCACCCCCGCTTTCATCCAGAAGCCTGCTGGTCTCTTGGGCCCTGCCCCGCTTATGGGCAACATGCCAGCCGGACTTCGCAGTGGCCAGAGCCAAAAGAAGCACCAGCAGGACACGAGCTACATGTCAGGTGTGTGTTTATGGAGTAAACCTGGGCAGAAGTGCCGGCCCTTCTGGTCTGGAATGCCAATAGCTGTCCGAGTTAGCTGGTTAGGGGAAAGGGGCGTGGGCATTTCATGACTTTGGCGGTGGGAGGAGTGAGTGCCTCACGGCAAGAAACAGAAAAGATGGATGGTTCCAGTTATTAGCAGGAGGAGGGACGACTCACTTTATTAAAAGCACCGTATATTTCACTGTAATGTACCAGTGTAGTTGGTTTGCTTTGCTTGGCATGAAACTCTGCAGGAAAACCTATTCTATATCATAATCTGTAGGGAAACTCAAATTTTATTTCTCACCGTGGAGAAACGGAGCACATTGTTTGGATTCAAAATTCAAGAGCAGACATACACGAGGAAGCTGAAACCTTAGTATAATTTCTGTTTTGCTAAATGCCCCTTTCTACTCTTCTCATTCTACTTAACTCTTGTAAGTGCAGCTCAAAAATGTTTAGAATTTTGGTAGAAGAAGTGAAGTATTTGGGGCCTGTGCTCTGCTTTGAAGTACGTTGGCACACAGACTAGTTCTCACCGTGGGGTGTTGTTGACACAGTGCCCTTTAACTGTAATACTGAAAGCTTACAGGGATCCTCCTTTAGCCTGGAAGAAGAACTGTCTGATCCAGACCACTCCCTGGAGCCCCTGCTCCAAAACCTGCGGCCTGGGCATCTCTGTGCGCGTCAACAACGACAACGGCAAGTGCGAGATGAGGAAGGACCGACGCCTGTGTCTGCTGCGGCCGTGTGAGAAGAGCGTGATGAGGAGTGTTAAGGTGACAAGTTTGTCAAATTCGGTTGCAGTATTGAAATGTATAATATCCAATGAATATACTTATAAAAATCATTGTTTTTCCCCTCTCAGATGCCAAAGGGAAAGACATGCCGGCCTAAATTCCAAGCCAAGAAAGCGGAGAAGCTGAAACTCTCGGGCTGCATCAGCACCAAAAAGTTCAAGCCCACGTACTGTGGTGTCTGTACAGACAAGCGCTGCTGTGTCCCCAACAAGTCGAGCCTGATCAAGGTCAACTTCACGTGCAAGGGGGGCTCCAACACACAGTGGAAGATGCAGTGGATCACGTCTTGCGTGTGCCAGAGGAAGTGCAACGATCCAGGCGACATGTTTTCTGACCTGCGGCTACTCTAACAGATCCAACCAAGACACAGACGCTGGATGTGATCCCTGCTGTGGCGGACTAAGGACAGAAACATATGCTTACTCTGGTCATTAAGTTCCACTCAGCAGCAGCGATGTGCTTATAGAAGTTTAAAAAAAAAAGAAAACTGAAAACGACAAAACCTCTTTTCATAAGGACGAGTGGCTGGGATCAGTGATAAATAGAAGAGTTCTAGTTGTGATAAAAGCTTTTATGAACTCTGTCTTCAGGAAATGTATGTGCAATAACATCAAGGAATATGGCCAGTGCATGTAACTGTAATAGCAGATGTTGAAACATTAACAGTACCTCATAATACTACGGTCAGGGAGCCAAGAAATGGCAAATAAGGTCACACTATAGATTGAGTTGTTGTTGTTCCTGCTTTTTTTTTTTCCCCCACAGAGAACATTTTAATCAGGTCATAAATCAGACGAGAATGATATATAACTTATAAAGGTATATACAAAAGATTTGTGTTGAGTGAAGTCCTTAATCTCTGCCATAGAATTTGACAGTCAAAGGGTCTGACAGCTACACAAAGATTTACAACAGAGCGGACCTTCATCTGGCAATGCTGAGTCTGGGTGCATCAGGCATTAGTCTCCCTTTGGTGGCATCCAGATGGTCGTATTCTTCGATCAGCGAGCTGAGTGAGCTGACGGCCTCTGAGAAGAAGCTCTGCTCCATCCCTTCTACATGCAAGTAGTGGTGTAGGTGAGCCTTCGGAGAAAAAAAAGGAGGGAGAACAATGTGCTGTTAAGTTATTAAGTCTGAGCACATATAAGTTATAAAAACAGAGAGCTACAGTATGTCTGCTTATACTTTCTAACCAATTGTCAAAAAAACAAAGGTATTCTATGATAAGTGATTGTAATCCACACATTTGGCACGATGTACCGAGAAAATATTTGATGGTTTTACTTGATAAATGATATATTCCCTGGCTGAATCTTCGGATGGTCTATGAAAACATACAATAGCTTTGCACCTTCTTCCTGTAGAGCTTGGTGAAGCGTTCCCTCAGCTCCATGAATGTGGGCTTCACACAGGTGTTGTTGGCCAGGGCCAGCAGAGAGTGGGAGTGACCCACGGGAGGCACCGAACACAGGCCCGTCTTCCAACCTTCCTGGTTCCACGAGATAAAGGGCAGCGAAGGCTTCAGTCTAGAGGAGGGATGAGAGTGATATGTCAAACGCAAGAAAGTGCTGCAGGAAACTGAGGGCTACAGTGTCTAAGGACACGTACATGGTCAGGGTTAAAACTACAGCAGCGTATGAGAACCTTTTTAGCTAAAAAAAAAAACAGAGCCAGAGAGAGAGAGCAGTCTGAGAACAAACTCGGAGGGTAAAGTCTTAAATTTATGAGATAAAAAAAAATCACAAATTTACAAGAAAACCTTGGATAATAAAGACCTAAAGTTGTAGGAGAGAAATCTGAAACACCCTAAGATTGAAGTCACAAATTTCAGTAAAAAATCCTGGAAAAATTTGTTACTTTTTTTTTTTTTCATTTAACCATTTGGTGAAATGGCAAAAAAGCAGTGTCCTTGATTCTAAGGTCGAGGTCATCAAATGTCTTTCTATATGTTAAACCAGCTGTCCAAAACTCAAAGATATCCTGTTTCTAACAATATAAAATAGAGAAGAGCAGCAACTCTTCAATTTTGAGCAGTTGGAACCAACCATGTTTGTCATTTTTGTTTGTCAAACGAGTAATCATCAACATATTAAAGCATCCTGTTTTTATTTGTTATATGAAGTTAAAACAAATAGACCGATACCAAACTCCAAAATATACTAGTGATTATGTGTGCCCTTAAGAACCTTTTGGTGGGATATATTTTTGTGCTTCTCCTCCTCCTCCTCCTCCTCCTCCCTCCTCTTTTAAACCATGGTTACGCACAAATATGTGCTCTCACAGCCGCTTCTGTTTCAGAGTCTCTTGACACCCCGCCACATGAAAACAAGGTCTGCAGGGAGAGTGGTGAAGGGAGAGCTGAGGAGAGGGCGGGCTGCTGAATGGACCAGTCATGAATCACCGCTGTTGGTGCTGAATGGGAGCACTATTTAGAGCCTAGCGGGGTTGAGACGACGGCTGCTCTGACCTCTCGATGTTCCTGCGGAGGTCGGACACCTGAACGTTGCCCCTGACCATGAGGGCGCAGGCCAGGTAGAGGCTGCGCTTCGGGTCGGCTCGGATGAGCTGGTGGTCTTTGCTGAAGGCATCGCTGAACATCTGATCCAGTCTAGAGGGCACAGTTAGAGGAGACAGAAAAAAAAGAAAGACTAAAGCAATATCTTCAGATATTACATTTGCATCCTGCCAAACAACAGCCTTTGTGGTGTGGTCTGGTGACCACTAATAGCTAAAGCCTATGGCAGGTTAGGCTGCATAAATTGGTTTTCCTGTCATTTCCTTACTCCTAGCTCTTCTACTCTCACTCGGTTTAAGTCACTGCATCTTCCGATTGAGCAACCCCACGTGTAAATTTTAGCCTGCAAACACACACACACACACACACACACACACACACACACACACACACACACACACACACACACACACACACACACACACACACACACACACACACACACACACAAACACGGTGTGTACAAAGCTCGACAGAGAAGAGGACAGAAAGTAGCATGACAGTAAATGGCAGCAAAATGCATGTAAGACCTTCACTCGGAGCTAAAATTAAAACGACATAAATTGTGTACATACAAGTCTTTGTTTATTTCTTTCAAGGAGGGGCGGGTGGTTTCCGTTGGGAGCGGCACCCCAAGGCAAAGGTAGGGGAAACATAACACTAGTCTCTATTTACTGGTTTAGTAGGTGAAAGGTGGAGGGATTTCAGGTACACTTGAGCGAGACTTGAGGCCAAGGGGGCCAATATTTGAGAGAGGGGGAGAATTTTTTGTACCTTCATTGGTCCAGGCAAGTTCTGCTGAGCAGGCAAAATCATTTTAAGCAACACCCTGCTCTGCATTCATATATATATTAACCTCTGGGAGTTTGCCCAGTACCACCGCCACTCTCTTTGACTTATGAGCAGCTCCAATGGACCAGATGAGGTCTGCGTGGCTCACACAAGGCCACCTTCATGGCAGTTGTTGATGGGGAGCAGGTGGGAGGGTCGGAAGGTGGTGGATCAAATTGGGTTTTCCTGTCACAAGCCCGCAAATACTAAACTTGAAATTGCCACCATCTCACTTGATACAATGAAAGGCAGCTTTGTTGTGTTTGGAAATCGTATGCCTGTTTTAGGGACTTTTCCACTAGTCCACAGAATCAAGGGCTGAATCAATGATGAAAATGTTTTAAAAAAGGAACAAAACGAGTATTTAGAGCTTTGCTCTATCAGTTTGGTCATTTTTCATTTTATTAAAATTTATTTGCCATAACACAGTATATATTGATAATGGAACAAAATACTGTTATTATAATATATATAATATATAATACATATTCTTGAACTTGAGCTACTCTCTCAAAGCCAAAAACCGGGGGGGGGGGGCTCGTCACTCATCACGACCGTCAACATGTGTAAACGGGGGTTGATTGAGTTCATGTGAGCTGAATACCCCGGGATTCAAAAAACAACTGTGAGGTAAAATATTGCCGCAATGACAGCCAGAGAACAGACCTTCTGGTGGGCACACTGACATCTGACAGTGTGTAGAGAGGGGTGAGGCTGGGCACCAGGTAGTGCAGACGAGGGAAGGGGACCAGGTTCATGGCGATCTCGTTCAGGTCCATGTTGAGAGATCCGTCGAAACGAGCCGAGCTGTAACAAAGGAAACTTACGGTGACACACAAGCAGCATATAAAACGCACGCTTTTTTTTCATTATGAGACACAATATATAAAAATGTAATGCTTCATGCAATATTAATATCTATCGATGTCAGAATAGATTTTAGGGTCTGATTGACCTTTATACTCAATATATCATTTAAGCCTAGAAGTTATTGTCCTTGTTTGTTTGTCCTGCTGACTGCTGGATGATCAGCTGTATTGGAGCACTCTCTCTCTCTCTCCTGTCTGTTGGTGTGTCATTCCAGATGTTTGGATCTGGATCTACATCCTCCAGGAGTTTCAGCCTCTCCTTATGTGTGTGTCTCTCTCCTTTGTGTACTTGTTCACTCTTCGGTCTACGTGAATCCTATAATTGAGTACGTGGCTCGCGCATGTTTGTGTGGACGGTATTCTTTCCAGCTACCGTGGTGCAGAGGGAGGTCGGTTCACTGTCATTTTATTATGTTGGTTATTCCGTTTACACAACATCTATTTAGTTAATTTGCTCTAGCAGACCTGCAAACCACCAAATGTATGCATTATAGTAGCACAATGGTCAGGATTGAGTTCTGAGACAAAGACTGAGCGCTGCGGCTCGCGGTGTGTGTCTTTGTTTGAGAGAGAGCAACAGAGACAGAGGAAGAAAATGTGCACTATGGCATGCAATGTTTCTGTAGGTTATTAATAACTTACTCTTTGTCACTTTTTGACCTGCCCGCAATATTTTCTAGTAAGCTCTTTGTTCCATTAGAGTGTTTCTGGGGTGTACAGATGGCGTCGATGCTGATATTTGGGGTACATAAATTAAAAAAACGCAATAACTATAGGACAAAATACTTTGTCCCACTCTTATATGATTAAACTTGGAACTGAAAACAACAGGTGGGTGCCAGATTGAAGAGGAAACAATAAATAGATGAGGGAACAAAACAAAGACAGATGCTTCCATACAGGACACAACGGTCCAATGAGCGGTTTGATGTGCTCAAAAAAAAAAAAGGGACCTCACAGTCTCCAGATCTGAGCCCAAGGTTGACTGTCTCTTTACTATATTGCTTAAAAACAGTAGCCGGTGCTCAAACTTTCCACTATGCCGTCTGTTTAAGGGTGAGCTTTAAGTTTGTATTCTGCTAATAAACAGATATTTTAGCTACATTTAAATAAAGGTGGATTGATGATTGAAAGCTGATCATATGCAGAGAGTCAATCAGCTCCTGTTGATAAACCAGGTGAACATTTAAAAAAAGTATTTTCCTTAAACTTTTGATAGGTACAATAAGTAGACTGGGAGCATTCACTGATATATTAAGAAGTATTATAACTATTATTATATTTTGGTTATAGAAGCACCATTTGGTACTTTTCCCATTTTGTATATTTCTAAAAAAAGTTCAAACACATAAAAACAACATCATTGCCAAATCCGCGGGAGCGTGTCTATTCGTAAAACAAACATTGTGAGACAGGCCCATTTCCCTTTGCAGACAGGGGTCGTCTGTGTATGAGTAAACAGTAATACTATACCTGGTTATATTGAGCAACAGGTTAGCCACGATATTATTCATGGCATCGAAGGGCTTCTCCGGCCCGCTGAGCCCACCCTGCCCTGAGATAACGGCGCTGTCTCTCTTGATCGCCGACCCTGGCTTCCCACCGTGAGACATTTGTTTGATTTTGTTCACAATGTCGACCAATGACTGGAGGGGTAGAACAAACTCTCGTCAAAGTGGATGATTTCAATGTGTGCACGCCACAGAGACTCTTGCAGAAAGAGGAGAAAAATGAAACAAACTTGGTTTTCGACAGGCAGAACACAGTCGGCGTGCTCTGTGAGCTCCCTCATGGCCAGGACGCTGTTGTAGGGGGAGGTGACGACGTCGTCCTCCGCAGACGGATAGATGGAGGCGACGATGCGACACACCTCTGGGAACTCCTCCTCTAGCAGGCTCAGCACTCTGGTCCCCAGGCCGGAGCCCGTACCTACAATTCATGATTGGTGTATTAAGTTTCTGCTGTAACCAGACTTCTTCAGTGTCATGTTAACGACAAACCTGGTTTCTGTTAATAGTGTGGAATATTGTAGAAGCCTGATTTCACCAGCTCAATTTCCCCCAGAGAGAACACATTTCTTGGGCATGTATACATACACTAAGGTATTTGTTTAACAGAAGAAGTGTCAGTCTAGATGCTCTGACATACACACACAAAATACAAGAATAATAAAATCAGGAAGAGGACATTTTTATCATCTATATGTGATTTGTGTTGAGATTGGTTTTACAAACGCACCAGTTGAATATTTAAAGATCACTGATTACAAATAAAGGCTTGTTTGAGTTAAAGGAGATGAGATTTAATGCACAAGAGGAAAAACATCAATGCATCCCGATCTGTAAGCATCAATGCTACCATGTTTACGTGGATGGGTCAAACTGTCCTCGTCTTACCTCCTCCCATAGAGTGAATGAGAAAGAAGCACTGCAGACAGTCACAGTGTTCTGCTGCCTTCCTCAGCTTGTCCACTATCTGCTCCCTGTAGGCTGAGCCATACGTCATGTGTCCAACTGCCCTGGAGAGGAGGAAGATGATGAAGAAGAAGAAGAAGAAGAAGAAGCATTTTAATGAAATCCAAAATTGTAAGATTGTTTTAGTTTTAAGAAGCAAAAATGGGCTGCTGGTTTCTGTTAAACTGAGAAGTATTATGTATAAATTAACTTTGGTTCCAGAACGGTAGATTCACTTTCTAATTTGGTTCAGATACTGATTTTTTTTTTCTTTTCGATTTTGCAAAGTTCAGAAGCGGTGGAAAAAGACATTAGACAGTCTTTGGTGCAACAGCGAGAGAGTGAATGGAGTGGAGACTGAAAACATTCTATTTTAACATTTGCTGAGTTGTTGTGGTATGTGCAGGATTTCCCAAAGATTTACAAATATTTTAAAGATGTTTCATTATGAATGCTTTTTTTAAACAAACGAAACAAATAATGACTACCCTTATTTTATATTAGTTTGTTAGAACTGGTGGCACCCCAGCGAAAAAGAAATCTGTCAGAAGATGCAACAAATGATTGTAAGAATTTAAAGCCAGTTATTTTTATGCATGTGAACTTCAGAATGAGAGGCTTAACCAGGCCTTTGTCGAGGGGGGATACATAAAATAACACATGTCTCTCTGTCTCATGTGAACTGCCCTTTAATACGCTGAAAAATGCACTACCGGTGTTTGAACAATTCAGCTTAACAAGCATAGAGGCATTGCTTCTTTTTAACAATGGCTGTGAGGCTCAAACCTATAGAGGGAGTATTCAAAGCGGCTCTTTAAAGAAGCACCTCTGGCCTTTCCCCCAGATTATGCTATGTAGGCATGAGAGAGAGCAAATGGGGAAAACAACTACATCCGCTTGTTGAGACTACTAAACTTGTCGGGAATTTGAACAGTGTAAGATAGCAGTTTTTATTTTTTCAATTATTGAACTTTAAGAAAATAACTCTGGCATTGAAGTTTCATTGACTCAATCCCTGAACACCACATGTTTACAGCTCTGTGTGGTTAAAATGATTGTAAAGCGGCTGAAATTATGGTTTTGCAACAGTTGCTGCGAGCCACGTGAGCACGTGAGCAGCCGCCCCGTGGCTAGTACGTCGCTCACCAGTTGTTGCCTGAACCTGACACGTCTGTGAGGAGCTGAGTGCTGTCGAACACCTCTCTCAATGGGCCCTGCAGGATCTCGTTAACCACACCCTCCTCCATGTCCACAAGCACCGCCTGTGGATTCAAATATGCGAGTTTGAGGCCAGCACATAGATTTCGTTGCCATTATATGCTGAGCACATGCCCTGCCATCAATACACAACTCCTCTTTGTAACCTTAACCAGTGGATGACCAACCTGGAATGCAGAGTTATACCCTGACCTTTGCCCCTGACTCTTAAATAAACTGGTACCCCCGTGAAGGCCAGGGATTTTTATTTTTTTTTGTCTCAAGCTGTTTTCTAGTAATGAGCAAGAACTTACCCTGGCCTTCAGATGCTGGATTCTCCCACCAACAGCACAGGCTCCCCCATCACTTTCCCTGGAAAAGAAAACCAAATATAACAGGGCTACATTTGGACTTCTGCACGGAGGCTAATGTCTGAGCCCATGTAGCAGTCACTGGGTGAAAGAAGGTGGGATTACCTTGAGTCCACGTTTCGGAAAAAGCTACTGAGGGCCTCATCATACAATCCTTTCTGAATGGAGGAAAAAATAGAATGTTAGAGATGCCCTTAAAAATTATGGTACTTAAGGGATAAAAACAATGGGTTTCCTCTAAAGGATAATTCAGGTTTATTACAACATTATTATTTCATATATAGTTTTTTTCCCAGGTCTTCCCAATTATTTTGGGAGAGTACAACGATAAAGAAACTAGACAAATAAAACCCAAGTTGTAAGAAGATGGAATTACCGCTTAAATCATGCCTGGTAAGGGTTAAACTAGTGAATTTGAATACTAGTAGGTAATTCAATTCAATAATTAAAAAAAAGTGGTATTCAGCTTTGTAAATTCTGATTCAGTTAAGTGACATTTAAAAGTCTAATTTTTTTGTCTGTATAATCAAACAAAGCATGTTTGAGAGTTTGTGTATATACATGCATAGCCTATGTATGTGTGCATTATTATGTGTTAGATGTGAATGCGTTTATGTGTAGATATCTCAATATAAATTCAAATGCAAGGTTGCTTTATTGGCATGAAAGATTCAAGGACAAGGTTGCCAAAGCATCATAAAAAAAGTATACAATAACAGCAAAATGAATATTAACACAACATTAAGACTAATATATATTAATGATAAATAAATGTACATGTATGCATGGGTGTGTTGGTAGGCATTGGTACACTAACCTGCCTTTTGTCTTACACTGCACTCTTTGATGTAACACAATGCTTAAGTTACAACATGAAGCAATTTATTTTTTACTAATCATTTTTTCACCTCTTTTTTTCTTGCCGTTGTTGTTTTCTTTATTGAATTTCTTTTCACTATTGATAAATATGTTGATTGTGTTTTTTTATAAACTGTTAACTTATTAATTGAATAATGGTTGGTGTATACAATTTCAGAACATTGCTCATCGGAATTCTCAGCGGCACAAGTTCACATCCTCAAACTGCACTTTCTCACAGTTTAAAAACACACAGTTAACATGGGGCCAGCAAATGTTTGAATATTTGTGTTTGATAACTAAAATGATAAATCAGTCATCAAACTCACTGGTGATTCATTCAATGATTGCCAATCAACTAACTTCCATTGTTTAACCCCTACTATCCACATAATACATATCCATAAACAGCAACAGATGTTTCAGATTCCTGATTCTTAAAAGCTCATATTCCCAATGATCATGGTAGATTTATAATGTTACAGATAATTAACATATGTGATGTGGTAATTGAAAACTGTATGTATTTTTAATTAATATTGTAATTTGTTTTAATGGTATATATTTTCACTTACAGTAACCAGAAAAGTGCAGGCGTAAGTTATTACATACATTTATCATTGCTCCATTCCATTCAAGAAAATATGGAGCACATCCATCATTATTGTTGTTATTATGACATGTCAAAATGAAGGGGTTCTTTCAAAAAGTCAGTCTTTAATGTCATGAGAGTGTCCAGGCCGTGAGGCTGTCTTTGACCTGGTCAGTGAGAGTTCAGTGTGTGGGTCACTTACTTTATTGACATGGGCGTGTTCTCTCAAAGCAAGGTCCCAGAACCTGCAGCCAACCTGGTTCCCACACTGGCCAACTGAGGGACACGGGTTCACAGTTAAGTTAACTGTGAATTACTATTACTATTACCTGTACCATTAAGCATTTTAGCTTTACTTCCACCCTGAAGCCCTTTTGCTTTCTCGTTCTGCAGGTTTCCATGAATCGTTGTGGTACCTGGACCGTAGTCGTGCCTCCTGCTGTGAGCCGACTGACACCCACTGCTACTTCCATTATTATTATTAGTCACATTACTATCCCTATTTTCATGGCTATAATTCTACTGTAATAATTGCTGCTGTTATTATAAGTAGTCTTATTATATGAATCATTTATGTCATATACATTGAATGTGTTGTATCTCTGTTATGCTGCTCATTCTGTACACATGACATCTATTGCATTCTGTCCATCCTGGAGAAGGATCAGCTCCTGAGCTAGCTGTTAGCTCCTGAGCTAGCTGTTAGCTCCTGAGCTAGCTGCTAACGTCTGGATGCTAGCGTCACTAGGTCTGTTCAGTGTACTCACCCTGGACAACAACTGACTGTGTCATGTCCGCTACACGCAGAGCCTCTGAACCACAGGGCTACGTCATGCTTAACGTTAACATGTTAACATGTGTCAACATTCAGACGACTTTATGAGAAAGCTTTGAACCTCCGCTCTGTTGGGTCGAGGGTTGATGACGTATTACCATGGAAACGGCGTGTTTGGCTATGCAGGCATAAGCTCCATGTGTGTGTGTGTTGGATGTATCACCAGGGACAACGAGGAGGAGCACAGAGGACTGATTGAGAGCTTCATCACATGGTCCGAGGAGCTTGTGGTGGACTAGCAGAGGAGGGGGGGTGGAGAGGGTTGAGTCCTACAAGCACCTTGGGGTGCAGATCAACAATAAACTGGACTGGACACACAACACTGCCCTCTACAGGAAAGGACCTAACCAGTGTCCTCTTCTTCTACCAGTCTGTGGTAGCCAGCGCCCTCTTCTTCTACCAGTCTGTGGTAACCAGTGCCCCTCTTCTTCTACCAGTCTGTGGTAACCAGTGCCCTCTTCTTCTACCAGTCTGTGGTAACCAGCGCCCTCTTCTTCTACCAGTCTGTGGTAACCAGTGCCCTCTTCTTCTACCAGTCTGTGGTAACCAGTGCCCTCTTCTTCTACCAGTCTGTGGTAGCCAGTGCCCCTTCTTCTTCTACCAGTCTGTGGTAACCAGTGCCTTCTTCTTCTACCCCTCTTCTTCTACCAGTCTGTGGTAACCAGTGCCCTCTTCTTCTACCAGTCTGTGGTAACCAGCGCCCTCTTCTTCTACCAGTCTGTGGTAACCAGTGCCCTCTTCTTCTACCAGTCTGTGGTAACCAGTGCCCTCTTCTTCTTCTTCTTCTACCAGTCTGTGGTAGCCAGTGCCCTCTTCTTCTTCTACCAGTCTGTGGTAACCAGTGCCCTCTTCTTCCAGTCTTCTTCTTCTTCTTCTACCAGTCTGTGGTAGCCAGTGCCCTCTTCTTCTACCAGTCTGTGGTAACCAGCGCCCTCTTCTTCTACCAGTCTGTGGTAGCCAGTGCCCTCTTCTTCGCTGTAGCGTGCTGGGGTGGTGGCATCAGGACTGGAGATGCCAACAAACTCAACAAGCTGGTGAGGAGAGCCAGCTCTGTGGTGGTCTGGAGCTGGACAGTCTGGAGTCAGTGGGTGAGAGGAGGATGAAGGTCACACTCAGAGCCATCCTGGACAATCCCTCTCACCCTCTCCATGAGGAACTGTGGCAGCTGGGCAGCTCTTTCAGCCATCGGCTGATTCTACCAAAGAGCAGGACGGAGCTTCAGACGCTCATTTGTGCCCACTGCCATCAGACTGTACAACAACAGCAGAGACCACAGTCTGTCACCATGCTGACCAGCCCCCCCATGTGGATATACTGTACATTTTTATTTTTATTCTTATTTCTTACTATCTTTATTTTGTTGTATAGTATGTGGTAGCGCCCTCTTTTATTGTCTGTGTAGTTGTATAGTATCTTATTTATTGTCTGTGTAGTTGTATAGTATGTGTATTTATTGTCTGTGTGGGCAGTTGTATAGTATGTGTATTTATTGTCTGTACAACAACAGCAGAGACCACAGTTGTATAGTATGTGTATTTATTGTCTGTGTAGTTGTATAGTATGTGTATTTATTGTCTGTGTATATTATGTGTATTTATTGTCTATGTGTATTTATTGTCAGTCTGTTGTATATGCTGTAGCCCCCCCCTGTGTATGTGGATATAATGTGTATTTATTGTCTGTGTAGTTGTATAGTATGTGTATTTATTGTCTGTGTAGTTGTATTAGTATATTTATTGTCTGTGTATTTTGTTGTATAGTATGTGTATTTATTGTCTGTGTAGTTGTATAGTATGTGTATTTATTGTCTGTGTAGTTGTATAGTATGTGTATTTATTGTCTGTGTAGTTGTATAGTATGTGTATTTATTGTCTGTGTAGTTGAGCTGCTGCAACACTCTAATTTCCCCCATGGGGATCAATAAAGGAATATAATATATTAATTTAGTTTGACTTAAGTCTCAGTCTCCTCCCTTGGTTTCTGTACAATATTATATGGCAAGCGATACAATATCAGTATGCTCTTAAAAAAACGTTGCACACAATGTAATATAGAATTTTAACCTACAAAAAGGCAATACATAAATGAATAAATCAAATAAGAAATAGCTGAAGCTTCTCTGGTAACTCTAAGGTGTCAATCCTGCTTTCTTTTCTACATACTTCAGTGATTTCTTTTCCACATACAATGACATTTATGAATGAACAAATGACCTAACATTAAAAAAAAGTATTCAATAGAACCTAAGTTTTTTTTTAATCCTCCACTATTATTCCAAATAGTTTCTGGTAAATTGGAGAGAGAACATATTTTTGATTCTAGACAATCATGCACCTAAAAGTGCATTTTATTTAGTCAAAAATAGTTACTAGTTTCCGTTGTTACTATTTCTTCATCACAGAATGTAGAGTTATTGGGATCAATGTTGATCCTTTGTCTAAGGAGTTCTCCTGTAGGATATATATATATATCTTTATATACTGTGAAATGAACCTCTTTTGCTTTTTGAGGTAAAAGTAAAAGTTTAACAAGTTAATAAGTCATTTATTTAATGTAGGCTGACAAAATGTGTAAGTTGAGCTGAGTTCCTGTTGAATTGCATAGGAATTAAACATTTGTAATGAGACTACGGATCACTTTGTTTGGAGAAATCTTAATTGAGAAATCATGTCCATCAATCAAAAGTAAAGGGAGAATGAATGGGGCAACCATATGAGAAGTAAGTATGCTTTTTATAACCTCATCATGTTGTTTATGGTTGAACTGGAAATCAAAGTTCATAGGCTTCATAATTCCTCAAAAGGTAAGATGTTGCTACATTCATCTAATAAGTGGGTAACAGACCAAATCTTTTTCTCCACCCATTCACTGAAAAATAAAGATTTATTTCTAAGAATATTGAATTTGCAAATGCAGATGCGTGATCTCTAAAACTGTGTTTGAACAATAGCTTCCAATATAACTACTTGTGAATGAAATGAGGATAATTTTTCAGGTAATTTTTTTAGAAAAAAAGTCACAACGTAAAAGAAAATCAATACCACCAATCTTTAAATAAATACAAAAACAACAACCTGGGAAACCACACCAAAAGCTTTTGTTATTTCCAAGAAAGTATTTTAATATTTGATTTTTAAGGGTTCATCACCTAATCTTTTGCCGTGGTTGCTTTCTTTGTAGAATTATGTTTTCTTTTCTATATGTAAAAGTTTAAGGTGATGATGGTCTTTGTTGGATATGGATTCAACGTTGTGATATTCAAAGTCTAATGTTATTTATAACCCTTTTTAATAAGCACACCTAAGTGGACTGATTGATATGATAATGGAGATACCATATGCTGCCACAAGATGGCAGTCATGAATAGCTAATACCTCACTACCAAGTTCAATAGTAAACCAGATGCTTTTAAAAATAAATCTAGAGTCTGAACTGCTCCATATATGATTTTTTTGGAAGAATGTTTTTGTTTCTGCTGAAGTGAGATGGAGGAATTGGACAGCCTAGTTTTGTGCCTCTGTTTATTGTAAAAGTAGGGGAAGAACTGCCTGGTAATAGCGTTATAATTAACACATTTCATTACATTCCTGAAATTCTTTCCAAAACCACAGAGTTCTGATGCCTGGAAAATATGAGGATTTTCTACTTTGAGGAAAGCTTTATACAAAAATCAATTAAATGAAATAAAGACATTACAATCTATATATATAAGAAAGTCTAGGACTGGAAACACATTGTTATTTGTTGATCTACCCCTCATACATTATAAATGGGTGTAACTTATTATTTGATAAAGCCCTTCTTCACAAGGATTTGCAAACTCCAATTGGGACAGGAATAGCCTCTCCTTGAAGGAGATTTCCCAATATTAGCCATCCACCATCCTGTAAGAGAACAAACAGAGCTATTCCCTCTCTGGTTAAGTCTTAGGCTGTCACAAAGCCTTATGTCATTACATGTTGGAGTAACTTTGCTAAGACTATTCCCTGGGTAAAAGTTTGGCCATTGCAGAACAAATATTGTATTAAAAATATAAGTTAAGAAGTTCCCTTTAAATTTACCCTGCAAAGATTTTTCTAAAGAAATTTAAGGATGATTTAAATATGAATTATACTTCTTGCACAGCTCAATCTGAGCTCAATCTTTTCTGGCATTTTGTCAGTAGACCTACTAAAAACAAATATGGATATGTTTCAAAATTGAATGAGAGACGTGTTGTGCAGAGATTTTATGAACATGTTATTTTAGGATTCTTAAAATATGACGGAAAAGTTGAGGAAAGGGCATAAATCATAAATCTATTGATTATTCTTTAAAGTATCCACATATATTTATTACTAATATTTTAAACATTCCTAAACAAGAACAAAAAGGCCATAAAAAACACATGAAATGTCCTCCGTTTTAGCGATCGCCCCTTAAATCAATATCCATACATGGTTGTAAAATATGTTTTATTTATCAGAAATAAAACAGTACAAAAAGAAACATTTTGAACATGAGCTTGTACAAAAGAAAATGTGTCATTGTAAGTATAAAGTGGGATGGTGGAACATAAAATGCATTAACATCTTTTATATAATGTAAAAAGTCTAAATCATGGATACACTGTAGGTTCCTCAGGATTGTTGTGAGCCTGGAATTTTCGTCTCATAAATTCTCTTTGGTTATTTTCAAATTTGGGGCAATTTGGTCTTATTCTTGGCATGAGACAGTTTCATGTAAAACAATAAAACAATGAAATAAAAAACAACAGTAGAAGAGAGAAACAATGACAAACATCTGAGTGAAAAGAACAGTGACGATACTTCTTTAAATGGTTATGTTAGACAGAGAGAACGTTTTTTTAACGTGTTTGGTCAGTGCTGTATTGTGGGATGGTGATGGCGTGGACGAAAGTGTTACGCTGCCGGACAGGTTCCAACGCTGACCGCCCCATGGACCAGAACGGCTTTGCTGAAGCTCACTCGGCTGTTATTGATGGTCAGGTTCCTCACGCAGCCCACGTAGGGCTTCCTGGTGGGGATGCTCTCTGGGAGGAAAAGATCTGACAGGGGGAGGAGTGCGTCGCATGATTACAGAGCTGTGATGATAGATGAGTTTAACAGCAGAAAATCAGGAAACGTGTTCCTGGGTTTACCTGGAGCTCCGCCAATGAACACTGGCTTCCTGGTATCTGTGGAGCTGGGGTCCAGAGGACCCACTACATGGTTGACCTCAGAGTCCACGTCCAGCTGGACGACGTTGGCGTCCCGAATCACTAAGATCAAGCAAGGATGAAATGCATTGGTTTAGACAAAATCAACCCAAACAAGCTGTCAAGAAGCTTATTTTAGAATGAACCCAAAGCACTGTGGCTTACTACGGAGAGTCTTCATCATTTTTAAAAGTATAAGTAATAATATTAGTATTCAGATACTTTACGTTGAAAAGTAGCAAAACCACACTATAAAATACTTAGTAACGAGTAAATAATTCATGAATTTAAAAGTTTACTTCAGTAGAAGTAAAGGAGTTTAATCATAAAAATATACTGTGCAAATATGACAAAAATATATATTTTTTATCAAAGTTACCGACTGTAGCTTTAATTAGGAAAATCTCACCAGTGATTCTGTGCCAGTTGCCAGAACACAGACCCTGTCTCGGTGACACCTTTGTGAAGAACTCATGAGACCCATCGTTCACAAGAACCACCACCTGGGAACACACACCAACACTGCATCCATACTTTTGAACGGAAGATCCAAATGTGTATGGTTTTTCTTTGCCAATCACTTACCGTCCCCTGATGAATGTACATAGTGAAATAGCCCTCCGCCGTGCGCACATTCAGCAGTACCCCCGACGCCACGCGGGGCCGCACCTCCATCACCAGCTCAAACCTCAGCCCGAGGTCAAATGTTTCATCTGAGGGAGAGAAGCAGAGCGAGAGAGATGAAGTGAGTTCTGGGTACCTCATCCACTCCGGGCCTCACCTCTCTGCCACATTAATCAGCCGTGTTTCTCTGCGGTGCGTGCACGTGTGAAATTACTCCGCTCGTCAACAGCTGCAGCTCAGTTCTCAAAGTTCCTTGGGGCCTTCACCCCCCCTCTCTCCCTCTGCTCTCCTTTCCCAGCAGAGACACAATTTCACCACGGTTGCACCGAGGTCATCAAGTTCTCCCACCCAACCAAACTCTCTCCGTGCACGCAGGGATGGTGAGAGACCAGTGGGGCTTGTGGGTTTTTTTCCAAAAGGGAATCTAACGAGCCGTGTAATATAACAGATGTTCAATTTGGCAAACAGTTGCCCGATGTAACATATGGGAAGAAAGATTGCACAGAATCAACTCTGTGCAATCTTTGCATTCATACAAAGAAGAGCATTCCTGTGTCTTTTGTCTCCCATAAACAAAACTGCTAGAAATGTACCCAGCACGACATATCCTCCTTCCTCTGAGAAGTATGTTCCGGCCTCAGAGAGTCCCTCGAAGCATTGGGTGACCCCAAACGTCTCTACCACGGAGGACAGCCTCTGCCCGTCCAGCTGAAGGTTCTTCAGGCAGCCGGTAAAGCTGTATGCAGAGTTCCTCTAAAGGGACACACGTAGAGACACATATGAGAATGTTGGATAAAAATGATGGGGTTATTCTTGGGAGCTTGATATTTCACTGATGAATGATTTGGAAGAAAAATAATTTCAATTCCTCTTACAAATGAAAAGTTAACTTCATACGAATTAAAACACATCCTTGCTCAGTTCAACTCAGGTTTTTTTGAAGACCAAATTTCATAAGAGCATTTGAGCCAGGGGCATTATGGGAAGAAATTAGAGGAGGACGGTTTTTATTTAGACTTTTGAGAATGTAAGACAGACGAAATGTCCAGAATAAAGTCAAACTCTCAGTAATTGTGCAGGACATAAGAAAGATTATTTATTGAGTTATAATAAAGTCAAATTGTTGGCGATAAAGTTGAAATATCACTTCGAGAATAAAGGTGAAATTATGAGAACAAAGTCGAAATGTTGACAGTAAAAGTTGAGATGTTGAGGGTTAAAGATGAAATATAAAAGAATGGGGTCAAAATGTTGAGAATAAGTCAAAATGTTGAAATAAAGTAGAATCGTTGACAATACTTTAGACTATATTCTCTAGATTTCAACTTTATTCTCGAAATGCAAAATAAATGTTCTCATTTTTGCCGCTTATGCATGTACAGTTTTTTGCAAAGGTTGCAAAAAACATGAATTAATAAATTGTCGAGATTTGTAAGAGGTTATACCTTTTTCAGCGCTACAGACCTTGATACAATATTCGTGTGTTTCAAATGACCCATGCTGTGTATGTTTTAATTGTTAAATCTCTCACATAAACTTGAATCCATACCTGAATATTCTTTTCGGCCCTCTCTGGAGGAACTCCCCCGACAAAGAGAGGACTGCTGACATGCCAGGAGATGTTGCCTCCCTGAGCTCTGTCTTCCAGCACCGTGAGCCCATCAATTATTAACCGCCCCATACTCCCATCACGGATAAAAACAACCTTCAGCAGGAAGAGAGAAAGAAATCATCACTGTAGAAATTGTTGACACAGAACTAAACGCGCATCCACCCATGCATACACGCAGTATTGACGGAAGAAATCCGTCTATGAACTCACATTGTGCCAAGCACCGTCGTTGTATTTCTCCACGCTCTTGATTTTGACTCTTTGGTCTGCTACGTTGAAGGTGTATACAAGCTTCCCGTGGGCCAGGAAGAGAGCCATGAAGTTGTCCTCTTGGACATCAGATACATAAAAGATGAGGCCAAAGGACGAGTGGGTCTTCAAAGACAAGGAGAAGTGGGACCTGGAAGGTGGTAGACGCATTAAGTCATGCGTGCAGACGCAAAGAAAACCCTTTAGAGAGTGCAGAGTGAGCTTTTGAAACACACTTGACCTTGAGGTCACTTGTAAAGAGTTCTTCGCTTGACATACCTCTTGGAGAGGGAGTCTGGGAGGTCTGCGTAGTGCTGCCTGCTGTTGGCGATGCCGCCGTAGTGGAAGGCTTGGCGGGTTGCTCTGGGACTTGAGGAGAAGTAGCATGGCTCTATGTTCAGCTCTGATGGCTCCTGGTCATCACTCCTCAGTTCCATCGGGCCCAGAGGGGGGCTAACCTGTGGGAGTATTTATTGAATGTCTGGATGATGCAGATCATTGCAAATAAATGACAAAGATCCCCCAAAAAAGCTAATGTTCCGGCACTCTTTGTTTTACCTTTTGTGGTTGGCCCTGTTCGGCTCTAGAAGTGTGTTCCCTTTGCCTTGACCGCAAAGCAGCAGGGGGGCGCTGGACTGGACAGTCCTGCAGGGACGTCTGGACCTTCTCTGTGTATCGCTGGAAGTCCTCCGGCTCAATGTCTCGGTCCTGTCTAAAGAAATACAGGTAGAAGGGGTGATTAAGAGGGAGTGCAAGAGTGCTAAACATGTAAGAGAGCTATCGACACACTAGCATGTCTCCATGATCCCTTTCATATTCCAAGGGTCTCATGTTCACCCATCCAGGGGGTTCTACCGAGAACCCTTTCATATTCATATGGTCTCATCTTCACCCACCCAGTGGGTTCTAGCAAGAAACCGTCCAACCCACAACACTCATAGATCACAATCACAGTGTTTCGGGGTGTGGACTGGAAGGATCTTTTAACACCCATGCTTTCAACTATACTAAAATAACTCTTTCTTCCAAAAAAAGGTTATTTGGATGAGATGGGTTATTAATGGAGCCCTTAGTCTTAAAAAGAACCCTTGAGGCCCCTTTCTTCAAATAAAGTTTATTCAGAAGCCAATGGTTCTTGGTAGAACTTCAACCCTGCAGGAGGATTCAGCCCAAATCCTCGATTAGAAAGATCTCAATGTTGCAGTGATGTGAAGTGAAGGATTTGGCCTAGTGTAACCTGTAAGATAAATCAGTTTCAATCCCCTCTTGCTTTAGGCTGTAGTGACTGTTTCTGTGGGGATTTACCTGTTGATGTAGGCGTAGCTGATGCAGCCTGTGAAGTTCTTGAAGCTGCTGCTTGGCGACCCTCCGTAGTAGAAGGTCTTCACAGCAGAACCTGATGAGGATCTTGTGGCAGATGATGGACGTTTCTTCTCTTGCTTGTCTTTGTCATCCACCAATAGTGAATACCTAAGGTGAACAATTCAACCAGTCAGTCATTTAATTGTGACACTTATTGTTATTTTGCTATAGTATAGGCCAAATAAATATTAAAACATACTTTAATCAAATAGAATTTCTAACATGGAGGCTCTAAGAGGAGTTTAACACTCCCCATGTTCCTAAATGTATGTCTAACGTCATACAATTGAAAAGAAACAGGTAGTAGTGAAACTCAAAATCCAACACAGCTGTGCACAAAAGGAAGCTGTCGGCAGGACATTGCAGCTGCAAACTTAAATACTTACTTCTGATTGTTTACTGAGGCCACTAAGAAGTGTGTCCTTCCATCATTGTATTGTTTCTTGTGCGATTTAACCCGAGTGCCTCTGGAGTTCAGCACCACAGCTCCATTCTCCATAGAGATACTGAACTCATCAGACTGAAGTGGGAGAAAATAAGGTAATAGCTATTACATGACAGCACAATTACAAATTATTTCAGAAATATTCAATGTGATATTCTTGATATGTCTTTTTATGACTAAATCATACTTGTGCTTATCCTTATTTGAACCCCAAATCCTTGCAAATCGCAAATTGCACAAAAAAAACCCCCACCCACCCATGTACATTTTTGCATTATACAACTTTCAATTAGTTTTGCCCCCCAGTTGTATAAAAACAAAGATTTGCATATACCCCTTCACTCAGATAGAACAGGAGTCCGGTGGGCTGCAGCGTTCTAAAGTTGAGTCCTCCCTCAAAGGTGTCAAAGGGTGAAATCTTTGCTGTGGATCCCAGGTAGCTCTCTCCGGTGAAATAGGCTTTACGGGACATCTGTCAATATAAAAACACAACTCACTTTCATCACCCGTTACCTTTCACTTTGCGTTTAGCTTACGGTTCTGTAATCCCCCAGTTGGAACCATGTTTAACTCACGTGAGAGCTGTTTAACTAGAACAACCAAATCTTTTTTTCTCAATTGAGACTAAAAGTTTGTATGCAGATGTAGGTTTTACTTATTGTAGGACTCATCATCTGATTTGGTATTGGTCCTATAGGGATATATGCAGTGCATTATCGCTGACGACAGTAAGTAAAAGGGTGGAGGGAACACTTACAAAGGACTCCTCAGGGCAGCCGCTGCTGATGCCAATGGTGCCAGGCTCCTCCAGTAGATTGAAGTCTTTTTTCTGGAACTGGAAACCTCTCACACAGCCTTTCAAGGCCACGACAGCAGACAGCTCAGGCCTGTGGGGATACACATTTTGTCACCATCTTATTATGAATTTCTAAGCTGCACTAGTAACGTTATCTATATAGAAATACGTGTCCTGGCAAATTGCAAAGGGGTTTCTCATACTCAGTTACCTATCTTCCCCATACATAGAGAGAGTTACTGAAAGGAAATATCTTGACGAACATAAAATGTTTTTCATCTGATTTTAATTTTTCAAGCTGTAGAAATAGACTTTTTGGACACTTTGAGGCAAAAGAAGTCAACAACGAACACAAAAAAGCTAGCAGTTAGCAAACAGTTGCCTATTTACACATCAAGCAGACAGTGCAACGGTCATTTGGAGTTGTGTTGATGGCCACCTGTTGAATGTAAACTCCCTTTTAGCTCTGGTTTGGTTCCTTCCGACATCTGAATAAAATACATTTGCTCTTAAACTGCTAGTGGATATAGTCACTTTCACCCATTGCTTGGTGGAACACGGTTTTGAAGCCCGGAGTTAGTTTTTTTGCCACCATCTTTTTTTTGGAAGGTACCTTTAGCAACTAACGCTAGCTGGCTAAATAAGCAAGGTGCATCCATAATTCATGTTAACTTGGATACCACTTGGGATGCTAATTTTGGCTAGAGTGAACTTACTAAACTAAACTTTTTACCAACATTTTTTACCGTTATAGCGAAGTGACCACACCTCTAATCATACATAACATATGCCTTAATACCATTTATGGTGGTGAGTTATATAATAATTCACCCCCAGTAAAGTCATAAACTGGGATATTAGCGAAAGAGACCAAAACGTTTTTTGGCGCCTGGCTGCAAACATGTTTATTTATAAAGAAGTGGGGCATTTGAACATGGGGGTCTATGGAGATTGACTTGCTTTTGGAGCCGGCATAAATTGGCCATTAGGGGAACTGCAACTTCTGGCAGTTCCGCGTTGGCTTCCTTTCTCAGCATCCGCAGGTTGCCACGTGTTTGAGACATGAATGCTAATGACTTATCAGTACCTTAGAGGAAAAGTTTGCGCACAGCTTCTGCAGAGCGGCAGAGATCATTTACAGAGCATGCAGACTGCTCTGTGTCTGCCGGATAGGTAAATGACAAGCGTTTGCTAAACACATTTGTGATAGCAATTTTACATGATAGTAGATGCATTTCAATACTGAGTTTACAGCGTGTTCCTACTCTATTAGTGCAGCTTTTACAGCAGTGAGCAACTGTCTCATCCAGAGTAGTTGAACTTTTTCAAAAATGGAATATGTTGCTCTCAGCTGCCACTTGGGGCCAAAGGGTGATGGCCAGTTCAGCTTTGAAGTGTTTTGGTCTACACACAAGAAACATACTGTGAATGCAGTTCCTGTTGGGAACAATATGTTTGGTTGCAAGTATATTTAACCTACCTGGATTTGAGAAGGCTCGAGGGAGCCCCTCCGATGTATATATCAGAGAACGGCAGCGTGGTTTTTGGATTCTCCAGTGATTTAACGTGGCTCTTGTCCACCAGTAGGATGACCTTCTTTGACTGATGGTAGATCACTGACACCTGTGCAAAAGGCCCAACGCGACAGTTAAAACGTCACATAACTTATTCACAAGCTGAAGTTGAAATTGTCTAAATTCTAAATGAGAAGAGGGAATCTACCTCATGGTATCTTGCGTCATTTATTTGCATCTTTGGTGTGTTATTCTCAATAAGTTGTGGCCCATTGCTGAAGCCAAAGTCGTACATTAGGCGCAGGAAGCCATTCTTTAACTCTAAAAGGAAGAAATTATCCTGAAAAGAAGAAGTTAAAATACATCAGGATTTGCCAGTGACATTTCATTTACATTGAACAATGAACTGATCAACTAACTATACAGTATTTCTACAAGACAAGGTATTTGTCAATGTGCACAAGCTCAGGCTGCAGGCTAATCCTCTCATTCTGTGCCAGCTAATGTATATTGCTATCTGGCTGCTTAATATGATCTTTTATATCGGCATTTCCACCGTGCGCAACCGAAAATATACTGAAGAGGTTAAAGAATGAAGCACATTTAAACAGCCTTTAGACTTACCCCATTGGCCATGAGCAAAAGGACACCATTGTTTGCGACAGTTCGCACTGCAATATCAAATCTTGTGACGACACCAAATTTGCCCCTCCTTTCAATATCCTTGATGAGTGCGTAGCCCGTTCCATCAAACAGGTAGCTGGCAATGCTACTCTGGGAAAATGCCAACTTGTACCTGAGAGCAGAAGGAGAAATGTTATTTCCAAACATACTTTTTGATGTTTTCATAATGCAGAAGGTGTCATCTTGTTTGGATGTATCATTTGTAAATCAACAAGGACAAAAAGTATAAAATGAGGGCTGGATTACTAAAAATTACCCAGAAAGTGGCAGGTTTACTGAACGCCAATTGGTTCTGTTCATTTGATTGATAGCTAATTTGTTAGGGAATTTGCACCACTAAATTGCAGTATCAACTAAGCAACAAAATCTAGTTTTAAAGGCTTAAAGTGGCAATATGACTTTTCAAGTGGAAACAATGTTTTTTAGCACTCTCCCTAATTGTCTCCCCCATCAACGGGGGCCCTTTTGGATTGTAGAGTGTCCATAGTAAACACTATTCCAGTTGTTCCACTATTAGCCATTTCCACAGTCTGGTGATACCTACAGTATGCTATTTTTTTTAAGTTGCCTATTATCTCTTTTATTGTGAAAGGTAAGAACGTAAGGAGTATAGCTGTAGTGCAATGCCGATAAGTCTGTAGACTTCTGTGTGCACTGTACTTGGAATTTGGAGGTGACAGGGCACATGAACAGTCCAGTTTAGGTAGGTGGCAAGGATGGGGTCAGTGTGGGCCCAACAGCAATTTTTGGCCCCAGGGCCCTAATCATGAAATTGTGTACTGTACCTGGGGCAAGGCGTTGATGTACTGACATCCATTTTGTGAGTCTCTTTGAAATGGTACAGACTGATCACGTCGTTGTTCAGCGAACCCAACTCAATGCAGCCCACAAAAGGAGCTAGACTCAGAGGAGGTGGAAGCTGAATAATTAAATATAAAAGAATGTCATCATTTAGGAAAAAAACATTTGATTAAATAAGGATTTATGTGTACTTAGGTATGTTTGTAAAAGGCATTACCCTGACGTCTGGTGGGACACCACCGACAAAGAACACTATATCCTTGGGGTCGATGTCAAACAGCGAGTCAGTGCCTGGAGCTTCTCCTTTCTGGATGAACTTCTGCTCGTCGGCGGAGCTCTGGCTGGGGATGGTCAGGAAGACTTTTCCATGTTTGCCCAGCCTGCAAGCAAGGAGCACAAAGGAGCACAGACATTTTAACAGCCATAACCTGCTGACATATTGTCTTTCAGTGGCTGTATTGGGCTCAGTTTTAAAGCTACTTGTATCATATACTACTAGATGATCTAAGAAATTCATTGGAATCAACCATGTTATGCTAGCTCATCGGGAAGAAGGCTAAATAACGCTTGCTAAACTTATCTTGGCCTCTCGCCTCAACATATGTTGGGTATCCACAGCCCAAACACTTTCATTAACGTATATTACCTCTCCACTTTGATGTAGTTGAAGACTGCTGGCCACTGGCTGACAGGCTTTGAACCCAATGGGATCTCAACATCTTCACCCCCGAGGTTGTACACATAAACCAGGTTGTCATTCTTGATAGCCAGTCCCATGTAGTCTTTCCTACCCTGTGAGCAAAAAAAAAAAGCCTCAGGGTGAGTTCAAAGCCTGTTCATTTTCCCATCATGGCCTTTATTTAGTCATTTGACAACGGCTCACCACTGCTGTATGAGTTTCCAACAGAGAAATGATCATATTTTATCTTATTCAACCTTGGAATATAATGGGTTGACAAACAGAAACATCCTTCATTTGAGACTACCTATTGGGCTCTTGCTGAAGGCATTATTCCACACTGAAAAGCTGTAGAAAACACCACTGCATAGATTACAGGGGCAGGGAAATCACCAGGGTGAAGTGTGGTTAAAGAGAACAAGGAGGCCTCACATTGGGTATCTGCAGTGTTACCGTGCCCCGGTGGGAGTGGGCTAACAGTATTTATGTAAATGAACTCCAACTTTGAAGGCACACACATGCACTATTGTAACAGGCGTCTCTTGGAGACCTTTTGAAAGGGCAACTGTGCGCTTTCAAAGCCTGTCATTCCTGCCGCCATGATCACAACAAACTATTCATGTCCACAAGCAATTCTCTGCCTTTCATCTTTGCCTTGGGCTTCTAGGTGCAAGTTTGTGAGAGTTTCAGCAGCAGATCTGGGCCACATACCCGCCCTAAAAACCTCCTCGCTAACTATCGTAGTGCCTACTCAACACATACAACACGGAGGAATGACCAGGTTGTTCACTTTTTTACCACTACTAATAAGGGTTCCAAAAGGGTTCTTCCTGAAGAGCTCAGGTTTATCCAGGACAATTTCGTTTTTTTTCAGAAATTGTTATTAAAGGTTTCTTTTTAAGACTAAGGGTTCCATTAAGGGTTCATATCAAGAACCCTTTTTGGAAAAATAAAGTTTTCAAGGATTGTTGAAAGCATGGTCGTTAAAAGATACTCCTAGACCAGACACTGCTAAATAGAGTCTCATGAGGTATCTTGGGTTCTAGATGAAACCCTTGTGATATAAAAGGGTACTCTGTAGAATTCTCTGGGTGGGTTCTTGTTAGCACCCTAAGAAGGTACAAAGGTTCTGGACAAAACCTCCAGAGGGGGTTCTGGGTTGAACAATTACACCATAGAAGGGTTCTTTGTAGAACCCCCCCATAGGGGGTTCAGGGTGAAACCCTTCACAGATGGCTCTAAATATACCCCTTTGTGTTGGGTTCTAGATAGACCCTCTGAAAGGGTTCCCTGTTGAACCTTGGTAGAAGGTTATTTCACGGACAAGCCGACAAACCTTATTGGTTCTAGTTTATTTCTTAGAGTGAAGAGTTGTGAGCTAAATGTACATGACATGTAGTTCCCCATAAGTGCTTTTACGGGATGTAATGGCTCCCATCTGTATCCACTTAGCATCCTGGTAGGTATTTGTTTTATAGTAACTGATTACCCCAAAAGGCATAAGAACCAAATTAGTTTTCCCTGGATTCCTCACATTTCTGTCTCCCAAGTATAAGATGAAACGGTCCTCTATGGGATCCTTGTCAGGGTCCACTCTAATGAACAGGCTGATGGATGTCACCGTCTTCAGGTCTTCCAGGTTGCCGTGAGGATGAACCTCCACTGAGGACTGACCGTTGAATTGCATGGACACTTGGACCTGGGGTAGAAAAAAAAACCAGAATGACTTAGAGCCTATGGTGACATCAACATCAGTTTGAGTACCATCAATTTCAAATTTCATGTTAAAAAAATCTGTTCAAAATAGGTATGCACCGATCTGACTTTTTAAGTCACAATACCAATGCCTTTCTTTTTTGTGTAACATGACATCAGGCTTAAACATTGCTTTGCTTTCCTAACTTTGTAAAACTAAATGTCACAAATAAATACATATAAATATACTATATTGTTCTCCATTAAACTAATTGTATCCACTATAAGATCGGCCTATTGTCACCAATACCCAATCCAGCTATTGGAGCAAGTTTTGAACCGATAACTGGTGAGTAAATGGGACAGTTCTAAAGCTGACTGTCCTAAATATAGGTCTGGTGCTGTAGGACAACCGAAACAACGCTTCGCCATTTCTTTTTCTCTAAGTGAGGAAATAGAATCTTCTCAGTTAGCAGTATCCGGATGAAATTAGGATATCCATTTTTTAAGGATTTGAAGTTCAAATCATCACTTTAAAATATGTCATGTAATAGAGCCAATAAAAACAAAGTGTTCATATTGATATTTATGGTGTGTTGATTGATTCAGAAGGTCAACTCATGCATTGAGTAACACGCAAAAAAACATATACACTTAAACAGAAGCCTTTGAGCGGCCCGGTGAAATTAAGTTAGCTTGACTTCTACCTGCAGTAAAACAATTCTTAGACTGGATCTTTTGAATGCTTTTGGCTTTAGGCTTTATTGTCTTGGCAAAAGTAAGTAAATAAAATCAATCCAACACAAATTACTGGAGTTCCTTTACATATAATGCTTAATGCCATGTTAACTACAATCTAATACATCCATCATAGTGGTTTACACTACTTGGCCAGATGTTTGGCTAACTGCCGCATAATATTCTCAACATGATGAAACTATTCATGAAGTCCGTCTAACATTTGAACGTGTTGTCACTTATGGTTGACTAATGGATGTTAACTTGCCAACCTAGGAGCGCAGCTTAAATAGCCTTCAAAACGAGCGACAAGCACCTCTCTTAAATTGAAACAAATAGCACTACACACTTGGTCCCTAATTGACCATATTGTAGGCATGTTCGAAATGATGAACTCACTTTATTGGCCACACTTCTGGCTTGAGCTATTAGCTCTCTGATCCTTATGATGTTGGTGGTCACGTTGTTGACAGGCTTCTTCTCCTCCACCCCCTTCAGCTTGTCCAGAAGCTTGGGAACGAGTACATTCAGGTTCTCCACTAAAAAGTACATTGATAGAGAGAAACAAGATAATTTAAACAGGATAAAATGTACAAAAAGACTTAAGAAAACTGATAAAAACATAAAATTGCAAACAGAGTTAATACATTTTGGAGTTACTGTTAAATTTCCTACTGAGGACCTTTAAAATATCCAAGAAGCAGTAAACATACCTGCTTCCCCGGCAGACAGGACGGCCTGTTCATAAGCAGTTGTAGAGTATTCGTTGTTTCTCATGTTGTTGGCCCACACCTCCACCTTGGTGCTGATGGGGTTGATGGTTTGAAGGACCTCCGCTGAGCGGTTGAGAGTCCCCTCAGAAACGTTCAGGGTAAACTCCAGTCGCTGTGGTGTTCTGTCTGGAATGAAGGCAAAGGGTGACAGAGAGTTAATTCTGATACACTATGTCAAGGTCTATATAATGTATCTCATGGGCCTATAGGAAAGGTGACCTGTTAAAACCCAATTAAAATGGTCAGATCTTCTAACTGACCAAAAACAGACAGATAGCATAAAACCTGGGCAAATAACACCAAATCTATGTGTGCAGCTAGATATGACTAGGTACGTGAGAAATTATGATTTTCTTTCTTTTTCTTTTGCAATTTGGGTAAACCCATCCCGCTTCACTTCCGACTCTTCTGATATCGACTCCGCTTGGCAACCTTTAGCATCTGTATGAGATACACCCAGATTTTAAGTAACTCCAATGTAATCCCATCCACATCAGTATCAGACGCTCAGAGCAAATTACGTAGTATAGAGTTAGGCCGCGTAGGGCGGGTGGGAGTATGGGATGACTTTCACCCAGGAGACCATTGTTCCTGTCTGGCAGTGTAAGTTCAATTATTTTAACTTACTTTTGCTACGCCAACTAACGCCAGATAGGTTATAAACATACTTATTTTAACCCATACTGCAATTTTTCCTAAGTTTAACCTAGTGGTTTGTTGCGTAAGTAAACCTAAAAGGTACGTTAACCAACGTTGGAATTTCTTTTTTAAAAGACACTATGCATGTAACGAGCTGAAACCAACACTCTGTCCCTGTTTCCAAAACTGATGCAAGTGGAATCCATAGTGCGTCATATTTGACGAGTTGGGAGTGAGAACGTATTGGTGAAACAACCCTTTAATTCAAACAAAGAAAGAGAAGTCTAACAGGAACTACACTTGTGGTTTCCATTTCCCCCCTGTGTTTGTGCTAAGCTAGGCTAAGCACATCGCTGACTATCCTCTGTACTGCACACACAGATTGGAAATTGGATTTTCTCATCTGTCTGTGGGTTTGAGAGCAAAGCAATTTTTAGAATAACCAAGTATTGTCTTACCTGCATGAATTCCACTGATATCCTCCACTATTTCTGCAAGTTTTTTGGTGTTTTTATCCATGGTCTCTTTGGTCTCTTCGATGTATTTCATCTTGTCAATCACCTCGGCTTCAACCTCTGTTGCAGGGACATACGGGAAAAGTCAAAGTGACTTCAGATAGTGGACACATTAACAATGAAAAAAGAAGGAACAGATATCTTATTCTGTGACAGCACAATACCTTTTTGTTCAGAATGTAATGAAACAGACTCCTTGAAAACGTTGTCGCTCTGTGTTACCAGGTACCCAAGCTGCATATTGATCCCAGTGATGGCCTGAAACACAGAATATATGAAAACAAAGCCACATAATTGACAGCTATTACAGTGAATGTATACGGGGTATTTCTGCGATACAACATACATCTTCAGCTCGTTGGGATAAGTTGTGGGTGGTGAGCGAGGTGATGTTGGCATCGTCAATGTATTTCACTATGTTGTTGTAGACGTTGGCGGCACTTATGGCTTTCTGCACAAAGCCATTGGCGTCACTCTCTCTCAGATCCCTGGTGGAGATAGGATGATAGATGTTGCAGTCTAACTTGAAATCAATATCAATATATCTATATATCTATATATCTATATATATATATCAAATATTATTAACAATGGATCACATGACTATATTGAAAAACCCGGGAACTGCTAACAAAACAAGTTGCCTAGACTATATAACTCTTCCAAGTTTTAATTGTTGTTACATGTCAGCCAGTATTGGGTATGTTTCATGTTGTCTGAAGACAAAGACAAGCATTCACATTTCCAGAACCCATTTAGAGCAAAAAACCGACTGTGAAAACTTTTTTATCAAATTTGAGGAAGTTTTTTATCAAATTTCAATTCAGCTTTTCTAATGCAGTACTTCAAAATGCACATACAAATACATCAATGGGAACACAGATATTGCTGCCCTGTGTATATGTTCCACCATTACCATTAAGACACATTGTTTACTTTCCATTAATACATACACATTTAAATGTATACAAATACTAACTATTGCATGGAATGTGTACAAATTTGCGCCTGAAAATAGTCCCCCCACAAATGCACTGTATGGAGTACTCATGTGCAGGTTTCTTAAAATTAGAGTGACTCAGTAGAATTTTACTGAGCTTTTTAAAATAAATAAACTTGAACCTATATTTCATTTTAAAAGGTTTTCATTTTTCAGTGCCACAGACATGGCAGAGAAGTCTTAAAAGGATGGACTAATGCTTTGTTGCTTTTGCTCTCTTCATTGGTTTGATAATTTGTAACTCATAAGTCTAACTCACTCCTCCAATGCGTTGGCCTGTCTGTCCAGCTCGTCGGCGTGCTCATCGGCCCTCTGCACCAGATCTCTGTCAGCCAGCGAGAGACGCTCTGTCTTCTCAATCAGTCTTTTGCTGGCGCCATCGATCGCCGCATGGTATTCTGTCACGTTCTGCACAGACGTACACGTGCAAACACACAGACAAAAATACATTTAATTTACTATTTGCAAGGACGTTCCACTGCTTTGCATTCAGGTTCCCCAGTAGTATCTGTAGAGGTGCTTTTCTTACATCCTCAGAAAGTTTATTTAGAGCCAAGCTAACATTGTTACCTCAGGATAATTGTAATTCACAGAGTAACTCAATACAGAGCTACTTGACTAAAAAGGGAGAGCTGTTTGAGAACACAGCTTATTCAATCTCTGGCATCCACAAATTGCTTCCAAATCAAATTGGCCAGTTTCAGATAGGACACGGGCTGCGTCTCAGAGAATCCATTTCATGAATAAATTCAATGCAATCTCTGAGATACTGCGGCCCCATATCTCAGTCTATTAGATTATGAAACATAACCCCCCACTCAGTGAGCCATAAAGAAAACCTGAGCATCATTGGACAGCAGGGAGCCAGAGATTTCTTTCCATTCTAACAACCGACCCCTGCTAATGAAAACACCACAGGTCCCACCTGACAGTACTAGGTCCTCGCAGTCATGTGGGCCTCACCTGCACCATGGCATCCACCTCAGCCACAGTCCTCTCTGTTTCAGAGATGGAGCCTTTGGCTATTTCCAGCGTATCATTGACAGCAGCATGGTCCTCTGTCAGCCTCTGCTGCTTCGCCTGGGGACCCAAGAAAATAAAGATGATTAGATGTAGCCACAATTCATGCTTTAGAACTAGGATAAAGTAGAGATCCATATGAAATGAAAAGGTGATCTCCATGTTGCAAATACATGTTTAGGGTCTTGGCCATTGAGACACCCTGAAACACTATCTTTAAAGCAATGGTTTGTCATTAAGGCAAAATCACTATTTTTTCACTCTGTGTGTTAAGTTTGGAGCTAGAGCTGGGATGCGATTATCTTAGCTTAGTATGAAGACTTGAAGCAATGTGAAATAGCTAGGATGGCTTTGTCTCCCCAGGCTTCCAGTCTTTATGCTACACTAGGCTAACCACCTCCTGGTTCCAGATCCATATTCAACACACCAGCCTGGTCTCCTATACAAATTTCATAAATACATTTCTAATCATAGTCTGCAGAAGGCCATGTAGGGAGGAAGTTTGGGTGGGTCAAACAGATACAGGACTTTCACCCAGGAGACTGTTGTTCATGTCCCCTGTGGAATCAAAAGTTAACACTGACTTATTGTAATTTACTTAACAGACGTACTTGTTTTAAGTCAAACCATTGCTAAATACAACCAAGTAGATTTGTTGCATTTTTCTTTTGATTTGGTTCAATTGTTATAAAAAAAAATGCCACCATAATCCGTTAGTATAACAGTTCAAGATTTTACTTGTATTACTAATTAATTCCAGAGATGTACAACACCATGTTGGTATTAATAGAAGAAAAACAGTGGTATTGGAGCATCATGGTGGCCTAGTGGTTAAGACACATACGATACAACCTTAATTTTCCCTATTTATTTTCAAGCCTGGGACTTTTGTTGCATGGCCTGTCCCTCTTTCTGTACTGGCAACAATTCAATAAAGGTAAGAATTCCGAAAAACTGTGTCCAGCTATAACTGCCCAGATATACTTGTTGTAGCTTTTATAGTGCTTCATATTTTATATTGCTTATAACACATTTCTGTAATGTTTAATGAGCAGGTTCTTCTCATAGAAGGCATGTGATTGTTGGAGATAGTTTACAGTACCCAAACCCCACCTTTAATGTAACCGCATGACTGAGTATGGCACAATGGTGTGATCCTTTGATTGGCCGTGTGCACACTGTGGCTGCAGCTGGTGTCCACCGGTCTGTGCTGAAGCTAGGAGGAGCCCCAGATTAGTAGGGGCTCCATGTTTGGTTAGTGCACCATTCAAAGCATTGATTTACAGCAGGGATCCTGATCATGGAGATCTCCACTCTTGATAACACAAATGCAACCAAAAAATACACAAACACAGGGCTGGGGAAATATTGCCATTTATGTCCACCCTTGCAGGTTTGTTCTGCGCTACAACTACTACTACTTTATTCCCCAAATAAATCTAATGTAATTGAGTATATCTTCTGCTGTTGGCCTACTATTCAAATGTTTTATGTCCATTGTGAAGACCAAATCGACTTGTATGGGATCCTTGATTTGCAATTATGGCAGCCCAGATTATCATGCATAGATTCAAATGGAGCAGATTCGTCAGGTTAACATTTATTCAGTTATTTCTACTCCAGCATAGTACAACAAAATAAGTCTCAAGATAAGCAATGCTGTTTATGCCAAATTCCCACCCTGCGCATGTTTGTTATGTAAAGTAAAAATAGTAACATCAGACAATTGTTGCTTTCTTTTTAGGTGACAGGGATGAAACATAAGTCATCCTTCAAATGTGTTGTGTTCTGGCTTCAGAATGATGAGCACAGTTGGAGAACAATTAGATACAAAGTTGGATGGAGCGTCTACGTGATCTTTTTTTCTTCTTTGGCAACTATCATGTTTTGTTTTTTTAATATTGTGAATAATGTTTGCTGAGCAGTGTACACGCTTTTCAGTGTTTAAGTTTTTAACTCTCAGAGTTCGCATAAGATGAATTGTCTCGATACAGTAATTATTCTTCTGTATCACAGGGGAATAGTCATGTTTCTGTGTGTAGGCTCTGGATTCTATCATGGGAAAAAAATGTAATTGCACCATTGGTGCTCCCCCTGTGAAGGCCTCCTCCTAATGTAACAGTCCAAAGCTCCCACAGATGGTTTTGTGTTTCTGTTCCTGGCACTTAAATACCACCAGTAATAGACTTCTCTGACACGCCTGGCTAACAACAAGCAGATCTCTCTCTCGCTGCAGTCTATGCTAAAGTCAAGCATTTCTAATGTCTTTTAAGGCCAGGGAGCTGCCTCGGTGTGATTAAGCAAAACTCAACATTGTTTGAAACATTGTGAGAGGAGCTAAAGCAGACAGCACTTAGAGGAGGATCCCCGTGCCAGCACCCTCCCTCACAGCAGGGAGGGCTGTGAGTTCTTTAGCAGGACTGTCTTCTCATACATCCATCCATACTGACAAACACATAAAGAGAAGGGAGTGTTGGGTGAGATGAGAGAGGGGAGGAGCCTGAGGGGTCATGGGAAATCACCTCATTCCCCTGGAATTTGAGGATGCTGGCTCTGTTCATGTCCTCCGTCTCTTGGACGGTGGCGGCTGCTTTCTGCAGAAAGCTCTGAGCATCCGACAGCTTGGCGGAGAAGCGGGACAGGATCTCCCTGACAGGGGGGAGGCGGCCGTCTGTGATCATCAACTTCTTCTCCAACTGACGGATACGCCTCAGCACTGGAAACACAATCAGAAACATGAGGCATGAATTCATTCAAATAACTTACTACTAGTATTACTAGTTTGGTCGGCTGTACTTTATTTTGAGTGCTTATTGGTTGCCTTTCAACATTGGTGGGGACACATGGTAAGTGTGGGGGGTCCTCCCCGAAGACATTTTGGGTATCAACATTTAATTTCCTGTCTTCTGGTGGATTTTCATGCACCAATTTAAGGTGGAAATGTCTTTATTAATGTAAAGGGAAACACCAAATACAGGCGACAGGTGACAATTCAAATTATAAAAATAAAATGGAATATAATGCAGAAAGGCTGCCAGCATTCTGTATATCTTTCAAATATGTTTTCTCCTGGCGATCAACTTTACTCATTTAATGTTATCTCTGCTAAATCAGCACACATGTAGGCATGATTTACTCTTCCCTCCTCTGTTGTGTCTTTTTGTTTGTGTGCATGTGGCACCTATTCACCTCAATGATACATTCATTTATTCTAACTAATATATAAACCCCTAGACTTAAAAATATAATAAAAATAAAAAAATACTCCATGTCTGGCCCTAAATACGATATTTGCAAGTGATGTTAGCCTTTAGATACCCCCTTACTTTCAGCTAATCAAATGCCAGCATGCTAGGTCGTCTTGGAGAGGAACCGTAGCCTCTGGGAGGGCACAACGGAATCATCTAATATAACTTCACTCCAAAGTAATTGCAAACTAGTTTGCTCAAATATTGGTATGTACAATTCTTTCCTCCCAAAATATTGTTAGGGACTTGTTCCCATCATCCACATTCAAATTAGCGCCCTTGTTTTTAGCAAATATTAGCATGCTGGCAGGCTAAACTAAGATGGTAATCATGGTGTATATTTATATATTTGTTCTGTTAACATTTTGTTGAGAATACTGAGCATATTAGCATCTTTATGTTAGCATTTGAGTCTCAAACCCCAACTAGCATCTCCAATCTGTGTCCTTAACATGCACACAGCTTACAGAAAAGTCATTTTGGATACAGTTTTGTGAGTGCGACTCATTGCCAAAACATGAAATAATCAGTATGTTGAGCCTTTTTCTGCTTGTGTTTGCACTGATTTTGTGAGCTGCTGTAAATCTCCTCACAGTCATGGGCTTCAGTCGACTCGTCAGTGGCGATGGGCTCCAGCGGGGACAGATCCAGTGTCCTCATCCATGTCACCATTCCCTGGGCCTGCTCGGTGTTCCGCCTGGCCGACTCTGGATCAACATCCTGGTGAATACTGTACAGCTCCCAGTCATGGATCATCTCTGTGCACATACGTTAGCACACACATACATGAGTTAGGAACGTTAATACAAAGGCGACCTAGATTGCAAGTGTAGACTAACAGGTCAAATGGTTTTATAAAATACAGCACTCCTAAGTTACTGTATATTCAGGGCCCTATTTTAAACCCAGCGCAAACTGTCAATCATTATTTTCAGACGGTTGCAGTTGTTATTATCACGCACAGTGGCGACGTTTTATAAGTAGTAAATATACTTGCGCCCATGGTCTTACAATGAGGTGTGGTTAGGAGCATTGTTGGCACATTGCTATCTTGAGGCAGCAGAAAGAGATTGTGCCATTGACCAGTAAAAACTTGGTCCAAAACAAATGCCACAGTACCATTTGTTACTTAAATGACACAATATTCAGCTAGTAAGGCAGGTTCAAAACGGAAATTTTGAGGGTCAAACTCCTCATAGCCTACATTCTGGTGAAATTTTATGCACCAATTTATGGTGGAATGTTTTAATTATGTAAAGGAAAACAAAAATCTTGTCACAAAATGTCTCATGATGAGTCAAGCAGAGCTGTTTATACGCATGGTGTAGACCTCTCTTGTCAACCCTCTGTGTGTGATTGTAGATGAAGGCTACTTCAAAGTCTGTAGGCAATCTCCCCCCTTAACTTTGGCGTTTTGCAGCTGATGTCTCTGCACTATACACATCTATTCAATTTGTTTAAACCTGGTATTTGTGCTTAGTAACAAATGGAAATATCAGGCAACACAGGCTAATATTATTAGTATCATACTATTTGTAGAATTGGATTCAGCGGTGGCTGGGTATGATTGTTTCTAACTGGTGTGATCCAAACATTTTATCTAAATGTTGTCAAGAACTATATTTTTACTGCAAAAATAACACGCTTTTCCCATGTGCCGAATCTGACATCTAAACAGCAATGGGTCAGGCGCGTGCACCTCACTTCAAAAGGGAATGTGAGATGAGACTCTGATTGGTTTAATGCATGTTTCACACCAAACAAACCTATGATTTAATAAGAGGCCTTTGCGCCTTAATTTGCGGCCAGACTGCGCTTTTCAAAGGTGGAATTGTTTTGTCCTTAATACACTTGCATTATGCACTTTAATTTTCTCCAGTAGGAAAACTTTACGATTGCAGACAACGCATGAGACACTAATAGGACAAAAGAGTCAGTTGCACTTGACCAGAGCCGTTTGGTACCTTCAATGCGTAGGTTGATATCAGTGAGGTTTGTGCTGAGCTGCTTAGCCAGGGTGAAGGTCTCCAGCGTGTCGTTATCCAGCTTGTTCCCCAGAGTCTTCACCACATTCTCCTGGAATACCAACACAAAAACTAATCAATGAGAAATCAATTAGTGGGAAAAGTCACTTGCTTCTAAAGATCTTTAGTTGCAGCACTAGTCGGCTATGATATGTTGTGTAAATTATGCATTGGATTTGATTGACATGCTGTATAGAAGCGTATTGATATGAGGAAAAGCAGTTTGAGGCAACATTAGTGGAATTTTGAGTATAGTACAGTAGTTGATCTGATGCACATGGTTAGAACTGATGAAAATTGTATTTCTATGGGGAAAATAACACCGACTTTAACAAAGTTGCACTGATGTCCTTAGAGGACAAAAGTGTCCCCTACTTATAACTGCTATAAAGATGCATGTATTAAAATCATTTTCAACTTTCACAGAAGTAAATATTTTAACACATTAAATACCAGTTTGTTTACATAATGCCCCTTTTGTTGTTTTTATATAAAACCCCTTCACAAAAAAATATTTATTTTCTGTATATTAAATGGAAATATTTTTTACAGTCCGGGTTATTCAATGATTAGTAACAACAATATTTTTGACGCATTGCATCCAACACTGCAGTGCTCCAAAGTACAGCAGTAACACCCTTAGTGGAAACTAGGAAAATAACATGTATTTGTCCCTCCAGGGCAAACATGAGGAAATGTGTCAATCTGGTGGAACAGAGTAAAAACTACAATATTAAAGTCAGGGCTCGAGATAGAAAGCCTGATATAATATAATGCATTATTTTATACTGTAATAGCTGTGTGATCAAAATGGATTTTTGATGGGTTTTCAATTGGGACATTTTTGTTTGAGAGTCTGTATTTTGGCAACTTAATATAAGAGCAGAGGTTGAACTTTCCAAAAATAAAAACTCACACCCTTGCCAAAAGGTATGCCATATACTTAACAAAAACAAAATGATCAAAACATCAAAGAAGGGTTAAATGTATTTAGCCTTTTAAATTCCAGAAACTTTGGTTAATTGATTGGTTAAAATTATTTAAATGAAAGATGCTGGCTTTGCTGACCGATTCTCCCAGCTGTTTGATGTCCACCACCACGGTGTCTGTGGCCTTCTCCAGCTCCCCAGTCTGGGCCTTCATCACAGAGGATTTATTTCTCCACCCTTGAAACTGAGACTGGGAGCAAAGCAGATGAATTCAATTATTAGACCAGCATGATGTATTTCCGGAACCATTGTGTATTGCTTCACTAACTAGTCGCTAACATTGTCTCTCATTGGGTGCTGGGAAGGTTGTGTACAGTGTTTGCGGGGCATTACACCAAAACAATGAGCTCATAGAGGCTACATTTTTTGTAGAGCTGAGAAGAAAGAGAGAGTTGGGTGATAAATCTCTGAGAGTTTATCTCAACAAGTGACACCGTACTTTACACATTTTCATTTGAACCAATGTTTATATAAAAAATATTGATTGGTGCAGCTTTAACTTGTCTTTTAAATCATGTTTTATTTTCTTGCATTTACATCTGTCATTTTTCTTTCATGTGTCTGTACCTGCAGTTGAAGAGCGGTGTAGTTGTAGAATTTGAGCCTGTCGTTGGCAGCAGCGCCGGTGGAGATGTTCAGCACTCCGACTTTCAGCTGGTCCAGGGTCTTATTGGACAACCGCAAGTCCCCGATCAGATGCCAAATGCATTCGTCACAACCTAAAACCAAAGATGAGTGCATTACAGCATTGCAGCAGAGTTGCATAATGCTGTAACTTAAAACAATTTGTCTTTTGCTCTTTTCAAAAAACTGCTGCAGGTGATTCTCTGCTACAATTGTTAAGTCCACTTACTGATGTTGCACAGGTTGACTGTTGCAGCCTCTAGCAGGCACTCTCCTGTGTGCATATCACAGTGGCCGCTCTCACAGTCACACTCTGTGAAAAAAAAAAAGAAAAGAGGCAGTTTATCATAGAGTGTCAGACAGAAAGCCTAAACTGTTGATCAGCTGGTAACGGGTCAGTGCAGTTATCGAGCATACAGTATGTAAAGACCTACAGATGGTAGTTTGGCTTGAGGCCTGCACATCTGTCTTGTGGTCTCTCTTGTGTGGGATTGTGTTAGCAGCTGTGTGTGTGTGTGAGTGTAGATTATGGCTGCATGGTGATGTCATACAGCTCTCAGCAGCGAGTCTCCGGCCACAGGGTCAGCTCTCTCAGGAGATGCTGCTCTGACATCATGAACACTACTGTGGTTGTGGGTGTGGGAACATGAGCACTCAGCGCAGCCTTTTCCTCTGGGAAAGCGTTATCTGCATTGAATGTTTTGACAAATGGTCAAGAGCAAGAGAACATTTGACATGCTGTATGAAGGACGGATGACTTACTCTGGCAGCCGGCGGGGCTGTAGTCCCAGTAGCCTGGGAGGCAGCGCTCGCAGTAACGACCTCCAGCCCCCGGGCGGCACGGACAGCTGTGGGTGAGGGGATGGCAGGTGGAGCGAATGGAAGCTGGCCCACATTCACACCTCCTGCAGCCCTGACAGCTGGAGAAACCAAAGTAGCCTTCCTAGATTACATGAGTGAAAAACACTGTTAGATTCCGGTATCTGACTGTTCATGTTCAGTTAGAAACAATTAGGGTATTATTTTAGTAGTTTAGGCCATCATCAGGTATGCATCAACATATACAACATCATTCTAGCTAAAGTTATCGCTGAGAACACAGTAACACTGCTACATCAAACGGATACGAGCACTCTGACAATCAGTCAGGTTGTCACAAACCAGTTAAGCCAAATTATAGAAACAATTTTATTTGGAATCAATTAAGCGCACCCTGAAATGTTAGTAATTATCCCTCATTGAAGAGGAAAACTGGGTGCACAATCAAATAGAGTGAAAACCAAATCAAATTTGAACCAGGATATCAGCATGCTCTGTTTTCCTTCCAAATTATGCTTTCCAGGTGACAACTGCTTTCATTTTTACACTACAACTACCTCAAGCACTACCACTTCAGCTGACATTTCAACGGCTTTAAATGCTTCAGCTAAAATGGACACTTTAACTGTTAAACTGTTTCGCGCTTGAAACTTCAGTTTAATGCATTAATTAACCTAGGACTTGACTTTAACTCCTTAAAGTTGCTTAATTCAAAATTTTGAGCATATCTATGATTGATTGCTCTCACGTGGCGACGGCTAATCCGACAGCTAACAGTGCTAACAGCAAGAACAGTGCAAACAACGACAACAGTGCTAACAGAGCTTACAGTGTTGGGGGAAACCAAAGGGTGGACGCAACACTTCATTTTGCTTTTAAGTACTTTTACTTCTTCCAAATCATTTTTGCCAACCTTGGTCTGACTGATCGTGTTTCTTGCACCGTTGAACTTCTTTTTAACGATGTTGATGCAATAATGTTCTTATTACCAAAAGGAATGAAAGCCAAAATCATGAAAAAAAACTAAAACCTACACAGTTAAAAAAAACCTTTATCCTCCTGAATGTCTCCCAGATGAAATTACTATACCAGTAGGACCAGAGTCACATGGTTCCTCTCACCTCACATTGGTCACAGAGTTGTCCGGTGACACCCGGCTTGCAGTGACACACTCCATTCCTGTCGTCGCATGAAGAGGTGCCACATTCATTGCACTCGCACTCTGCGGAGACACGGAGCACATTCAACGATGAGAACGTTAGAGGTCAAATGATGACACAAGCATGGTGGAAGGGTTATTTTTGGACTTGCAAGGCCTCCAAAAAGGCATACGGGTAATCCTTAATCCTGAATTGTCACTTTGTCTTTTTTTTTTTTTCACTGAACGGCTTCAGGATGACATACACACCACGAAGTACATGATATGGAAGAAATTAACTTTTTCTGCATATCTAATCATTTTGATATAACTAAGTGGAAAAGTAAATATAAGGGTAAAACTAATAATTTGTTAAGCCTTCTCCCTACATGTTTGTTGTGAGTATAATGTTTTGACATTATAAGCAATTAGTAGAATTGTTCAGCTTTCATAGAACATTAAGCAAAAGTAATACCTTCACTGAAGCCTAACTTTCTAACATCAAAGCTCCCCTTAACATCACCAGTCTGTCAAGCACGGATCAAACATATCTTGGATCTAGTAAAAGTGTTGCCCCCACCTCTGCAGTTCTTGGCCATGATGGCGTCGCCGTAGAAACCTGGGGCACACCTCTCACAGTTGGCTCCGGCGGTGTTGCCCCAGCAGTGCTGGCAGTGGCCCGTCACGTTGTGGCACTCGTTGAAGATCAGGTTAGGGTCGGAGTTGCTGTTGCAGTCGCATCGCTTACAGGATTTACCGATCGTCATTGGGTTGCCATAGAAGCCTGGAGCACACCTGGATGAGAAAGACAGCAGATGACCGACAATACCACTGACTGCTATGATGAACGAGGTATTGAAAAATCCAACTTTGGAGACTCTTTTGATTTTCGGTTCATGCCAGGATTTCTTTTGGGATGCAGTCTTTTAATGAAGTTTTTTGTTTTGTTTTCCATTTTGACTTTAAACCTGCTAAATTCAATAGCATTGACATAGCAGCCAACAACTATGGCTATGTAAAGATATAGTGGGTCATTTCTACCTGAGCACAGCAGAAGTCGCTCTCCTTATTTGTGTGTTGTAACCCGACCTTCTCTGTGCTTGGTTTACGTAGCCGTGCTAGTTGGTGCATGTGAGTCCCAGTTTGTGTTCCCCCATTGGCTAGTTAATGGCCATCACTCTGCACCATGCTCACACAGTGATTACCGATGAGAAGCGAAAAGGTTTCCCCCTGAGGTAAACACTATTTTCACTGTTTATAGTGTTATCCCTGTTAGCCTCTAGCTGCCGCCACAGCCGGCGCCATGTTGAGAGCCGCGTGGAGGCAACTGCTCAATCATAGATATCCTCTGAATTTCCAATTTAGCGTCTTAAAATTATCTATTGACAAGCTGCAATGTGTTGGTTCATCTGTCTATTACACATGTACACATAGCTGTAGCATTTGGCAGCAATGGATTCTGGGGGACTGAGGCTGCCAATTTAAAACCAATCACCGTCTCTGCATTCACGTACTGATTCTGACTCAAACTATTGTTGAACATTGGTGTAGCATAAATTGCTGATGATGTACAGAGAGACTGACATGACTAACATCAGCACCAAGCATATAATGGCAACATTTCTATTGTACATGTTGCGGGCATTCCACGGTAACTTGCACTGTAACCTACTGTAAGACATCTTGGACTGCTTGAATGTTTTTCATACTGTCCTTAGGTTATGCTCCGGTCAGTCAGTAATCTGTTGTTTTTACTGAAAGTTTACACAGACGTTTAATTTATATAACTTCTTGATTGGTTGTTCAAAGGCCTCGTCAGCACTGACCTCTCACAGAGATGTCCAGCGTAGCCCTCTTGGCACTTGCAACGCAGAACGGCACTTCCTTTGTCACAGCGCACTGCGAAGCTGTCCGAACACACAGGGGGAAAGTATTTTCAGAGATTACTTAGTGATTGCCAACACACAGTCTCGCATTTGAAGAAACAAGGAACAGATTGGCTTACTTATTTGAGGGGATGGAGAGGGGGCAGGCGCAGGGTCGGCAGGTGTGGATTCCATCCAGGCTACGAGCCAGCATGTAGCCATCTTCACACATTTCACAGAAATCCCCTGTACTGTGGTCCTTGCATTTCTGAAAGGGGAGAATATTAAAGGCAGTATTAAAAAGGGCTACTGGTTATGGGTATGGAAATTAAGTGAACGTAAGTGATTAGTTCACTCTGATACAGAGAGAATCAACATGGGGGAAACTTACTATACAAATGCCAGTGATGTCTTCGCAGTAGTCCGCGTGCCCTTTGCAGTTACATGGCAAGCATATGTTTTGCTCACTCAGGAAAAATCCCTTTGCACAGACCTGCAGTGGGAACAGAACATTCTCACTTAAAAAGGTAATGATCTCAAAGATTTTCATTTAAATAAAGTCTCTTAAGTCACAATCTTTTGCCAAAGGAGGTAACACAACGGTTATACAAATTGGGTGTCCGTGGTAAAAATAATCACATTTTAGTGATGCGTTTTCCGTCACCTACCAGTGGTTGGTTTGCCAGAGAGGGTAGACAATAAAGCTACACACTCGCTCTTCAACTCACGCGGGAAAATCTAAGCATTTCTTTTTGTGATTTTCTTCAAAAAATGGCGGACTAATTGAAGGCAACAAGCAGCAACCCCACATTAAAAGCATTTGGTTTGTTCTGAACAGACATTTTGTCAACTGGCGATGTACTGGTACTGCTAAAACAGGCGAGTAAATATAATTTTACAATGGTATTATTCATTTCTGCAGTTTAACTTCTCCATTATAGATAAAAATAAGATGATTTATTCACCAATGAGTTTGGAGGAAAAGTCCACTGAATGGCAGCAGTTCCCTCCCATTTACAGAATGTCATTCTAAAACCTGCATCCTGTCCGATGTTTGTTCAACACAGTTTCTCGGGATAGTGTGATGTCAGAGTTCAGAGCAGCGATGACCCCCACCCCACACACACACACACACACACACACACACACACACACACACACACACACACACACACACACACACACACACACACACACACACACACACACACACACACACACACACATATGCACGCGCACACACACAGACACATACAGCCCTTTGAACCTCTTTGAACATTTGAAGCAGCACCATTCAATGAGGCGTACAATAGCAGCCTGTAAGAACTCCATAGTTTGACCTTCTTGTCCCACTCAGTTAGCTGGACATTGCTGAATCTAGAAAACAACCGGAACACGGAACATTCCACAGAAAAACAGTACAGTATGGTATGATTCACATTTTTCCTTTGATTTATTCACAGATGGGCTGCGAGACAAAGACATGCTTCTGTAGTCAGCTGCTAATGCGAACCAGCTCGTGAACAGCAGCACTGATTCTTCCTGCACACCATTTTTTTCATGCAGCTTTCCACTGACCCACAGTTCACATGCGCTGATACCAGACCCATACATCACTACCGCATAAACATTGAATGTGTCAACACTCCATGTAAACACATCCTAAAAAAGTGCAGCTAATGATGCAAAAGGGTTCGGTGCTCATAGTTATAAAGATGGCCCCAAATGGTAGTCCAAACCATTAGGTGGAATGAATCACAAGTTTATGGGAAAAGCACTGAGATCCCGAGCTACTTACCATTTGTAAAGACACTTTAAAGAGTTTTTGAATGGCTTCAGGGCTATTAGGTGTGTGACAGTCTGTGATAGGTTAAACAGCTGCTGGAGCACAGGGCAGAGGGTTAAGGTTAGGGGAGGCGCTGCAGATGGTCTCTAGGCAGGACATGGACTCTTTAGAGTCCTCAAAAGTGGGAGGAATGCATCTCGAGTATACAACCTGGCAGCTTGTGGAATAACATTATTCTGCCCATGTTTGGATGACTTAGTGTGAATATTTCAACATTTTGGGAAATATGTTTAGTCGCTTACTTTAAAAAAGTGAGATGAGGAGATCGATATAAATCTCATGTCTTGCCTGGCTCTGTTTAAAGTTAAGAAATATGCCTTCAGACTCCTCTAAACTCATTGATTAACATGTGGTATCTCATTAATTTAACCTGAACATAAACCGAAATGTAAGGACAATTTTAGGAGCCCAATACTCCACCCAATACTTTCCAGCTACATTGCTGGAAAAAAGCTCTGATAAACCCACTGTATGCTACCTGCTTAACAACAAAAAACAGAAACAGTTAGAGACTTGCTGATGAACAAAGTGGGGCAGCTAAAGATAAATATTTTTCCCTTAGGAGTTGGTGTAGACCAAAACAGAGCTAAAAGTAGTGAATATTGACTTACATAATTTGGATATCCAAGACACAACTCTAAATGAATGATAATGTTTATCTCCATTGTGAACTTTGTCTAATATTGTTTGCTAACAAGTAAGCCATATGTACTGTATAAGATGTTAACATATTCATGCATTTACATTTTCTGTGTTTGGACATTTAAAAACAGCAAGTTCAACTTTGCCCAAACTGCCAAAGGTTTTTTGAGAAAACAGACACAAAGCTCTTTTCTCCTGATTTGTCCATCTGAAAAATTCCATTTTAGTGTCAGAATGTTCAGATATGGGGTTTGTGAAAAATGGGTCCAGTATTTACTTCAGTGACTCATGGGGGAAAGAATCTGTCATAATCACCTTAATTTATTCCATTGGAGATAATAGACTCTGATAGGACCTGACGATAGTCTCCTAAAGGGGCAGGGCAGTGGCGAAACCCGCCTGACACACATATGGGTCTGTCTCCTTTCTGATGTGTTTCTGCTTTAATGTAGGACAGAGCCAGGTTAGCTGTTTTTTCTATTCAGTTTTTAAGCTAGGCTTAATATTTTCTACTCCAGCCCAGTACTTAACAAACAAACATAAGCTTGATATCAATCTTCTCATCTTACTCCCAAGAAAGGCGGCAACTCAGCAAATGTATTTAAAAAAATCTTCAACTACTCATTTAAGACCCATTTCTCTTGGGGGTTAGAGCTGTAAAATGGAATCTGAATAGGGATGTTAAACGTGGTTGTTACTTTAATAAACCCCTAACTATCAAGGGAAATTAAAACAATTGACATTTGCAGCCGTCTGCCAACTGTGAGCACACTCAGTAATGTGAACTATTTCTGTGGCCCTCCCACTATGCGCACCACAGTGGAGAACAAAGATGACATTCAACACTTTATGTATCGCCACTCTCTGTTTCCATGTGAATCTGCCTCTTCTCAGCATTTGTCAGTGTACTTCCTGTGCGTTGACTGGATGCTTATGGGATACACCGTAAGGCTCTATCTCCGCGAAACAGAGCCGAAACAAATGCAGCTGGTAATCGAGCACAAAAACAGGATTTGCCTCTACAGCTGAGCGCTGTCCAAAGTCAACACACCCTGTGGTCGTTTAGCTCCCAAAAAAACTGTGGCCGTGCCCTCTCTCTGCAGTGTGTGCGGGATCTCTATGAAAGTTGAATCTATTGAATGATGTTTCATAAAGTTGAATTTTAAATGTGTGTGGGTTTTTATGTACATCTGCCTGTCGACAAAGTTTTCCCAGAGTGGGGGAATTAAGTGGATTAAGTGTTAAAGCTTGAAACTCATTTCCGCTTCGTCTCGCAACTGGCTGCTGTATTTATATTGACCTCCAAGAGGGGATCAGACGCTGGATTTAGTCATGCTAACTCCTCCAAACATCCTCAGGACGGGACAGATCCAGGGTCATGAGAATCTCTTCCTAACTCAATAACTGCAGACAAACAGTCTGGCTGTGGGGGCGAGGCCTCCTCTCCGGGGACCCTCAACTTCAAAAAACTCAAGACATTGAGAAATAAACTCGGTTCAAAAGAAAAATAATTAAAATAATAATTAAATGGCACTGGTTTAGTACTGCCAAGTTTGGGGATTAAATACCTCTACATTCTCTTATTTCTCTGTATGTTTTATCATACAGATCAGCATTGAACAAAGTCACCATCTAGCCAAGAATCATAACTCCCCGGTTCAGTTCTATGGGGCAAATGGACACAAACCCCAAAAGCATCCAAAGCAGCCACATAATTACAGTCACAGTGTAACGGAACATTTCTTTAAAAGGATAGAGTTGTAGTTTATCTACGGCCTGACATCTTGTTCCACTCATTTGCAGCCATTGGCAGCTAGCACGTACATTATACAAGGTTTGCAGATGATGGCATCAAAACCGTGCAAAAAATACATTAATTAATCAGGAAATCAAGACATCATTTTGGGTTGATGAAATTCGAAACCATGCATTGGCTCAATAGAACTTTGTTGCACATCACACAATCTGGAAAGCTGTATGTGCTCTTAAGTAAAGCATTTGCATTCGTGTTGCCCAGATAGAGTTGATGATAACAACAACAACCCTTTTGTTAGACAAGAACGTCAATATTGGTCAACTCTGCAAAGCCCCAGATTAACACTGTCAACTTTTTTTTTTTACATCAAAAACGACATCACTTCATCATCATTGGACATTTGTGTAAATGGTCATAATTCGCATATGGATTCATGAGTTAAGGACCAAACCATGTTTTATGAAGTCCCATGACCTTTGACCACCAAATTCTATTCAGTTCATCCTTGAGGCCTTGTGGCTGTTTGTGCCAAATTTGAAGAAATTTGTTCAAGGATTTCCCCTGTAATATCATAAAATGGGACTAACGTGAAGTCATAGTGACCTTTGACCTCCAAAATTGAATCAGTCCCTCCAAGTTTTAAGAAATTATCCAGATGGACAACCTGAAAATGGTCTAGGTTGTCGCCGGCACAGAGGCATAACAAAAACCAAGCATCAGGTGCAGGTCTGTGACAGGACATGAACTCCTGTTTCCTGCATGAAAGAAGACCTACACGCCCAAACATCCTTGTAACCTCCACAAGCTTGTAACGTTTACAGTGCGGACAAGAGGATTCACCACGCAGTCTCAAAGTAAATGATCATGATCAAATGATCAGATTACGAGAAAGAAAATGGCAATATATTGTAAAAATGGATTTGATATGATGAAAATCTATTCGATTATAACCTTAGAGCAAAACAGACGAATTCAGAACCAGAAAAGACTCAAATGTTTGAAGCAAAGTGTTTGCCGACTTTAAAGTTTGGCCCCTGAGCTTATATCCTTTGTAGCATACTGAGCTAAGGGAACATTGGCCAGTTGTCCCGTACAGCTTCTCATGCCCTTGTTGTCTATTATACTCTCTCTTTCTTTCTTTCTCTCTGGTTGTTGCTCAACATTTGGCAGCTGGTTTCCATTAGGGAACTGCCAGGGAGGGGCGGGAGGGGCATGACAGCGGTGGAGACAGTAACTCAGAGCCCATGTGAGCGTTAGCCTTGGGGTACGTCTGATGACAGAAACAAACACATGCGTGAGCACAAAGCAGGACCGTTCCACAGAGACCCCTACAGACTGCTATAACTGATCACACACCCCAAACCTGCCTCATCTTTTACCGTTATGACCTTAACATTTGAGTACACGATCATCAGCCCTCATTGACATACATGTGCTGTGGGTAGAAAAGGTCAGAAACCAAATGTAGCTGTGACAGCATGCACGGTTTTAACAGCCAAAATGACTTACTTTCAGCACCGACTGTTGCTGTTCCCCAAGCCTGGCGGCAGAAGCTGGATAGGCGATCCCTGATAGGATGCAGAGAAGGCAGAGGCAGGTCAGAGATTCAGCAGCCATATTTGTGTGTTTGCCCAGTGGAGCACCGATCCCCCCCTTCTCTGTCCGTGTATCTGTTAGTGTCTCCTGGTCGTAGCAAAGTCTTCTGGGCAGCTCCTCCTGCTCAGCTGCACCCGTTGGCTTCGCTTTCCCTACTGCTGCCGACCTCCAGATGCAGCGCCGCGTCTAATTCCTGGCCCGGCCAGAGTCCTGTAAAACAAACTTGTGTGGACTTCCTCCCTTCCTCTCCTCTCCCTCCCTGCCCTGATTCCCTCTCCCCTAGCGAACTTGCCTCTCCCCTGAGCCTGTGCTAAATCACATGCAGATGGGAAGGCTGGAAACGGAGAGAAAGAGTGAGAGGGGGAGTGGGAAAGAGAGAAAGAACGACAGGCAGAGAGGCAGACCGAGCAACAGAGGGCTTCTGTCTCTTGAGCAGAAGGCAGGCAGACAGTGCACCCATCCAGACTGCATATCTCCCCCCTGACTGGCAGAGTCAGATTGAGCGTTAGCTCCCCCCGTCTCCATTTGCAGGTCAGTGGCACCCTTTCACCTTGGGCTCAACAGGCTATCCCCCCCCTTCTCTCCCCCTCCCAAGGGTGGGCAAAGGGTCTAAAGCTTCAACACTCACTCTGCACTCCGCAGGCAGAAAATAAACAGCTGCTCTGATATCCCAGGCCCAGCTACACCTCACAGCCATAGGCATGAGCTTTCTGTTTGTTTTCCCAAGGTCAGACCATCAAAAGCGGCTGAATTCATGGATATTGTGTGAGGCTCTTAACAGGAAGAGTCTAAGCGGGACACTTCCAGCACAAAGGATGTATTGTCAGAGGCTTGGATACTGTAAAGGCCACATGCTGGAAGTGATGAGGCTAACACTCAGGTCCACAGACAGTTGTGGCTTCACCACAAAGACCATGTTGTAAGCAGTTCCAAATACGTCCAAGTTATGTCGTGCGAGCCCATAGGACCATGTGGAAGTTGTATGTCTCAAGTGACTAATAAACAGGTTGTCACATTCCGGTTTTGTATGGCGGATATGTCATTCAAGAGCAAAAGAAGGCCTCAGGCAGCTCTATATTTACTACTCTGAACAGAACCTGGGTTAAAATAATAACTTTTCCAGTTTTCAAAAGAGGATAAGACCACTTTTGGACACATTTGTGGAAACAGCATTGAAGCTTCAAGCCTCTGGGGTGGCGTTTCCCACATTAGAGGATGAGCCGGTGATGATGGGAGATTGGCTGTAAACTTCTGTGGTGCGCCACCGACTGGAACCCATTTTTCCCTTTTTCAACAACAAGCCCACATATCCTTGGTTATGTACCCATCATTTCAGATGGTTACCTAGCTTCTTCTCGGAAAGTGGAAAATGAACCTAGCTTGCTAGCATTGATTCCCGCAGGATGTTCCCTTTGTGGTATTTCAACACATGCTGAGTCTGTAGTCAAGCTTCCATTCAAACGTAATGCAAATCTCAACTGAAATTCCCCCAAATCAGCAAAAGGAAATATGTGACTTGGGTACGTTGAAGGGCTAGTGTGTAGGATTTGGCAACATCCAGCTGTGAGGTTGCAGATTGCAGCCAAATGAAACACCTTCCGTGTGCCAAGCGTGTAAGATAACTATGGTGGCCAACGCAAAAGCATGAATAAACCTTTTCTAGGGCCAATGTTTGGTTTGTCCATTATGGGCTTCAGTAGAAACATGCCCCTGCAAAGAAACAACTCCATGAAGAGGACTTGCTCCCTTTGTAGATATAAATGGCTCATTCTAAGCTAACGAAAATAGTCCGTACCTTAGCCCAGGATAAGAATGACATCACAAAGTAACATAGGGAGTGCTAAAATCACTTCTGTCTTAGCTTTGTTTGATTTAAAACACTAAAATGATCAAAAGTGGTGCACAATTTGTTTTTCTTGTTACTCAAAAAGTAACTGTTGAAAGCAGGCATATTCACCCTGCTATAGGCCAATGAAAACACTACCCATTTTTATTTTGTCTCCATACCCTTATATTACCTGCTTACTGTATGAAACAACTGTGGTACCATAACAAAGGTAATTGCTCTCTTGGGTGTAATTGTAGACTCCAGTTATGCACTTCTGAGTCCAACTTCATCCTTTATATAACACTTTCACGCAATGCAAATGCACAGAGGCGGCACTAACCACTAGAAAGCTGATGTTAGGCTTAGCTGGACCACAATATGTTTACTTCACCAGCTCGCTGAGTCAGTGAGGACTTTTCCTTCTCCATGTTTGGCCCACTGCACATTGGTATTCTCGGCACAGGCATAGTGTAAACACCAGAGATCACTCACAGGCCAGGGGCGTATTCAAAGATCTAGGAGGTTTCACGGCAGCAGCACTGTATTCCTAACGTCTTCACAAAGGGACGGGTTTGTCCCGGGTGGTCTTCTTTGCCAACCTATTCAGCTAAAGCCATTCATGTGATCAAAGGCCACTGCAAGGTCTGGCAGCTGAGTGATACAGCAGTCATGGCACAGTGCAACACTGCCCTCTGAGCCAAAAGCAACAAGAAGAAATCCATCCGCAGTACTGCAGTGGGAGTATAACAGGATCATACTGCATATAAAAAGGGTTTGTACAGTCTTAGAAATAAAGGTGAACTAAAACCATATAGGGTTCTTCTGCTTGTCCCCAGAGGAGAACCCCTTTGGATCCTGATGAAACTTTTCATGAGGTCCCACCTAGAAACATCTGTAAAAGGTTCCACCCAAATTCCCCTGTGAGAGGTTCTACAAAGAACCCTATACGGTGAAACATTTCTACCTTTAACCCTCTCTGGATGTTTTATCCAGAACCCTTCCACCTTCCAAGCCTGCTAACTAGAACCCAACCAAGGGGTTCTACTGATGTGGTGCAGACATAGTACAATCATGGTTTACAATCACATTTTGGGGGGGTATGTGGGCTGGGAGGATCTCTTTACACCCATACTTCAAACCAGGATTCAGGATTCAGGAAGAACCCATTCGGAACCCTTATAGGCTCACATTGAAGGATAATTGCAGTGTATTAAGACTTGAATCTTATTTAGTTTTGGACCTTTCTATTGTGAATAATTTCACAGAACTTATCAAAGTAATTGCTAAGATTTGGAAACACACTGACATCTCTAAAAGCAAGTCCTACGTAACATTCAGGATTCAAACAGCCCCACTGGTTAGCCAAACTCACGTGGAGAGAAAACAAAGGACGTTTACAAACCTGTCCTTTGTAAACGTCCAACACAGTTTACAGACCAACTTCCTGGGAACTAACTTTTGACTTACTCTTTCCCCCAACAGGAAAAGCAAGGAATTAATCACATATTCAAACTTAAATTCTCCCTATCTCATGCATGCTGTACTGTAGCTTACATTCACTTCCTTACAATCAGATCAGAAGCAGAGAGGCACGGCAGCCTTTCCTGAGAGGGCCACAAGGTCAGAGAGTACAGCAGGTCAGCCCTCAGCCTGCGGTGTCCTCTTACACTCTCCTTGCATACCAGAGAAAACTAAAACCTCTAACACAACAAACACCAACTCGCTTTAATGATACTGACGTTCTGAATAAGATAAAACAATAATTCTAGTCTAATGTCCTGTAAAAACTCAACGTAAACACTGGTTTGTTCCAACTCAGGTCTTGTTTTGGCCATCAATTTTATCAGCTATAAAAATACCGTACTCGTCAAAGTAATTGCTGAAATCTGGGAACACAATGTCGCTGCTTAACAATGTCAAATTTAGCAACCCACACTAACAGTCAGACGGGATGTAAACAAGCCAACAGTTTAGCCAGAACTAAACCAATTTATGTGGTAAATCTAAGAGTGAGCTAACTCAAAGGCCATCTTCAGACCTGGCATTTACATGAGTCTTTGGTGATCCGATCACAAGTGGACAGCAATAAGTTCGCCAGTTCACCCCTGTGACTAAAATCCTTTTCCACATATTCTCCATGCAAACAACGCGTTCATCATTTCCGTTTCCCAAAAAACAAATGTGTTGTGGTTTTTAATCGGTGGGATGCAGTAATGGATCGAAAATTAAAAGAATTAGAAGTACTGAAAATACGCAGATGACGTGAAAATGACACGTTTGTAAATGGGCAGGGAGCCCCGGGCGTTGTTGACACGGAGGGAAGCCTAACATCCTTAATTTGCACATACCACACACATTGTAACAATACAAAGACGGTTGAAAATCTGCAAAGTTTCCGTCAAATATCGGCTACTAATATTCAGGACCCCATTGCTGTGTATGCTGGCTCACCAACATGGCTTACTAGAACACCCTAATGGAATGAAGCCATCTTTAGTGTTAATGGCTCCGCCTGCTCCTAGTCCTGCTATGACGAGTCAAAATGTCTGCAGTGAAAAAGGTCTACCACAAGGTGCAAAATAAGATGATAGATAGCATTTGATACTATACACCTAGTGTATTAAAGACTGAATCATTTCCTGTGGTACTTAACACCAAATGATTTAGAACAAATGTCAAATTCTTGTAAGCTCTATGATATAAACATTTAGATACACATCTTATGTAACTTCCTCTATACTTGCCTCAAATTGTTTTAACGACATTTACAACAGCCATGTATGATTTCTAGGTGTGGGATCCTCTTACTCTTACTGTCCACTGTACAGACTGCTTCACTATTCCTCTGTGTGTGAGTGGGCTCTTCGGGGAAAAACATATCTTGGTCTTGGCAGTGAGTGTTGATTGGAAGCAGATGGAAGGAGGAGTGGGTGTAAGAGAGAGCGATTTAAAAAATGTAGAGCAGGGGACTGACTTGGTGGGAAAAATTGAATGATTCAATCTCCACTCACGTAAACTGTCCTCGCCGAAAACTGAAACTACACAACAGATTAGAGCGCTACAAATCACGTGTGAATGCTGGCAGGGCCTGTGAGATTTGCTGTGAAATTCCCCAAATAATGTAAGTTCAGCTCATCATCTGCTCTGAGTTCAGGCTCTTCCCAAGACAACTGATGGAGAAACAGGAACCTGAGGCCAAGAAATTAAAATAGGTGGCCCTCAGATTGCTAGATTTCACAAGTATCAAGGGAAACTCTAACACTTGAATGGAATTTTAATTTAAGATTTAATGCCGTCAGTCTGAGTGCCTGACCTACTGGCAAGCACAACTCAATGGACCAATGGAACAAGCTAATGCAATTCTGTCATACTTTGGGAAGTTTTACTTGAACTTACAACTAATCAGAATCAGCTTAAGGTAAGAACATTTTTTATAAAATATTAATATATCTAAAAACAACAATGGACAGCAACATACAATATACAGGTCAGATTGTATTTGCAAATTGTAAAAGGTTGTTCAAGAGTATGTAATGATAACCAATAAGCACATTTTTTGGAGTTTGACCTCTGGTTCCTTTCTGTTTATTTGCGTCACTCGCGCTAGACATGCTGGAGAGAAGGTGGGGCTTACCCCCATGTAGACACAAACAAAAATGTCATCAACCATGACTTAAATAACCACTACAGCTGCTATTGTGCATGTTGTGGAAGTCCCAGATACGCCAGGACACCAAATGCCGTCATGTCGTCAAGAATGCTGAAATAACTATATAATGACACCAATTTGTAAAAAGTGTGAATTCATGCTTTGTCATGTCTGTCCACAAGGTGACAATTAAACAACTTTTAAAATGCTTGATTTCTAAATGGAGGTCGGATCGATCAGGGCCAGGCTATGTTAAAATAGTAGATGCTCCATCAACCCTCAAAATAGGATTGATGGTTTATAAATAGACATTTAAACTAAAAGTTTCGTCCAGTCTCTGTACAAATATGAAGTACTAACGTAGAGCTCTGGGTGCCCACAGACAGCCACAATACTTTTTACTTTTTTCATCCATTTCTCATTCAACAACTTAAGAACATGTGACTAAGAGAATCTTGACACCATTCTTGGCGCCATCTTCCCAGTGCAAAATCTTCTTTATGTACATATTTAAATTAGAAGATATACATTTATATATATGCCAGACAGTGTGGAATAAGATGTTTTTTCCATTGGGATTCAAATTAGGTTTCTTTAAAACAGGGATTTAATGTTGAGAGGGTTGAAATACATATTTGAAAACATCCATGTCACACTTATGATAGCATTTTCTAGCCCAGCTGTTGATGCATCTTCCGCCCACATAGGCTGAGTTATAACAGCACAAAACGAACCAACTACAGCTGCTGTGTCTCCACACAATCTGCCGTAGCTGTGATATACATTAAAGTCAGCCATCTAAATACAGCTGCTCCAAGACTCAGAGGACTTACTAACAACTTTTCTATCACATGCATTCAGTAACACTTAAGTGCAGCACATCTCACAGCTTAAATCATAACTCCATCTGTTTTGGACCTGGGCCCAGTGTTCTCATTATTTCTCATCATGCTTGTCACAGCTGGGATAGGGCTGTCAAAGTACAATGATGTATTCGGACAAGGCTTAAAGAATCAGGGTCAAAGGGTCAACACCAGGCAAAGTGAGGAAATCCAAAGGCCAAAAGCAGAGGTTCAAAAAGGCAGGTAAAAACGGTCAGAAACCAGGTCACAGGTAACATTTAAAAGGAAACACAAAGAAGAAGAAATTAAAACAAACTGGTCAGTTGTTAAGATCTCATGTTCTGGACAAAAGTGTTGGATGGACGGATCCAGAGACGAAGTGAACGATCACAGTAGGTGCTTAAAGATGCAAAAGTGCAGAAAATTGACTCTGACCAAAATAATTGAGTAGTTGCATTTCTGGTTGTTGACTGTACATTCAATGCAACAAAAGGAAAAGCATGGTGTATGTGAGGCTTATTCTCAATGCTTTGGCCATTGTTTCTATTGGTCATGACATCATACTCACCAAATTAAAAGATCTGGGAAAACATTTTCAAAAAGGAGGGGTCGACGGGGAACGCTGTAAATAAGCTGAAAGTTTAGCCAGATTGTGTGAACCATTTTAGTTAAACTGATTAATAACTAATAATAACTGATAATCCCTCAATGCACATGGAAATTGTGTGCATATACAACTACAGTCATAGTTAAAACTTTGTGTTTCTTTCTGCATCTGACTTTTTCTTTGAAGTTGCGTTCCCAGATCCCAGCAATTGAATTTGGCAGCACAATGGTACGATAGCCAACAGAAATGATGGCCACAACTATGACAGGAATTATTTGCTACTAAAATATTTAGTTGGAAAAATTGGCCTTTTTCATTAAAGACAATACACTTAAAATGTGAATACCAACAGGCCTACTTTAATGCCATAAATTTGGACACCGACACTCAAGACAAGAATCCTGCCACGCTCAGCCGGTTAGGCTTTATGAAATGACTCAGAAAACAGGATGCGGTCCATCGGCACAATACTCAACATGTCGAGGTAAGAGAGGATGTGTTTGGCTGGCTGAGCGTTCTGCTGCAGCCTCAGTGTTAAGAGCTACACGACAGATAGCAGTGAGGATACTGAACAGGGACGTGTAGTGCTGAGCGGAACAGGAAACACCCCCTCCTCAACACTGTGAGAACACAACTCTGTCCTGTTTTCAGATACACTATGCAAACTGACAGCAACCCACTGCATAACGCATTGACTCACTCACACAATGGAAACACACATCAGGAAATAAGACACTGTCAGTGGTAATGTTATAATCCAACTAAACTGTAAATATGAGTGCACCCTTCTGGCCTAACAATGAAACGCAACTCATTTTATAGCACTACATTAGCTGCTTTTTAATATAAGTGCATTTAATAAGTGTTAACCCGTTGAGCCCTTGCCTTGATAAAAAAATGAGAAAACATATAAAATCACATACCCGAAGTGAATCAGAAACTATAAGACTTACTGTATATGCATTATATTTCTGGTCTCCTTTGAAAGGTAAGAAGCTAAGAATATGAATACATGTTAAGTAAAATGATGTATAATACCATTCCTTAGTAAATGGAGATACAATAAGGGAAAAAATATGATTTCTATTCTCGCCGAGTATCTTATCAATATTTCAAAGGCAATATCACCATTATAACCAAGATCCCATGGACAATGATTCAATTTAATGTCTTTTACTACTCTTGACTATAACTCGTACTGTAAATTTGATGAATATACACTTTTATGGTCCAATTTATAAAGATGTGCTCAGGTGGTCTCCATGTATTGGTCATGTTGACTGTTTACTTTAAAAAAAATACATATTTCTATATACCCATGTTACAAATGACATGGATCTGCCTTAAACATTGAAATAGTATAAAAACATATAAAACATTAATCAATATTTTGACTGAAGAGCTCCATGCTATACAGCAGATTAATGGATTATTCCAGGGCCCACAGTGCTCAATGAGATATCCACAGATTCATCATAGCAAGGTGAACAGAATGATATAAGTATTTTGTCAATACACCCACAAGGCGGCCACAAACAACTAGAGCTCCTTAAAGTGCCCAGTTTGACTAATATGGCTGCTGACTCCTCCCTAAAGCTCACTTGGACGTCCAATCGTTTATAGCAGGCACTATGTGTTTTCGGGTCAAGCTGTATTAGAAAGTTCGGAATTTATACTTTCCAGCGATACCAAACATGACATTGTAGACTATCATTGATCATTTGAACACACCCACACAAATGTCATCAGTTAAACTAACAAAAAATGGGTCTATTAGCAATTCATCCTTTGCTTAGCCCCGCCCCTCGCTGCTCCTCTGCCAAGCTGTTAGTGCTGCCATGGAGCCCACACTGTCACTAGCTGCACTCACTGACTGAGTTTAGTTTAGCTCAGCTCACATGATCAGCTACGACATCATGTGTTTGTAGGATATATCAAGGATTTAAAATGATGTAGCAGTGAAACAGGTTAAAAAGATTATGATAGAAGCAGCATGTGTATACTTTCAGTTTACCTTCAATAGCTAGCATAGCATAGAAGTGCTAACACTAGTTGATGTTGCCCAAACACACTCTGCTAATGTTAGCAGCACAAGTTTTTAAGTAAAAACATTACGTTTTATAATATTTCCTTCCAACCTCTCTGGGTAACGAGTATTATCTGAAACCATTGCTGGATAGTTATCGAAGCTTGCGGAAGCTATGCTTTGATTGGCTAGTCTTTGTTAGAATGGCGGGACTTAACATTAACACAGTCAATTGGTATGTTACTCATGTTCTATTTGCAAATCAAATATTCTATTTGTGCCAGTCATCAAATTGAAAGAGACAAACAGAAACTCACAGTGTGAAAGAAACCAGAGAAACAGAGAATCAGTGCAGACAAGTTGTGTCATGAATCAATAGGATTTGGTCACAGCAGAGTCTGACTTGTCTGGCTATCACATAAGAGAGCTTTAGTCTCCAGAGAGGACTCTGTCTACCTGCTGTCCTTCCTCGCTGCCTTGATACTTTGAACACAAGACAATCCCTGAGAGGAGTCCAGGCAGCATCACACCCTGTCTGACAGACAAATGTCCCCCGTCCACACACATTGCTGGGGGGGGAGAAAAGAAGACAAATTACATTCATTCCCTTTTCACAGCTCTGTATCTCTGCCACGAGCTTCATTCAGTCATCTCTCCTATTGTGTTGCCAGACTGGCCTGCAGGAATTTGGGGCGACAAATGCACTTCACTAATTGGTTGTGCACTCAGTCCAGATGCTGTCAGCGTCCAGTCTAACATAAGCGCTAAATTGCTTTCCATTTCTACTCCGGGGCATCAAGGACAGCGAGTTGGCCGGGCTGCTCTGTCAGTCGATCCCTGAGTAAAATCTGAGTTCATTCTGATCGTCATTATTAATAAATACTTTAAAAGGACTCACTGGCTGTACATGCAGCCTGGAGGACATTACATAAACATATTATGAATACAGTCATTTAGGCATCCTTTTCATCTATAATTTTCCAAATTGTGAGCCCTTTAAATGAATATAGTGGTTAAATATTAAGGATAATACGATAAGAGGCTTTTTTTTTCCAGGAGTAAGATGGTGAGAATCTATTACTCTCATGTCTGTGAGTTAAGAACAGAGCTGGGGTCAGGACTTGGTTAGCCTAGCATAGCAAAAAGAAAGGAAACAGCTAGCTTGGATTTGTCAAAAGAAAACACTGCTGCCAGCACTTTTTAAGGTCACTAATGAGCAAGTTGTACATCGTTAATTTAGGCTGCAAACAAACAGAGGTGTAAACACAAAGCTGGGACTAGTTCCTGTCTTTATTCTAAGCTAACAATGTCCTGCCTCCAGCGCTGTACATACAGGGTATCTTCTGTATTTTTCAACCTGGATCATATTTTGCCATGTATTCGAGTGAAGGGACAAATGGGGACAACACATTTTTTTTTCATTTAGTCCATTGTTGAGGGAGAACGCTGCAAATGGCAGCCGCTAAATGGGCTGAAATGTCATCACTCTGGGCAAAAACAAACAGACCAGACGAAGCGAAAGTTAAAGAAAAACAATTTATTTCTCTGGAGAAATGTTTTCTGTCACTTATAACAACAATATCAGCCTATGGCAAAAAAAAAGAAAACACTCCTACCAGCACTTTTAGCAGCTGACGGCTGCAGAGCTCTCCCTCAATACTGCGTCAATTTTCAAAACTTGTTCTCATTATTCACTTAGACACAAAAACATGGGTAAATAGGGTCCAGGTTGAAACAGTTACCCTTCAAAAGCACAAACCAGAGAGTGGGACCACTGTGGCTCAATGGTAGAGCCCATGTCGATGTGTTCTTGGGCAAGACGTATGAATGTTATATAGTCCTGATGCACAGGTGGCACTTTGCATGGTCACCCTGTCATTAGTGTATGAATGGGTTTGAATAGGTGAATGACGCAATGCAGTGTTAAAGCACTTTGAGTGGTGGGAAGACTAGAAAAGCGCTAAACAAGTACAGTCCATTTACCATTACCATTGTATTGATTCTATCTGTTCCCTTAACCAGTGTAAAAGTAAAATGTTGACACAAAAAGCTCAGAAGCTCAGATATCCTCAATCTCTGCAAAATCCTGCACCTGCTGTCTGGTTTTGTACATGTCTACCAAACTAATCCATGGTGAGCAGGCACGACAAGCAGCTGTTTTCAACAAAAGACCAAGTGTTCTCTACCTGCCAGCACCAAACAGCAGAAAGACATAGTTAAAGACTAGCTGGTGAATAGTGGAGCATTTAGCAGCTAAAGAGATAGAAAGATACGATAGATAAAAGATCAGGCATTGGTGGAGACCAAAGACTGAGCTCAAAGGAGTGTGTGATTATTGTACTTAAATTCATCAGGTGCACTGAAACACAAATCTAAATCAAAGTTGCTTTGTATCTGCTGGATGTGTAAATAGACAACGCTATTGTGTTTGCTGCAACAACTTTATAATGTCATACTATGTTTAATGTTTTGTTTACAGCTTTTGCAACGGCCCCCAAGTGGCTAAAAACTCAATAAATGCAGCTTTAAGGGTATCATAGTTTTGTATTGTCTGTCTTGCAGTATTACATATACTATTCTTTAATGGCTCATTTCTATCTTCCTATTGAAATTATGTAATCTTTACACTGTTAAAAATATTCCATCTCCACAGCTGCATAATTTTAACAAATGGAAATATGTACGTATATATATATATATATATATATTTATACTAAACTAGTCTAATGACAATTTAAGGTTCATTGACAGAAGCAAATAATTCTGCATGTTTATTCTTTAACTTTAGGTCATTTCTCTTGAGAGGTTCAGAACTACAAATGGGACCTGAATGAAAAAAAACACTATAGGGAAAACGAATATAAGAAATCATAATAATGTCAGAAAGACTGAAGAAAAGTGAGGATAGATAGGCTACCAGAATGAGAAATCAAGGAGTAAGTAACCCAGAGACTAGGAGAGAAGAGAATCAAAGACAAATACGAGAAAAAAAAAACTTTGGCAGGAAATGAGAAGTGGCTCAAACCAAAGACAGACATCAATTAAAATGGCCAAATATTTGCTGGAGAGTACCACAGTTTACTTAGCACGGTTACAGTGTTTGGGGGATTAGATGGTTTCTTCCAGGCATGAGGCAAACTCATTAGCTCCATCCATCTGCATTCAGCACAGAGTTCAGCTGACGTAGGCTGAGCTGAAACCGCACAAAAACAGAAAACTGAGATTTCTCTGACGGTCAGTCCCAAAAAAAAGAGGCCATCCAGGGCTTCTAAGAGTGTTTTTTGTAAATCCTTTTTTCCCTGAATTATCTCTTTATAGGTTATTGTCCATAAATATGACATTGATCTGTGTCTATTTTACCATACAATAAATACATTTGTCACTGCGAGAGTCATACGCAGCAAGCCAACAGACTCATTACCTAAACCCCTGCAACTGACACATTTGCTATTATAAGTAACCAAAATGATCCTCCTCATTCCTCAAGAATCTGAAAAACATCATGGATTCATCCGAAATTCCATACTAACATTCTATATTATGTGCCAAAACAGTCTGCAAGATTGTTTAGTAGGTCCAAAACCTACGAAATATGAAATATTACAATATGCCAACGCTGGACGTTCTGTCGGCTCAAATGTCCCAATATATATTGCGGTAACATCGACAATTTATAACAGATGATAGCAGGCAGCTTTGAAATGTCAATAAAGCTTCAATTTAGGTTTAAGCATGAGATTTCCCTTTCGTTATATGTTTTGTATAAGTTTTGTACAAATCATTGTTTGGTTACATGAGGTTGGCACAGGTTACCATGGTTACGCCTCTCCAACCCAGAATAGAAGAGTGATATAATCATTATAGCTTAGTTTGTCTGGAAAAGATACACACAAAATGATTTACAGTTTGTTGAACAATAGTAAACATATCGAGTGTGTAGTGCATAGTGTGCATTTTTTATTGGATCTAGAATAAAAATCTAGAACAAACCTGGTCAGACCCCCAGAATCACCCAGGCAGGCAGGACTGTTTCTTGTTTTAAGAAAATACATTTTAAAGGTTAGACATGTGTTTGAAACGATTTCACGGTGTGTCATCATATCCTCAACTCACAATTATCACCAGAACTCTCACAATCTCTGCTAACGAGTATGTCAGCTACACTTTGAATCTAATTCACACTTTGTATTTGCACCATGAACCAACACATGCACCCCCCAACATGCAAACACAGACACTACCGCTGCTGATAAGGCAACATCTGCATGGAAAAACAAAGCACTGAATCACACCCAGTGGGGAAAAACAATCTGATTAGTCATCAGCAGCCCCCACCGCGGTCACCAGGCAGCAAGCACCGGGCCGATCGTCTGCCAGCCTCCCCCCACACACCTCCTCTGAAGCTGCAGCTACAGTAGCAGACACTCTAGAGGGCAGTGTTGCTCTCACATTGGAGAGGAGGAAACCAGCTGCAGTGTCTCCCCCAGGGGCCTCCTAGCATGGAGGAAGGGGGCTCTCTGACTCTTTTGTTTTGCTGCAGAACAGGGCCCCTGCCAACCTCCCAATGATATACTGAAAAGTGTGTGGCAGAGCAGATCTGCAGATTTGTGAGCTACACAGCGATTACGGCCTGGGATTGTCAATAGTGGAGCATTTCATCTCCTCTCCTCTTCGTATGGAGTAAAGGCACACTAAGGTGAACTGCCATATTACTGCTTTACATAGGAACGAGAGCTGAAGAGGAAGACCTGCTGCGTTCAGTAACAAGGAGGCAAACCTTGAACTTGTCCAGCAGGCAGAGTTTATACAAACTATGAATTATATATTGTGTTTTCTTTAACCCTGAGGTACCTATTTTTGTTAAAGCATCAAAACCTCTGAGGATCCTAGAGGTCTTTGGAGGTGGAGATCACATTCTGGAGGTGTACTGTATATTTTGTGGTCCCATTAGATGTGTTATTGATTCGCATGAACTATAGACATGTATTTTGGATCCTCTAATGGAGCTGTGCATTTATCTGGATTGTTGACAATTTCTAAATAGGTATTCCAGATTTGCCGAGACATTAAAGCAATGAAGGTGCTGGATTTTGTGAACCAATGAAGCACAATAATTATTATTAATAATAAAGTTTCCTGGAAGACATAGAAGGTGTATTTACCTGGAGCCTGAAGTACTTTTAGATGTCTACTATTGTTGATCCACAAGAACCATAAAGGTGTAGTTTGGATCGTGGAGAAGATTTGGAGATCGTAATACTGGATTCTTGATAATTTATGAACATGTATTAGAGATTTTTGAAAGCAACAACAATGTATTTTGGATTTATGAAGAACTAGTGCACTTAAACTGTCTCTTCTTAAGATAGTTTAGGTGGACTAAGTGTCTGTATTCTGGAAGATTTGTAAAGGGTATTCTAGATTTTGTAAAGGTGTATTGTGTATTGTTTATCCATAATGACCATAAAGGCAGACTGTGGTATATTTATCTATATCTTGGAGGTGCAGTGAGATTCTGGAGTAACTCAGAGGTTGATTTTAGAACCTAGAGTGCCGTTCTCTCGTATGAACTCCGGACGGTGTCTGGAGCATCAGGTCCGGAAATTGTACAGAGTCGCCCTTTCTGACATGTAGCACACAACAGGAGGTTATCCGTGTCTGAAACATTCTCACCTACTGGAATAATCAGTTTGCTTTAGGTGAGGGCTGGTGCCCGGGAAGAGCCTGCAGGAGGCAGGACATGCTGCGGATTACACTGCAATCACGTAGCCGACTGTAATTTTGGTCATAAACAACCAAGTCTCTTGCTATTTCTTGAAATGTTCTTAAGGTTTCTTCGTTGACCCTCACAGACAGAAGTTCCTGAATCTTGTCGTCTTCCCAGTTTCTTTGGCGTTTCGTGTTAATGACCCTTCTTCTTCACCCTCCGATGTTTTCCTCCTGCAAAGAGCCGGAATAGAAATGCCACCAACACGCCCACTCGCTCGCTCTCCAGAAAATGCATGTATGTAAGTGGGTTTTGTGTAATTTTAAGGATTCCAAAGGACTGTACAGTTGTATTGTAGATTCCGGGGACCTCTAAATGTAAATGTTATGTTGGTCCTGTGTGTTGTCAAGTTGTCATAACTGTGCAACCTATTGAAGCACAATGTGGATTATATAAACTTGTGCATATACAGTACTGTATATTTGCATTATGCGTTATGTGATGAATGCAGAAGGATGCTGTTGGACGTGGGTTTGATGGGTAGGGCTGTCATCATAATCAATCTTGTACATGAGCCACTTGTCACTCTCCCCATCCCACAAGTTGTAAATCAAGCTCCTCCAGGTCACAGACCTCACACTGAAAAAAAAAAAAAAAAAAAGATCTGTCTCTAATATCCAATCGAGTGATTTTATCCAGTGGTGGGTGAGAAACTCTGATTTATTGAAAACAACACAGAGAACTCCATGTGGTAATTTTTCTGCAGTGTCAAACTCCCTCTGACGCCCATCTCTGACATGTAATGACAAATCCATCCCTCAACGTCACTCTCGTCTAATCTGCATTCTACCGCTTTGCAAGGAGAATGGGAAAAGGTCAAAGTTGACTTGAAAGCAAGTGCTATGAAATATAACCTGGGATATTCAAAACCTGAAGCATCACGTCACGTTCAGACAGATGTGTTGAGTACCAATGGTGCAAAAAAACAACATACATCAGCAGAAAGCATTGTCGGATTACTCACCTGCCGCTCACGCCCATAACAAATTGACTGCTGTGTACGTTGGCGCTTCCTGTGTCGGACATCTGAGAGAGGATTTAATCTTTTTCCCTGAAGCGACCCCTCCCCTGTGACCACAGAGGTCAGGGGTGCAAATCATCTGGGTTGATCATAGGCGCACAACTGCTGCCATCGTGCTCCATATCCCTATGTGACCCATCACACATACACACACACAATGAATGGCTATCCTGCTCACACTCTCCAACATTCACCACATTTCTTGTAAACCTGTAGAAAACACAAGCCCCTGTCCCCACACAGTTTGAGAGAAATGAAATACAGAGACATGTAAACACTGCAGACTTGGGATCAGAAGTCGCCCCTGGAGCAGGACCATAATGCAATATATTTGACTTTGTCATTATTGCCCAAGCAGCACAGCGTAGTAATAACAGTCAATCAAAAGGTCCTTGAAAAAGCAGTAATTGTATGCCACGCACTGAACCTCAACTCTCTGTTTATGTTTGAACACGTCTGGAACATTTCCAGGTTATTCCATCTGCTGAGCAAATTTTTCAAAGAGTGGTGAAAAGATATGTTTTTCTCTCAGGGACCAAAGTGTTCCATCTACCTCTTCAGTTGTGACTTTCTGTCACGGTGTGTTCATTACAGTGTTACACAACTGAAAGCTCTTGTTAATGTGAGAATATAAACAGCTTAATTCCTTACTGTACATACATGTAACTTCTTACATTTTGACACCTAAACTAGAATCCAGCTTCAGTTTACAAGATCATAGCAAATCCACTGCACCCTCTAAGGTCTGAACATGTACAGTTATCTTTGGAACAAAAAGGTACAGCATGCCCAGGATGCAGACTACAAGAGGCTTCAAATCCTTTGGAGGATAAGACTCACATTTTACGGTTTTATAAGCAAAGACCAATGGACACGAATGCTTCATTTATCAGTCACTTTTATTCTCTTTGTATCGTTGGGAAAGTAAGGCAGTTCGTTTTGCCACAAAGTGTTGATCTCCAGGAGGGAGGCTGTTAATATGGTTGGTGCATAGTGTTGATATTACTACAGAAAGCCCATAAAAAAGGGATTTATGGAACGGTTATTCAATTAAGTATGTTTTGAAACAAGGCCAGTTCGCTTCAACCTGCCTCTTGCTTCTCAACTCTCCAGTTTGTGTAACACTGTTTCCTGTACAAGAGCAGCACAAACTATATTACACTATAAATCACCAGAGATGGCACACATTTTTTCCATTCACCCCCAGTTCAAATGGAAAATCTATTCACCTTTACGGTTACTGCTATTCATGTAAAACAAAATCCTGTCAGACAATGTAATGTGCAATAAATTCCAGTCTTTGCTGACATTTGAATAATGAAACATATTCAATACATCCCTTTTTCAATTTGAAACATGGAGCTGGAAAAAAAAGCCTTAATCTGTCCAATATTGAGCCAAACTGTCAAAAGCTATTTGATCAAGTAACCTTGACCAACAGAGATTTCAGACTCCCACACACAACATGAGCTATTTAACAATTATGAATGAAACTATACTCTCAAAAGTTCTTGTCAATCTTCCCAATCCTTCCCTCTCTCTGAAGAACACAGTTCAGCCAGCTGGTGAGCAGGCTGACCAGAGGCCACCTAAGTTTTCTATACACATGGGGCACGGTCAACACGTACACAGCTGTTACTGCTTATAACCCCCTCGGTCTCTGAACAAACATTAACTCTGTTTTATGGCATGAAGAGATTTCATTCCAAAATAAGTTTGAATATAATACAGCGAGTTATGGCTCACTGTGGCAGCAGCTGACCAAAATCCGTGTGGCAAAATTTCATCAGTAGCACACCACTTTATTTTAGAAATATTTAATTGTATTGTTTGACATTTTGGAAAATATGCTCATTGACTTTCTTACTGAGAGTTAGATGAGAAGTTGGATACTCGTCTGTTCATAAGTTCTGAACCTACTGCAATCAGCCTGTAACCTTGGGTTGAAATAACAAGGCTCTGTCCAAAGGTAACAAAATGCACCAGAATCTATAAAGTGACTTTTCATCTAGCCGGCATAAGGTGAAAGTTAGAATTTGTATCTTATAAAACTTTGGTTTATATCCAAACACCTGCATAAATAATGGCATTCACATCTGCATCAGCTGTACTTTGCTTTTAGTCATAATTAGCAAATGTTAGCATGCTAACATGCTAAGCTAAGAGGGTGAACGTTATAAATATTGTACCGGCAAAACACACGCGCTTAAGATGAGGAAGGGGCTTAGTATTATAGTCACATATAAACTCTAGGAGTATTTCACCTTACCCTGAATTCCACAAATGAACCTTTTTTTCTCATGTGTAAATCACATTTTTAAAAGGACATACTGCTGCAGCTTTTACAACCTACTGTGAGTGTGCCACAACACCTGAATCAAATAATGCCACGGCCCACTGGAGTGAAATGGCACTACTGTGGCATCGCACATTGGAAGATCACCACCATGCTGCCCTTGACATTTGACAGTGTAAAGGTATCCTGCTCGACCAATTCATGTGTTCAGTGGCCCTGTAATAAGATTATTTACAAGTGTGCTAAGATAAACTGGATCCTCATGTGACTCCTTGCAGGAAGTCTGAGGTTATTATCCTGGACTGAGGTGCAGAGAAGAGAAGAGAGGGACAGTGGTGATAAGCCCAGATTTAACGCCATATCCTTAGTGTCCACATGTACACACTAACCACCCCCAAAAGGGGGAAGGCGAAGGGAGGACAAACTGCTAGAAGATTACTGGTGCTCAATAGACAGGAAGAGTGGAACGCAACAACTGTAATCCGTCAGGGCCTCTGCGGAATAGATGACGGTGCAGCTGTGCTTGGGCTTTGCAAGTTGCCTGTTGCGTAACAGGGACAATTAAGACGTGGTCTGTTTTAAAAGTCCTTGGAATCACAGTCATTACAGTCATCTCCTAGACACACAGCAGGCTGAGCACTGCAAGTACAGTATGCAACACTATTTGCGGCTGCCAGAGGGAGCCATGTCCATTACACTCTGATAAGACGGACAGGGCTAACAAAAATACTGATGAATGAATTATTCCTAAAGATGCATTGTGTAAAATGATGGTATAAACAATTGGTCATATGGCTAGGTTTAATATGAAGTGTGCCTCACAGTAATGAACCCAGAGAAAATGATCAACCAACTCTACAGTTCCTCTAAGCTCTTACAAAAGCCTGTTTTCATCAGCAGCTGCAGCTGTTTCCAGTGGAAGAGCTCTGATAAAAACCCACTGTACAAGACGGAGTACAGCACCAAACAGCAGACTAGCTGTTGAGCATAGTGGAGCATTTAGCTGCTGAAGAGACCAATTTTTTCCTGGTGGAGACCAAAAACAGAGCAAATAATGGACTAAAATTAAAACTCCAAATCAATGTAGCTATGTGTCTGGATTTGTAGATAGGTATTTGCAAAGAATCAACTTTATAAGGTGATACAACCGGCTCTCAGTCGCAACCCGTTAATAACCAGTGCTTGGTCAGTGTCCCTCAGCTTCTGACCCACGCACCAGGCAACCCCTTTAGCGTTGCATAGTTTTGCACAGGTTAACTGTTAGTAAACCATGTATGATTCAGGTTTTCGACAGAGCTCTCCCAGTTTGCGCTCTACTCCGCCATTTGCAGAACCAAAATCATTCACACCAAACTATATGACAATCTGGCGATTTATTTGCTTGAGATTTCTAGCTCTGGATAAAAGTGTTAGTCGCAACTGTCCAACCAACATCGCCATCAATAACACCCGCCTCTTGCAGGCCAACTTTCCAAACAAAGTTACATGACAAGAAGCGTATCCTTTATGTAGGATCTGGAAAAAAAACCTGCATTCAGTGGTGCAGCATAATTTCTTTTCACAGTACGGTATCATGGCCGTCTTTCAGGAGGTCTTGGCAAGAAAACCCTCCCATTCAACCCTGCCTTTTCCTTCGCTGTGTCCTTCCACAGACTGGTTTGTACAGTAAGTGGCAGTTGGTACAGCTCCCCCAGCGCAGCAGCGTGCAGGAGTGCTAATGCCAGGACCCCACATGAATAATGGGAACCCTGTGCAGCGGCCCAGCTGCTCCTGTCAGGCCCCGGCACAGCCTAAGCCAAACAGCAGGCCCCCTCACACTCTGCTCTGATAACACACTCTGTCATCGTCCAGCCACACGGGAACGAGGCCAATCACAACTGACCACAGCGTGAGGCGATATCTCAGACCCCTGCCCATCTGCTTCCTGGCCAGCCTGACCTTGGAGGTCACTCAGACAAACGGATGTAAGGCCAGGGATGAAACCGGTGGCTTTGATTGCATAACCTCTGAACGAAAAGAAATACAATTTTCTATCAAAGTATTATGTGAGGAAGACACAACCATTACCAGAATCTTACCCTAACTTAAGCGTTTGATTGCCTAACCTTAAAATAAAAGTTCTAGTTTGTTGAAACATAGGTGTTATCTTCATAGCTGTGGGTATAGTTTGTAGCAGTTATGATTCGATTGTATTCCCCAAAGCGAGTGCTTTGATCTCAAAGCAATAGTCTTGAACTAACTTTTTAACTTGATTTGAAAAAACTAACACCCACAACTTCCTTGCATGGATGGCACTAATCCTTTCAGTTAACAGTTCGTGGTCGGTTGACGCGGGTCGGCTATCAATCAGAAAAATAAATCAAAATTAGCATTCCTAATGTGGTCACAATGCGAGATGCAGGTTTGACCAATTGGATCGCAATCCAATTGAGTTTATTGACACCTGCATTTTCTACCTTCCTTCCTCTTCTATATCACACTGAATAATCTGACCTTGACATCGTGCAAATACAAAAGTATACACTCAACTACTGTATATCACTAGTGATATATGTAGAGAAGCAAAGCCAGATCCACAATAAGCAGACAGATTGTGTTGGTTGACTGTCAAATGGCAGCTATTGACCTACTGTGATAGATGTGCCAAGAGCTGTCAGCGTGTGAACGGCACTGACTGACAGAAGCTGTCTTGGCCTCATGACTCCAGGGCTATTGCAGCAGTGCGCGTAGACTGCACATCAACTAACCGTCAAGCTGCAATTTTAGTCCATGTTGAGAGAAAATTACAAGATATTGCCCATCGCGCCTGGGGGCGGGGGCATGTGATGGAAAGCTGTGTATCTGAACTCTGAATGACAGAGGTTGTGATATTTTATTGATCCCTGCAGGGACAGCGGGGTGTCAGTCTGGCAGGGATTCTGTGTCAGCAGGATGACTGTGGTACAATTTCTTTGGAGACAGAAATGATTTGACTGGTTGTGATTAACATTGTTAGTGATTAACATAGTGATACCAACTAGAGGCTCTGCTCTGTATTAAGCCCTTCATAAAGCCCCTATGTATATAACTTTGGTGTGATTTCAGTGCCGTTCATGTTATTGTTTTTACTGTTGTAAGTGTAAGTTTTAGTTGTGTAAGTTTTAGTTTTTTTAGAATCCAGTTTAAGATGAAATTTTGTAGACATTCATGGTCCCCAGAAGATGAATCACTCTGACTTTTCATCTAGCCCGATCAGACAGGTTTACATTTTCGGGGTGACATGTCTCAAAAACTTTTCTGAATTTGCAATAGACTTTGTTTCAGGTATTCATGGTGCACAGAGAATGAATCCTAGTCACTTTGTGGATTCCCTGACTTTTCCTCTAGTGCCTCGATGAGGTTGTCATTTGTGGTTTTAGTGTGAAAGTTTTCATGAAGTTTCATGAAATTTGGTAAACACATTAATGTCCTCCATCAGGATGAATTCTTATCACTTTGGTGATTCAGTCCCTTTTCCTATAGCAGGTCAAAATTTTATTTTTTTCAAAAATGAGTTTTAGGACCAAATACCTGCAAAACTAATGACATTAGCAAATGATAGCATGCCAACATAGACTGAAGTAATTTGCACACTGCCTTTGTCTGTATTTTCTCCCAAATTTGTCACGTTTAGAAATTAATGTGATCTCACGTTGTGTCAAATACGTTTACACATCGACTCCATAACTTTCGTCCGTCATTTAAGTTGCTGAAACAGGTTAATTTCTTCGGCAAATGACATCGAAAATGGTATCTGATAAGCCTATTCACGTTGTTCGTTCAAGTATTTAACGACAAATAGAGTAAAGAATAGAGAGGGTCAGAATTTTTAAGATAGATTGTGGCAGGTGAATGCAGAACAGCTTGGAATCGGGTATTGTTTCAAAATAAAGCATGTAGGAAAGATTAGACAGTAGTGATTGGGCTATACGTAGCTTAACAATAGCCAGTGGCTCATGTCATGAATTAGTTTGCCCTCTTTAAGGATTAGTGCTGTCCATAGTAACAAATACAATAATAAAACGCATCAGACTAAGTGTTCAAGATTCCTGTGCGTAACAATTTTTATCGAATGACAAATTAAAAAATGCTTTAGAATACTATGGACTTTGTGTTTTTTTTATACTGTACCTAAAAACCTAAATATTTGTTAAATACCAAGAAAATTTGATTACTGAAAAGTGCAAACACATGTTTAGTAACAGGACGCTCAAAGGTCTAGCAGGGTTATTTGTATGCAACAATACTTGTAATCTACCTCATAAAAACACAAATGGTGAACTAGAATATTTATAGGTATTATAGTAGGCTAATGCTTGAATACATAGTATACCTTTACTTGTTTGATATCTTAAGCTGCTTAACAGCTTAACAGCAACTGAATATACTTGAATTCAGGAACACATTGGATTTAATTATTACCAGGCTGTTCTACAGTCACAGTCAGCAGGTTTTGGGTGGGCAGGGCGACACATTTTCTCCTGAACAATTCCTTTTCAGTTAATATAACTTGTGCTTAACCAGGATGGAAATATTAACGCAGTTGTGACAAAATCATTGTGTTTGCCTTACCTTAAAGCCTCAATAGAATCAGCAATTACCCTTTCAGCATGTCAGCTAATTCTTCATATGAAAACATAGTCGTATACAGTATCTGCCTATAATGTTCTTTTTCCTCTCAGTGAGTGGAACCAACCAACACAATGGTCTGATAAAATATTATGGTATTAGAGTTTGTTGAGGTTTACAGGAATTTATGGCAGCTCAAGGTTATACTCAGTAGTCCCCCGCTGTATCATTAGCTGCTCTAACAATGTGTTGGAACCACAACTATGTAATATGAGTACAACAGCAGCATTTCAAAGTAGTTGTGTCAACTTAACCATTAACCTTGAAGCTGCAACACTGTTCTTTTCAGTCTTTTTTTGCACTGCGGTGCACATATTACCTGTTGCTATGGGGAATTAGTCAGCAACAGTTGCCTGTTTACACATCCAGCACATCCATGTGACAAATGTAAGTTCAATGTTTTCTCTGTTTTTTTTCTGTTTAGGTCTTTCAATTCATGAAAGACCATATATGTTGCTGTTAACATGCTTGATGCACATACCTATTAAATATGTAGCAACATCTTCATCCTACATACCCACATAAAAGGAAGAGGTTAGGCTCATTAAAACCACTCTTTACCTACCCAAAACACAATTACCACACAAAGCAATGACAGTGAGCACACAGCAAAAAGAAGCCATGGGGCATACGTGCATTGTAAGCGACCTTCCTACTTCATGCCAACCACACAAACCATATGTCATTATGAAAGATAAGACTCCACAGATTCCAACGGTATGAGTCTCATCACTCTACAACTACTCTAATGTCTATGGATCGTTTTTTGTCAATTCAAGCAGCCTATATTCCTGTGCATGGCATATATCTGGTGGATGAACCGTGGTACTGCACTCATGCTCAAGGTATTGTCCCTCAATACAGGCATGAGGTTTTAACACATGGTTTTGTTTTAATGGGAACATGTGTTGAGGTCTGAATTATGTTACTTCAAAACAAAGCCCCCCAAAACTTGTATTTAGATGTAATAGAAACCTCAAGTTACATGTAAATGAAATTTTACACTTGAGAATATTTTAAATGGCACAGATGGTACCTTACTGTACGAACAGTAAATTTAAATTAAATTCCGCCTTAACATTTATTTTCTAAAATTTTTCTGCTTCACTTTATTATCTGTCTTTGCACAGGTAATGTCCAGATGTTGTGATATGGTTTGCCCTCGGCTGAAACTGCACCATTCGAAAGGGATGTACTGTTATGTTAGGTGGAATCTAAATCTTTAGTTTGTGATGTGTTCTAACCTCATTTACTCTGACCTAGCATATACAGTATACTGATAATTACACCGCTGCAGAAATCTCAAAAATTTTACCTTTATTATGATTTCAAAAGATTATTCAAATAAACCTTGCAGTTGCAGAGATACTCTTCACTTCAGGCCTAGGGTTTGAGAGGCTAGCTAATCACTAACTGTGAGTTTTAAGGTCGGAAAACCAAGAAAATTAGCTACAAAACTCCATAGAGTTAAGGGATAATGCAGAGTCAGCTGTATTAGGCACATATGCCTTTTATATGCCGGCCTACAGGTGTTGTCAGGTTATTTTGCCGGGGCAGAAACCCAGATTGCTTTGAGTGTAGCCCCGAGTATAATTTTAAATGCTGTGAAGCTTGACAGAAAAAAACGTAATGTGTTTGAATGCGTGATTGTGTTTGTAACATAACAGACTGTCAAAGTAAATGCAGGTCTCTAAACTAAGTAGAAGTGTGCTACTTCAAATTTGTAGCCTACTTAAGTACAGTACTTGAATAAATGTACTGAGTAACATCCCATTACAAATATCTTTTTAATTTAATCAAATTCATAATTAATCTTGTGGTACACATCTCAATTGTTCAATGATTTATACGTTTACTTTGAATGTAAATAAGTTGCTAGAGATCCCTGCAAAACCCTTCACCGAAACAATAGATCCCAGAGTGAACACATCCCCATTTAACCCCTGTTGAGAGCATTGTCAACATGGTAACAAGACATTGATTGGTTGTGCCTACAGTGACCATGTTTGATAAGTTTTCTGCTTCCATATATTCATTCCTGATTCTCACCAGGCACACTGTGGCCTAAATGGTTCAAACTACTGTGTAGTACATTATACCCATATAATACTGCATGCAGATATAAGTGGTAAAAGGTAATATAAACAAGTACATATAAAATAAATAAGTGAGTGTAAGGATGCTGGGAATTGTAGGGGGCAGGTTTGGGAACCCACTGTGGGAAGCAGCCAGCAGAGGGGAGGATGGCTGGGGGGAATGTACCACTAGGCAGCTTTACTGACAGGAAGCAGGTCGGCTCTGTCCCCACATTCCTCCAGCAGATGTTTGACAGAGAAAATATTTTCACAGCTGGAGAGGGAAGCGAGGGAACATATAGGTTTTACGATACATCACGCTGGAGGTGGTGAAAACGGAGGGGGAGAAATTATATTTTACTGTACATGAGCAAATACTGTCCTCAAAGCTAGTCCTGGGAAATCCCATTTGATGCTCGGTCACTGTCTCCTCCTTAAACATTTCCCATAACTCCCTAGGTTCATGTCCCTGTGTTGTTGATGAGAAATGTATGCATTAATCGTTCGCTTTAGAAGGAATGTTGGCTCGCCCGTCTCATGATTAATTTAAGAAAACAGCCCCTGGTCTCTGTCAGTAACACACCGCTGTAATGTGAAGTGAGTGGTGATGATGTTGGTGTTAATGATGATGTGGCTATAGGAACTATAAAAGTGGTATTTCTGGAGGAAAACAGAAGCAAGGGAGGATGTGTATGCATCTCAATGCAAAGTCCAAACAATAGAAGAGAAAGAAAACAGTATTGCATTGTATTGCAGCACTGTGCCAAAAGTGTTGACAAGAAGCAGAGCAGTTTCGCATCTCTCTTTTCTGGCCAAAGTCAGATGTTAGAGAGTGAGAAGTGATCTCTTTTGACTGACAGCAGAGAGACTTTCTAGCAGAGTCAACTGTATGAACCGCTGTCCCCCAGGAGAGACACTTCCCTGGCTGTCTGAACTCTGAAATCACCAGAGAGCAATTACTCTCTCCTTCCTGGGCTCGTCCCGAGCTGTTTGGACACAACTGAAACTGTTAGGATGACAATTTATCACTCCTCTGCAATCCTCTCCTACAACAACACACAAACAATTCAATAAACAGTTTATTAGCAGACATATCACTGCTTGAAGTATGTAACAGAAGCTATGTTATCTACTCTATAAACTATTGAATGTATCATTTAATTGCTTTGAAATATTCCTTGACACTTTTGCAAATTACATGCAGTGTTCTCTTTTCAGCCAACATTTTATTTGCATTCACTGAGTTTTGAGATTTACTCAGTCCTAATGCCTAAGGAACAGTACTTTCTAAATTAGATGTTGGTCCTATGATTTGGACCCAGATATAATGCCAATAGTAACGTTATTTTTCATAGAGAAGAGCTGGGGCTACAGAATAGTCAGTGGCTGCTCGTAACATGCAAAGTGTCTTTGCATAATACACTTCCATGTTCACAGGAAACGTACAGTTTATTTAACAAAGGTGAAGGCAACAAAAATACTTGGTAAGGTTTAGGTTATAAAGTACTTGGTTCTATTTAGGTAACAAAAGTACTTGGTTAGGTTTAGGAAAAGAGAGTGGTTTGGGATCAAATAAATGTTTTTATGTTACATAAGTATATTATGTAACTTACGTTAGTTAGGTACAGTTATATACAAGTTATGTAACAAAGCAAAACAAAGGTAAAATAATACAGTATTGACTTGGTTTCAAAAGGGACACGAACAATGGTCTCCTAGGTGAAAGTCTGTTTGTTTGACCCATTCATCCATCTATCCTAAACACCCCAGTCAACTTACAGGGAGTTTCTCGCACTTTACATTACTTCAGTTGCTCTGACCATCTAATAATTATGCAGATAGGTTGACATTGGGGTTAGTTGAAAGCCGGGTGCTTCTCATACCGATGCTCAGGGGTCCCTCAGTATCAGATGCCAATGGGCACTGACCAAGTGTTGGTATTTGAAGAGTGACAGTGGCTTGTCTTAATCATGTACCTTTTTGTGGATAATGTTCAGCACAAGTTATTTTAGCCCAAATTCAATTTAGGCTGAAAGATGGATGAAAACTTCTATGAGGGCAGTTTTCTGTAGTTTGATTAAATGATAATTCTTAGTTTCAACTAAAACTAGACTAAAATGTCCAGAGTTTTAGTTGACTAAAAATATAAAATGATGAGGGTGACAAAATATGGCCAAAACTAACACGGACTAAGACTTAATTTAAAATACCTGTCAAAATTAGGGTTGGCAGGCCTGTAACAGCTGCATACTACTTCAATCCTTTACTTCTGTGAGAAATCAGACATTATTTGCATGACCACAAGAGCTTTTTTTTCTGAAGACAGTCTCACATTGCTCAAAGTTACTGTGACATCAGCCCATACTGTCCATTTACCTCAATCTGAACTCTCCTGAATGCCCTGTGTTGTGACAGCTGTGAGGTTTATGTTTGAAGATCCTCTCAGTGGAAGGAAAACATGGCCTGGGAGGGGATCACTATCCCTCTTCTTATTATTGCTGCTGTGGCCTGGATGGTTGTGAAGTCAATCCAGGGCCAGCAGGTACCTGTCAGTCACAGACCACCTGATGAGACCTTTGCATCTGGAAGTGCAAGGTTGAGGCGCGTCACAGGGGCTTGCTGAAAAAACCAACTCATATACAGCACATAGGCAACGAGCAGGAAGTTGTTATTGGTGCTGATCAGGCGGCGACCCTCCAATTCTGGAATGTGAAGCCAGAGCACAACTGCCTTAAACTTGCATTCTTTCTTCTGACCATCAGTGGGCGACTCCTCTGGTTACAAAAATAAGTCTGATTGTATAGAAGTCAATGAGAAAATGACCCTACTTGTCACTTGATTTATTCCCTCAGTAAACTTTGTAAACATGAGTTTATGGTCTCAATCCCTAGTTTCAAGTCTTCTTCAATACAGCATGATGTTCATTTAGTAAATGATGCATAAAGCAGGGTACGCTTTAGGGTGTGGCTACCTTGTCTTTGGCCGGTCTGACAGTTGTTTGTGTTTTCATCTAAGAACTTTAACCCTTTCAAAGTGTGTTTTCAGTTCATTAAAGATCATTTTAAGATTTTGGTTGAAAAAAAACCAAGATGGTGATGGCCAAAATCAAGATGGCGATGGCCAAAATGCCGAACTCGTGGCTCCAAAAGCATGGTCCACAAACCATAAACAGTTTACACCAGATCATTTAAAATGATACTGAGACGTCTTAAGCTAGGCACCCAAACTTTAACTGTTACTTACAGTGTAACACACTTCCAATAGCCAACAACGTTGGGCAGTAGCTGCATCAGTCCCAAATATCATTATGAGGAAAGTTTAAGTTCAGGTTGAAAAATATATTTCTCACCTGCAGTGACATAAGTGATAGGGTTTCATGGCTTTGACAAGGACATTTTCTAAATGTTTTACTTGCAAAAATATTCAACAATGAACTTTTTCCACTCCACTTTTAAGCCAACAAAGACGAAACTTAAACCTACTGTGAAAAAATCGCAGATTACAGCTGAGCAAACCCTACCCACAGAGGTACCCCTTAAGATGTGGTTGAAAGCTCAGAATGAAAGCTAGTAAGTAAGGCAAACTCAATGCACTGAGGAAGACCTTTACATATGGGTTTATTAATTGTCATACTACTGTTTCTAAGGTCTATAATAATCACTCTTACATATTGCACAACATCTTAAGTTAAATCAATATAGTATATCGTTATCATGCAAGACTGCCATGTTATCTTCGTTGGCTTTGTCCTAATCCTCAACCACATTGACTTCTGAAAGCATTCCAGCATCTAAGTCTGTATCTACGGTGCACTGAAGAGAACAATTACCTTGAAACTGAACAAGTCAAACAAGGATAAAAGTAATAAAGACAATAACAGAGACAGATGACAGCACTGATTCACCAGATAGCTCCCTCATTATGAAAACGTGCTGCTGAGTGCATTCTCTGTTTTTCTAGAGCTCTTTCTGCTCTCTGATTACAACATCATTGCTTATACAGGTGCATGGCCGACAGCACCATTCATCCGTGTCACTACAATGACTTTGAAATGAACCACTTGGGGTTTGATTCAAAACAGGCGAGAAATGATCTTCCTGCTGCACGTGGCTGGCCACATTTTTTGGCTGGACTCCTGTCTGCCTGGGTTGCTCTGGCTGGGCTCCAGCTCAGGCCGGCCAGACCGACTCCTGGAGCGTCACAGGGCCCTGACCCTGTGACCGGACAGCTCAGAGTGCAGAGACAAGTAGTATGGCTGGTTGTTGATAGACAGGCAACTTAATGCTCAACACTTGGCCACAGCAAATGTTGTTTGAAAGCAGCCCTTATCAGCCGCTATCAGAACTGATAAAACTCATCCCGCACTTTTACAGACATTATCTTGACATTATCAATAAGTAAACATCTCTTCCCAGCTGGTGCCTTTACCCTAAAAATATACAGCTAGTTGGATGATCTGTTTTATCCATATAGTCCAGTGAAAGTTATATAGATGAGTACTGGCTGGATTTTGTTGAATTTGATATACTTGGTCTTCAGAGGATGCCTGCTAATCATTTTGCTGAACCCTGACTTGTCCTGTAGTGCTATGACAATCTCTCTTAAATTGCAAGCGCTATGCATAGTCATGAGCGCCAGTGGACAGGCCAAGTCCCAAGTCAAAAACAGGCAAGCCTCAAGTCAAAAACTAAGTCGAGACAGGCAAGTCCCAAGTCAAGAACCAAGCGAAGACAGGAAAGTCCCAAGTTAAGTCCCATGTCAAGACAAATTTGGGGGGCCCCAGTCTTGCCTGCACTTCTTTAACATTTTAGTTGTTTGCTTAAATTTGTCTAGTTCGACTTCTACTAGATGTTGGTGCTGCGTTCTCTGGGAAGAGAATTTTGTCATTCACTTCCTGTTAGTGTTCCAGTTACACTAAGAACTTTACCACATGTGCTCATCTCAAGAGGCTTAAAAACATTCCCCTCAAATGCACACGCAAGCTAAAGTAAGTGAAACCATCCTTACAGAAACCTCTTTTGTAACTATCCTGTGTTTCTTTTATTTTAATTTGACACATTACCCGTCGAACTTGATGCTGAACCTGTGTACTGTCAGCGGCTAAATATTCTCTGTACAAATGGACCATGAAGAAGGAAGGTAACTCCTCTTTTCCTTTGGCTCTGACTTGCAAATCAACTGCTGTGTAACTACAAGGATCACCGTTGGTGCTGCATTACGAATTCAAGCAGCGGCAGAGCTTGTTATAGCAGGATCACCACCTGACCTGAAGCCAAACTGTGACTCTGCCAAGAAATTGTCTGTTATATTACAGTATATAATCTCTCCTGGGCAATGGGAAGAATCTGCTCAGGATGGTGATGAGATGAAATGGTAGCTGGCTCAGATTCAAAAGAAAACTGAAAGTAGAAGCCCTGGCAGGGGCTGACTAGAGTCTGTGAGACAGTTTCTTGCCTGCTAACTGTCAAGCTCTTTTCAGTACTCCACAGGCCCGGCCTGAAGCACAGCCTCCCCCGTGAAAAGAACAAGGATTAAGACAGTTTGAGATAAAGACAAAGGGCACACATCGCCTCTCTTCCCCTGAGAGCACACCCCCCACCAACCCAGTTGAACAATGATAGCGTACAATGGGATGATGTGATCTTTTGGCCTGCACCGGATGTGTCATCTAGCGTTGCTGTGCAGAACTTCCCAGCATTGTGTGCGGGCCTCTGCCATTGTGGACGGGCAATACTAAAACTTTGCAGATATTTCACAGTGGGTGATTGCTTTCTTTCTGCCCAGAGTTCCCTAGCTGCCTGGGTCAGGAAACAGGGAGGCCCCGGAGGGACAGGACTGCAGAACTACAACTGGGGGGAGGAGGAAGGCATGACTTTAGCGCTCTCTCTTACTATATCCGTCTCTCTTACATGTTTGGAAAACCTGAAGGGCTTTTGTGGCCTCTAAACCTGCACAAATGAGCCCAAAAGAAACTGTGTAATTCTGAAGCACCCTAAAAGGGTGAAATTCACCCTTGACTGCGCTGCCAAGCAAATAACCTCTTGGTGCTCCTGTTTTATTTGCATTTAAGGGTGCTTTTACACCTGTATTTGGGTTAATTTGGTCCAGACCAAGGGGAAAAGATGATACATTATTACATTTTAGTTCAGATTCAAACTGACTATTTACAAACGAACGAAGAAGTATCGAAATAGAAATAGTATGTCAGACTAACAGGTAACTCGTTGATTGGACAATTTTGGCAATTTTCCAATCAACGAGTTACCTGTTAGTCCTGCATCATCATGACCAACGTGGGGAAATCAAATTCCGATGATTGAGAGAAGTTTATGCTACACTTTAAATGTTTCTGATGTGGATGTGTATGAGGAAATAACTGATCATAAGCATTTATATTATTTCTGTACATATTTTTTATGATCAGCAGTTTTCATTCGTAGTTCTGCATCTAAAATGATGCTCAAATCACTTATCTGCTATCACAGGAGCCCATGGTTGGTTCGTTTGCTTTCACACCACAAACAAAACGCACCAGAGTCCTCTTGGAAGCCTAGCCAGACCCACCTTTTCAGTCGTTCTCGTTTCGGTCCAACCGGACCAACTGGGCAACCAGATTTCTTTCTATGCAAATGAGCCGCATTGCAAAAAACAGTGAAATACCCACTGATCAGCCCTAAATTCTTAAAACTTAGAAATGATTTGCATCTTCACAGAGATTACTTTCCAGTGATAAAGATGGCAGCAGTAATTGTAGTCAGTGGAAGGCATTGTCATGCTCCACTCAAACTCATTCTGTTGCGATACAGTGACAGTTGAGTCATGAAAAATACATGAATAAAGCTCCCCTTTGTGTCATTTTTTGAATAAAATAAAACTTGAGGAAAGAAAGGAGAAAAAATGAATGAAAAATAAGATTATTATGTAAATAAATTACTTATTCACTCCCTTTCTCAAAAAAAGGGCAAATTGCACTCAGTTGCAAAACGTTATGGGCATGTTTGTGCTGTAATAACATTAGCAGAATATCTTTGGTAAATCGGACCTTGAGATGTGGAGTAAAAATGCAATAATGGTGTATCAGCAGCCATAATTCATTATTTGTGAATTTGCCTCTCTTATTGAAAAGCCCTTTCAGAGTCCAATCTAAACAGCTATAAGTCTGGGTTTTGGTCCAAACACAGTATTATCTCTTCTTAAAAAAATAGTATCAACTGCGCCCTTAATGCTTCTGACGCTGTTTATTGTCATTATCTTGGCTCTTAACACATTAGACTTCTTTAAACATGATAACTACACCTACAAATGTCCTGGCAACAGGCAATACATTGTAAGAGATGTCAAGCTGCTGTTTCCACGATTCCATTCATGTTTTTCACAGAATAAGATTTAGCATCGTGAGAATTTAATATGCACGTAACTGCAGCTACATTTAAACTTGTCAACACTGTACCCTACAGTGGTCTGTGACTCTTTTCCACAACGGCTCCCACAAACATCATGGTGACCTTTTCACAAGTTTAGGTGGCCTATTCAAAGGGACAACACTAAGTGCTTATTTACAATGCTGCTTCTTATAACAGGGGTGTAATCCTTGAGACAGTCCTGGTGAAAAAAATACTAATTGATATTGCTGAATAAATCAAATATGGGGTTTGATATAAGGGAATCTCAATAATGGATTTATCAATATTTAATAATTTACAGCGTAAAGCTGTCATTTGTAGTCATGAACCCGAGGATTATCAGCCAAGTTCCCCTGCACTCTATGATATGTTGTAGCATATTTTAACTCTCTGTTTTAGTTCAGCCTCATTAACCAATTTCCACCTGTTGCCAACCTGTTCCCACAAATCGACGCTTGGTCAGTGCCCAACTGAGTCTTGATACTGACGCATCAGAGCTTTTAACTAACTCAAATATAAACCCATCCAAGTCATTATTAGATGGTAAGAGCAACTAATGCAGTAAAAGAGCAGGAAAGTCACTGTAGGGAGGATGTTTAGTCAAACAAACACAGACTTTCACCCAGGAGACTGCTGTTTGTTTCCCCTTTGAAAGCAACACATTTAAAAAAGACCAGTTATAGAAAAGGCATATATATTTGACATAAACACATACTTATTTTAACCCAAACCACAATCTTTTCCTAAACTAATTTTATAGCATAAGTAAACCTACGTTGGAAGTTTATTTTGAAAAGATGGCAGAGGGGTACTTAGAGCGTCATAGTTTGAAGTGTAGAATCACTGACCAAGCATCTGTATTTGACGAATTAGGAGTGAGAATGTGTTGCTGCAGCAGGGAGCTTCAGAATCACAAAAGCTCTGATAAAGCCACTGTACACTACCTGCTCAGCACCACACTGCAGACAGACATCTGGTAAACATGCTGCTAAAGAGACAAAAAGATTTTTATCAGGAGATGGTGGAGACCAAAACAGACCTAAAAGGAGGGTTAATATTGGACTTAGATCCATCAGGTGGACAAAAATACCACTCAAAATGAATGAAATAGTTGTTCTGTGTGCAACAGGCAGTATCTTGCTAACATGTTTGCCATATCTACTTCAAGGTCAGAGGTCTTGAGATTTGGAGGTCAGAGTTAGCATTAAGGACACATAACATCGTTTTCTCAGAATACTTGTCTATTTGTATCTGTACAAGACTTAGGGTAATATGACCGAAAAAAAGGCCATCCTGCCAATATTACAGTCCAGTGCACATAATGAAAGAAGCCGAAACCAGGAACATTGGATATGCAGATGTGATATTTGTGGTGACCACTTAGGGCTGTCTGCTCAGACGAGACCAGAGAGGAACCGAAAGGGTGGACAGAGGAACTGACTGTGTGAGAGCAGTCAAAGGGAACATTGCCCTTGGGCCTATGAAAGCACATTTTTCTCCAATGTCATGGAGATTTCTTTTGCTAATGAGCTGCATCCATGGGCTATCAAGGGCTGCCAAATGCAGTGGATAGCTGTTCCTTTGCTTAATTAAATCATGGGCAGTTTTGGCTTCAATACTTGGGATGTTATTCTTTGTGTAACTGTTACCTAGAACCTAGATCCATTTTTTTGTTTTAAACAGGGCAGGGTTTGTTTGGGAGCTATAAGCACTATTTTAAGTATTTCACATTATTGGCTGGTTGTCTGGGGGTCCTCTGGTTCAGAAAAGTTATGACAATGCGGAAGTCTCTGAGAGAATGATCCAACTTTTCCTTTACTTTACCTCAATAAACATTGTAAACACGAATGTATGGTCTCAATCTGTAGTTTCATGTCTTCTTCAATACAGCATGATGTTCATTTACTAAATTATGGTCCCATTTAGAGTAAAATAGACCATAAAGCAGGGTATGCTTTAGGGCAGGGCTGCCTTATGACTGACAGGCCACTACTACAGCAGTATACGGGGTCTCTGGGTCACTCCTCTGCAGTCAAAATATGGTCACTTCTGCTCACTGGTTGCAAAAAAACAAGATATCGACAGCCAAAATCCAAAATGTCAACAGCCAAAATTCAAAAACCAGTTGACGGACATCACGACGACTACGTAAACTCCTTATGTACAATCTTGACACCTGTGTGTGTGTGTGTGTGTGTGTGTGTGTGTGTGTGTGTGTGTGTGTGTGTGTGTGTGTGTGTGAATATATATTTATATATATGTATAGGGACAGATATGCAAGAAAAGGACAGAGCTCTTTGAAAGACCTCACAGTCCAAAAGAGAAACATAAGAGGTTTCAGTCAAAACGATGCTGAGATGGTATTGTGTGTAACACTACACTTGAGCAGAGAAGCCAAACAGACTTTAGCCAATGGCACTTAACATGATACATGATCCACGAAAAACCACTCGGTAAATTGTATGCACCTTTAAGAGCTTAGCCGATGTTAGCTATGCCCAGCGGGTCATACCTGTGGTAAGTGGAATGGAATCCGGGAAGGAACCGCAGATACAGTAGGTACAGGAGGGAAAGAGGGGGGTCATTATCCTGGAGGGGAAACCACAAGACTGGGAGTAATCTCTCCTTTAACCCACAAAACAGACACGCTGACAAGTGACGAGTGTGAGAACTCGGGGTACGCTCTGCTCAATAAGATTCCTTCTCTCTATAAAACGGAAGTGCGGCTTTTGGGGCGATAAAAACAGGCTCTTCTCAGAAGCATAACTCGACAGCTGCTTTAGCAATGCACAGAAGTGCGAGTGCACCTCTTTCATGCTTGAGACAGGCCCCGCAGATGAAAGACTCCTTTCACGATCCTTTAGTGCAATAAAAAATGGGCACTTGCAACAGACTGGAACTCGGGGGAGGCAGATCCAGGTGGGCTTGGTTGGCGCACAATGCCGGGGAAAACTAGTTGTTTTGGTGTCAATTCTGCGAGTGGAAACTTTTCAAAATGCCAAAATAGAAATTTATGTTGGATGTTTGGCCTCACTCGAAACAAGCTCTGAGTAGTGCTTGCATCATTACAAACAAACTTGTCAACGGAGAGGATTTTCTTACATGTGGCTTCAAGTGTTTGAAGCAAAATAGAAGGCGTAACTACGCTAGAGAAAGGCGGCGTTCTGTCGTCTCACTGCAGCTCCGCTAGACTCCAGCTCTCTCAAGTTCAAAGTGGAGGCTCCCAGACTTATCTCGTTCCTGCCACAAGGGACCTCATTTATGAGATTCTGAAGCCTAGCGGGGCCTGATTTCAACCAAAGAACAACCCATCCAGATATTCAAAGGGCCCCCCAAAAATCACTCTCCCTGCTACAAGCGTAAATGGGCCAAGTACTGTACATTACTTGGCACAAATTTCAATATGAGCCACATCTGTTCACAGTGCTGCTATGAAGTACCACATGCACAGGAACACACATGTTTACCCCTCTGATCGGACGGAAACAGTCCTGGAGAACATGTGAAGAGGGTTGCGGGGGTGGTGCGTTTGAAACAGGGCTTAATTAATTGATAAGTAGAACAGTGTGGATCAGGCTGAATGGGAGGCCAGGCTGTTTGATGTGTAGCTCTGGCTCTGCAAACAGGCTGAATGAAGGAGACAGCCTTTAGTAATGTAGAGGTTAGTGCTGCAGGGATGAGTCCAAGAACCCCTGAATTTAGTCAGCTTCCGGTTTTTAAATTTTTTTTTTATGGGTTTTTGGGTAGATGTCTGAAATAATGTCTGTGGTTAATACATGCTTAAGAGATTTTAACGATTTGTTCTACAATAAAAAACTACGAGTCTAAAAAGTGGCGGTTGCTAACAAACGGCTTACTGAGACTACAAAAACGTCATCCCGCCAACTAGTCCGCCTCAAGCTTAGCGGTGTTGATGGTAAGTCATGGGACCGTGGTGTAGCTTACATTAGCTCTTAGCCGATTACAGTTACGCTTCAAAAAACACTAGTAGCTTAGAACATTTAGATTATCTTGGTGTACAAAATGTTTAATTGTCATTAACGTTTGTTTGCCACAGAGTTTATTTTCGTCATTAATCCAAAATCCAATTGAAAAGCCCATTTGCTTTTTGTTGAGGGAACTAGTGCTATGCTAATTTCCGGCTTGGGCTACAAAAATGTGTCATCCCTGGAGCGCTCTATGGCCCTGCTGCATGTGTTTCCATGGCAGCAGCTGTCAGATGAACACACGCACGTTCATCTTCATGATGACTCATCTCTGGACATCTAGTAAGTAAAATGAGCTTTTGCAAAGATCCACATCAAATACTCTTAAGAAATTGCATTTTTAATGAATTTCTAATTATAATTAATCAAATTTTCATGGCTCTTCATTTTTCTTATACCTTCACTAGCAGTCATCTGTGAAAGTTTATAAGGTCCCCTAGGCCGGTAGATAGCATCTTATCCTATAAATTAATCACCAACTACACCATGTTTTCATCAGGGTACTTTACATTTTTAATTCAACCAAAGAAAATAGATGTACCAGCTGCTAGAGTGAATACATTTAACAGAAATAATAAAGCACTTATTTCTAAGACCCAATCAAATGTAGAATCTTTAGAGGAATGATATTCCTCTCCACACACATACTCTCCAATGCGTTTTGTAAGTCACTACATATCTACTACACATCTATCAAAAAAAACATATACTGCATTAAAAGAAAAAAAAGCTTAACTGCTTTGAACTCTCAAAAAGATTCTCAATTGCAAACTGTTACTTGTTTATTCAGAACCAAACAAAACATCTGGAAAAGATATCATCCACTTCCTTTTGCATCGTCATGTCGTTACTGTGACCATGGCAACGTAGGGATCTGGTTAGAAGGCAGCGTTCACCGGGAGGAGTCCGTCTACGTTTCTGCTGAGAAGCAGTGAAATAATAGCCTGCTGAAGATGAAAGCAAGCCTCATCCTGACTTGATTCATCAACAGATCTTTCACTAAAAAGGGAACTGGGCTTCATCTCTTGCAGCTGTCTGCAGAGCAATCCAAATAAAATGAAGATATAATCCTCCTCCTGTAGTCTCCTCGTGTTGTCTTCACAGCAAATGAAAGCCCGGTCAGATCTCTCTCTGACAGCCATCTTAAATCCACTCACAGATCTCAGGGGACCCGTTTTCTGCATACTCAATATGCTCACAGCGCCTTCAGCCCACACAGTCGCCATGGCAACGATGGACCACCTCTGGCTTCTAGTGCATCTGTCAGCCAACACCTCCTGATACACACACGCACACACACACACACACACACACACACACACACACACACACACACACACACACACACACACACACACACACACACACACACACACACACACACACACACACACACACACACACAGCCATCTTGCCTCTTTGTAGCATGATAGTGTGTTTTTGGCGTTGGGATTGGGAATTTATTCCACATGTTTTAATGTAAAAATGTAAAAATATTTCTGGTAAGTAGAATACATGGCAGGTTGAGAACGTCTTAGTCATGCTTGTGGTTGTTTCAACTCCACAATTTCGCCTCCTCTCCAGCACCACAATCGGAGAATGGACCAACGCTGAGATGGAAATGCAGATCTCCTATTTGTTTTCCCCCAGTTTCCCTCTGAAGAGGGCAGCATTGAGCCTTTTTTTTTTTTTTTGTGAAGCCTCGGTGACAGTTCCTCACCACCCAGAAAAGAAATAAAAATCCATGCAAACCTGCTGTGTCACAACCCACACTATGAATGTAGGACCACCCATCCAGCACTAAAAGTCCCTAGCTGGGATTTAAACCTTACTGACCTCCGCCCCCAAATCACCCCCCAAAAAAAGAAAAAGTATTCTGTGTGCTGGTATGCATGCTTGAATGAATGTGCGCAGCGGCGAGAAGGGGAAGGAAAGTGAAGGAAAAGGAGGAGGAGGAGGAGGAGGAGGAGGAGGAGGACAGAGAGCAGCTGAGTGGAGAAGCTCTCTCTCATCACTGAGTAATGTTTCTCTCCGGCTTTTTTTTTTCTTTCCTTTTTCAGAAAAGAGTGAAACAGCATTGTGCTGCATGTGTCTATTCTCTTCACGCCCTCTCTCTGTCTTTCACTGGAGATCTTTCTCTTTTGTCGCCCTAAACCCCTCCCCGCCCCTCTAAAGTCCCCCCTTTCACCCTCCAACCCCACCCCTCTGAATCCCCTCTGAAGTCCCCACACTTCATCTTAAAAAGCCAGTGCAAGGATTGGGGGGGGGGGGTTGTTGGAGGAGGAGGGTTATGATGGGGGGAGGGGCGTAGTACTGTTGTAATCTGCAATTGTTACAGTCTGGAGCCCTGCCACGCTGTCACCATCCCGAATTGATTTAACCATCAATGGCAGCATCCATTTAAGGGCCGCTGGTGCTCCGGGCCCCAGGCTGCCCAAAATTTTGGCTGAATGTGCAATGAGCCCCTTTTTTTTTTTTTGCTCTCTTTCCCACCATTGGGTATCAAAGGCTATTGTGTCCAGAGAAAGTAGAGGGGTCACCCATTTACCCCCCCCCCCCCCCCCACCCCCGCGGGGTCAACCATGAGCTGGGACGGAGGGGAAAGTAGAAATAGCAGAGGAAGGTGGAGCAGTGAGGAGGAGGTCCACTCTGTCCTGCAGCATCAGGACAGAGTGCTCGCAAATAGCCGGTACAGGAGGAGATATCTACTGTGTGTGTGTGTGTGTGTGTGTGTGTGTGTGTGTGTGTGTGTGTGTGTGTGTGTGTGTGTGTGTGTGTGTGTGTGTGTGTGTGTGTATGGGGCTGACCTCATCGCAGCCATTTAATACAACACTTTGGAAGTATTTGGAAATTGGAGGCACTGCGTGTTGTCATCACCGGATGGATCTACATAAAATATCCTGTTACAACTTTCCCATATTTATTCAAGCAGCCTTGCACTCTGCACCACTGCATCTACATTTCATTGTTGTTGTTTTTGTATATTCTTTTGCACTTATATTTCATGTGTACAAAATAGTTAAATGCTTATCCTTTGTTCTTCTTGGATCTTCTTTTTTTCATTGATTTGTCTGTTTCTGTGTACCAGTGAGCGTAAGAAACCAGAGTCTAATTCCTTGTATGCATACGCATACATGGCCAATAAAGCTGATTCTGATGGGGGTGGGGGGTGGGGGGTGTAACATGAATATGAGTATTGTCTCCACAGTAGTATCAGCAAAGTTTGGTGGCATACAGTAAATAGTAGCCCACTGTGGTCTGTGCTGCTCACTGTTCAGAGGATGGAGGAGTAATTTGAATAATGCGATTAGGGGTGAGGTAATGCTACGCTGCCCTCCCTGTATAAGGTCCACTGCTGCTCTGACCGGGATTAACACAGTTGTGTGTTTCTACTTGTGAAAAGAGTAGCTGTGCAGTTGTGGGAAGATAAAGCTGACTGGCTCCCTGAAGGAACTAGCTCCAGCGTTGACAACCTAAGCGCTGACACTGAGATCTGTGGCTTTCCAGAATAATGTTGTATTTATGTCATAGTGTCAGGCCTAAAGTGGGAAAAACTGTTCATGTTAGCCTCCAAATTGCAAATCAGAGATGACTCCCACTTGTCAAAAAGAGCTGTGGAAGTTGTCGGCCAAAACAGCTGCTAAGCCACCATCCCAGATTTCAAAAGAAAATCAGATTCAGTTGATTCAACTAATTAAAAAGGAGCTAAAAACGTGTAATTTGGTTTCACGTGTAAACAAACTGCTTTAATACTGTACAGCAAAAAAAGCTAATTATCAGCCTATATGGTCATTAATACACTGATCCATTCTTTGGTGCTGGGTAGCAATTACCTGCAATTATGAGATGAAGTCGTCAAGTTCATTTAGACTTAAAAATATAATTGGGAACAAGACAGCAACGTGAATCATTTTCAAAACAATGTGAAACATCATCTTGGAATTAAGCATGATCCAGAGCTGTAAGACTGGTATAATGCGCTGTAGGGACGACACATTTTTGAAGGCCAACCAGGAAGTTAGCATCGCACTGGTTGCCTCCACAAAAAGCCGATGGGACTTTTCCGTCAGATTTTGGATTATTGAGAAAGACGTTTTCTTCAGCAAGATAATCTTCACAAGTAAAAAAAAAATGTTGGATGTTAGAAACTGAATGCATCCCCAGAAGTAAAAAGCTAACGTAATGCTATAACCAAACTACACCACTATGTAGCTGAAGGTGGAGTAGAGTTTGATGGATGAGGTAGTAAAAGCTTAACAAAATCACGTGTGGGTATTTTATGTTGTAGAACAAAACCATAAATCTCTTAAACCTGTGTGAACCACAGATCTTATTTTAGACATCTAAGCAAGAACCCATTCAAGAAATGAATTGACCTCAAGATGTGAAAAGTGCCAACTAATTTTAGCTGGGGTGAAGGCAAACATTTCAGGTCTAAGTTTATTTTGTCAAAAAAATGATAAATGAAAAGAGAACACTTTGCAAGTTTTTATAATTTTTTATAAAATGGTGAGAACGACACCTAAAAATATGTGATATTTAAATGAAATTAAATAAACCTCAATCTCTGCCTTTTGGTTGTTCGCTTCAGCCAACCAGTCAAGTTTCAGTTTGCATCAATGTATATCCAATATCTCTCATCATGTTGTGTGAAATTGTCTGGATAAATTCTCAAAGTAAAATAACTGAACTGAGGCTGATGAAGGGATCTATAAGAGGCCTCTGGCTGGTAAAAGCCAGCTGAAATATGTTTTCTCATGCTCATGAAATGAAGTTCATCTTCAGAATTTTAGCAATTGCCCATCTGCACGTTTATATTTTTGTCACAGAAAAGTTAATTACATCAACAAGCAGGGCTTCTTGGCATGGCGAGACGTTTTGACACTACAGTGTTCTGCATGTGTGCCAAAAGTCAAGCCCGAGCGATGCAGCTCCTCGTCCAATCAGATCGCTCCTATTGGCCTCCGGGTTTCTATGGGGCTCAGACAAAGGTGACTGAAATCTAGCTGACAATGCAGACGGTCTGAGTCCATGATAATGTACCAATTAGAGCAGCACAGGCGCTCCAGGGAGGGACTGAAACACTTCATTATTCCTCTCAGAGGCTCGTATCCTGGACGCCTGGAGGAGATGCTTTCCACTCCGCGACAAGTTTCAGGTTTATGTGCAGTTACTGTTACTCTATCTGCTTGTCCAGGAAGAGCTCTATTGGAGACAGAACTTGAGATGAAGTGTTGAAGTTTGAAATGGAGTAGAGGGAAAGCAGAGAATCCCTCCGCCTCTAAAGTAGCCTCGGGCGACTGCAATTACACATAGGATATCTTTGGGTTGGTTCAGGCACTGGAATACAGACGAGTGCCACCTTTCACATTCCTTCTACTAAAGAGAGTATCACTCCGTTGTCACCCAGCAAAGGCCCGCCGCCCTCACTCCCTTTATTTTTCTGTTTCGTTCCCGAAGTTTCCATGGTAACCTAAATACTATTCAGCCCCCTAGCAAGCAAAGCAGTCCCTTTTAGCAGGTGTCTGTTCTTTTAGAGCAAAGGATACCACAAACACAGCTCCTTCAAAACAGCTGTTGAGTCAGGGTCGCTGAGGATGAGTCCGTCTCAGATGCCGACATTTTTTCCTGTTGATTAAAAAAAAAAAAAAAAAAAAAAAAAGGATTAATAGGCCGGATCGTTTGCGCTAATAGCGGAGTCGTGGTTCGCTCAAAGTGGGGAGTGTTTGATGAGGCTGTAGGCTTTTCTATAAAGACATGAAGTTGTTGAAAAAATGAGGTTTATTAAAGTATTAGAGGCTTTAATGACCCATTAGATTCTTGTGCTACTAAAAACAGCCCTCTGATATGATGGGGGAGGGGAGCGGTGGAGTAATAACACTGATGTAACATGAGTGTATTTCTATGGTGAGCTTGTCGCTGAGTAACCAGTTGCCTTGGCAACCCTCTCCTTCCCACTTACCATCAACCACTATTCTCCAGCCAGTCTCTCTCTCTCTCTCTCTCTCTCTCTCTCTCTCTCTCTCTCTCTCTCTGATCTCCATTATATGAGGAGGATATTAAAGTGTTCTTATCAAGACTTCAGATAACAGCAAGGCCGGCGTAATACGCGCTCCCGCACGGGTCAAGATAAACGATACAGGCCCGGTGTCATGTGCCATATGGTCCTGAGTGGCTCTCCTGAAAGTGGCTGCCATGTTGTGTCACCGACTGAGCTAATGGCTCTGCTTGGACAAACGAGTCCTGAGGGCTGGATGGGTGGACTATGTGCCTTAGGGAGCTTCTTAACAACAAGTATTTCATTTAAAGTAATGTTAAAAAAAGGAGTTCACATAAGCATCCCCTTCTACTTTGCAACTTGCAGGCACTTGAACAATACCCCACAGATTTAACTTTGCAGCCCCGTAACATTGGCGGACGCACGACAGACGGTTGAAAAAAAGTTCAAAATCGATTCAGCAGAAGCAGAGATATTGATGCCTCTCCACCGACCTCATCCTCCCTTCTCCTTATTTTGCTAAAAAAAAAATGAAGACCGCTTAATTTCTTAAACAGGGTTTCAGCTAAATGGATTGTTTTGTAAAGAAGCCGCTAAGTACACGCGTTGCACACCGCTACAAATGCACGTAAGGCGTAAAATTAGTCTCAAAATCCACTGACTTACAAACCAGGCGTGTGAACAGAACAGTGTGAGTGGAAAAGCATCCTAAAATCCACAAATGCAGCCTCGAAAGCATGTGGCTGTGACGAGCACAAGCTTGAACCTCCCTACAAGCTCGCAACTGCTCAACACTCGCTCCCTCTCCAAGATTACTATTGAGATTTTTGAGGCAGGATGGAATAGACAGTGGCCAATATATCCGCTCGCAGGGTTACCAAGGATAATGATCATCATGCACTAGCATGAATGCCACCACATGAAATCTTAAATTCTTTCTAACCGCACACCGCACACCGTTTCATTTTCAAAATTACAAATTGACGAAATATTTGTCTCTGAATTAAGGCCTCTACATACTGGGGGCATCTTTTTTGGTTCCAATAACTTGCACATTAATATATATTTTCAACAGTCACTTTTGTCTGTGTGAGTATGTTGACACAGAAAGCTAAAATTATGCGAACAAAAGGTTGATTTTCTTAGCTTTTGCACCAAAACTATATAAGCATCAACCAATATATATACATTATACACACACTTGAGTCTAAAACAACACAGAAGCTCCTTGGTACAATGACACCAACCATAATTACTCCCCAAACTTTGACAAAGGCAGCGCAGACCAGATCCAATTTCCGTTCTTACCTTTCACAATAAAAGCCCTAAACATACACTAAACTGTTTAACTGTTTACCAGAGGGAACTCAAATTAACTCAATAAAATGGTTTACAGTAGCTTAGACTATACAACTATTCCTCATACAGACTGTCAGACACTGCTCAAGGGCCAATAGGATCGTGGTAGTTGCTCCTCTGCCTATTCAAATTTAGAGGAACCTTTTACTGAAAAGGTGTTATAATGCAAAATATTTGCAGGTGAGAAGGGGCAATATATTCCTCCATGCATCAATATTTGACAACTCAATAAATTATTAAAAAGATTAAATGAGAATGCATTTGGAACTCCTAATCATTGAGGACATTTCATACCCTTCTTTTGTAATGTTTCCAGTATAGTATACATTTTGAATCTGTTAACAACAGAAGTACAAACAGCAACACGTACCACGCTGTTTGACGATAAATGCCTGCCATTGTGTCTCTGAACTAGTGCTTAAGTAGGATCACACACAATGTCAGCGCAGTCCTACAGAGAGCCTGAGTGTGTATCTGTGCTCTGAGCAGCAGTGATGAGCAGTGTCACACATGTCACCTTGTTCGAGACCGTGTTTATGTCTCAGAATGCTCCACTTGTTCAAACGCTGTGACGCTTCTCCTTTATGTCGGGGTGTAATTAAGAGCTAGGATTACAAGGACATTCTTCATCGTCGCAGACAAGCATGTCTGTGCCATTAAATAGCTTTCTTGTTCCTGGACTGAAATGAGTCTCTGACTCTGAGCGATTCATGTTTCTTTATCTGTTTTCCACTAATTGGGGGGTGGGGAGCCTGAAGACATGCTGGAGTAATGGCACAATTCATATTAATCACAGCAGACTCCAACCAAGGTCAATGGCAATCCTGTCATAATGATATATAGAGATTCTATTATACCTTCATGTTAATGTAACTATGCTAGAAAGATTTTAATTAGGGCCTCATAAACTACTTTCTGTTTACCCTAAAATGCATTTACTTAGTACTAATTTGTTTGAGAGGAAATGTGATTTATTCTTATTAAAGATTACAATAGAATAATTCACTGGAGATGTATTTTTCAAAACCAGGAAGTGTGGCATTCTGTACTGCGCAGAAGTCATGCAGAAAAGATCAGGTTGGATGGCTGGGTGTACAAAGCACTGGACTCCAACACTGGAAACAAAGGTTTGTGTCGTAAGTATGCATCCTATATGCTACTTACATACTTGGTTAAATGAGCCGATTTAATTTTAAATTCTAGTTGAGTGAGATTAGAAGATCAATATCAATCTAATGTCTGCATGTTAAGTATACAATTTGCCAGATAAGGCTTGTGAACACAGGTTTTGTTGTTGTTTCCTGACTGGTGTTGGCTGTGACACTAGACTTGCACAAAATCACTGCATCCATCTACCCTTTGCCAAGAAAAAAAATGTTACATTTAGAATTCAATGAAAACTAATGTGATACAACATTTTAATTCGCCAGCTCAAGATGTATAGGGTAGGCATTTTTGGACAGAGCCAGAAAGCTGTAAACCCACTGTCTCCAGTCTTCATGCTAAGCTAGGCTAATCATGTACTGATTCAAGCTCTGTACTTAAAGAGGGGGGTCCATTATTTTTCTGTTGGTTTAATTTTTAGGTTTTTATATGATTCTGTAGCCTCCCAGTGGTGTTCCTAATGTATTCAAGTCCAAACATAATTTTTTTGTCGAAGTACGTATTTTTTTGCATTAAAATGCTATTGTCCCAAGCCCTTCTAAAATCTTTTCACCCCAAATGACCCTGTTATAAATGAAGCCATTAAACCGCTCTCATAAAAGTCACCAGGCAGAAACCGTAATTTTACCTCGCAGAACATAGGAAAAAAATCTGATCTAACCCTTCAGTTATTTCCAAACTTGGTTTTTGGCTAAATATTGTGGTTCGTCTTGTGCTTAAAGCTTGTTATGACTTTTTCCCAATATCTACCCAACAAAACCATCTTTCCCTTAACTCGATCAAGTCATTTGAATGAGTATTTAGTGTTAGCAGTTAACAGTTTGCAGACACGATGAGTATTAATGAGTAAATGTTGATAAATAAAATTAAATAAAAACGTATTAGCTCGTGCAAATCAATTTTATACACAAAGATGTAGTTGGTATGCACAGGTTAACATAGTCCTTTCTAAAGTGTTAGCATAGCCCCTGCATCATCACCCAATTAGGAAAGTCAACAGCAGTTTGCAGACCTGTCTCCACTGTGACTGGTGTGATAAGTGCAGACGCTGATTTCTTCCTGATGATCCTGTGGAAACATAGGGCACCCCTCTGAGCCCTGTTTTGATTACAGCACCGGCTGCTCCTCGTCGGCCAGGCAGCAGTGAGAGGTTCTGATTAATTTATTCTGGCTTTGGAACGACTCCCAACACAACTCCCACTGAACAGGCAGAGAATTACCCCGGGGCTTTCAGAACAATATGGGAACTCCATGAAAAACAAGTGCTTTGATTATTTTCTGTCCATTTAATTCTCATTCTCTCACCAGAAACTCAGAAACTAAATGCAAAGCCTCTTAGCTGCTCAGGGTGATAAGGGATTTCATGAAACATAACTCAAATTGTAACAGGTTTAAGATATTGTGATCTTGTTCACACACATGGCACGATGGCAGAACAGTTTAAGACTAAAAGTCCTCCAAATTACAATTCAAAACGTGTTGTTTGTCCCTCCATTTTTGAGGTTAGGGGACCAACATTGACTTTTGGTATGAAACAGGAAACAAACAGCGGCCTCCAATGTTACAGTCCACCGCTTAGTTGATCCATCCGTCCACCCAAACCTTTTCCCGTGGCTCTATTATGACTTACACAACTTATTCCTTTGCTTCTTATGGACAATAGTATTATTTCTACAGGGCTTTGTCACTTGAATATGAATGTATGTAGTTTTTGGGCAATTGCTGAAATGTTTCAAGAGTCTACAGCCATGCTGTAACATACAGCAGTGTGTTTTGAGCTGAATGGTAATGTTTGCACATGCTGACAATGGCAATGTTAACATGCTAATGTTTAGCAGGTAATGTTTACCATCTCAAGTTTGTTTTGCATACTAGTATGCTAACAACACAAATTACAGCCAAGGATGATGGGAATGTCAGTTTTGCAAATATTTTGTCATAAACATAAACATTGGACAAACTTAAATTTTGGTCTCACTGTAGGCAATGGAAGTGTTTCAGTTTCTGTTTGTAGTCTGAGTTGTGTTGACCAATCACGTTGGAGCAGGCTTTGGTTGAATGCAGGCTAACAGTCTGTGTAGAGAACAAAAGAGGCGGACGCAGTAGCATAAATGCAATCTCAAATCCACTGGCTATTGTTTGGTGACGTATCAACTTGTATTGAAACATGAAATAATCCGGTTGTAGATATTGTCTCTAAAATCCAACTCCCTTCTTTAGTCTCAAGGTGCAAATCAGACTGTAAACTATAAACCGGAAATCCATTATGCATTGTCCGGATATGCACGGGCTACATCGGAAAACCTGAAATATTGGGGGTCCCCTCCAGAGGCTAAATCATCATCAGACCGATAGCCGATGGGTTTTGAGATTGGGACATCACCAAAGTCAGTAGGATTAATCCTCTGGAAATCATGAATGTTAGTACAACATGTCATGACAATCCACCCAATAATTGTGGAGACATTTCAGTCTGGAACAATCTACCAACTGACATACAGCCACGCCAAGTGGCTAAAATGCGCTCCCAATAGCATTAATACAGTTTCAACACCTGTCTGTAAAGCCTCATACTAAAGGGACAGGAGAAGAAAGAAAACTAATGATGGTGAGTCCTGCTTTCTCTAATTTAAACAATATCTTTCTGCTGTTTATAAACACTTAAGGTTTTGATATGTAAAATCTTGTCAATGAAGTAGGGAACACATGTTGACAGTCTGCCAAGTAGATTTTGCGCAAATCCAATCATTAATCACAAAATCAGGCAGCTTCAAGTAACTATTCATCCAGCAGAAGAATTATACAAATACATCTGGAATGAGAGGAGCTGCAGCAGGGGATCATCATATTAGACATGTGGTTTCCTGATTTGGTTTTACAAGACAAACGCTGGATTATGTGCAACAGTTAAATGAAAAATTTGGCTGCCTGAGCAGCATAATAAAATACTTACAAGTAGCACTGCCAAAAAATGAACACTTAGTTGATCATTACTTTCAGGTTTGTGGTACATAAAGGGGTTGAGAATAACAAACCTCTCATGGGAATTGAAGTGAGTTTATAATACAGTATGTAAGGTATAAATGGCAATGTACTGTACACTGGTTAAAAGTCTATGGAATTGTCTGTTCTTAATTACACATTTAAAATTACAATTCCTTAGCTTTACCATTTTGCAGCTGAGGAAACGGTGATGATCAGGACCAAACATATTTATTACACCTTTGTCGTAAACTTTAGCTCGCCAAACCAAATATTCTAAACCTTAGCTTAATAAAAACAAAACAAATATGTACGTGAAGTGAATCCCAACAGGTGTCCAAGAGAATCCTGAACGCTGTACTGGTACTTCCAGTACGTGTGACTGGATACAAGTTGGATAAAATCGCCTAAGTTTGAGCGTGCCCCATAGAAAAGGCTAACCAGTGTGTTCGTCACCCTGGAGAATCGGTTAGAGACATCTCACAAAAGCCTGCTTGTCCTCCATTTGATCCAAGAGTGCAGCTGGGATCGATGATTTACAGCGGCTGCACCCACAGGTCCTCGCAGCGCTCATCACATGACAGTGGAAGACACTGAGGTCACGGCTCAGAACAGGGCTGGGAGGGGGGTGGATTACTGAGGAATGAGGCACCCCCACATGAGGCTCCAACCATGAAACCCAGAGAACAACTGGTGCAGAGTTGACTGTGGTCTCTAAATGTCTTCTTCATAACCAATTAAATCTATATCCCTAGCAGTTAGTAATCTCTGTGCTGCCTCAGATCAGAGCTGTAGACCTGATACTTGAACCTGGCTGCTGTGAGACTTAACTTCACACAGACTTTTTTGGAGACTTGAACATAAAAACATTAAGGGGTTACTGTGCATCTATTGGTGTACTCTCTCAATACTTACACGGTAAGCTGAGCCATAGCTGATATCTTCTTCCTCCAGAATGTGACTACATGTCGGGGCTATGGTAGCTACATGTCCATTTCAAACCTTAAGCTCTCTGCCAGCCCAACAATCTATCACAGTGAAGGAAACAATGTGAATACCATGCTGAATTATTCCCCTATGTAGTAAACACACAAAAAAGTGAACCCTCCCATCATCACAAGTAACACAAAGTAAATGAAAGAATGTGAGTGTGATTCTTGCATGCAATATAACTAAAGCTCTAATCTGTACAGTATATTCTTTTTACGTTGATGGGTTGAAATCAACTTGTGAAATCGACATCGAACTATAAATCAAAATTTGCACTGTAAGTATCTAAAAAGGGACTCCTTTTCACCTAGCATCAAGTACAAATTCAGCTTGAATATTTTTCGGTAACATTGGAGAAACCAGCAAGAGTACCTAGATTTGGCAAGTTCCCGATGAAAGTAGCTAGCAGCGTTAGCTCAAAAAGTCTCAAAATCTATCTAGAAAGACGCTAAGTAACATTGACAGCCTATCCCTTCAGGCCTCTCACCAAAACCTCTCCTCCAAAATGATCAGATCAAACATAGCTATGGAAAGTCACAGATGTCAATGCAAGCAGCTTGTGTAATACTCCTGTAACGCGCAATGGTTGCACAGACAGAGTGCACTCAGGCAGGTAGCCCATTGATTTCATTTGCTGACAGCTTATTACAGTCCTGCAACAGCTATAGATACCAGATTTTTTTTTTTTTGTGAGAGTAGTTAAGAATTACGACAAATATGACAATTCTTTTCTAAAATATATTACAAACCCTAGCCTTAATTGTGCTTGTCCTCACAAAATGGGTTCAGTTGGAGGCTTCTGTAGCTGGTGAGCTAACCCCTTATCTGTTAGAGTAGACTGTATACAAGAAGTGAACATTGTCTGTGGATTACAGTTCTGAAGTCTCGAATTTGTCAGTTTGGCCGTCACCTTCTTGTCTTTTTCCAACCAGAAGTGACACGAGAGGGTGGAGCTATGTACAAGCGAATGCTAAATAAGACATTATCAGCAGGATGTCTTTTTGCAACCAGAGGAGTCGCTGATTGCAAGTTTGAGGCAGTTCTGTATTTGGCTTCACTTTTCAGACCGGGCTGCACATCTTTTCTCATTTTTTTAAAGCTGTTTCTATGAACAAAAAGCAGGGTTATATAAAAGTAAAGTGTTTGCTAATGGCAAACAGCACACATTTGCACGTGAAAGTTGAATTTGTTACTTCAAGTCTACTTCACATCAAATTTGATCTGATTGCGGTGATTGTATTGACATGGACTAATTTTGTTCGGACATCTTGCTGCTTTTAATTCTTGTTGATCTGACAGACTTGAGACTTGACTTGGTCTTGCCACAAAGGATGTAAAAAAATAGCTTTGCATCAGATAATTAAAGTCCCAGAGTGTCTTTAGTTTCTGTGCCGTGACATATTTCACATTGAAACGAAATATTTGAGTGGTGTACAGTTACAGAAGGGATTTTGCATTTGATTGGAGCACTAAAAAGTGAGCAAGGCTTAGAGTTTAGTGAGATAAGAAGCTTCAGAGGACTGTTGGATCCACACATACATCCCTCACTTGTTGATGGATCAGGAGAAGGACAATGGAGAGATAAAAGGAAACTCCATGATGCCAGCGCATGAAAGAAAATTTATGGCAATCATAAAGGTGATGTGTTGTTGTATAAAAGCCCCCCCCACCCCAGCATTGTCCTTTTCAACTTGGACTTTTGCCCTCTCTGCCTCATTAAATAGCTGTCCTTCGATGCTTGCACCTTACATCCCACGCTTTGATTATACGTTCTTTACTTCCCCTTCAATTCCTTTGTTTGCCTTTTATTGGGACGGATTTTTAATTAGCTTCCCATGGAGCCACCGAGGTTTATGTTACCTCGGCCCAGTTGAGCACAGATTTGGATTAATACCATACCTTTTTTTATTAAAAAAGAAAAACTGAAATATCACATGGTCATAAGTATTCAGACCCTTTGCTCAGTATTGAGTAGAAGCACCCTTTTGAGCTAGTACAGCCATGAGTCTTCTTGGGAATGATGCAACAAGTTTCTCACACCTGGATTTGGGGATCCTCTGCCATTCTTCCTTGCAGATCCTCTCCAGTTCTGTCAGGTTGGATGGTGAACGTTGGTGGACAGCCATTTTCAGGTCTCTCCAGAGATGCTCAATTGGGTTTAGGTCAGGGCTCTGGCTGGGCCAGTCAAGAATGGTCACAGACTTGTTCCGAAGCCACTCCTTTGTTATTTTAGCTGTGTGCTTCGGGTCATTGTCTTGTTGGAAGGTGAACCTTCGGCCCAGTCTGAGGTCCTGAGCACTCTGGAGGAGGTTTTCTTCCAGGATATCTCTGTACTTGGCCGCATTCATCTTTCCTTCAATTGCAACCAGTCGTCCTGTCCCTGCAGCTGAAAAACACCCCCATAGCATGATGCTGCCACCACCATGTTTCACTGTTGGGATTGTATTGGGCAGGTGATGAGCAGTGCCTGGTTTTCTCCACACATACCGCTTAGAATTAACGCCAAAAAGTTCAATCTTGGTCTCATCAGACCAGAGAATCTTATTTCTCATAGTTTGGGAGTCCTCCATGTGTTTTTTGGCAAACTCTATGCGGGCTTTCATATGTCTTGCACTGAGGAGAGGCTTCCGTCGGGCCACTCTGCCATAAAGCCCCGACTGGTGGAGGGCTGCAGTGATAGTTGACTTTGTGGAACTTTCTCCCATCTCCCTACTGCATCTCTGGAGCTCAGCCACAGTGATCTTTGGGTTCTTCTTTACCTCTCTCACCAAGGCTCTTCTCCCACGATTGCTCAGTTTGGCTGGACGGCCAGGTCTAGGAAGAGTTCTGGTCATCCCATACTTCTTCCATTTAAGGATTATGGAGGCCACTGTGCTCTTAGGAACCTTGAGTGCTGCAGAAATTCTTTTGTAACCTTGGCCAGATCTGTGCCTTGCCACAATTCTGTCTCTGAGCTCCTTGGGCAGTTCCTTCGACCTCATGATTCTCATTTGTTCTGACATGCACTGTGAGCTGTAAGGTCTTATATAGACAGGTGTGTGCCTTTCCTAATCAAGTCCAATCAGTTTAATTAAACACAGCTGGACTCCAATGAAGGAGTAGAACCATCTCAAGGAGGATCAGAAGAAATGGACAGCATGTGAGTTAAATATGAGTGTCACAGCAAAGGGTCTGAATACTTATGACCATGTGATATTTCAGTTTTTCTTTTTTAATAAATTTGCAAAAATTTCTACATTTCTGTTTTTTTCTGTCAAGATGGGTTGCTGAGTGTACATTAATGTGAAAAAAATGAACTTTTTCGATTTTAGCAAATGGCTGCAATGAAACAAAGAGTGAAAAATTTAAAGGGGTCTGAATACTTTCCTTACCCACTGTATCTCTGTAAATAAACTGCATGTTGGCATGAGTGACAAGGCCACATATCTTGTGTCATGTTTTGAACTGTGATCTTTTGGCAATTACAGACTAGGAGAAAAAAACCAACAAGATTAATTGGCACGTTTCTCCAGCATATCTTTGAAAAATGAACAAAGTCGCCCCTTTGCTTTGCATATGATCAACTCCCACAGGAAGCAGCTTGTGACTAAGCCAATGAATGACACAGACAGGAAGTGCATTGATAGTAGCTATGATTCCCCCGTTGGGTGTCTACACACGAATGCAAGACAGTTCTAAATATAACCTGCTCCTTCCCCTATACAGATGGCTGGCAGCGACCACCGACTCACACGGCTTCATAGCTGCATGCCCAGGAAAGAAAGCGGAGACCTAGAAGGTGTTGTTGCATACAAAGTGCATTTTTCACATCAATATTCTATGAGCCGACACAGCACACCAAATATTTCCTTCCATTCCAATTTTGACTGGAAATAGTGGAGAAGGGGGAGCATACCCGAGAGCCAAGGTTCAGACCTACACTCAGTGTCTAATTGGACCAAACAGGCTCACTAACTTATCATACTAATAAAGATAATTCTGCTTTAATATAATTATTCCTATGGTAATGATAACATTGGATTCACCAAGGTATTTGCTGAGAGTCAGACTTTGTTGTAGCGACGTCTTTGTATTTCCAGGTCTCTGCAATCATTTTAATAATGTTATGTCATAACTGATACAAATATAAGTTGGTCTCAGGGTCTGTTTTGTTCCCTAAATCTACTGAAATAACTAATCGATCGGGCTAGAGGGTGTATCAAACATATACGGAGAAATCTATAAGAGAAAAAGAAGAGATACCAATTACATGAAAAATTACGACTTCAGGCAAAGTCTGTTTCAAAAGATGTCTTTCAAGTCAGACATCTTAACAGGTCGACAAGACTGCTGGAGGGACACGGCTTAATTTGTTTCTTCTTCATTCTTTTACTGTCTTTTACTTCCTACACTCTCTGCACTGTATCTGTAATACCTAGTTGAAAGCAACAAGCCGTATCATGTTGTCTTGTTCTCTAACTCAATCTGCAAGATGTATGATATCCATAATACAATCATTAAGCATTAGCATGAAATCACATGCAATTACTCCTGGAATGCATTAAAACTTCCCCCAGTGATCATCCTACAGTAATTGAAGACTGACTCTTCCACTGAGAGTGGATTGAATGATGTTTAGAAGCTACAGAGGATTTTTTTTCTCCTTGGTAAATAAGCATTATAATTTGATAACTACAATGCTTCTCAACATAACAGCGTCTATTTGATAATGCAACAAATAAAAGCAAAATACTACAAGTTCAAATTAGCAATTTTCAAAAAGCTCTATACTAGATTTAGAGCATAACTAGGATTCAGAGATTGCCTCCACACAGCTTTTAACATGTAGGCGGCTGAGCTAACGGCGCGAACAGTGCTAACAACAGCAACAGTGTGGACAGAGCTAACAGATCAGCGGTAACTGCTGTAGCAAAAGCAGCGCAGATTTCATTAACCAGCCCAACCCTTTTTCTCCTGGTAGCCCAATTAGGCAGAAACCAGCCCAATAACCATCTGGCGACACTGGTTCTGAATGTAGTATAGAGCTCCTTAAAATATTTTAACTTTTTTATTTTCTTGCTTTTCCATTGGTATGGTGATTGGTCTTGAAAACTCTTTAAGCCTCAGCTGCCTCTGCAACAGCAAAGTTTATCAGAGGCGCAGATCAAGCAGACTTTCAACTAGGAGACCACTGGTGTCTGGTGTGAAACCGGAAGTTAAAGTTTACTTATTAGTGTATACCGTACTTAAGTCACGCCCCTTCTGTAGTTTTTTTAACCCAGAACCAAGATATTTTCCTAATTCTAACCAAGTAGTTTTGTTGCATAAACAAAATCATACCCATTTTTGTCTTTTATTACATGTAGTACATGTAATCTCTTTGAAAGAACAAGTTTGTGTGGTGAAACCCATGTTAGTTATGTGTAAATTTCCACCGAGTAAACACTTAAGTTATAACTTGGCTAAGTGTGTACATTGATTAGCTGTTGCAACCAACTTCAGGATTTCTTGCATCCCTGATGTTTTGCTGACACACCATTATCACGGCATAGAAAATTCTGTCACATTTGCTGGCCGTGGCTGAAAAGCTGAGAGTAATTTACTTTATAAACCATAATCCAACTCTCTAACCTCCTGGTGTATCCCCACACACAACATCAGTACCTCTCTCACGGCAAGAGCGCCCAAAAGTCAAGTAGAAGAAAGAAGAATCTTCAAAGCGAGCAGAGAGCAACTGCACAGATCTGCTGATGAAATATTTATCATGTAATATACAAGACATAAGAGTATCACTTTAAAGAGCTTCTGGGATTGGGGTTATTTTTAGTAACCACTGAATATTTTACTTCATTACGCCCTCTAGTAAGCATGTGACCTTCCTTTCTCTGTTTCTCACATGCTGGCTATGATGGGAAACCTCTAATACTTCCTCGCTCCCTCTGGTCTTGTGTTTGTTCAAAGCATCTCTTGTGATTCCATCAAAGTGTGTGAATGAGGTCATCCTCCGGCTCCTCTAAAATGATCTTTAGTATACTTTAACCTATAATCCTTAAAGGGGACATATCATGAAAAAACTCACTTTTTACTACCAACCCACAAACTGTGAATTTAGACAGCCCAGTCAGAATTATTTTAGGCTGACTAGATCAGAAAAACAGATTGGGTTAAATTTGCATAGTGTATTTTTATTTTATTTAGCTGACATTAGATATTAACACAGCTATCAGACAAATTTAGAATTACAATTATTTAACAAAGTTCATTTTCTCCTGATTTGTCTGTCTGAAAAACTTGTTTTTATGTCTTTTGAACACTAAAGCATTTTAAAATGTTCTAGTAGGAACCCCAAATACAAGAAAGATCCTGAAAATAAGCATGATATGCCCCCTTTAAGATTTAATTTCTGGTTGATTTGGTAACAATAATATTACTGGTGATGACAGTAAATATGTTTTTAAAGTAAAGCTGACTCTGGCTACTCTGTGTGGAAAATAAAACACTAAAAGAATGATATAGCCCATCAAACAAATGGTGGGCCAACAGGAGTAATTGTGCATTTGCAAAGAAAACGTATGGGGTAAGTATTCTTTGAACAAAAAGCTTTTCAAACCTTCAGATCTTTGCCCCTCAGCAGTTAATGCACATGTATAAACTTCTTAGTTTTTCTACATTACATGAAGTGCTGGTGTGCACTGAATTTTGTCAACATGTCCAGTACACGCATGCATCATTTTCTGTTAATCCATAATGCCTGAGCAAGCAATTTAAAGTCCTTAACCATGGAAGGTCATTAATTAAGTACATGTGTAAATTCCATATGCTTATGCAAATACTGGCCATAAACAGTATCAACATTTTGAAGGAGAATCTTAAGGAATATAACTTTAAAAAAGAGATAGAGACAAAAAGAGATAAAAACCTTTTTTAGAAGTGACACTGGCATGAAAATGAGATACCCAACACTGACAGAGCAGGAGGGTGTTAAAGAGCTTCAGGTGCTTATCACTGTCCTGTCAAGGCTGTGATGGATGGCCTTTCCATTTTATGTGTTCTATTACTATACATCCATGACATTGATAGGCATGTATCTGTCTTTTCAACACATTTTATAGTGACATTTTTGTAGTGGTATAGTGTGAATAAAACATGACCTGCCTTGAATCCAAACTGCTTTAGGTGTACTTTAAGCCCCAGAGGATCCCTGCTGACACACACACACAGAGCCATATAAAAGGTGGCTATTACACTCACATCATCTGCTGGATTATGGTGCTTATCTGCTCACAGTTGAGGTTCTCTGTATACCTTTTGTTGGAGACCTTTTCATCCTTTGAAGATGTGCTGCACATGAACTAAAGAAGAAAGAAAGAGAGTTTAAATGCTTTTTAAAACCCAGAGAAAGTGTGAACAAAGCCTGATACTGTAGGAAAGATCGTAAAATGAATGTGGAGGGAAGTTAAATAATAATTATGGTGTGAAATTGAATTGGCAAAAGTCAGTCTTCTCCATTGAAGCCACAAAAAAATCCATTCCATTCCATATCAAAATGTATTTTTTCTGATGCAAAAATGTGGTTAAAAGAGAATCAAGATGGCAATATGCAAATAATTTTTCATGAATCGTTATGAACTAATTCAACAACAAATGGGTTTTGAATACCACATGCACATTGTGACTACTGTATGTACATAGTGCACAGTGTTTTATCATGCTTGTTGTATGAAAGTTAATTTGAACCTTTTTGGTCGCCTAAAATGTCTTATTCAGCGTTACATTGAACTTAGAACCACTGGAAATTTGTGTACTTTGGAATTTATGCAGACGGACATTTAATGCTATTTTATTATTTTCTATATTTTCTCTTTAATTATTTATATATATATATATATATATATATATATATATATGTTGTTGGATTTTTTGAAAGATCCTTTTTACATCAGAAATCAAATCAGAGTTCTATTGTCTTGAGTTAGGGTCCTGCCGGTTTAATCAAACCTCTTTAATCTTATCACAACTGGCTTTCATTCTGAGTAAAAGGAGAAGTAAAAAATGGTGATATAATATGTATACATATGTTGTTCTAATACAAAAATGAAGCAAGATTAAATAAAGTATTGCCGGTATAAAATAAAAAGAATCCTAATATGTTACGGGTCTGCTGTGACAGACTGGTGCCATCAGAGGGAGAATCAGATATGAAATTTAGAAATTTAGATTCTTAACTAAATTAAGCAGTGTCATCGACATAGTTGGATGGATGTGCTTGTTCTATTGTTTTTAACCCCTAATAGTTTTTTTGTGCAACACATTGTGAGAAATGGTATACCTTTCAAACATTTTTGCCATCACTCTCTACTGTGTGTTAAGTGTTTATCTTCCAATTTAGTCATGCGCAAGTCCAAGCATGCAGTGAGACAAATGTTGTCCTCCAACGTCCAAAAGAGCAGCAGATGGTAGATAGCTCAGGAGAATGGACAGACAGCCAGGTTCCACTGCAAACACATTAACTTCATGGGCGCACAAAGCTACACTCGGTCAAGGAGCCTGATTGGATTTGCAGGAACCCAGTGTTATTATTGGCTGTTCAGACATTCATCTGTAATATAATGACAGGGATATTGAGCTATTCTTCCTGTTAGGCGAGTATGACATCATAGTCTGGACAGGCGAGAGGATCATAACCTGATTATCTGATAAGAAAATGGAGACCTACCAGGGGCCTGACATAGCTCTGACTTCAGGCTAATGGGTGGTCCGCCCTTGTCCTTTAAAAAAAAAGGTTACTTAAATCCATGTTCATCCAAATTCAAAGTAAGTATCCTGGGATGTCACACCCACAACTCTCCAGTTTCTTCTTCTCTTACCAATGATTGAGCAAACTTTCACCCTGATTACGTTTTGAGAGGCTTTAATTACAAAGTGGTTGGTCACAGAGAGGGCCAAAGCATCTCATATTCCAATCCCTTTGAATGACTCCTCTTTATTTTCCCCCAAAGGAGGTACTGACCTTTTTGAAAGGCTCCACACCTCTTTCTAAAGATTAAATGGGTCGCCTCCTGTTTTCTGCCAGACACAATGAATTAACACTAAAGCAGGAAGGGTAGGTTTGTAAGAAAATGAACGAGGTCGAAATGACGTATTTCATTTTCAACTGCTCAGAATTCAGCCTGTTCTCACTCCCAACTCGACAAATAGGGGCAGCTTGATCAGTGGCCCTCTGCGTCAATTATGTGGTTGTTGTTAAGAAGGAACACAGATTATGTTGTATAAAGAGCGATAAAGTCCACCATGGCAGGAAATCCAGGTGGATGGTTGGGTCCAAAAACACCGAACTTTCACTCAGGAAACCTGAGTGGAATCCCTTGTGAAACCAAAAGTTGACTTACTTTAAGTTACGTGACTTTACGTAACTTGATTACTATCTAAATTAGAAACATAATTATTTTAATCCAAACCACAACCTTTTCCTACTCCCAACCAATAAGCCTCCTGTGAAAACAGAAGTTTACCTGGAAAAGAAAGTGTTTGCATTCAATTGATGGTAGAAGTGTTCCCAGAGCCTCACAGTTTGAAGCGTATGGCCACTGACCAAGCCGCCGTATTTGACGAGTTGGGGGTGACAACGCGTTGCACCGTGACATTTAAAACCATCTAACAGATCATTAACAGATTCATGTACTGTTAATGTGCATTTGCATGGGTGGCTCCATTGAGTACCATCGTTGTGGCATTGCGTCACGTTAATATCACATTGTCATTGATGTGAGCTGATCTAGTTGAGAGACATTCTTCACAAATTTCCTTCTGGACTGTATCAGGGCACTTAATTTCCACTTGATACGGCGTTCAGCACTCTGGGACTTGATCAATACAATTTAACATCCAAGGTTTTGTCTACTTAAATGACTAAGTGGTGCTTAAAATGTGTTACACTGGCATGACTCCAGTGTCAGATCCAATAGCAGTGTGTTCACATAAAGGACCTTAAATATAAACACTGGACAAGTGGCACAGCCTGTTTTCACTGAGATTTATGACACATACCATTCAAACCCTTCCATGCTTGGTTGACTCTCATCCCATCTGTCTTTCTAGTGTGTGGAATGAGACATCTGTAACACATCTCTACTGGCAGATTTATTGCTTGTTGCGCCCGACTTAATGGTGCACTTGACAGCTTTCTCTGGCTCAGTGAGCAGGCCGACTCCTGGAGAAACCCTCTTTGGATCCCTCAAAATGACTTACTGTGTTACCCTCTCAGCCCGGATTGGCCCATTGTATCAGATTGTCAATTTAAAGCCACTGTGTGTAGATGTTTTTTTTTTGAGAATGGCAGTTCATTAATGAGCAATATATGTTCCACATGCCACCATTTTTAAGCTTTCAACGGCATCCGACAGTCTTCTTCAACTCCATGACAACCGGGCATATTGCATCCCTTGAAAAAAAAAATGTAAGATGTTGTAAAAGCTTTAGAAAAAGCTAACAAATGGACCTTGAATTAAGTTTATTTTGTCAAGATATGAATTTATTCTGAAAGCATGTTTCTTAAGTTATGAAGAAAAATGACGCGATCAAGGTGAGAATTGCTGCAGTATATGTGATGTCTTTAAGGCCAATTATCTCAGTAATATCAGGTCAGTGGGGGCAATGTTACCCTACAGTCCGTAGCTCATAGTGAATGGGTAAAAGATTCTGGGCCAAACTTTCTTGCTTGAGAACTTTGGCTCTGCATGCCGTGTACTCTGCGATCAGCTGCGTAAACCACTGTGTCCCCTATACTGTGATGGTTAGGCATGAATACCCAAACCATGAGAGCCCCGGCTATGAGGGATTATCACTTCACTTTCAGCTTTTAACTGAATCCAACATAATCAGCTTGTTTGTATCTGCTAGAATCTAAAGGTTCAGGTCAGCCCTGCTTCTCAACGGTGACGAAATAAGCAAGACTTCATGGATGGAGTTATGGGGCATTCCATGCCATGGTAATATTAAGATTTGATATCTTACCCAGCTTAGAAAGTAGCTGAGATAGAGTAGCTTGTATCCATGGAGACTTCAGTGCCCCTCCAACTCATCAGTGAGAAATTATGCAACCTCCAGAGGGTTGGACTCATTCTTTCTTACTTGCAGCCCGGTTCTTTACGAGGACATTTGCTCAGGGGCTCATTATGCTAGAAAGTTTGACTTCCAAGCATTCAATTCAGATAAAATTATCCTCATCTTCCGTTGAGCTTCCACTTCACTGGGCCCATTAAGCAAGTCCACATATAGTTTACTTTAAAACGACCTACCAGCCCCTCGAGCCTGGATCTCAGACTCATTCACATGAGCTGAGGAAGGAAAATTAATTTACCTTAAAAAATATATTATCCACTATTTACAGACATCTCTTTCCCAATGTAAGTCTATGGGAAAAAGTATTTTTAGACCCAAGGGCATCATGTGACAAAGTTGTCATCCCACGGTTTGGCCACTATGTGTTTGCTTCAAATGGGGGCTTGGTTTCCCCTGTGTCCTTTACCCTCCAGAGTCAAAGTCTGCAAAGCCCCAAGGCCAAGCCTCCTGCAGTCAATGCAATTTTTAGATGAGAAAGGAAGAGAGGGTTTTAGCAGTATTTGAGGGTTGAGCTTTGCCTCGCACGGCAGCTGGATTCTCACAATGTCACGAGATAACGCAAGAATCATGGGATCACATATCACATCCACCCACAGTAATTTCAGCTACATTTTCCCCAGTAAGTAGCATTGCTTCATGCAATGCCGTCTTCAGGACAAAGAGACAAAAAAGGATTAAAGCATGTCTCTGAATGAAAATATACTTTGCTGTGATGACTTCATTGTAAGCTCTTAAAAACAAAACAAACTTAAGCCTGTCCGTTCAACCGATTAGTGCTTTCATTGATTTATTTGGAATATATTTAACCCCATAATAGCAGGCTACTCAATGAACTGCTCGCTCATTTTTCAAGTCCTGGCTATTGTTCTGCTGTCTTCACCGCCATCCACATGGCCAAAATCGCTGCTCCTACAAGCTTAAAGGGGCTCTGTGTCCCCCTGACCGAGAGGACAGCAGATGCAGCACACTGCCTGCTTGAAGCGGAGCCATTAATCACAGCAGTGCCGTTAATGAAAGGGACTTAACTCAGTGGAGCAAGGAAAGCAAAAAAATACGGACACCTCTTATTTAATTAAGAGGGAAAGCACAGATTGACAGTGATTGGCAGCACTGAGGGACCAAATGGAAGCAGATTGCTCTATTCATTTGGAGTCTTACAGTCACACACTTACAGGGAAGCAGTTGGAAACACAACATTGTTAATGTTCAAATGGAAGACAGATTGTGTATTCTTTCCTTAACATAAGCATCGACCGCCCATATTATCACATTGTTGCTGTTTCTATCCTCTGGAGGGTCTGAGAATCATTAACTAATTGCCTGCAACGAAAGAAGCTGTAAATGTAGACTATTCAGCGCATTAACAACCTCCAAATCTTGTGAGTTTTTCCAACTTAATTCAAACAGCACCCTATAAAAGTGAAACTGAATCTATTGATGTTTTGTCCAACAATAACCTGACAAGTGAGGACCATGTGTTCCGGGTCAGAGGCCACTGGGGGTGGGGGTGTTGGTACAGTATTAGTTTGCACATGGAGTCCAGAAAGAGCTCTTTGGTTAAGCAACAGATGCCCGGTGTCAAAAGTCACTGCGCGCCCCTTCCCCCCTCCCTCCTCAGACAGAAGGGAGATGGGGAGGGACAGACGGCCTCTGGGCCCCTTTGAGGGCCTGAACAAAAATACGCTGCCGGCTTTGTCTTCTCTGGAAACCTGCCGACTGGATCCCCACTGAAGTAGCTATGCTATAGCTAAGCTATTCCTAACCACATTTTTTGATGTAGTTAGTAGGCATATATTTGGTGGGTTCAGGACTTAAGATTTATGAATGTATAGGTTAAAAGCAAGGGGCAAACTTTTATTCTGAAATGCACAAGTGCCGTAAACCTGCATTATTACTCATGGCCAGCAGGCCGACCTCTGGTTCCAAAAGGAGTCTGATTGTATAGAAGTCTATGAGAAAATGACCCAACCTCTCATTTAATTTATTATCTCATTAAACATTGTAATAATCAGTTTATGGTCTCAATGGATAGGTCAAGTCTATTTCAATACAATATGTTTATTTAGTGATTTATGATTCCATTTAGAGTAAAATAGACGATAAAGTGGGGTATGCAAGTCGCTGCACCACGATATTTTCAGCATTTGGTTGTACGAAAAGTTACCCCAAGGGGTTGCCTGTTTTTTCCAAGCCAAAATGATTGTCCCAATATCACAGTTGAGTTAATTATGGACGCACCTTGTTAACCAAGCTAGCCTTATGGGAATAACCAGGAAGAAGCCGACAGCTGATCAGTTACACAGAAGTTACAGAAGTTATGTGGCAAAGGCATTTCCATATAACATTTAGGGCATCAATTCATTTTTTTTTTTAGGAAAGGTAGTAATATTTTTCTTTACATAATTGAGAAAGCTTTATCAAATGATGACGTTTACAAAACGCTTTTCTTATGCAATACTTAGAAATCTGTTAATGAAAACATGGTTGGAAAAACCATTAGGATACATTATTTTGTCCCAATTCCACTCATTTCTCAATATTTATGATGTAAAGTACATGGTCTGGTTGAAGTCTGTAAAAATATTCAGTTATTTATTGGTGAGCTCAAGAACATAAATCAACTCATCAGTTTCAGGAAAATGCAACATAACTCTGCTGTCAGTCTCTGGAATTTGGTTTCCCCCTCATGGGTCCATGCAGCGCTGATGATGCAGGATCAGTTGCTGTCCAATGATTAAGTTACATGTCAGTTTGTGAGAGTTCATGCTTAAATTTCTTTGTTCATTTATAATAAGCCAGTGCAGGCGTGACACAGACCAGAACTAAAGAGCACCAACATGTAATTGATTACCTTAGTCCTGACCAAATGAACCAAGTCAAAGTATCCTTACATGTTTAAAAACTTTCACTTTTCAACCAAAGACAGCACAGTTTTACACTTTACTTATTTTGACCAAATCCCTAATTCAATACTGACTTGGCACCTTACATTTTGAAAAATAAGGATTTACAGAAACGCTGCAAGTGGTTCAGGCAGTCAACTTGGACAGTAACCTTGAGTGTTCGAGTCAGAGAAAGTCTAATTAGGCTGATGGTGTTCATTAAAGTAAACTTTTAAAACTCATCACATCCACAAAGTGTGTCAGCTGATTGAAACCCAGGGATTAAGGCTGTGGGGCTGGGTGTCAAACACTTATACTTGTTTTAACAGTCCTGCTGTTCCTCCCAAAGACCAGTACTACCAGGAAACGTGTTGGGTAGTGCCGCTGATTACAGATAGAGGAAAATCAACAGTGGGATGTCTCTAAAAATATCCCATGAAGCTTCCTCTCCCGTATGACACAATGTCAGCTGGTTGAACTCTTCAACACTTTCATTACCAGCGTGAATACCAAACCAATTTTTTTCCAGGAAGAGGAGTCAAATTATAGCCGTGCTTTTCTTCTCCAGTCGCCACAACATTCTTTGATTTGCGTCAGCAGTAATTTTGCATAAACACTTTTTCCTGTCGCCACAATGACATTCTGTTGCACTACGTGCGATCTGGAATCTGATTGAGCAGCTTCTGTCTGTGGAAGAGGCGGAGATTGGCTTATTTTGATGAGCAGAGGAAGCGTTGAGGGGAAGTGGTGGTGTGGGGTGGGAGGGGCCATTCCAAACAGCTCAACTGAAACTGAGGTTGACCCCCTGAGCTGGACCTTTGCCACTATACTGCACTGAAACGTATTTTGATTTGCATGGCATGATTGCAGTTTGTTTACTTATAGGTCCAGGTTTAGGATTTAGGGGGATAAAATGGCACAAATGGAATATAATAATCACAACTATGTTTGCATTTGTGTATAATCAACAGAGAAAGAGGAATTGCTGTGTTTTTCGTTATCCTCTTCACAGAGTTGGCCATGTTGCACTGCCATGTTTCTACTGTAGCCCAAAACGGACAAACCAAACACTGGCTCTAGAGATAATCTTTAACTTTTTTACCATAGACTGTATAATAAGAAGTGGACTTAGTTATCGTGACATCACCCACTGATCTGTGGACTGCCGTTTTGAAGCCTTGAGGATTGTGATTTCGCCATCTTGATTACGGCCGTTGTCACAATGTTGTTCTACTAACCAATGAACGTTACCATATTTGGAATTGGGAGGATTTATGTAAAGATGCAGTTTACGGCTCTGGTAGGGGTAGCGATCTGTCAAACACAGTTAGCCTGGACTAAAGCACCCTCCGCTTTGTGGTCTATTTGACTCTAAATGAACCATAATTTACTAAATGAACATCATGCTGTATTGAAGAAGATTTGGAAATAGAGATTGAGACCATAACCTCATGTTTACAATGTTTACTGAGGTTTTAAATCAAGTGAGAAGTAGAGACATTTTTTCATAGACTTCTATACAATCTGACTATCTTTTGCAACCATAGGAGTCGCCCCCTGCTGGTCAGTAGAGAGAATGCAAGTTTTAAGACACATCCACTTTGGCTTCACTTGGCAGAACGAGAGGTTGACGCCGGGTTTTAACCCTGAAGGCTTCCAACACACTTGGATCAGGAGGGGTAAGCGGAGGGGTATTCAGTTGGTTGCAATCCCCAACCTCACCGCTATAGATCACTAAATCCTACAAACTGGTTCTTTAAGAAATGTTTTCTAATGAAAGTCAAATAAAAATTATAATCAGATCCTTGGCCTTTAAATGGTCATTTATGTTTTTGAGACTTTCCTCCCAGTAAGAATGACAGTGTCAGTCTTTTTAAGTAAGAGCACCAGAATGAGAAATGAATCAGCCAGCCACATTATAGAAATGTCATCAACCCTCCCACTTGCTTGCTGTGAATTTACAGGACAATAACCTCAATTCACACATAGCCTCAATGAGACATAACAAAGTATTCGTACTGAGGAGCTGGCAGGGTAAAGTCCATTTAATATTTGGTTGAATGATTTTGCACATTTGCATTCTCACATACAGGAACTCCGAGTAACGTCTGGAAAAGTTCAGGGTTTGCAGTGTGAAAGGGGCTTTAGACATCTTGTCTTTTTAATATGCCAAAAAGTAGGATCAAATGAACATTTGTTCTGACTGTAGGCATGTTAATGATAATCGTTGTGCATCAAAAATAAGTATGTAATAACATTGTGTGTTAAACCGCAGTATTTTCAGTGGTTAATTTACTGTACATGCACTGCCTCAGCAGTAGAATATATCACACCGGGATGGTAAACAGAGAGAAAGTCAATCTTTCAGATGGAACCTATCAATGGAACAAAACAAGTTCACTTAACTGCCGTTAAGACTTTGGGTGTACTTTAAATTCCACTTCCCATTATCTGTTGGAGAACCTTTGTAGCCACTTGGTCCAGTCAACAAGACACTTGAGAACAAAATGGAAAATGTAGAATTTCTAAGTCATTGAGTTCAAAGTTTCCTCTCAGCTTGAGATACAATTAAGTCTTTCATGTGTGTATCACCTGCGTTCTGACTTTAAATATCACTTCATGGGATCCAGAATTCTAGGAAGGTAATTAACTGCATGTAGTAAAACGGTAAAGAAACCCAAAGAATAAACAAGCTGCTGCTGAAAAGTGCAGAGGAGCCAGTAGGTTCACACATCAGTTACCATTTAAAAAAAGCTTTAAATTATGAACACAAAACCAACAGTGGCTTGGAATTCCCTGAGTGCAGATCTACGGCTGCACTTTATTTTCTTATTATTGAATTTGTGAGACAAAAGGTGAGAGGCCGTGCTGCCAAACCCACTCTAGGTCACCAGGGAACAAACCAGTCCAGGAAATTCCTGTCTGCTCCTCACAGGCATGCGTATTATGAAACCCATTCCATTTGAATGTGTCTCATTTCAAAACTAAGTCTCTTTGGTGAAAAACTATTTGTCAGTGTTATTTCAATAAAAGTGGCATGTTTTACAGACTTTAACAGATGCATTTTCTCTATTGTTTCAAAACCAATTTGGCACAATTAAACTATCACATATCTAACTTGTGGTTGTACAGCAAATAGTCCCGATACACAGATGTTCTCCAGACAGAGTTGGCTGCAGCAATGACAGAAATACTGCACTGGCATTGAGCTCCCTTCTACAAATGAAACCTCTGAACCCTCTCCTCTCAATCAGGGTGGGTGGGGTCCAGACAGGAAGTAGCTGCATTGTCTGAACAACATAACTCGTTGGGTTATCTCCCTGAAGGGTCAAGTAAACATCTCTTTGGCCAGCTCCAGTTAACCCTGTCTGGGACCAGTGAACCGCTGGGAAATAAAGAAGCTGGACAAATACAGAGCTGTTGCTGTCCTTAGTGTTAACAGTGTGTAAACACAATATCCTGCTCAGCTTCTCCTGCTGCCATTAATAGTGGAAAAATAAGCTACATGCTTTAGTTTTAAGCCAATTAATTTCTTCTCAAAATATTGTCAACATTTGCTGTGTTTTCGTGGGCAAGCTGAATGACTCAGTGGTTAGCGCAGTTCCCTGGTTAGGGATCTGTGCTAGGTTGAAAGGTTCAGGGTAAGATCGCTGTTACAGGCAGAGCTTCGTTCATATGAGAACCAATAAATCCTTACGCTCATGATCTACTGCTGCCAAGTCTTTGAGCTACATGGTTTACTTTTTTTGGGGCAATTAAACTTCTCATGAAAATGTGAACTTCTGAGCCTTTTCCTGGGACTTGTGTTGGATCAGTCTTCAGCACTACGGTCCCATAATCAGAAGTTCAGTCCTTGCTATGTAGTCTCCCTCATGCTCCTGACAGCTCTGTTCTGCTAACTGAATTTGGTTGATTCTGCTTTCACAAGACTATCCGCCTCACACAGGTGTATGGTGTTTGGACCATAGACAATATATAAGAAGTGGATTAGTCACCGTAACGTCACCCATTGGTCTGCAGACTACGTCTTTAAAGCCTCAAGTTCGACATTTTGGCTTTCACCATCTTGTTTCTTTGCAACCAGAAGTGACTCGAGTGGGTGGAGCTAAGTACAACTGTCAAGACAGTTTTTACCTTCATTAACTGAAAACACACTAAACTCATGTTGACAATGTTTACTGAGGTAATAAATCAAGTGACTAGTAGGGTAATTTTCTCATAGACATCTATGCAATCTGACGATTTTGCAACTAGACAAGTTGCCCCCTGAGGGCAGTTAGAGACAATGGCTTGTTTGTTGCTTGTTGGATGAAGAGTATGGCAATGGCTTGCTCCTGCTCCAGTACTCCACGTTGGCAAGTATGCCTTGGCGCTGACCATGAGCCGTGGCATCTGCGGGTCAAATCTTTCGGAGGGAGCTTTGTTGTATGCCACTACTATCCCTTTCTTCCCTCATTTCAGCACTCCACTTTCTACTCTCTATTGAAGGATGAATATACCTAGGTAACCAGGGTTACGATTGTACCACTTGGGGATTGCAAGAACTGTGGTTTGTCAGCTTGGGTTACTTGTGTTTACTTCGCCAAGTTTCTGTTGCTAGTGGGGATTGTTTGTAGACAAGACAGCAAATCCAGCTTTACAGAGGACTCAAATAGGGTGATTCAATACAGAAAATTACAGTTTTCAGCCTGCCTCAGCATTTGTTCCTTTTAACCATGAAGGTAATTGTTTCCTTAACTTAACCAAGAAGTCTTTGTTGCCTAAACTTAACCACACCTTAACTCTAGAAATAGCAGATCAGAAAACATACTCATAAGGCTAATTTTTGGAATTTTATTTGAGTTGTTTTGCACAGATTAGCTAAGGAGCTGTAAACAGATCACAGGTTTTTACAATCAGTTTAAAGCAACAATGTAAGAGAGAAAAATAGAGTGTTCTTTATTGTGCCATCACAATGTTTACTCATTAACTGCTAAATCCAATACTGTAGCAGCAGGAAAGAAAGATGTCAAGGCTCCAGTGGTTTTAACACTTTATCAACGAGTAATGAATGAAAAGCAACAAATGAACCTCTGATGCATAAGAGGCATAGAGACTTAAATTGGTGGGTAGTAATACATGGCATTGACCAGACCATTCATTTCTGCTGTCTGCGATAGAAATATCCCAAAAAGATTTCTAATGTAGCTTTGCTCTCAAAAGGAACTGGAGAAAAAAAACTCTGGTTCATGTCCAACTAGGAGGAAATCACTCCCACTAAATCAAGTGTTGCATTACATAAAATAAACATATATATCTTGCCTAAATGTCATATTAACTGTTGGCAAGCCCCCTTAGACTGAATTAAATCTAATTTTCAGCCCTGATAAGAAAAATACAAGTGTAATATAGTTGCTGAAAACATTTCATAAACACTGCCCATTTCCAATCCTCAATCATTTAACAGAGAAATGTATTTGAAGCATGTTTGGCTCTAAGGCTCCTTCAGTGCATTAATAAAGAAGACAAATGCGCAAAGAGAAATTCAACATATGGCTTTTCTTTTGATCTGGGACACTAAGTGTAGATGTATGCAACGGAACCAGCCTGCTTTAACAGTAGAAACAGAGAGACAAGGTTTGAATTTATAGTTTGAGGAAAACTGGAAAGTAAGTCAGTGGTAGTGACCTTAGAAAACATTACAATTTTGCAGGGTAAGTTGGTGGTAACAATGTTAGTGATGACATGACATATATAATTGTAGAATGTACATTTTTTTCATCTGCTTAAGACATTTTTAACTAGTTTCATAAACTTTGTTTATTGTTGGATCTGCTGGCTAAGGAAGTGTATCATTTAGGGAACTCAGATACAGTGCATTTAGGGAACTCAGATACAGTGAAATCAGCTCTTTTATTGTAATTTTATATTTCACCTTTGTGTTTCAGACCTGTGAGTATCCGACTCCTCGTGTTTATTGCTCTGTATGACTTTGTTTAGGTGATGTTTCAAGATCCCAGTTAATGTAGTGCAAATTCTATGTTAGCATATCAAATCTGAGATGTATTGAAATGTTTTTTTATTGAAGGAGATGACAATGATTTACAAAACTTTCAGGACTGTGTCATCATACGGTAAGTGAGCGAGCAAACGTAGCAGGGGAGGATGAGCGAGCCAACAGTAGACGAGAAATAAAGGTGGATGAAAAGAATACAGCCCAAGAGGATGTTTTGTTATCGAGGTTCAAAGCAGAGACCCCAGTCATGGATTGTAGGTGGCTGCTGCTTGAGGCTGCGCACTGAGCAGCTACCTCATTAGCATCGCAGCTGACAAAAGCCGTGCTTTTAATGAATCTCTTTCTGTCAATGCATTAAATGCCAGAAGAGTATGCAATACACGGATCCCCTCGTCTTTGATGTACGTACACTGGCTGCTCCACCATGTACCATGTGGCCTGAACTGACAATGGCAGTCCTACATCAAATCTCATTAGCGGTGACTAATATTCTTTTCATCTTCCACGAAAGGCTTCCATTGTGCCAGCGCTTAAAAGTGCATTCCTCAGCTCCCACTTGTCTTCTCTGTGTCTCAGAGGGAGGAGGGGGGCAGGGACGGAGGTGAAAACAGTGTAGGAAGAGCAGATTACTGCCAGAGTTGATTAAGTTCAACTTCACCTTCCCATGCATGAAGAGATTACAGCAGTCCCATTGTGCGTTTGATTAATTTTGGAAAATGAATATGCAACCCTAACAAGACACTGTGGCAACTCTGGAGCACCACTTGCATAATGAACTGATCCATTAAAAACACTTGAGATAAAATGGCAACTTCAGAAATTGTTTCTGAATGGCGGGACAACTTGTAGACCAGTGAAAAGCTCTTATCGACGTACCGACCGACCAATCGGCCGACCGACATTGCCCCCTGGATATTAAATATATGCCCAAATAAGCCCCCAGAATGGCAAAAAACTTCTTTAGATAATTTTGATGATTTATAAAGCTGTCAAATGCCATCATAAGATAATTTCATCACAATATGAGTCAGCGGAAAGTTATTGACTTCACTGAATTATCACATCTTCTTATCCTGAGTTTGGCCCCAGAAGCAGACTTGTAATCTGGTCATTCTGTCAAACATCAGAGAGGCCATTGGAATCATGACTGTCCACAGCCACCAATGACCAAGACTGAGCCAGCAGCCCCCACCTTTCACAAAAACAATGCCCCGTTAAATTGCAATGTCTGGTAAACGTCATTCAGTGTAGTTAAATATGGTATACGACTGCTATTGATGGTGTAATGTCGAGTGTACCAAAGTAGTAGTAGATTGATAGATGTCAGGACTATGGGAGTTATAGAAATTGAGAAGAGAAGCTAAGGTGGTTCTATGCCAATGAAACCAGAAATAGTTAGCAATGTTATTCAAGTGAAGTAATCAATTGAAAAATACTTTAATGCCAGTTATACCTGACTACTTCGAAACTAACAAAGGAGGTTAGATTTATGGATAAACAGTGATCACAATGAGAATAGAAAGTAATGGGAGGCTGAGAAACTCCAAAGTATCCTGAAGACAGACCCGAGCCCTGGTAGAAAAAGTGGAATGAGGCAGAATACTTGTGCACAAGACAGAATTAGGCACCAATATTCACTAATAATCATAATCACTAATACAATTGAATTATACATACAAGGTGCAGATTTGGCCTTATGCTGACACCAAATATAAGGTCATACACTCACCAAAATGAATGGAAAGCATCCTTTAGGGACCATAAATATCCAGTAGAATTTTCATGTAAATCAAGTCAGTAGTTGTTGAGATATCTTGGACCAAAGTGTTAGATGGATGTCCTGTCACAAACAAAATAGAACACCACACAGAGTGGACAACCAGTGACACCACAGACATGTTAAAAATGTCAGGCAGCTGGCCATGACAGTGTGTAGGTTGAGGCAGGACAACATTACAGACACAGAACAAATGTGGTCTGCTGAACATTTTCACAGTACACTTGTTTGTTTTGGAATCATCTTCCAAAGTCAGATAACAAACGGCATCTGGCACTACAGCAAACAAGTATTTAACTAAAAGTCAGTCAGTTTCTTCCATTAAGAGTGGCTGTTGAGCCTGTGGTGAAATTTAGTAAGTGTGCTGTTTGGGGTCTGTCTTTTGAATTTCCTCCAATGAGCCCATTTCTCTTAATTACAATCTTTTCAAAATGACCATTCATTCAACTATTGCAGTTTATAACCTGACTTCTAAAATATTTGGAGGAAATTGCACAATAGTAATCTTGTTTCAAAAAGCCTAACCTTCACCCCAGCATTGTTACTGAGGTTACTGTTGTCATTCTCCACTAATAATAAGTTTAACTTTCTAGTATTTCTGGTGCAGACAAGCGCGGGTAGCAAGTAGTTTAATCGATTTAGAATTATCACGTACATCCCTGCTGTGCATATTTCACATATGTTTCCTCCCTTAAATCCCTTCCTGATTACAGAAACCTTGTTTCTTTTATTCATGATGTTAAAGAAATCTGTGCACGCTGAGTGAGAACTAAAAACAACTGGGACCGAAGTGGGAGAATAACTGGCAGCCTGTAAACACATTCCCAGGCGGAGGTAAATCTATTTTGTTTCCTTTTTCCCCTCCCATAATCGGACGTGAAGCCTCTACCTTCAAATGTGCTGACCTGTAAAATCCCAGCTGTGGGCCCCGCGGTGCCCAACACAAACTGGGTCTTTCCCGTCCAAACTGAACGGCCCGGGGTAACATGCCATGTTTTGCTGCCGGAAACCAAAGAATGTTTGACCGCTGAGCCTGGCATCCAATGGCAGACTGCATCCGTTTGAAGTGTTCCCCTTCCAAGGCTGCGGCCAAAGCAAATAAAAGCCGACCGCTCTCGACGACCTCCATCAAACACATCACTCAGAAACAGCTGTTACCATTTAGCTGGAAAAACCACCCGACATTCCTCCCCTCAGAATGTATGTGAGATAGCAATCAACGCACACATTCTTTCAATGTGGTTACACTTGCAATTTCTTCTCCTCGCAAGTGTAAACAGACCGGGCCACCACGCTGACCGGGTTGGAGTTATGACCTCAGATATTGTTTTGTTGTTTCAAACATTTCGACACTGTGATTATGTCGTCTGGTTTGTTATGCTTTCATCCGAGAATCTCTGAAACTCCCAGAATGGCTGCTTACAGTTTTAGAAAATGTTTGCTTATCGTTATTTACAGAAAGGTTGGTGCTGTGCAGTGCACACAGTGCAACAAGGTGTAGTTATTTCATTACAGAAGAGGAATATGAGATGTTGTTATAGTACTGTATATATTGGCAGATATGCTGTAATTAATTGGAGCACATAAACATAGGCTTCATTTGTATGTATATGTAAGTTACATAAGCTACATTTTTCATCTGTGTTTTTTTTAGTAAAGTTAAAACGCTTTCTCCTATCTTGTGTTTACTGTTACTGTCAACTTTGATACGAAAGTTTGTTGTGTTAGTGTAGAATACTGTAACCTTCCAAATATAACCATATTTTTTCAGATTGCTGCCTGTTATGTTATGAGAAAAAAAAGAATATTGGGCAATACATGTATTCTGTCTAACTTGGGCTCAGCATATTATTATCCTTAATCAATAATCCAATTTTTTATCAATATTCAAAATGGATGTAACAAGCTAAGGTCAACTAAGGTCAAACAAATGCCTCAATGAACCAACATATTGCATTTACTTATCCAGGGTTTACGTTTTTCAGCATACCAAAAATAGCACTGCATTTAAATGTTGGTGTTTTTGGTTTTTTTAAGATGTTAGGACTATCTTTAATTATTCGCACAACTATAACCTGCCACATTGATATTCTTGCAGTTGGAGTAATAATATACATTATATATATATATATATACAGCAACTCTTTGAGGCTGTATAGGCACAGTAGTGCTTTGATCTAAATAATAGCATCAGCATACCAACATGCTTACAGTGACAATGCTAACAAGCTGAGGTATAGCAGGTAATATTTACCACATTCACCACTTATCATAGCCTCTTAGCATTAGGGTTATGCAATTAGACAAATATGTCGACGATTGGCTGAATCCATCCCCGGTTGGTTTAGGGGTCGGTTTTTTTGTCTTTTAATTCTGCTTATATAATGGTGCGCCGCAAATACACCTTTGTGGATATATAGCAGATTGTTGATAGCTGGGCTGACTTTGGCCAGTTGGAAAGTTTAACATATTGCTCAACCCAAGTTGCTAACATTTGTTGGCCCTGTACCAAAATATTGGACAAATGAAAATGAACCGACGATGGCGTTAAATTAAACTTCAAGAAGTCACCAAAGTTATGAAAATGGAATCTGAAAGGGCATGGATCTCTGTACCAAATAGCATGGCAATAGTTGTCATGATGTTTCACTCAAAACCAAAAATATCAACCTGCTGGTGATGCTAGAGGAAGTCAGAGGATCATTAAAGATTAGAATTTGTCTGGCTTAAAAACCCTGTCTCTGCCAGACTGAGATTTTTTTCTTCTTCTTTTTAATGAAAGGTTAAAGGAGGAAGTGGCCCCTTCACAGAGTCCCCACTTCCCATTCTGCTTTACTTTCCCTGGCTATTCAAATGTCAGACCGATCTCAGCCAAGCATATTGGTCTTTTGGCATCTATTGTACGTGCATTTGCTGAACATTGGGTTAGAAAAAGTCTGAAGAAAAATCCCGTCACTGGGGATGTACGACTAAGCTGAATCCTCGCTAATGCAACTTTAATGAGGAGCGCTTCGGGAGAGAGAGGATGTGTGGCCCAGTCAGCTGACGGCTGGAGAGGCACACTGCACGTACTACTGCTGTGCATTGGTTAGAGGCCACGAGAAAGAAAGGCTCCAAACTCTAAAAGAATTGAGATCTGAAAATATCATAGACACTAACACTCACATGCATAAGTAATTCCATGCAGACATCTGTTTTTGTGATAAATCAAAAATAAGTGTAATCTGGGAGAAAATATGTTTCCCTCAAAATGTTATTGACAATGCAGGTTTGTTGTATGGGATCTTCATTTTTTAGGGGTTCATGCTGTAAAGAAACACACATAGGTGTTGTGTGTACATTGATAGCTAGTCTAAACACCTAGTTAACACCTTGTTGGTATGTTGAATTTAAACACAAATTCAAATCACTGAAGATTGAAATTAATCACTTAATGATCTGTCTTTAAACCTTGAACGTCACGAATGAACTCTAGCCATTTACCCCTGCTTCTATACTTTATGCTAAGCTAGGCTAACTATGTGCTGACTCCAGCTTTGTACTTGAACCACAGACATGAAAGTGGTATAAATCATTTCATAGCAATCTCGGTAAGAAAGCCAATGGGCAAATGTCAAAACTTTTCCATTTATACTGCAAAATTTTGACTGGTGTTTGTTTATTCAGATTTCAACAATCATCAAAAACAAAGAAAAGGAAATCTCCGCGTGAATAATCACTATAAAACATCTAGAAGCTGTATTTGCAAACATCACACAGTTCCTAAAAATCACTGTGGATATTGGCACTCTGTTGGATTATTGTTTTGGAGGAAACACAAATATATTTTGCTTCCAGAAAAGCTTGGGGTAGTTGCTCTGCCTTCAAAAAACAATCATCTGTGTGGGAAGGGAGTTTATTTGGATCGTTGCCGCGCTTACACAACCTGATGAGACTGTACTTGTTGTGTGTACAAATTACGATCTATCAACTTTCTTCCAGGCAACAGCTTTTCTTGGAGCCACATGTCTATTTCTAATTCCCAAATACATTACATTAGTGAAATGCACTACAAAAAGGTGAAATCCACTACATTTTTATCATTATTTGAGGTAAAAAAAGATTGACATTTGGATGTCAACAACTTTATTGGCAACTTAATTAAATTTAGTTTGACACCATTTCGGGTGGAGCCACAGCCCTTACTCAGCCTGAATTCCATCAGGATGTATCCGAGCCGACAGAGAGCAGCTGAACAAACACCCTTTCATGTTGTAACTGAAACCCCAAACTCATCATTCACAAGCCTGGATAAAAGACTCACGTGTGATTTAATGCCAGGCTGGAGCTCTGCCAGAGACCAAACAACGGGCAACTCATTAAAAAGCAACAATATATGACACTCAAATGGTGATTTGGCTCATTTGATCATGCATTTTGGTGGACTGAGCGGTGTGTGCGGCTACAGATCAGCATGCAGGTCCGGCAGCGGGTTGCGGACACAGTTGACTGCTCCCTTGCTGGAGGGGAGGGGTGAGTCGACGGTAGATGGCCTGAAACGACCAAATGGCCTGTCTGTGACCCACAGCACATTCCCCCCCCCATGGTCGACTGGTTAGTGCTTTAGCGTTTTACTTGTCAAGGACAGATGCATACTGACATGCCTGCACAATGGTGCTTTGACTCATTGTGTTGGACGGCAAGGCGCACAGACCGACCTGGGGGACAACCTGCAGTCTGGAGCGATGCAGTAAATACCTTCACAGTCTGAGAAGCCAAACATTTAATCTACAGTAATCGACTCGCTGGCCATGATACCCAGAGAGGATCGATACTGTGGGAGGAAATCAGGGGAAATGTTTCTATAGACCAGGGGTGTTGAATATATGGCCCACTGAATGACTTTGCAAAGTGTAAAAATTGCAGATTAGTTTTAATTATTCAAAGAAATCCACTCTTTTATTTTTATTTTTATTGCGTCTCGGTCGACGGCTCGTAGCTAAAGATGCTAACAGCGCTAACAGTGTTTACTTAAGGGGGAACTGGAGGTTGTGGGCTACGCTTCTGCAATGAAGCTGACGGTGTTAGCAGCTGTAACTGCTGTACGAGATCTGCAGTGAGCTAGCCAGTTGGGCATGCTCACATGAACTACCATGCATTCAAAGCACACCCGGGTTAATGGACAGGAAAGTCAAAATCCCTGCAGTGGCTAGATAATGTCATGGTGTGTTTAAGGCTACCACAGGGTAATGCAACCCTGGCACTGGGGCCCCGAGAAGGAATCCCGGGATCTGGACACAGCTGATATGAATCAACGGCATCAGATGGGTCTGCTGAGATCAGACCGCACTTCTTAGAAACTGACCGAGGAATAAGTCTTCAGCGACATGCTCTGTTTGTCTCCAGCTTGCTCTGGCTTGCACAGTTCCGTATGGAATGTTGTATTTCCTCATGCTGGTGATGGGTCAGAATAACACCGATTCCAGCCTCTGAGTGATTACAGCTCTGGGTCCACCACAATCCTGCTGCCTCTCAGAAAGATGGAGCAGCTGTAAGGCCAAACTGTAAATAAGATACAGCAGGACAGCGATGGGAGACAACAGCAATGAATATCATTATTCTGATCACTGACTGTACCACCCGCGAACGTAACCCAAAGCTATGATAGTCCACACAATTTAAAAATGCTAGCGGTGAAAACAAAAGGATGCCGTTATTGGAATTTTGAGTTTATCAATGTACACACAATGTACACACAATGTACACACAACTTAAATATCTCAACTATTGGATGCCACTGTTGTGCATGGCCCCCAGGGGATGAATTATTATGAGTCTTGCTATTCTATTCCTCTAGAAGCACCAGCAGTTTAAAGGTTTCAGTTGTCAATTGAAATACCTCAACTTCTTCTAGATGGATTGGCTTAACATTTTTGAACTGTCATGGTTCCCAGAGGATGAATTCAAAGAGATTTAAAGCCTATAATTTCCTTTTATCTTTTGGCACAATCTTACCAGATCACGATCACCACATTTTTAGGATTTCTTCCTAACATCTCATGTTCCATCACCTTCAGGTCATAATGTATAGGGAAGCACAATTGGGGGGTTCTGGTGAACAATCAAAGTCCGGCTCCTGATGCCCTGTCTGGCTTAAACCAGTGTTTCCCAACAGGATAGTCCCCTGGATGGTGAGGATGCAGCAAAAAAGCATTACCCACAAAGCATAGCAAACAAGACCGGGTCGGTGTTTCAAGACGGCTCAGGTGGGTTGCCTTTCAAAACCACTCTACTGTGCGCTAACCCTACCTGTTGAGAAGGTAAACATATTTTGGTTCATGATGATTTATTATTTTTGTATCTTTATATTTGACTTTTATAAGTGATCATTTTGGGGATGCGAAGTTAATAGCGCTGCCTATGACTGAATCGAAATACTGGAACAGATGCATTACTCTAATCAAAAATCGAATTTGGCTGGACTAGATAATATTATGAATCCTTGCATCTTATCTAACATGCAGTATCAGATTTACAGTATGGTTGGGGACAGCGTGAGTCAATGTCTGGGTTGGGGGTGTCCTTCACCTTATGTTGTTGCCATCTTAACCTGATCTCAGTGTCAAAAATGAGACAAAGCTGTGCGTTTTGCTGAGCCAATCTTTTTCCATTTCATTTAAAGTGTCCTACTGGGTTTTTCTCACAAGGCACTGAAGATGCAATTCTGTTCTACTGTGTAATTTCAGAGTCTTGTGTGTGCTATGTGAAAGCTTGATGGGATGAAGCTATAGAGCACTGAATTAACTTTCAGCCACCAGGAAGGATCCTTTGTGCTCTCATCTCCAAGGAAACCTGACTTATATTTGGCGAACAAATAGCCAGCTCGCACAATAATGGGAAATAAATGAAGCTGCCTGAGATAAGAAGAAAAGATTTCCCTTCTAGGGACATGGAAATACAAAGAGTTGGTAAATGATGGCAGCTTTGTGTTCTGTTGAGGACATGTTGGACCTCTTGCTGTTAAAGTGTAGGCCAATCATTCAGAAAAGTGACTGCTGTGAAAATGCACGTTGAATTTATGCTTTTTCGACAGATGTGCATGTCATACTGCTGGGGCATATCATCACTTTCAATTTCCCTATTTAGCTTTTCAGATCTCTATGACAACCGAACATTAAATAAAATCCAAGTTTTTTCAAGAACTTATGAAATCATATGAATTCAAAACTGCATAAGGAAGAATCTCCCTTTTATCAGGGCCACTTACAAATATCTATCGATATTTTACTCGACTACTTAGCTTCATAAAACTTGGAAATACAAGTGTAACTACAAAAACAAACCAATTTACTGTAGCTTACATTCAATGATAACTACATTCAATGATTCTTAATCCCTTTTTTTAAACAGGTCATTGTAAGTTTGACCATGTTAAAGGCACGATAAGCAGGATTTGCCAAATGCAGTTTGTGAAACAACATTCAGAGTTGGCCCCTCCACCCCGGCTCAACTAGGGTTAGGGTGCTTTCTAGCGGTGATGGTCACCTCCAAGTTGACTTTAGTTTCGGAACAAGCTTTGTCCATTCGCCGTTTTCGCTATATTTGTTTTTTTGCGTATTTCCGCCAATTGTTTTAGCTTCCTGTTGGATGCGTGCTGACGATCTGCCACTTTGTCATTATGTTTTCTAGAGGTTGACACCCAGAAACGTCCCAAACACGGTAAAATAAGAAAAAACAGGTAGAGAGTAGGGTCTCTGCAGACACCGCCACACGCTTTAGGTGGTTCATATGTGAAGATTAAGAAGGATTATTTTTAGGTATACATTGTTTTTTAGGAAAATCCTACTCAATGTGCCTTTACAGGAGTGCAACACTACATTGATGGCTTAGTCTTTGAAAGACAACTTTACCATGTTTTAAACTAAACTTCCGGCCAGATCTTACACATTGCACGAATGCAACTAGTTAATATCCCCCCCCCGCTGTAACATGTTGCCCCTGGAACTGTTTCCTTCCAGGCTGCCATTGTTTAACATGTATATCATAATGGAATGAACAAAAGAAATGCAGAAAAACTTGAAACTTGCTTAAGATATGTAGCAACCTTACATTTGTTTTCCACCAATTCAGTTTTTATGTAGTCATGCAGTTTATCACAGGGGATTTTTTAATCACTCGTTGATGCTTTAACTTCTTTGAACGCACGACCAAAGAACAAAACATACCCTGTCTTACCATGCAACAACATCAGAACCTTAACAAAAAGATAAAGGCATCAGAATGTCCGCTGTGATAAGTAACCTACAATAAAAACATTTCAAGTTCATGCTGAACTGGCCTGAGCCGAAACCAGTGGCTGTCTATGGGATGTGGAAAATGGGCACAAGAGATGTAAAGTACACATGACTTCAAGTGAATCGGTTAAAACATGCAGAAGCACTTCCTCTTCTCTGCATCATTTCGTATGACATCACAGACCACCCAGGCTAGTAAACATGCTGCTGCTGTGTGCTCCATAATGCTATTAGACTAATGGTGTCAAAGACATAAAAGGGGGAGCTGAAGAGAAAAGTGGGGGTTTGGAGGGAGTGCACACACTGCTCTGGAGGACATCCTGTTCCAACACAAGACAACAAAGACAATGTAAACATTTGGCCCCTGCTATAATGGCATTAATGTAGGCTTTCTAAAGTTAGAGCCTGACTTGGAACAATGGTAATGGCTGCCTGTGTTCAAGCTATAGACTGTATGTAAGAAGTGGGTGAAGTCACTGTGACGTCACCCATTTGTTTGTGGACTACGGATTTGAAGCCTCAAGGTCAGCATTTTGGTGGTTGCCATCTTAGTTTTTGGCCATCGCCATCTTGTTTTTTGGGCTTAGCTATTATGTTTTTTGGAACCCGAAGTGACACGAGGGTTGAGCTAAGTAGTACAACACTTTACCAGACTGAACCACTGATTTTTATCAACATTTTAGAATTGATTTGTTTTCTGATTCACAACCTAAATTCACTAGCGAACCACAAAAAAAGTTGCTTTCAATCGTTGGTAAGATTTTCTTTTTAATCTGTATCATATAAAACATTATAGTCTATGTACAAAATGATCCAATCAGATAATTGAGGCAGCTTCTTGTATATCCCGTAGTGGCCACTATATTAGGGAACACCTGTACAATCTAATGCGTTCTAATACAGTATTCTACCATAACATCCAGCTTTACAAAGTTTATAATATGTAGATTTTTTTTTTAACTTGAATTCAATCATATGTTTAAGCTCTGAAGTCATAGTAAGTGATGATGTTGTTCTGGACTGCAATTAACTTAGAGGGGTTTCTAATTTCACTGCACTGAAAATGCAACCTCTGGGTCAAGTTCACATTATTTTCATTTAAAAAGACGAGTGGCTTGGTTTGCATGCTTGCATGCTAGAGTATGCTCGTGGTTGTTAAGGTAAAGCATCAGACAGAGTTGAGCTTGTGTGTGAAGTTTGGGAGTTCACGCCTCAGAGGGGGGCGTAATGCTGATGATGAACTGGAGGCTTTAAAGGCAGCGAGAGGATGGTGCTGCAGGCTCTGTTAGCTGTGGCTCTCTGACAGCCGTGGCTTACGCTGCAAAACCTAACTGGGCTGCTGACTCTCTGCTCTCTCTGCTCTGACACACTGACCGCCTGACGGAGAAAGTGAGAGTGCGAGAGAGACAGAGACAGCCTTTTGAAGGCTTGTCAAAGGTTTGGCGTGTTACGCTCTAGCCGCATTTCCTGTGACTTGACTCGCTTGGAATCACTGTTTTTTTTTTTTTTTTTTACATTAGCAGAAGTTGTGGACAGTACCTTATACTTCTTTTGGTACCACCTCGGTCGAGGTTCTAAGCAAGCTGAGCCGATATTAGAATATGAAGATTAAACTCTGCAGACCACTGGTAGGTCAGTGGGAAAAGTCACAAGCACGACAATTAACATCATGAACATACGCAACATTTCAAAAACAGCCTACCATCAATAGCGACCACAATTTTTTTACTGTCACAGCAGATCACGCAGCGTCGCCATGACAATCAGAGAAGAAGTCCGACTAAACTTAGAGAATACTATTTGCAGTTGAAAATGAAGTAGGACAGGGTGAGCAAAACTGTACCGTGTTGTAGAATTTGGCATATGTGAGCATGTTTTTATATATTTTGCATCACAGAGTTCATACAGTACAGTGCTTGTTACAAACACTTAAGAAGTATCATGTGCATAATAATAATAATTCATCAATTAAAATCTGAAATCTGTAATTTCGTGTTGTCCACTCTCTGTAGCAGTAAAAGCTGAAATTCTGTTGGAGCCATATCAAAGGTAGTAAAGTAGTTGTGGACAGTTGTGTGGAAGGATGCCATGTATTTAAAATCGAGGAAAAAAATTTAACAGACACCCCGCCTAAAAAATTGTGACAGCACCGGGCTTATGCTGCTGGTTTTAATGTGTGAAAATACAAACATGGTGTGAAGCTCTTCTCTGGCACCGCTCTGGAGCTGTTTTGACTTCATTGGCTCTGTCAACCAGAAGAGGTGCGACTAGACACGCCAGTCAGCATTTCTCAACAGGGAACATTATGGCGAGCAAGATTTGTTTTACTCAAGCATACAACTGGGAATATGTATTTATTAATTAAAAACAATAAATTGGGCTTCTACATTTGAATCTGTTTTGAAGAGTTAGAACAGATAAGAGCTGAATGTAGTGCTTCAGCCTAGTTAATAAGTATTCACTTCTTCCACAGTAACTTCTCTGTTTTACGTGGCAAAAAACAACACTCATTTGTAGTCCAAAGCAAGCAAGTAGATGTAAAATTAGCCCGAGACTGCTTGCGTGTCATACATGAGTGAAATAAGTGCAAGAAATACCAACTGGTCCGAACCATCCGTTACCGAAATTCTTTTTCCCAAAATGATGCTTCCATACAACTTAACTACATTCTCAATTATGCATCTGGGGAAACATATTTCAAAAAACGTATCACACAAACATGAACTTACGTGGAATTGTGACAGGGAAACCATTGGATATGTTATACTCCATGCAGATTTCTTTTTGCGGCGAACCGGCATTCTCAAAGCTACTCAAAGTTCTCTATTTTTTCTCTGTCCATCCACATAGTTAGAACATGTTCTAACCCTAACTCTCACATTAGGTAAGACACAACGTTTTGCATTGACAACTTGTAAATTAACATCAACTTATTAACATAAATCAGTTGTTCTGAACGGGTCGGTGTCTCCTAGCCAGGGCCCAGCTTTAAATTGTGAACTGGTCCTGTTCAGTTCCAGGGTCTACATTTCTGGGTCTTTGGGGTTGGGCACAAATTGTTGAGACCTTTATGACCTCCACCCCAGAACTTTCCTCTTCTACCTTTGTTCATTGTTCCCCTTGACCAACACCTTGATAAGGTACCTTAAAATCCAATGGTCAGTTTTTCATGAAATTTAGACATTCATGTGCGCCAGGGGATTAACCAGTACACCAACAACATCAGGTCAACTATAACACTATGTCACAGTTTGACGAATACATTCATACTACCATGGGGATTTAACCTTCATTATAACAACCACTGGACCTCGTAAATCCCCTTGGACACACTTTACACTTCGAGCCCAAATATTGTTTTGGCTCTGTCATGTTGTGGTGTGTAATAAACTTTGCAGTCTCTGGGGGAAACACCTTACGGCCATTTATTGTTTGTATGTCTGGATAACTGAATGCCTTGATTATTTTCAATTAAACCAAAAGGAGACTGGGCTTTTCAATATGAAGGAATAATAAAACCTCACCACAATGTCTGTTTTTCCACTTCTTACCTTGGATAATTCAGCTGGGTTTATAAATGGGCCATGTTTCTCAATCACAGCGGGATATTTGTCCTCAAATAAGTCAGGACGTTATTGTGCACAAAGGACCTCCTACTGAGAGCAGGCACTAGATAAACCATACAAAATCATTATTCAAGGCCTAAAAATCAGGTTCTTTGCCGGGGTATAACATGAGGAATCTTAAGCCCCCTATCAAACTGCTGGTTGTTTCCACAGTCAAACGCTCCCATTGTGGTGAGGAGGGTCCTGATCCGTCTGAGGGTGATGGGAGAAGCCCTGAGGGCCTGGCTCAAGCAGAGGACAGTGCGTGAGATTTCACCCCATTCCCAGCTCACAAACCTTGCTCCTGATATTCAGACAAAGAGCATATCTGATGTGAGACAGACAACCAGTGAGGCAAAGACAAGTTCAACTTTATCAAGTTAGACTCAGCATCGTCATGTGGGGTTCAGGGAAATTAGGGATCCTTTAGGAGATCTCAGTAGGTCAAGGAAAGTTTATGACAGTTTTTTTCCCCCAGAGTTAAGTAAAGTACAAAAACTTCTGGTTGGTGATACAATTCTAAACTACACATGCTCCTCATAGGACAATACCAGTTGGTCTACCAATTTAATACAAATTGTTTATACTTTAGTGCTGAGTTTATTAGGTACACCTGACTTAAACTAATGTATTCCAATACAGAAACATCACCCATTTATATCAATGAAGCTAGACTAATTATTAGGAACACCTCTTGTGTTGTGTCAAGGAATACAATTCAACAAAACCCTTCTACATCCTACGTAATACCAATTAATTGGAAAAACAACTTAACATTATGATCTTAATGAAAGTGGGATTTATTGCATTTCTGTCAATCGTATGTGTCCATATGGGTCATATTTTGCAAGCAGATACACGATTCCCAGTGGCAGGAGCCAGAGATGAAGTCTCAGCTTTAGTTCACATCTCAGTTGAGGGTTAGGGTCTCAGTGTCCAACCTGCATAGAAGTTTAGTTACTTGTACCTGATGAACTGGCTACTGAGTGTAAACGCTGGTAGGTAATTCAGCTCTTACTTTTGAATTATGATGTCTAATGTGATGGATCACACTCCTTAAGCCTGCATTTTTTGGTAAACGATGGCAGAGCACTGGTATGCCCCTTTAAAATGACACTTCAAATTGTCTTGAAATTATACAGAATATCTAATGAGGAGGCCTATGAGAAAAACATTAAGCTTACTCTTATAAAACACTTGCTCGCATGCAAATTAAATAAATGATAAGTCACTATCTTTAGTCATGGTGAGATTATAAATTAGCACATTAATATTGCTTTGGGAGCTACTTTGGCTAAATATTGACCAATAATAATAAACTCGCAAATCAAAAATGTCATGTTTGAAATCAATACACACTCTCTTGTCACCTTTGACTGAAAACAGCGAACAAAAATCGATCGTGCTGTGATATTTCCGCTTTTTCACAAAGCAGGACGATTTGGATATATGAACTGTGACCTCTTCAGGCTTTTGTTTGTAGAATAGTTGCCATGGAGATGACACACTTGCTTTTTTAGCTTCATGATACTGGGTGAATAAACAGTGAAAGGCCTTTTGGGGTATTGGTAAAAAAGTGGATTTAAATTTCACAGTTATTGCTTGGTCTCTGGTAAAAAATGGTATTAGAAATAAACATCACCATCATTTTCCCCATTTCACAGCCAGTTTTCCATGCTGGCTACGGGAATCGGTGCACTTCTGATGCAAAATTGCCCTGTTCCAAGTTTTTTTTTTAATGTGGTCTTGTTGATCCCTTGAATCTGGGAGTTATTAGTTGGTGGACATTGGTGGATTAACTAAGAGGGCAGAGCAGCTAAAGAATTAACGGCTAAAGGTTTGCTGATATCAGCCAAAGCCAGAAAAGCTGTCACCCTGATCTGCTCAAACCTTGTGAGTAGAAATTGATCCTGAGCAGCATGGCTCAGCAGGATGGAGACACAGAGAGAGGGAGTCCTTTACAGTTCACAGTGATGGTGGCAGGTTGTCCAAGCAGTAGGAGGTATTATACCATCACTAAAAGGTCAAAAGTTCAATTCCTGCTGCAGCCAAATGCTTGGTGTCTTGAACAAGGCACTGATTACTGGTTGCAGGCTATCTTACTGTTTAAATCGTAATTACATAATTAAATCGTAGTAACTTCTTCTTCATAATGCCAGATTACTACAATGAGAACATCATGTTATTTTTATATATGTTATTTATTCAGTCTCTCTTTCAAACTCTCAAACCATAGCTGGTGACTGTTTGAACAGAAGAAAGACTAACCACTGTTTTGATGAGTTTTATTTTGTTTCTGTCGAGATTGAATGAAGAGTTTTACAAAAATCAGTGAGGTAATTTTACTTATTCTGTCAATGGAGTCTAGTGACTCCGAGAAGCATATATAACAGCTGTTTCTTTTCACATCTAACTCTATGAGTTAATATATTTTTTTTGAGCAAATCAAAGTTGGTGATTGTTGGAACAGTGGAAAGACAAGATTTATTTTGTTTCTGTGGAGTTTGAATAAAGTATGTTTCATACATTAAGAAATTATGTGAATTTTCCATCTCCCTGTCGATTTGATTGATTATATTTTCACTTCAACATGCATCACATAGCATTGCATCTGAAAACATGGCTTAATTAGCGCCTTCACCTGGGTGCATGTTTCCATCACTGCTGATCTGAGCTTAAGCCGATTAATACCCGTCACTACTGTCAAGGCATTTGTCCCAGGAATGAATGCTGATTGTAACCTTTCCCATCGATGACAAAAGGTCAATGTTAGCAGGTGTTAGTGGGTTTTGAACCCAGTGGGAAAGGGGCCACAGAGTCAACAGCAACGCTAGCAGCACTGTGGGCCTTACTTAGGAACAGTGGTGCTTTAGCAGATCTAGCTTATATTAACCATGTTCATCATCTTAGTTTAGTGTATTAGCATGCTAAAATGAGCTAAATAGAACTTAAGTCCAAGTACAGCTGAGGTTGATGGGTAGTTTTGTAGGTATTTGATCATAAATAAAAGAGTCAGACACATTAAAACTGTGACATGATGTAAGGGTTCACCAAATATATTACAGTCCAGTCTGAAGGGGAACATGAACTCCTCAGACCGAGTCTGAACCCCATTTTATGGCAATCCATCCAATAATTGTTGATACATTTCAGTCTCGACCAAAGTGGTGAAACAACTCACCTATTTTGATGGTCAAATTCTCCATGATCCAAAAAGGTTTTGTTATGGTTGGTTGTCAGGTCACATGGCCTCAGTGCTGACCAGCTGTGGGCTTGCAGCCTCATCTCAGCTATGAAAGCAATCATTTAGTCAGAAACTATAGTTAATTGAAGTGTAAAGGTAAGTAGGATCCTAGATCAGATCCACTGAGGGGAAAACAACACTCAAATTAAAGTTTTAAACTAGTGAGTTATTGCTTCAAAGTGGATTGAAAAAAACATTGGCTCTTGTTTTAAAAGGAAATTACACTCAATAGACCCGAGGAATGAGGGTAACCAGTCTTCAGCACCAGAGAGCCAAATTCCTGTCTTGTCGATGTACAATCTGAATGCTCTATTGGCTCGAAGAGCTTTCTCAATAAAATATGGTCTTGAATGTGGCTTCAGTGTTTCTGGTAATGACCGTTTATGAATTATTTAAGGTATCCAAGAAACTTTGTCTAAAACCCAGAAACCCATTTACAGTGGGGCAATTGTTGTCAGCTAACCATTTACGAACATATCAGCAAACAGAACGCAAACATCACCCAGAGATAAAACAACTTTAAGATGATAAGACGATATCAATGTTGAGTACCCTGAACAAACCAAAAGCTGCTTCAAGTCTCCAAATGCTGCTCATAAGAGAAACCTATAAACATGTTTATGCATACTTACAGTCAAGCTGTGACTGTAGCTTTTCTTTTTAAAAGGCAGTGACAACATCAATGAACCGAATGGAATTCCTATCTGTCAGTCACATTACCACAGAAGCCTGCAGAGACGTCATGGGAAATGTGTCTTCAAAGCCTTCTGTGTGTAATGTAAAGTCATCAGATGGGAGTCCTGGAACGGTTCTGGTGTCGAGAGTTTACAAATCTGCCTGAGTCATGGTTTTTCAGTGGCCACGTCTACGAGGGACCTGCCAAACTGGGAAACCAGCGAACAGCAGATGCCAAGCAGAGCCTCTTAGCAGAGCAGTTTGAAGACCTTTTCGGAGAGAGAAATAAGAGTAGTGAACTTTGTTTTACCCTTTTCATCTGATGGTCATCTGAGGTCATCTGAGTTTAAGCTTGGCAGGACTGTATCGGAGAGATTTTGAAAAAGGAGACTTTTACGCTTCATACAGGGCTGCGCTTCATGGCCTCTGGAGAACTTCTCCAAGATCATGGACTGACATTCCTGGTTGTGACATGATTGTTTTGGCATCCCTCCATTGCATTTACAGAGAAAGAGGTGGGGTTTTTAGCAGCTTGGCCAGCACACTACAAAGTATTTAAAGATGTAAAGACATTCTAAGCCTGGTAATTGCTAAAGGCAGAGCAGTAAAATAAATTCTGGTGAGCATGCTTGAATAGAAAATGAATGTTGTGATAGTTTTCCTAGTTTCACTCCAAGAAAAAAAACAGTATGTCATTTTCAAGGTATGAAAGCAACCATTAGGCCACAGAAATAGTCAGTTTAAACAATCATTGGTCGAAGACTGCACCCCCTAACGGCTGCAAGACCTGCTGGTGATTTTCTTTAGTTTTGTTTCCCTGAGTTCTGAAGCCACATTAGTCAGAGAATTGTATCAAAGTCAATGACAGTTTCCATGCTTGTGGGTTCCTGCAGAGCATTTTCCATGATTCTAAATCTGCTTCCTCTCTTCGATATGTCAGAGACTGCAGATACCACTGACAGAACACACACGCACACACACGCACACGCACACGCACACACACACACACACACACACACACACACACACACACACACACACACACACACACACACACACACACACACACACACACACACACACACACACACACATTCTTCTGGAGGCCCAGCAGAGCAAGTGCTTCTCCAGATTTGTTCTTTTGAGTTTTATCGCTGGATAGTACCTGACTTCTACATCCATACTGCTGTTCTCAGTGGAAACAACTCAACTTGTCACTTGTTCAGTATCTGCTCTCTTTAAGGCATCTTTAGCCTATCCAAAATGACTGAACATTTACTGCCTGCACCTGAAAATTATTTTGGTGGACAAAGAAGAGCAGTTCTGTGTGGTCCACGTTTTGTCAACCTACTTGAATTCAGCCAGTGCAAAACTCAGCCCCAGGTGTCACTCAGACTGGTAGCCAGCTAAACCCAGACCACCCGACTAACTGCCAGTTCAGCAAACTTTCTGTTCCTGCAAGTTAGACCCCAGCGCTGGGGATCTTGCTGTTGGAAAAATGATTGATGCCTATGCCATCCCATGCCATTGTTTCAATGGGCAATTATTCTGAAACCCCAATAGCATATAGAATGTTCCATTGGACCGAAAGCCCAATGTTCTGAAAATGGGATTGTCCGATGACGTGTACATCTATGAAGCAATGGGCCTTCGGAACAATGGATGTTTTTTTTCACTTTAAGCACAGTCAGGAGGACTATGAGAAACTTACATACTTAACTTTACGTTAACACTGATAACAACATGGCTTAGGAGAAAGAAACAACGTGATAGTTTGGCAAGAAAAGTTTGACTAAAATGTTTTTAAAATACCAACAATTTACATTGACCAAAACTAAAGGATTCACCAATTCCAGTATCGGATATCAGGCCAATACTGAATCAAACAGCTGGATTAGGAATCGGTGCCAATGGGGCCGAACTATTTAATTCAATTCTGTATGTACTATATACATTATATACTGGAATTGACATTCCTATTTAAGTTTTGACCAATTCAAAACTATGACCAAACAAAAATAGCTAAATGATAAACACTATGTCTATGGTACTTCCATACCATATGCAAGCTAAGATTGCAACTAACATCATGAGGTAAAACCATGTTCCAATGCAAACATGCAGTATCCAACAGTAATAAAACACATCCTTTCTGGTAGTAACATTTAAGGGGAAGAATTCTGTCGCTGAGGCATTATACAGACAGGGCTGTGCTCCAGGCCATTTTACAATGGCTGAGGTAGAGAAGGATAGAAATCTAATGTCCTGAGCCACCTGCCAGTGGAATCTGGCTGAGGCAGATAAGAGCTGCTGGACTGTAATCTACCTCCCCAGCGCTGACAGCCATACAAGCCAATGCACTTTGTGCATAATAAGGCTACAATTGTCTAAGCGAGCATTTGTTCCCCCTTAAGCAATGGGGAAAACAAGTCCAACCTGTGTAAACATGAATACACACAGTGTTGTGTGTGGACTCAAAGAACAGATTATCTTTGGACAACATACAGTATTCTATATGTACAAGAGGTCAACAACCCTTCACTGCCAAGCTCATGGTGCTATCACATAAATGGTTGGTTTTCTAGGGTATAAACCACGTTTAAAGAGCATTTTAGCATATCTTTTACTCGTACATTTGCTCTTCTGCACTCTTACTTTTATCTCTAACTTTAGGTTTGGTTCAGCGTATTTTGGCAATTGTGAGTCCTTAATTTGAGAGTCCTTGGCAAAGCAGCCTTGGATATGTCATCACTTGCACTGGATTTGATCCTTGTTTTTATGTCCGTGCCAGGTAAGAGTACAAACATTAATAAATGCTGAATATGAGCTTGCATGGACCAAAGATTTAAATCTCTTCCTGCCCTCAGTTTATTTTGTTCGTCCTGTTTTCTGCTCTCCTGGCTATTGAATGTCAACATCTATCGCCTTATGCCAATAAAATTACATGTTTCAGGATCAGGAGACATACATGGTTGGTATTGCATTCTCAATAACTAAATCGGCTGTGTTGGTGCTTGGGAGAAGGCAGAAAGACCTTGGTGTGCGTTCCAAAGTCTAATTGCATTATACCTACCTGGCCAAAGACATTAAATAGAGAAACAATATTCCAGATTTTGAAGAAACCACAACATTCTTGGTGCAAGCTTGTTCTTAGCAGTGTGTGTTATTATGCCTCTAGTGAGACTTTCTTGACTTGCAATAACTTGCTGAAAATAATGAATTACTTAATACATTTCTCAATTGAAAATTAACTAAAACTAAATTGATTACATCTTAAATCAATGAATCAGTAAAGTCTTTAATGAAGAAAAAATTCTAAGCCATCCATGGTTCCAATTTCTTAATGTGAGGATTTGCTTTTTTTCTCGTTGGGTTTTAGGCTGTTGGACAAACAAAACAAGCAATTTTACATTGTTACTTTGGGCTCTTTTGATTGTAATTTTAAATTATTTTCTGACATTTTAAAGACTTGCCATCATGATAACCAACCGCAATAAAACACAAGCCCAGCCATGAGGGGAAAGCAACAGTTCTGGCAGACTTTAAGGGCTTCAATCAGATGTATCCTCCTGCAGCACTTTGGCTATCAGGAATGGTCATCGGCAGTGCGGTCCAGGAAGCCCAGTGCCAGCCAAACAATGACTCATACTTTGGCACCGGTCATTAGCCTGTCACCGGGGTCTCAGAGTGTCGTCAGTAATGACAGGGCAGAGCAGAGCATGCATGATGACTGCTGCTCCACAAACACAAGACCCTCTCAAGAGGCCTGTAATTCACTCAACCTTTTATTTTGGTGGTGTGTGATTTGCAGAGTTTAGAGTAGATCTGGCACAAGTAGCACAAGGCCTGATCTCCTGCAGACTTGGCAGCTTAACTAAGCAACAAATCATGGAAGTGCCGGGCTGTTCATCACCTTGTAAAAAAATAAATAGGACCGGCACATTGCTAAAGGCTTGGAGATAACAAAATAAAACATTTCCCTTAACACCTGCTGCAATGCTGATACAATGGGGTGATGCAATCAATCCCATTAATGTTATTCAAAGTAGCTAAAAGTTCAAGTATCTCGGGATCTTATTCACGAGTGAGGGTAAAATGGAGCGGGAGATGGACAGGCGGTTCGGTGCAGCGTCAGCAGTGATGCGGGCGTTGTACCGGACCGTTTTGGTGAAGAAGGAGCTGAGCCGAAAGGCAAAGCTCTCGATTTACCAGTCCATCTACGTTCCAACCCTCACCTATGGTCATGAGCTTTGGGTAGTGACCGAAAGAATGAGATCGCGAATACAAGCGGCCGAAATGAGCTTCCTTCGTAGGGTGGTCTGGTAGGTGGTCCAAAACAAAATACTGTTATGTTGATAGCTTCAAACATTTTGTACAAACACAAATAGTCCCAAGAGGATATATAATAGTAACTTTGGTTATCAGCAAATGTTAGCATGCTAACACACTAAACTAAGATGGTCATCATGGTTGTACCCATGCAGATAGATTTGGTTTGATTTACCAAGGTTTAGACTGTAGTACCACCCAGTTATTTGGGATAATCCACACAAGACACTGTCAAGGTTTTTTTGCTGGGACTGCTTATCGTTGAAGAATAAAGACAGTGTTTCTGGAAAGACATGCTGTTATTCTGATAGCCTGATGAATGAAATTCCGTTCCCCCACCATAGCAAGCAGAAATCTTAGATACACAATATCTGAAACCCTGGAAAAAAACCTTCAATTGTCATGGTTGGATACCACCCGAGATCGGTAGGGAGATATGTTTCATGTGTATTTAGGGAAAACTGACCCTTTAAGAGTACAACATTGTATCTTGACTTTCACAAAAACATAACAGCTCCTTCTAAAATATCTCTACATTTTCAAACCCTCAGTTCATACAAGGAAATGTATTGCACGGAGAAGAGTGCCAGATCTAGAAGCAGCTCCTCCAATAGTTGTCATGGAGATGATGTGACTCAGAAAGCCTGTGCTTTCATGAGCCCCAGTCTCATATTGTTTGATGAATTGCGATAAGACTGTCCGCCTTTCTTCCTAGGTACTGCTACTCTGCACCTCTGTCAACATTGGTATAGTTTTGTATGCAAAATGTGATTCTTCGCAAGGAGAAACAATTTGTTGCTCATTGTTTCTAAGCTGTGCTAGGCGCAAAATAGAGTAGAGGACCAAAACAAATGTTGCATTTCACATTAACAATGTAAAGGCAGGATGACCAGTGACAAAATGGAGTAGAGAGAAGTTCTTAAAAGAGTCATTCAACTCTCGAAATACAGAAAACTCAACATCAATTCCAGGCTTTTCTTGGCAGTTACAGTGATAACATTCCTTCCAGTAGCTTTATAGCAATAACAGCTTTTGCTTCAAGTTCTCTATTACTTTCAATATCTCAAACACATGTGAAGGTCTGTTTTCCCCTACAGCATGGCCTGCCAAAGCCTACATCAGTTGTTCCCATACAGTCGGGTGACAAGGACTGCCAGGTGAGACACAGAATGACTCCAAGCAGCGGGGAGATGTTTCTACCACCTCATCTCTGTAATCAAGTAAGCAATGTGTTCTCCAACTGTACAGAACACATTTGAGCTCTGATGGTGGAGTTTGGCTCGGAGCCAATGTAATATGCAATTAATTAAAGATATTCCCTTTTCCCTGGAACGTGCTCTCAACCCGACATGTGTTGCTGTGGGTTTTGTGGCTGTGGAAGACTTTGTCTAATGCTCGTATTCAGTTTCATTGAAGTTCATGCAGAGTTTACATTGAGTAACTTAATTCATGCACATTGTATTTTGAGGATCCCAAGGGATGCTACTGTAAAAAGAAACTTTTCTCTGTTGATAAGGGGGATAAATAGATTTCGCAGAAATATGGTTGAAACAAAGATGTGAATAATTGCATAATTATGTTTGAACACCACTGCAGTGAATTTGCATAGCAGGTAAATAGAAAACTTTATTCAATTTTAACTTTTTTTTTTTTTTTTTTTCAAACTCACTAAAGTAATTGCTGATATCACAAAAAATTGTTATCTCGGGCAAAAAAGAAGATGTGAGACAATAATAAAACGTGTAAACAAAGATACTATTTTCAAAGAGAAACCAAATACAACCCTGAGGACGTCATCAGTTTTATTTTCTCCTGATTTGAGCCAACAAACTGTTTAACAGACAGTCGGTTTTACAAACAATGTAAGAGTGTTTCTAAAACAAAAATAAATGCCATCAGCATTATAGGTGGTGTAGGAGCCAATAAACGTGGAGCTTGAAGTACTAGGAAATAAATAATAGAATATCTCTGCCTCTTTTGCAACACTTCTGACACTTACTTACTTACTACAAGGAACTTAAAGCTGGTTATGAAACAGTCTCAATTTATTTGTTTTTCTAAAGGGACTCTAGTGCTAGGAAACACTACTGCTTTGGTCCACAGGGACCACCAAAATCATCACAAAATAAATGTAAGTTTCTCGAAATAACTTCAAACCTCCATTGATTGACATGCCACCTTGGATCAGTGCAACAAGTTGCAAACACAATATTGACAAAGTTTCCCCTTATAAATTTGCCTTTTTACTCATCTGGAAAAGATCGAGCAACATAAGCATTCATTTGAAGTGATATTTCTGACAACCTGACGAAGTCCAATATTTACTTTTTTTTTAGCTCCGTTTTCGCCACTGACGGCAAGAAAACCTGAGCTTTTTTCCTTTCTGCCTGCTGCTACTGTAAGGGAGTTTGATAAGAGTGGTGAGACTGAGCCAAAATAGCAGAGTTGCGTGCTGTTAAACCAAAACAATGAGCTAAAATATGCTAAAATGCTCTTTAAAGATGACAGAAACTCTAGAGTTGGGTGAGAATTCTCAATAACATAACACATTTGCTTCACTGTCAATACAAAAATATTGATCATGAATATTGACTTTTATTACTCAATGTTGGACTCATCAACTAAAGTTTTGGCTGTCCTGACTTCTGCTATCAACTGGGGTCTATAACATGTGTGATTGTGTCAGTTCTCGTCCTTGCCCTAATGGACCAGTTGTTCTGCTGCAGAAGTTAACAGCACTCTTGCACTTTAGTCCTCTAAAAGTTGCTTCCCCGAGCATATTCTGTTCCCTTTTCTCATATTAAAGCATGTCAAAGGGGCAGTGAAGGGACAATAACAACTTAACTCTGATTTGATTGGAGCCTGTCAGCTAAAATCAACCCTAGTCTGACAAGTCTGCACCGAGGGACTCACTAGAGGGCTGTCTTACTACACACCAAAACCCAAAGATCAACATCTCATACCACATGAAAAAATTATAGCCAAAGTAACATCTTTTCTTCCTTAAAAAAATCCCCTTCGGGAAGTTCTTCAAAATAAGGGGTTTTCCTTTTAAATACGTTTGTAAACTTGAGAAAAATCCCCAGGGTCAGTTATTTTTTATTTTTTGACTTTCATTTCTCTTTTCCTGAGAGCTCCCTGGTCGGTTTTTTCTGTGGGAGGAAAGTTGAAAAGTGTTCAGAACCTTTGGCAAGCGGTTCACTTTCGATTGAAGAGCGAAAAAACAGGAACCCGATTCAGCGCTGTCACACCGTCCCCATTCAGCGGTGCATGAGAGAAAGCCCTGATCCACAGGAAGTGAGCTGGACTCAGCTGGGCCGGGGGAATTGACATTCTCGTGGGATGCAGTCATGGTGTCATCCTGGGTAGCCGTCTCAGTCCCTGGTGTCAAGCTGCCCAAACAAGTCGTATCATCTGACTGGTTGACAATGATGGTATACAAGTTGGGGGGGGGGGCTCGCATGTAAAGAAACACTCAGTATGTAAACTGACTTTGACCTTTATGGGATACTCCACAGCTGATAAGTAGAGTAAAAATAAATTCCTTTGAGACAGGATGATTTATGCACAGGAAAAATCCAGCAAATTAGTTTTGCACACTTCCTGCAGCAACTCGAGGCAGCAGGAGCCTTCACCCCGGCAGACCACAGACACTGTCTATCAACCCCAGACGGGCCTACAAAATGTTTTCCAGTCTGAGAGTCACCCAAGCTTCCTGTAAGTGTTCTCAAAGAAGCCACACAGAGTTTGCTCAGAGTTTGCTCCTGGATTCCTTGGTTATTTAAAGTGTTTTAAATCGTTCTGTAGCTCCACAGTTGTGTTCCTTCTGTGTTCAAATTCTGATGACATTCACCTCTTTGTGTCAACTATAAATCCAACCTAACGCCGGGCTCAGACTACACCACATTTTAGTCTCTTACGATGGTCAAAGTGCCTGTTTAGGCGATTATAGAATTGTTAATTTCCTTCTGTGACTAGACCGAGAGACATGACAGACTACATATTGGCCACCGACCAATCATAGCTCCCCGTCTTTCACAGCCTGCGTGATGTCATCAGGAAGGACTTGCTGGGGACCAACTTCCAGGAACAAGAATGTAAACAAAACATAGCAGCACCAACAACGTCTTTCCTCTTCTGCTCACCATGTTTACAGTTAAAGAGCGCTCTCATTGGTCAATGTCGTGGCACAAGTCATGGAATTTGTCTTAATTGTCGACGGGTCATCGTGAGGCATCCATTCTGCCACATGGTATAAAACTATTGATTCGCCTGAAGCACATTTTCATTCCTGACACCCTACGTCTGTTGGATCTGGCTATTATCTGGCTGATTTTGTGTAGTCTGAACCCTGGCACACAACTTGTAATCGTCAACTGGAGGTCAGCATTTAGTACATCCATAGGCCAGAGTTTCTGTAGATATTTATTTAATACAAAGATGGAAAGGGATGTGAACTTGCCTTTTTTTGCCATTGGCAGACACATAAAAAGTGAATGTAAAACCCTACCAAATCTAATGATCAAATAATACATGTCAAAAATTCTGTTGGGGTTCAGTCTACAGACACATTAACAAGGAATCCACCGCTCCCACTTAATGTCAAACTGCATTTAGTCTGTATTGCTTGTGTGTGTATAAATGTGGCCATATTTAAATATAACGAACAAGTGTAGCCACCTTGTTTCGTGGATCCTTCCGGAGGCCAGCGAACCTTCGCCGCGGTGCCTGGCCTCTGACAGGGCCTCTCAGGGGAACATCGGAGCAGGACATCCGGCCATTCAGTGCTGCTGTCACAGTGTTGGGAAGGTGGTACAGCTGCATAGAGCTTCCTGAGCTCCAGGGGTCACATTTGAGAACAGGAAGGAGAGCGTATCTGACCCGGACCAGAAACGCGGCAGCCATGAGACGTGACCCCCCGGCTTCATCTTTGTGTGACATCTGTGGGAGAGAACGAGAGCGAAGATAAGTGGGCCGGTCCCGTGAAAATCACGGCAATGGAATGTCGACACATCATGTCCTCCTCACTTGAAACAGTCGAACTGGAAGCAGACGGATGATTTTCTAAATCCGTCTAGTAGGCCTGAAGGTAGTGGCTGACCTGCAGAAGGGCAGAAAATTAAGATAATAGAGAATAATCAATTTATTTAGGGTTCTACTGAGCCCAGCACAGCTTTATCTACAGAAGAAGAGTTTTTGCTTTGGTTCTATTTTCTGAATGTATGTCAATGACCAATATAAATTCCCACATGTATTTAAGATCTTTTAAAAAATGACTCATTACTTGGAAAGCTAAGAAAACCTCAGAAGATCTTTCTTGAAGAAAATCAACAGGCAAACAGGAACAACGTATTTTACATTCATGACAGCCGAGACAGGGGTTTGTTTCGTATGAAATAAGATCTGAGCATTGTATATGGCTGAAACCGCTTAAAGAGCAGCACTAACAGAACCATAACTTTTGGTTTCATCAGCAAAAAGTCCAATGAACTGAGAAATCACATAATTTAGGATTGATAATTTAAGAAATGTGCTGCTGGTCCTGCATGAAAAAGATGATATTGCAAACAGAAAACGTTAATACACATTTCAGTGGCACAGCTTGTTATCAAGTCATGGCATCAAGAACCAACAAGCCATTCCCATACATAAGAGTCTGGATATCACTTAGATTCATAAATGTCCAAAGAAGAAGAACTAGTTGGGACTTTTAGTCTGTTTAAAATCCAACTGACTATTGTGAATAGTTAATCTGCCAACATGGAAGTACAGACACGTCCTTCTACTGTTTACTGAAGTAGTACCTTTCATTGGGTCTACAAGCATCTTCCTTATGAGCCTTCAATGATACTAGTAAAATCAATGAATGACCTTGGAAAGACTTTAATGTACATTTTTATGTACATTACTTTGCTTCTTCCCCGGAGTCCTTGTGCTTTCACGCCTCGCAGGTTTCCATGAATCGTGGTTATACAGTGGGTACGGAAAGTATTCAGACCCCTTTAAATTTTTCACCCTTTGTTTCATTGCAGCCATTTGCTAAAATCGAAAAAGTTCATTTTTTTCGCATTAATGTACACTCAGCAACCCATCTTGACAGGAAAAAACAGAAATGCAGAAATTTTTGCAAATTTATTAAAAAAGAAAAACTGAAATATCACATGGTCATAAGTATTCAGAGCCTTTGCTCAGTATTGAGTAGAAGCACCCTTTTGAGCTAGTACAGCCATGAGTCTTCTTGGAGACTCATAGTACAGCCATGAGTCCTCCAGAGATGCTCAATTGGGTTTAGGTCAGGGCTCTGGCTGGGCCAGTCAAGAATGGTCACAGACTTGTTCCGAAGCCACTCCTTTGTTATTTTAGCTGTGTGCTTCGGGTCATTGTCTTGTTGGAAGGTGAACCTTCGGCCCAGTCTGAGGTCCTGAGCACTCTGGAGGAGGTTTTCTTCCAGGATATCTCTGTACTTGGCCGCATTCATCTTTCCTTCAATTGCAACCAGTCGTCCTGTCCCTGCAGCTGAAAAACAGCCCCATAGCATGATGCTGCCACCACCATGTTTCACTGTTGGGATTGTATTGGGCAGGTGATGAGCAGTGCCTGGTTTTCTCCACACATACCGCTTAGAATTAACGCCAAAAAGTTCAATCTTGGTCTCATCAGACCAGAGAATCTTATTTCTCATAGTTTGGGAGTCCTCCATGTGTTTTTTGGCAAACTCTATGCGGGCTTTCATATGTCTTGCACTGAGGAGAGGCTTCCGTCGGGCCACTCTGCCATAAAGCCCCGACTGGTGGAGGGCTGCAGTGATAGTTGACTTTGTGGAACTTTCTCCCATCTCCCTACTGCATCTCTGGAGCTCAGCCACAGTGATCTTTGGGTTCTTCTTTACCTCTCTCACCAAGGCTCTTCTCCCACGATTGCTCAGTTTGGCTGGACGGCCAGGTCTAGGAAGAGTTCTGGTCATCCCATACTTCTTCCATTTAAGGATTATGGAGGCCACTGTGCTCTTAGGAACCTTGAGTGCTGCAGAAATTCTTTTGTAACCTTGGCCAGATCTGTGCCTTGCCACAATTTCTCTGAGCTCCTTGGGCAGTTCCTTCGACCTCATGATTCTCATTTGTTCTGACATGCACTGTGAGCTGTAAGGTCTTATATAGACAGGTGTGTGCCTTTCCTAATCAAGTCCAATCAGTTTAATTAAACACAGCTGGACTCCAATGAAGGAGTAGAACCATCTCAAGGAGGATCAGAAGAAATGGACAGCATGTGAGTTAAATATGAGTGTCACAGCAAAGGGTCTGAATACTTATGACCATGTGATATTTCAGTTTTTCTTTTTTAATAAATTTGCAAAAATTTCTACATTTCCATTTTTTCTGTCAAGATGGGTTGCTGAGTGTACATTAATGCGAAAAAAAATGAACTTTTTCGATTTTAGCAAATGGCTGCAATGAAACAAAGAGTGAAAAATTTAAAGGGGTCTGAATACTTTCCGTACCCACTGTATCTGAATCAGTCGTGCCTCCTGCTGTGGCCCTGCTGACGCTCACTGCTATAACCATTATTATTATTAGTCACATTACTATTATTATTCCCTGTAATATTACGCTTATCGGCTTTGCTTCTACCCTGGAGTCTTTTTGCTTTCTCGCCTCGCAGGTTTCCATAAATCCTGGTTATATCTGGACCGTGGTCGTGCCTCCTGCCGTGACCCTACTGACACCCATTGCTACTACTATTATTATTATAAGGCACATTACTATTACTATTCCCTATATCATTTTTATAATTCGACTATATTCATTGCTGCTGTTACTATAAGTAGTCTTAATTTTTTTTCTTTGTTACTCGGCTTACTACTCTTATTACATGAATAATTTACATCATATACATTGAATGTGTTGTAGCTCTGTTATGTTGTTAATCCTGTACACATGACATCTATTGCATTTCTGTCCATCCTAGTAGAAGGATCCCTCCTCTGTCGCTCTCCCACAGGTTTCTTCCTTTTTTTATGTTTTCCTGTGACGATGTGAGGGTTCCGGGACAGAGGATGTCGCATGTGTACAGATTGTAAAGCCCTCTGAGGCAAATTTGTCATTTGTGATTTTGGGCTATATAAAATGAATTGAATTGAATTTATCAGGTTGGTAAATAACAGCTGTACGTTTGTCTACAGGAAGAATGACACCAAACTTTGAGAAATAGTAATTTTTCGCTACTTTGCCTTTAACCTAATAGAGGGTGAAGTTAAAACACTGCAAACCACCGACTGGTCAGAGAGAATCATCCCTAGCGTAACAAGGGACAATCTGCCCACTAGTTTCTAATAGCAGATAGTGCCAACAATGAAAGCTATTTTTAGATTCACTCAACTGAGATTAAGAAAAAAAGTGTACTATCTGCAGTGGAAAAGAAAGTAGATAAAAGTGCCTGGTACTAAAAGTGGGTTTCGGCAAGTTGTGTCGAGCCAGACCATGCAGTGGAAATATGGCAAAACTGACTCACTGCTAGGGTCTACACTTTATTCTACCAATCCACTCGTATCAGAGATGATCCCTCATTGGGGTGTTTGAGAGAATGGTTAAAAGCACAGCCTATATGTACACAAAACATGGCTGAGGCTACCAACCCCTACATTTTTAAATAAAAGTATGCAACTAAATTATATTAACTGTAAAAACTACCATGGAAGCAGTCACTGAATAAAGTTGCAGAGACAAAACTCTTGTATTGAATAATTATTAATACACTTGGATGCTAAAATCCATGCAAGCCTATGAAATGATAAGTTGAATCGTGATGTCTGGGAAGCACTACAGCAATGAATACTTTGCACTGAATAAAGTAATGCCAAAGCTATGACATCAACTATGTTGCCAGATAAAACATGAGAACCTTGTTGGTTGCCAATGACAACCATTCAAGTGTAGCTTATACCTTCGCTGCTGTGTACAGACTTAAGAGTATCTCATTTCCTCTGTGAGCGACGGTTGCAGTTCCTCTCAGAAAGTGGAGGAAGAGACGTGAGATCATGAGAGCCTCCGATCACGGAACTGCGATCCATCAGGTTGTCATGGCGACGATGAGGCCTAGAAGTGATTTGCCCCCATGAGTCCGGGCCTCACACTGTTTGATGAGATGAGCCACAATGTCGCTGTGGTGCGGAGATGGGCTAAGTGGGTTTAAAAGGACACACACTATGCAGACACACACACAGGGATGACGGAGTGTAAGATCTGCTTGATGAAGCAAAGGAGTAAAAGGCCACGCTGTCAGTATAACACTCTGTTCGAAGCCTGTTTAAGGATACACACCACTGGCAAAAACATGGTTTTTCCATACACTGGTCAATTTAGAGATATTTTGCTACCATGTTATCTCTTCCTTCAGATTAATGGAAATAAAACATCCAAACACATTTAGATGCTTTATGACTTTAAATGTAGATTTCTCCTAAAATCACCAGAAGTTAGCATTATAGCCTCATTTGCATATTTACACAAAACACAATTGCCTCAAGTAGGTCAACTGTGTACGTTTCATGGTGATATCTACAAGTTGTTTTTTTTACCTTATTCACCTGTAATGTCTTTAAAATGAATGTAATTTTACAAAATGTATCTTTAAAGGTCCTTTTCCTTTAAATTAGCTTTTTCTCACAAATCTCCACTTCAGTAGTCCTTACATACACCAAAACTTACCAGTTTCATTCCTTTATATATATTGAAGTTTTTTTTATGGAGGGGTTTGCTCATATATCATTCATAATCTGATTCAAATAATACTTCATTACTAAAAACATGGGGATCATTTTTGTTATTTTTGGAGTGATATAAAGAGATATCCAAAACTCCCTCTGTAAGAACTTTTGACCCTAAAATGTCAACAAAATAACACAATAACTTCAAACCTGTCTTAATGCAAATTTTCAAATATTTGGTGATATCTTTTCGTTAAAATGTAACCTGTTAAGTCCCACCTGTAAGATAAAAGTCAATAAAGTGTCAGCACTGTGGTCAGTAGTCAACTTCTGAGGAAACATTCATCAGCAGATTTACAGTTGATAATATTCAAAATACCAATGTATAAGTTTGCACTCATTCTGGTGTGCTACCAATATGATTTGCTGTGTTGTGTTCCGTATTCGAGTATATTTACTAGGGGATTGTCCTTCTACGCACCGTTCATTTGCTGCGGAAAGCCAAACGCAAAGCCACCGCTCATGCTAACGCAACGCTTTGCATGTGCTTCATTATGAACACACCTCAATGTGAAAGCAATGCTACGCCTTAACTATGAAACAACCACAAGAAATGGTGGATATTTTTTATTTTTTAAATTGGTCCAGTATTGAATGAGAGCTCTGCAGCTGCCAAACAGGCTGCAACGTAATCGCTCGGGGGAAACTCCTCACATTCAATGTTCGTCCACTAAAAGTGCTTTTTCTGTGCCACTGACAGGCTCAGATTGTTATTAGAAGTGTCTGCCAACATTATGGAAAGGACACTGCAATGAAAAAAATTATATTTGCATTACCTTTGGCTTGATCCATTCTATTTGAACCCTACCCACTTCAGTGTGCTCTTTCCCTTGCACTCTCTTACTGGTTGTGACACCTGCCCCAGGTAATTAATATGTGTGACAACCAACATATGGTTCTACTGAACAGATGCTGTACATATGTTCCAAGCAGAACTGAGCCTCTGTGAGCACTGAGCTGTGATCGTAGCCTTGCTGCAGGTCCACTGAGTTCTGTTCAGTATGGAGGAGGAGGAGGAGGCGTTACTTATCTTCAATACTTAACAAGTTTTAGGGTTGTCCAGACTGTAATATGTACATATTGTCAGACTTTGCAGTGTTGGAGTACAGAATGCGTAGCTTAGCGTTAACTAAAACATTTTAATTATCATGGATGAATATTTAGCTGATTTCGACAACGTAGATGGGAAGTGAGATTTCAGAACGAGGCTTCTTGAAGGGTAGCCCCCACCCTGCAGCTTCCTCTCAGGCACGATGCTTTGTCAACACTGTTGCCATTGTTTGCACTGTTAGCACTGTAAGCTCTGATAGCTTGGCGCCGGTTTCAGCAGTTGCCATGCTTCGAGCAGTGTAGAGGCATTATATAGGATCTAATTCTTTTACATTCGCACCTTTTAAAAAGTAGATACGTTGGTTCATAATATGGTATATGAATAAGCCAGGGTTTGGAAATGTATCTGTAATTAATCTATGATCAAGATATTGAAGTGGTCAAATTTAAACACATTCAATTGTAACAAAAAAACAAAAGAATGCTATGCATGTCATAGTCTTAACAACATAGTATGACTTGACCAAAGCACTACAGTTTTTTACAACTGTGACATTCTGTAATTTGCGTTCTCATCTGCAACAAATTAGCACACATTTCCCAGGAGACACTTAAAATGCCTTCCACAGTGCAACACTAAAATCCTAAATGATTACACAAGCTTCCTTCAACATCAACACACTTAACTGCCCTTAATGACAAGTGAAGGGAACGCGCCCAGTTTGACGATCCATCCCGTGGCAACAATTTAACACATAAACCTTCCCATTGCTGTGTTTTTGTTGGGAAGAACTGAAACGGTGTGACGCACACGCGGACTTGGGGGGGGGGGATGGGCTGTACGCCACAGGTTGAATTTGATGTCCAAGGGCGGTGGCATTTAGCTGATGGGTTGTTATTATTCCAGCTTCCTGTTTGGCACGTCTCCGAGAGAGCTGTGAATACCTGCTGGCTGTGCTGTCACATCTGGGCCTGATAACAGCCAGAACAATACAGCAGCTCAGCCTAGGTCCACTGTATAGCTGAGTCTATTAAGGCCTGATGTCTTCCTGTCATGTGTCACCTTGGCGGACCGCCACTTAAATATCATCTGGCGTTGTCGGGGGGGGCTTAATTGTTGCGCTTGTCTTGAGTCTCAAACTTTCCAGCTGTTTACCTTCAGCGTCCGTCGGCTCAGGCTCACTTAAACTTCCCTCCTGCTTCGCTGGGGGAGTTCAAAGCTGACCCGATTTCATTTTCAGCTGCACAATACAACACCTGCAGACTGAAAGGAGGCGAGTCATGTCTATATCCGGCACTGCCTGTTTATCTGTGTATGTGTGTGCAGTCGTTGTATTTTCATGTGTGCCAGCGTCCCCGAATGGCTGCGAACCACATAAATCTGGCCTCATCCTCAGTGAAAGTCACAGAGACTTAAACAAAGCCCGGAGTCTCTGCACTCCAAACCATCTTTCTGTCACTTGCCAGGAATCCAGATGGCACCAGTCTATACATCACAGCATAATGCTCTTGTATTGTACACGGCCTTGTTTGACATGATGTGGGGCTCTTTTGTGAGGAGCCGTCACAAAAGTACATTCACTGGGTGCAGAGAACCTCTGACTCTCCCCGCGGACACCGCTGCCTGTGTCTCATCTTAGAACTCGAGGACGTGACAGTGTTGTCATTGTCCTCTGGTTGTGACTACAGAGGGACACTGGCTGTTAAAGAGGGTGCTTCATTAACTTTGCACACACCCATTTTGTATTACAAATAGTTCTGTAATGACTTGCCCGATCCAGAGGCAAGCGTGCACACACAAAGAAGAAAAGGCCCATAACTGATAAGAAGGAAGGAACTGTGAAAAGGCCTCTTCTTAGGATCCCCGCAATGCCGCGTATGATGACACGCACTGCTACTTCAGGCATTTTCTTTCATGGTTAAAAAAAAATGACAAGAATGCGATTGTTCATTCATTGCAAGCAAAAGGAATCACAGCTTATGAGCAGTCAAAAACTGCCATTTTCTGACAAGTTATTCAGGTCAGAGTAGCAGTGGAAGCAGGCTTCGCTAGGTAGCCCAGACATATGTAATCCCTTCCTTTGTCTTCTGGGTCCCAGTCGGACATGCCTTTGAAGACCCCCTCAGCAAGATGTCCAGGAGGTACCCTACAGGGGCCACTTATTTTACTAATCAAAGTGTGATTCCGTAGTGTCTCCAGAGGGAGCTGAGAGAAATCTGATGAATGTCCTCAAGTGATGTCAATTGAGTCAGGGTCGGTTGGGGCTGACAACTACACGTTTGAAAATGTCAAAACATCTGGAGGTGTTGAGTTAGAAAGACCAATGTTGCCCTTTGCTCATCTCTGCTGCAGGTTCAAGGGTCTGCGCTACATTAGCTGTTATTAGCATATTGTGTCATTCATATGTTGCATCAAAACAAACGCAGAAAATGCCGTTGTGCCTTTTCCATTCTTTTCTTTCAAGGTGCTTGGTATATTACCCTCCCCCATGTTACTAATCAACCAAATGATAAAGTTGAGCTGATTTGGCAGCAAGTCTAAATGACTAAACTTAAAAGTCAAAACAAAGACGAATGGATTTCCAGCAACGTAAGTCACTCACTGTTGCTTTACTGCTCGATTTGTCCATGGAAAATTATGTTGTGATGTCTCTTGACGGATAGGTTGACGCAAGTCCTGTGGAGCTTGCCTGCAATGTGCTTTCGGCATTTGGAAAAGTTGAGATTTGTCCGTGTTAGTGATCTGCAGAAACACCCCCAAAAAGAAGCCGTGACGCAAGGAATGCGAGGAATCCACGTCACAGCGAGGTCACTCGCTCACACCGCTCCTCTACATAGACAACAAAGGATGTAAAGACAGAAAATACTCCTCATGTGTTCCGGCCCTAGGGCAACTCTGAAACTGTTCGTGGTTGAGTTGCATTGTGGGTAACGTAGACGACACCTTTGGACAAGGAAGAAGAATGCATGGAATAACAAAAACGATATCTCTGGCTCCGCTATATTGATTTATCAGGCAGCAGGTAAGAGGACTGGACTTTGCATTCTGAACCCTGGCTGCAGAAAACAGTTCTTGGGCTGTATGACTTGAGTTTGTAGGATTTATGTTCAGGGGAATAGTTCTACTTTTTCCAAAGCACTTGAGCCAAGGAAGACACAAGCTAGGGAGAAAAGAAAAGATGAGACGAGAGTGGTGATGGAGGCCAGGAAACTGCATGATCCGTTTACCGGTGGTGGAGTTTCCATTGCAAAGTTTGAAGTGGCTCTGCATCTTTGTGTCAGCCACGGGTCTCCAGCAAAGGGAGCAAATCTTCTCTCCAAACATTGCTAAGACTGTGAAAGTGAGAATAAAGGTAAAACGATACAACCTCATGGAAGAACTATGCTTATTTATGAAAAGGCTGGACCGGGATGCTTTGAGGTTTGATGCTGACTTGATGTACCTGCTCGACTTTTCTACGTGGAACCATGCAATTAGACACTCATTCTTCTTTGTCATGCAACATTCATAAGACTAGTTTTTGTAGGCTTTCCAAGCTGCTACTGAGAAGACAGACTGTATTTAGAGTTTACAGTGCATTACGCAACTTTTTACCTGGGGGCAGGAAGTGTTGGGAGGCGGTTTGGTTTCCTCCTCAACATGTGTCATCCATGTTAATGAGCTGTCACCTCGGGGGTAACTAGCGTTCACCGGGTTCGCAGAGGCAGACTAAAGCTACAAACTAAACTGTTGCGTATGTCACTTTTGCTTTTAAAAAGGTCCCATCCATCACGTAACTTTGCCGTTCTTTCTTTTGTTCTTGCTCTCTGTATCCCACCAACATCTGCTGGTTATAATTTAATGCACTGCTTACCACAACTGCAGCAAATGGTACAGCACATGCTCAATGAGGTACCAGGTCAGAGCAGAGAGTGGCACAGCTGAATTCAGTTGTGTTTGTCCTCCTGAAGTAGGTGATGGGGAAAGCTTGGTGACATAACGGCCACTTGTACAGCTAATTGGAGAGCTGGTAACAAGTTAGCACTTGGCAGACACAAGGGCACGACGAGCTAGCTGGACCGCTAAGTAGAAGACTTAAGGTGCTTTTCAATAGCTTAACATGTGTCCTGGATTCCTTTCCTCACCGTCCTAGACCCGTCAATGAGATATGCAAGTGGAGGAGGCAAGGAAGAAATGCAAGGAGAGAGGAGAGAGGAATCGAGGCAACAGGCATTCAACAATGAGACATCCTCGCCACGGAGCAGTCATTTGACATCATTTGATTTAACATTTGGTTATGGACAACACATCACAATTTGCCTTCTTGGTTAACTGTGTTTACCATCCACTAACACTGCTTTAGCAAACAATAGCCGGGTTCCATACACATATTTTTGTGCGTATATTGAGGTGTCACATTACAAAAGCAGTATCGCAACAGCAAAATTCTTGTTTTTATACCTTTCTTGATGCAGTTTATGCGTTTGTCCTTAAAGAGTTGTCACGCCAAATTGGAAATGGAAACGCCTTTGCCGAATTCGCTTTTACATAGCGAACATGTAACTCACGTGACTGATCTGCTGTATATGCTCTTTCTGTATTACGCAATATATGTCTTAGCCTTTGTCTAACCAAGAAACTTGGCTGATATGAAAGAGCAATCAAAGTTCTTCTTTTTCTACTCTACTGTTTACTGGCGGTTTACAGCCATGCATAGCCTATACTGGCAACTTTCCACAAAAACAATACTGTACCGTGGTTTATTCGCATTTCAAATCATACATTTCAAAAGTTCACTTAAAATTTACTTGACAGTTTAATGAAAACATGACTAATTTCTTCACTGTGGAGCAGTTTGTGCTCTAGCAGGGCGTTATTATATTACATTTAAGTCCAAAAATCACTGTAATTTACAAGTATATGCCTACAGTATAATTCAAATGCTTACTTCTGTCAGAAACAATCGGAGAGAGAATAATGGTAACTGTAGAGATGTGAGTTGAGGTGGATAGAGAAAGAGGATCTCAGGGCTGGGAGAAAATATGCAGCCCTTGTCGATTTATTCTCTCCTCTGGAGCTTTCTCATGTGGGTGTAACTGCACATGTTTATAGTGACCATGTATGAAATAATGTCAAACCCTGTTTTGTTTATGGATTGAATTAAGTCAACTCCCAGAGAGAGTTTCATCTCATAAAACTGTATCTGACGTGATTAAGACCTCAACCACGTAAATATCGGTGGAATAACTCTTAGGCATTAAATACTGGATCACTTGATTTTTTGGCATCTTGATGTGATCATAAAAAAGAAAACATTCTGAATAACTGCTACAACAATGCAGAAAACAGCTTTTTCTCATTATCTATGCAAACTGTGAAGAAGAAAAAAATGTTGACGCCTCACTGACAGTATTCCACGACATTAATCACATCCTCTATATCCATCCTCCCATTAGTTCTGCAAATGATGATATTGTGATAGAATGTGTGCATTCTAAATTTGACCGAGGTGCAATGGTATTGAATGCCTTTATTGTCAAAGTCTGAAAAACAATGCAGCACTTTACTGTTGTCAAGACAGTTTTTATGATCAGTATCTTTTCAAAGTTATAATATATGAATATATTTTCCTTTTAGTCCACCTTGACTGCTGGATCAAACATGATACTGAGTTGACCCTATAGCACCATAGTGAAAGCGTTTACATTCATGGATTTGCTGTTTCACACAGGTGAAGACTGTTGAGTAATTGCTTTGAGAAAGGGAATGATACATTTTATATATGTGGCAACAGCAGGAGATTGTCTAAAATATTGGATTGGCAATAATAGCCACCAACCAACCTAAAGGGTAATTTCACCCAAAAACATAAAAATGGCTCAAACAAACACAGGACCAGGAGACCACTGTTGGTGTCCGGTGTGAAACTAATACTCAAGTCAATGTACATTTATTTTGTTTGAGGTTTGTAGCTTAATAATGTAACAAAAGTAGATTTTAAGCCAAACCTTTTATTTATTTTTTTAAACCTAACCAAGTAGATTTGTTTTCTAAACAATTAGCTTTAATGCCTTATCCTAACAAAGACATTTTGTTGCCTTATCAAAACCAAGTACGTTTATTACCTTAACTTAACCAAGAAGCATTGTTGCCTTAACCAAATCAGGAAGCATTGTTGTCTAAACCTAACAAAGTAGCATTGTTGCAATTTTTTGTTTTGTTTCGTTCCAACTTACAACATTAACCACATGTTCAAAACTGTTTAAAACTGGGATCCCAAATCAGGAGATTATAGATTTCCCTCCAAACGTAATTGAGAGTGGAATTCAGTTGTATGCCAATGTAATTTTGTGACAGACAGGGTTGAATTAACAGAAAGATTGAATAATTCAAGTCTGTTTTCTCCTTATGTTTGAAGTCTTCCACTATCTTCTCTGTATATTTATATATTTTTGCATCTACAAACAATAAATAAATAACTGACTATAATGCGTGACAAAATGTGCATTTATCACTCCAGCGCTGTAGCACTCACTCATATTTCATTGCGGTATGTGAACAATGTCATGATATTCACCCTGAGTGTCTATTGTATATTCTTTATGACATGCATGGCTTCTATATGTACAGTGGGAGTAAAACACAGAGGGAGAGGATTTTTCTCCACATTCCAAAGGGATAAATGAGCCCATACATTCCAGCTGGCATCAACAACATAAATTATACACAAGTCACAGTGCAGCTCCTCATTTAGTGACGAGGGCAGGGCAATGTACAGTACCATGGACTGTACAGAGAGCGTCTTTGTTCGACACCTGTCACTGCATTTGACTTGCATGTTCTTGTCTCCACTGACAGCGGCATCATTAACATGCTGACATGTTTACTGCCGGCCTGGTGGTAGTCGACCATGAAACAAGGACTGTTTTTCACATCTCATATTGAAGTAGGGGTTGGGCAATATAACAATACAAACATGAGACGATGTACTTCTCTACCATTTCCGTGTTTAAGTGAGACAAAGCAGCTTGCGTGTACCCGGCTCAGCAGGGAGGAGGTGGAGGGGGGGGATTGGGTTTCTCTTGCCCCGTTTACTGTTTAAGTACTCTTATTTCCCCTCGGAGCCACAGAGGGAAAGTGAAGAAGGCACGCCCCTGCGCTCAGACAGTTAATACGACCTGCTGAAAAATAAAACCTGCTTTGCTGAAATGTTTGCATATGTCAGTCCCTCCCACAGGGTCTTTAAAGAAACCAGATCATTAATCACCCTGAGTGTATTTGACAGTGAATTTAAACTTAGCTAGAAATGATCCAAAGTGTCTCTTCTCTAACATCCTACGTAAATAAGCTGTGGACATTTTTCAGAAATTGCAGCTCACCTGCCAAAAGTTAACAGTATGCGTCTTGAGCGAAAAAGGGTTTTTGAACAAAATCAATAGCTTCCACATTACAATGATATCACTGATCACAATCTTAATAGGAAACACACTAAGGGCCCAAACACTTGACACGTATTTTGCGCATTAAAATTCATGGTTGCCAATGTAGAAAACGCGGAAGGCACACTAAAAAGCGTGAGTGTCACCGTCGCAGCGCACAAGTGATCAAAACCGGCCGCGACAGCTGCGCCCTAAGATAAACATCCAAAGCACGATGGTGGCTGCAGTATAAAGGTCACTGTGCAACCGTATCTCCTACAAAATTACTTTTTGAGTGAAACACATTTTTACATGTGCAGAATGGATCGAGCAAGATGTACGCTTGCGTGCAATCGGGTAGCAAGTGTGACACATGTTTCTCTATTGTAGCGCAAATTATCTGATAAATTATATGATAAGGTGACATCTAATGAGTACATAGACTCACGTAGTCACCGATACCCGATCCATCATTTTAGGCTGATTCTGGTATCTGTATCGAAACAACCCCAACACCATAACACACACCAGCCAGTTAACGTGTTGACGATGGGGAAAAGAACAGTGTGAACTCTCAGCATGATGAACTTAAATAGCAAGTATCTTCACTTGAACTTGCCAGCGCTATCAATCCGATACATTGAAGCTTTTAAACTCTCTTTAAACACCTTGCCTCTTCTCTGAGGACATGAGGGCACTGTAATGGATTCATCTTATGATTGCCCCCTCTCTGTAAAGTGTCATATTACCTTAATGCTGCAGGATTATCCTCTGTACTCTCTTGAAGTTACCACTACCATAGCCACGACCTTAAACAATGGCCTTTGTGACATCCTCTTGTAAAGATACATGTTCCCTGGCTTGGGTATTTAGATAATAAGAGGATAAGGTCAGCCTTTAAACCCTCCAAGTGTGGCTAATAGGGGTACACTCAATTACTGAAAGAACCTGAGACTACTTTCAACACATCACTGCACCCACTAATAGCAGAAGCTGGTCGTGTTAGAGGAACATCTTAACCTGCACAGCAACATTCTGTCCTTTGCTTCATCCTAAACTCCTCCAGCTCCTCCGCACTTTTTATCTTCAGGCAACCACTCAAGGTCGCACAGCTTGCAGTAAAACAATATGTTCTGTATTCACTAAGCTTTTAGTTTTTTTGTTTTTTTACAAAGACAGGAGCATTAGCTCTGACCTGAAATCTGGACGGGACAATGCTCCAGACAGAGCAGCCAGATGTCTGTTTAAGCGCAGAGTTCCCCACGTCTGTCCTGGATTAGTCTGGTGGAAACAAACCCTGGACCCTGTGGGAGCTGAAGCCCCAAGTGTGCCCACACACACACACACACACACACACACACACACACACACACACACACACACACACACACACACACACACACACACACACACACACACACACTTCCAGCTCAGTTTCCTATTCCCCTGACCACCCTCCCCTCAGGACACACAGCGCCACGGCCACACGTGATTTAGGGAGCGTGAATGTGGGAAAGACTGAGATTTGGAAAGTGGTGGCGGAGCGGTAAACGACACAGGACTGTGAGCTGGATTGGGGTCATTTCAAAAGGCTGAGCCAGTTTGACCATTTTAACTGGTAATCAGGAAATGTCAAGTAGTTTTTAGTTCTTCTATGAAATATCTTGTGATCTGCAGTCTAGAAACAAGTTCAACCCTCTTCATGCATGGTATTCATTTTTTGAGCCAAGATAGTCTCCTTCTCTATCCAAGGAAGAACACAAGGGACCTTGTTTTCTAGATAACAGCCAACAGGTTCATTCGTAGACTGGCTAACTCACACCATTTTCAAATATTAGCAATATTAGTCAAATAACGCAGTTAGCGTTAAGTGACTATAGCGGATACAATCTACAAATGAGAAGCTCGCTAACAGCTTTCACAGTGCCCGTCGTTTTATGGGGGACAACTGAGAGCTGGGAGGTCACAGCAATATTTTATGTTCAAGGGGGGGGTTGGGTCAATGTTGTATTGGCGCACTCTATAGATTAAACCCCACCCTGGATGATTAAACTGAATCCAGAGTTCAGAGATCCACTTTGCCACATTTGCAAGGACGTGTAAATATATCAAGAAAGTGTGCAGAGGAAGTGTGCATGTCTGCTGGACACAAGCCAGGAAATATTTACTGACAACATAAAAAGAAGGTGTGAACATTACCGGTATGAATTTTGGCATTCGTACAAAGATGGATATTAACACCAAAGTGTAAAGGGTACCTTTGTTTATATCTAACTGCATCTCCACTGCTACAATAGTGTGTGATGAAGGCTGGCCAGCAGCCTGTGTGCCTCCTCACTTCCAACAAACCCCCCCGCTGGTCTCCTAGGGATACGCATGGCATATTAGGAAAGATGAGGCCGTGGCAGATGGGCACGCTCCCTCTCCATGCCCACTTGCCTTATTTTTGTCACGGGCTGGTGGGGCAGAGCATCATTATCTGCTAAGTGGCTTCTTCTCCCGCGGTGTGCAGCCGGGTCTCTGCTCGGAGAGGTGGGGGGATAAAGGGCGAGGTCTAGAAATGGGAGGAGAGAGAGAGAGTGCGTCGTCCGCCTGTGGTTCAGGTAATCATTTGGAGTGCAGCCCCGTGCCCCGCTGTCTGCACACCGCCGAGCCCCGGGAGGCTGTTGTCTTTTAGGGCTGTCACGCTTTGCAAAGCTGCTATCCATTAACAGTGGTGCTAAATTAAAGGTCTGTGATTTATTTGAAGGGGTCCACCTTACTGCTCCACGCTGGGAGCCTAAAGGTAGCCGTTAATATCTGAGAATCAATTATCTGAAAAGGCTAATTAATAAACGTCTGAATTAATCAGAGGGAGGATGCGTCACCAGAGTCGCACGTGAGCGCCATAATGGGCCTTGGTTCATCATCAACTCCGACTGTGACTAGTCTGAGGAAACGGCCACCATTAGCGCTGATGACAGCACGGCACGGCCCAGCGCTAATGGCCGTGTCGCTTATCAGGACTGCAGGTGTGCGACTGTCCGCGAAGGATTCTGCTAACAAGCGGTGATAGGCAAAACACATTCTGGGACAAAAAAAAACAACCCTGCTGCAGGACAAATAAAATGAGACCTGAAATCTGCTGCATGCATGCTATCGTGAATTGACTGGGCATCTTCCAGCTTGTATTGTCGGAGCCTAGAACACACAGTAACCAAGGAGAGGACACAGAATACACAAGCCGCTGTGATAAAAATATGCCCGGTTATGAGGAAGGCCGTAGCCAGGCAACAACACAGAGAAACGGCAGGGGACTGGAAAAACAAGCACAAATAAACCTTGCTATTTATCAATGTCCTCTTGGACATCAACACCGGGACAGTCACACCCTTAATTGGCCTCAAGACTCCATTTGTTTTTGATTTGGTGAGTCATTTCATATTTTGCACCTTTGGTTGTTATCAGCAGGTGTCCAGGCTTCAACATGTACCGCAGCACTACAAGGAGACATAAATTCACAGCGAGCGAGTGGGAGTGTCGATGAAATTTTCTATCGTGCGACCGGCGCAAAACCGGAATTAAACAAACAACCAGATGGGGAGCATTTACATGAGAATCCAACGAAAATGTCTAACTGGAGAGAAGACGCGATTCGGCAACTTCTGTTGGTAAGGGATTCGTCGAACATCTTCATACACATTCAACGAACAGCAAGAAACTCTGAAATCCACTTTAAGATTGCAAGTCACTCATGTTTTACTCAAGTACCACCCTTTGCTGAAACCAAAGTATCCTGAGTAAAGCATCTAACACATATAGCTAAGAGAAAAGGGCTAAAGCCCGTTTCAAACGGATACAGTACTGGCTGTTTGTAGACAGACTGGATCATCTGGACAACTGATCAGTGGAATGCGGCCAGAGTGAGACTTCTTTCGCTGAGACAAGTCTGTCAAACATAAACAGCATAAGATTGCCTCTGTCTAAGGTTAGATGAAAAAACTGTATGACAATGGTGATGAAATTCTGCACATGCTCAAACAAATCAACCCCCCATTCGCATTTAAGTATCTGAACCATAAAGCGTTCAAAATATGAGAGAAATTGCTCCTCGCAAGTTCATATGGAGGATCTATCAAAACCAAACTTGTCCATCACCTTTCTTCACGATATTAAGATGAGAATATCGATATCAACCTCATACCTGTGCGTTAAGTACAGAGCCAGGCCAGGGACATGGTTAGCCTAGCTTAGCACAGAAACTTTTGGCACAGCAACAATCAAACAAACATTTGTCTTAAAATAAATAAATGTATACTATAGGATACAAGCCACAGAGATGAGATAAATATCTTACTAGTCTATTAAGAGCATGACATACTGTAATGAAATCCACAATGCTGTAAAAAAATGCCCCATAATCAGTTTTATATTCAGAACAAGTCTGGATTACGAGAAGTAAATACTGATGCAGGCAAACGTCGACAATCACAAATAGTATTTCAGTATTAAAACTGGTAGGAAATGGAGGAAGAGAAATATAAAAATAGCTAAATATACTGTAGCCACAGCAACAGTTGCTTGCTGAAACATGTATTTTTAGTCCAGTCAACCTTTGTTAGACATGAGAGAACAGAAATATTCATAATAACTGCAAAGAAAATTATATTTTGACTTGAGTAAAAGTCTCTAACTTTTATCTGCTGAATTTCCCTTCACATTGCCTTTTTGTTGAAGTTGTCCTAGTTGTTGAATTCACTTAGAATAAAGAGAATGTGTGCACTTCATTCGTCTGTAACACATAATGTGATGAGTGATGTCCTTGCAGGCTTCCAAACCAAAAACCTTGAGGCTATGTGAAAATCTGGCCAAGAGGACAGTGAAACTGAAGAGTTTTACTGGACCCAAAACCGCAAAATGACCTGAGGGATGGAAGGAATTTTGGCATTTCTTTTCTCACTTTCATAGAATGAACTTCAGCCCCTCTCTTTGCTCCTCTTGTATGTCATCTACACTGTTTCTCTTCTCGCCCCCCCTTTCTGCCTGCTTGGCTTTCTGTGGAGATCTTATTCTCACACTTGTACTTCTATAAGGAAAAAAGGTCACTGAAGGTGGCGAAGATATCAGCATGAGAGCAATTTCATCTGGAATTTTAGTCTTGAACTCTTATGGAGGGGAGGAAAGCTGCTGACCTGGACTGGGGAGAACGTTGAGTGGTGGAAAAAAGCCCTTTGAGGAGCTCCTGAACCAGACCAACACATCCTCCATGTAGTCCAGAGGTGGACGAGGTAGTCAAAAAGCTCATCCGCAGGTTGAAGAGAGTTATGCAATGTAGAATGCGTGAAACAAAGCTTATAACGCAAAACTTCTGACAAAACTATACATAGCCTATTGCAATCACTTCCAACCAGTTGATAGAACACACGTATTTTGAACATTTTTTAACACATTTTAAAAGTTTGCTTAAAATCCGTTTGACATTTAAATGGAAACAGAACTAGTGTCACATCACTTACACCTTCATCAAACAGGTAGGTCATCGGAAACTAATGAAATATTGAAGGACCCAAATGGGGATTTTTCACATTTTTGTTCATGTGTTCGTGTATTTCTTTTCCATTTTGAACATAGACATGCTAGCAGTTTTCCCCATGCTTCCAGTCTTTATGCTAAGTAGCTGACAGTAGCTGACGCCAAGCCAGGAAAAAGGTATCACTCTTTTCTTCTCACTCTAATAAAGAAAGCCATGAGCATTTTCCCAAATTATGAAATTTTCAGGTGTGTTTATAGTGTGTTTTTATATCCAACCATTCCAAGGGTGCTTGTGTTTGTGGCAGCTCACTGACTGGTCCCTAAACTTACCAGAAAGTCAGGAAGTGTTGTTATTTTTACCCGCAAATCGCTTTCATTTGTTGTTGTGTCTCTACATAAAGTACATTGGTGAACTCATAGATACCCATGATTACTTCCACAAAAATGTATTTTCCTCATTTTGTGCCATCTGGAGAGAATTTGTGTCTTTCCACTTTTATGCAATTGGACGACTTGCATTCACTCTCAACATTAGGCTATTATAAATATATATACAAAATGTATCCATTTATATTGTGAGAAAGACTACTCAAAAACTAGTTTAGGATTTGGGTGGAAAACATATTTCAGGAGTTGAAACAGTTTTTCTTTAGGTACTGATGTATTTCTGTCAACCATACAGATACTCTTCCTACATAACACCAATGGAAGTCTCTCACCAGCAGAGGTATAAGTGGCTTAACCTCAGGATCGGCCAAGTTTAATTTGAGTTGAGAGGTTAAGTGGCTGAAATTGGAGCACAGCAGATAATCTGTTGAAAACCTATTCCTATGAAGAAAAATGTAGGCGGTGTTCTCCTCAGCCTGATCTTTGACCTTTAGAGATCTGAGGGCGACAAAGAGGGAACTAAAAAACATGACTCCAAAGGAACTCTGGTAAGTTCGTGTTGTCTGGATCATAGAATGTAGCTGGAGGCAGAGTCTGACTTAAGAGTATTGCTAACATTCCATCATTTTTAATGGTGCCTTTATGTCCTTGGAACGCAGACACAAGTGATGGTGGATAAAAAGATAAAAAATAACCACTTCAATTATGAGAAAATGGCAAAGATGGAGGATATCACAGTGAGACTCCTCCACATCAGGGCCTAGGAACAATAACACCATGCAGTCACCTGGGAATTCCTACTCATCTAAAATTCCTCCATTAGGCCCCGAGCTATCAGAGCTGTGATCTAAGCTTTATTGCTATTCCTTTATGGCGATATGTCAACCATCAGAGGTCAACAGTGCCGCAGCAAATGTCACTTTCAGAGGCGGCGGGCCGAGACGAGACGTGCGCTTCGGGGTTACAGCAGTGGCACGCCCCGAGGCAGTCACCCGCCTCGTTCATTAGCTCTATATATGTGGACATCTGTTTAACAGGCGGGCTGTTACTACATCTTACCTAATCAGAGCGCTCCTCTGGGAAATCATCCTGAGGAGTTAGAGACGCCATCAAACGGCAGCATCCCTGCCATCAACAGGGCCGCTCCATCATCAGGGTAATTAGGATCTCAGTGAAAAGGAGCCCCGTACTGACAGCTTTCTTTGTTATTCTATTTTACGAGTGGGAGGAAGATACACAGCTAATACGATGCGCCTATATTCGTTTTATAAGAGGCTTTTAGTTGATGCTCTTAGACACAAGGTCCAAAGACAAGTGAGAAAGCCATGTTTTTATTTAAATTGTGAGAGTCTAAAGTGTCAAAATAAAAGGGGAAAGAAAGACATTAACCCCTTGGGGAAGAACCCTTATGACTTTGGTGAACCCCTGACTTTTCATTTAAAAGCAGGTCAGAATTTCCACCTAAAGTAAAATATCTCCACATCTCCTGAATGAAATGACCCTATATATTTTTTTATAGTTCCCTGGTGAAGTACCCTAATCATAATGGTGATCCCCTGACTTTTCCTCTGGCACCACTATGAGCTCAGAATCTATTGGATTTGAGTCAAATATCTTGGAAGGATTGCCCACCTTTCGATAATCCAGCCTGATCTCACTTCCAGGGCGTCAAATACAGACGCTTGGCGTAAGGCCCCCTTTACCGTCTGTATGACATGCGCCAGGCTTTCTCGACTGACTTCAATTTGAACCCGTTTGCGTCTTTATTAGATGCTCAGAGAAACTGGCATAGTATTTTCAGCGAGAAGTCTGCTATTGCTAAGAGGTTAGGGGATGTGGATGGGTAAAAAACAAACACAGGTGAACTTAGGGTACCCACCTTAGTGTCCCGCGTGAAACCAAAAGTTGAGCGATTTTTACCGACGATGTAATGTCACTTGATGCTTCACACTGAGACGCATTGCGTTAGTTGTTTAGCTTAAAAGAGACAAACCCCTAAATTGGGTAATATGCAGACATTTAGCGCAAAATCAATCTTTCCATGCAAATGAGCCTCATGCAAGAACAATCCAATTCACAAAGATCAACGCTAATTGTCACACATAGACTTTATAGAGTTAGCGGTTACTGAAGCACATTTATAAAAGTTGTGTTTGCTCAAACTCATGTCTTTTAAGGTTGCAGTGACAGAATGTGATGACAGTTGTGTCATGAAAACAAATGAATAAAGCTCACCCGTTTTATTTTTTTTAATTGAGAAAAGAAAATTAGATTTAAAAAATCAATTAAGGAACACTGAAATGCTTTGTTTTTAAATGCGCACATCGTCTTTCTTCATAGGGAGGAGCCATTATTGTTTCTGTTGCGGTAGGATCGCTGAAGGTCTAAAATAAACTCCAAAAATGTCTCAAAAGACTACTAAAACAAGAGAATGTAATTAATATTTTCCTCATTAATACCCGTAAATGGCCCAAGTTGGGGCTTATTGATTCAGCCTATGACTCAGCCTTCTGGCTCCGGCTGACTCTCACCCACTCACAACTGACACATTGGCCTCAAGCGCATTTATACCTTGAATGAATGAAAAAAAAGGGCAAGTGGCACTTAGCTGCAAAACTCGATGGGCGTTTTTGCGCTGTAATAATATTAGTCTTTGGTGAATCTGACCTTAAGACTGGGCAGATAGCAGTTACAATTGATGCAAGATTTGTGGTGCTATCAGTGGCCCCCCTTAGTTTGCAAGTTCTTCAAACTAAGCAAAATTATTTACGTCTCTGCAAACATGAACACTATCAGCATGATGTTCATAACATGCCCGCATCAGGACAGTGACACCCAAAGCACGGAAACTGTACCGTCCTGTGGTTCTCGACTGACTGTGACGGTTTACTGCCGTCAAACTAGAGACAAAAGACTCTGATAAAATTCAGTCAAAGGAAAAGAGCCAAGGCAGTCTGAGACTCTTTGGTGGACTGTAAAATGGACTGGTCTGGAATCATAATGGAAATCCCCTTCATGACAATTCCAGGTGCCTGTAAATCTCCATAGACAGACTGCAAGTGTTAAACCCATTAGCAGTCCCGTGTAGAACTGGACCAAAAGAAAAAAAAAGAAGATATATTTGTTTCCAGGTTTGTTTTGGCTGTTGGCAGTGAGCCAGTTCAGTCCGGATGAATTTGGAATGTGTGTGAAACAAAAGAGTATCTCTGGTGAAACACATGCTGCACTGCAAAAACTATGCAAAAATATGTATTTTTCAAACATAAGGGAACCTGGAGGTGATTAAAATGTAAAGTGGCTCCAACTCTCTTCCCTAACATGTGCTGGCACGGTTTTCATATATGTTATCCCACAGCACTCCAGCTCTGGAGAGGCTTTAACAAGCCTCACATAGATTATAAATTCTACAGAGCTAGTCAGGGCCGCCATCCAAGGAAAACGATCCCAGCGCAGATGACGTGACAACTGATCTCCTCCGGTTCTTGTGAACTCATTGTACAGATCACACGGTGAGATACACGAGCAACCGCGGAATCTAAGAGGCATGTTAAAGAAAATTATTCCTCAATGAAATTCACATTTCCTGTCCTTTAAAGACCTCATTAAACTATGAATTTCTTGTAGTGAATACATCCTGGGACGAGTAAACTCTGTTAGTCTCCAACCCTGTTTTAATCGACCACTGCCGTTATGTTTGATTGAACAGTCCAAAGAAGACAAAAGCAGCTGTTATTCACTTGCATCTCCTACCAGCTGGTAAAGAGTAGTGCGGAGTCAGAAATTGATGACAGTATAAAATATGTTTTGAAAAAGTGGGAACCGACACAAACACAAGTGGTCTTTGAGCATTTAGTCAGAAATGAACATGAAAAAATATAAGGCTGATGGGACAAGCAGTATGTGAATTTGGCAGAGGACAGACACAAAGATGCACACAAACAAGCACACACACGACAGATAAACACAATCTTGAAGCAGAGATAATGAGTCCAAGAAGGCAAAAACACCAAAACATATTATTTAAATGAGGTGCAACATTTTTTTAAATGAATGTATCAGAATTAGTCTCCTGACTCAGAATGATTTTCACAGTGAGACTTTGCAGTTTTGGGGGAGATCCAAAGCAATCCCCAGAGGAAATGAGTGTTTTTGCAGGCTTTTTATTACAGTGTCAAAAGCAAGTGGATGATGGGAGTGAAACTGGAAAGTGCCATTTAACAGCTGTCCAATTAAAGCTGGTTGATCCACTTATCATTCCTCATTTTCACAACGGGCATATCTTGCACTGGTGCAAATGAGGAGGCAAAGGGTTTTAGAGATTTGTCTTGGGAGTTTGTGCCTTTTATTTTATTTATTTTTTTCTTGGGGCTCGCCACAGTGACAGAAGAACCGTCCACCGCAATACAGGAAGTGAGTGTTTTCTGTGGGGATACGTGGAATGCATGAACGGAAAAAAAAGAACAAACACCCAACTTGAAAAGCCCTCACACCAAGACAACCCACGGAAGAATTCAGAGAGGATCGGCAGAGCTATACTTTCCAGGAGGAGGGTAAAAAGAGGACTAATCTTTTGGGGCAACAACCCCCCCCAAACCTCAAACCCCAACCCCCTTTGCTCAGCTGGAAAGGAATGTGCCCTTTCACAAGCTGAATCCAGGGCATGCCTGGCATGGAAATAATAGGGGAAGAAGTCACAATTTCACAGATTCTGGGGGTGGGGGTGGGGGTGCTCCTTTCCAATGAGCAGAGAAGACATCTGTGCTCTACATATCTTCCATGTCATGTTAGAAATGTTGGTTGCTCAGGCCTTTGGCTTTTTGGAGATGCATAAATCAGGACATTAAGTGTTTTCATACAGTCAACAAATTCTGGTCATGTCAGCAAACTAAGTACATCCATGTGTTGCTTAACACAAACAGTAAGGTCAATTATCTTGTCAGGGCTGTGCGCATGCATTTTTTTGGGTGACCACACATTTTTTTATTTATCAAACCAATCTGTTTAAACTAGGGATGCACTATTTTATTTTTTTCCAGCTGTAGCTATAACTGCTTCTCGTGGCAGATTGGATGACCAGTGATTTCACAGTTTTGCCCCGCAACATTACGCCACATAGTGACACTGTGTGTCAAGTTCTTCTAGTCAAAAATCAGAAATGATAATTGACTAGAAAGGTGTACTCAGTAGAGTGCAGGTCTCCGCCAGATGAGTGTGATTGAATAAATACAACCGGTGCTGTAAAGCATCATCAAACAGACTTCTTTCAAACTCAAAAACAAAGGGCGATGTAGCGTTATACAAGCTCTTTTTCAATCCATTATGTTTGCAGTCTGTGTGAAAGTACTCATAAATAAACATGGAAATGAAATGCATGGAAAAAAACGTGCCCCCCCTCCACGTGTGTAAAGTCCTTACCAATACTGATTGTACACTTATATCAATATGACCAAGGCCGCAGCATTGTGACAGAATTGTATGTCACATTGATCACATTGTGCTTTGGCACAGTCTTTTAATATTGAACTCTATATAGTCTCTATGATTTTACAGATTTAAATAAGGAAGCAGTGATTTTTATGGCTTTATTATTGTTATTATTCAAATAACTGATGAACTGTATCTATATTTGCCACTTAAAACGATGTTGCTAAAGCAACAAAAATAGCTTTCACTCACAAAAACAACCAAATAGTGAGGAGCCTGTGGTGAAAGTTACCTCTGTCCAGAGCCCAGTGACCACAATGGTAGCTACACTGGGTATTTCACACTAAAAAGACTGGAACTTTGAAAGATGTCCGTTTCATTTGTCCTTCTCCCAAACATTAGCTTCTGTTGAATTTAACAGTGCATCTTTGCACAGAGCAAGGTTTGTGGATTTTGTCCCCCACTGGAATTAAGTTAGCAATGGATCTCTTCAGGGCCAGTGTAGAGAGGTGACCACTAACTCTGTCAAAACACACATATGGGCATGTGAGTATTGTTTTAAGACAAACTTCAGAAAATACGACACTTCGCTTTAAACTTTTAAACATGTACTGCTAAGTTCTATGTATTCTGTGTTTGCCAGAGTGCATGTGCCGCCTGGGAAAATGAAACCCACGTCTGCATTGCTGTGGTTTTGTAAGGAGCAAACTCCGTCAGTCTGACTGTGCCACACATGGCCCTGTAAGTGCCCTTCTGGAAACACTGTAGGTGCTCCGCATTCTTTGTGGCCGATTCCAAACTAAATTGGCTTGTTTTCCAACACACAAAACTTGTAGGCCACATACAGAGATAAAACAGACAGATATTCTCTGTACTGTACTCAGTGACGTTAAAATTGACCAATGAGGTCATGTTGCCTATTCAAATGATGAGCTCATCCAGTTCTATTCTTTCTTCAATCATAAGGCAACATGTGGAAGGAAACTTGAATATTACCTCTGTAATTACAGAGCAAGCTTTCCTCTGCAAATAGACAAAAAGTAGTCCTAATCATAGTATTATATCCTCTTTTCCAACCACCCTTTGGCTACTTTTTGTGCCACATGGACAGTTGGCGGATAATTTCCATTTGCAAGTCAGCAAACAATTAGTTTTAAATAGCTGAAAAGCTATTCAAGGTTTGAAAAGGCTGTGTCGTAAGTAGAGAATTTCCCGATACCATCCTTTATCTGATACCAGCGTTTAAAACATGTTGGTATTTTGCTGGTGGGACACTTTGCAAACTCTGGCTGAGATTAGACAAGGAGAACGTTGGCTCACTTTTTAGCAACTTCCATAATCAATTACAGATGCAGCAATTTTTCCTTTTTCTCCCAGAGATGGTGACAGACTCTCTGTTGAGACTTGTACATGCGCAGAACCGATAGGGCAGGATGTATGGATCAGGTAGGGAGACATCTCTCACTAACTCCAGAATCTAAAGTCAGTCCATACAAGGTCCAAACATTTCTACTTGCTCCCCTTGATCCGTCACTTTGTTCCGGTGGCAGAGAACGTGTGCCCCGGCAGAGGCATCTCTGTCCTAAAACTAAAACGGTTGGCAGCATGAGGTACACCAGGAGCTGCGGCGGGCATTTCCTGCACACTCAGCATCTTGGATGAATGGCTGTTCCTCCTGCTCGCTGCACAGCCTATTAAAAGCTCTTGGTGCATATCTGCTTTGCATCCGGATGTGGGGATGTAATTACAGTTACCAAGTGAAGGATGGGGAACAGCGGAGGAACACCACAGTTTTCTTTCCACTGCCACCCCCTCTGTGCCAGCATGGAACTGCTGTATTGCCAGGGTTTGCCAAAGGAAAATTAGGCTTTTTCTACGCTGTACTTACCCCAAAGAGCTCCAGCTAATGTCCCTCCAGCGTTCAACAGTGGTTCTTTTGGAAAGAAAGTGCTTACTGATGCTAGGAGCATGAGGACATTTTTATTTTAAATTTGACGTCCTGAGAGTGAGACCAGACCTGCGTCTGAGATAAAACGCTGTGACTGTCATGTAAGCCTCAGTATCCATCTATCAGTGGTCGAAGAAAGCGTCTTATTCCTCAGTGCAGTCTCTCTGGTTCCTTCGTTGCCTCACTGAAGTGGTAATCTAGCATTTGAGAATGCCATTGCACAATAAGGCAGCTGCTTCAGCAAAATCAGCATAACCATAATCCTTATGGTCATTTCATATCTACGGTAAAGAACCAGCAACACTTACACACATAGTTTCTCAGATGCTTCAGTGTTATGCTAATCCCATCAGCACAGTTTTGCTCAAGAGTGCCCACAGACAGGTCAAAAGGTCAAGCTGTCCAGAGTGCCTTCTGCTGGACCACAAGGCAAACTACTTCAAACGGTCTTTTTTGCACTGTAAATTTTGAATTCAAACATTTCATTACAGTTAAAATATTTAATTTTTCCCACGTTCGAACAAAAGTTAGAATTTTAACTTAAAAGTGTCTGCCTTATTTCAGAATGTTTAGCATCCTTATACTGAAAATGTTATGGAGAGGGCACTGGTTTGGATGGTTGGGCCTACACGTCACAGTTCTTTGACACCAGAGACCAGGTTGTTGTGTCCACACTTGGGTTCGGTTACTAAAAGTTAGGTGGTAAAGGTGTTCAAAGAAATAAACCTTAACTGTTGTATTGCAAAAACTCTACTCAGTCTACTTCAAACACTGGCACTGAATGCTGGCACAAGACATAAATCCTGAGCTACAGAACTGTCCAGTACGACTTTAATTCCAAGTGATACTCGGATGAATATTTTTCTACTTCTTTCTGGAGCTTCCCTTCCCTTTGAACATACTCAAAAGGATGCATCCTCTGGGGAGCATGAATATATACAGCAGACGCTACTTTCTGACATATCTACCACCTTGCCAAGTGCTAGGAATCATCCTGTCACCATATTGTACATAAAGAATAATCAAGGCTCTTGACCCAAGTGTCAGACAGTCCAAGTCACCGACTGACTGATGTCACCATCCAGCATTCTTCGCAAGGGGTTAAACAGTGTCGTGAACCAAAACACAGCAAGCCCATACTGGTGGACATGTGTTCCTTTGTACATATATACGTGCTTGTGTGCATATGCATACCCATGCAAACAATACCTCTAGTGTAATGAGCTGTGCCAGCTGAAGGGGGGTGGTGGTCACACATGCACAGTAGATGCTTATCTTATCCATGAGCTGAAGCTGTGTCAGGAACATGACACATAGATAGCTGGATCCACAGAGAGTCCCCCGGGTTCAAGGCTCTGCTGTTCCCATTTAGTTTTACTGGACACTGCAACTTCTTGAAAGAGAAATAACCAATGAAACATTGAATTTATCTGCAATAAAATGCTCCCTTGTCCAAATTCACTACAGTCAGGGGTTTTTGTTTCTCTAGCAGCCTTTTCCTTTGTACCAAGGCGCAGAAGGTTAATGTTGTAACACATTCTCCATTTCCATTGGGTTTAGGCAACAAAAACTATTGGTTAGGGTGAGATAAAACATAGCGTAACTTGAGTTTTGGAAAAAAACACCACGTGACTCGGTGACAAACCGCCAAGTGACATAACGTTGTCAATAAAAAATGACTCGAACACCATTCCCCTGAGTAAAAGTCCTGTGTTTGTCTGACCCATCCACCATCTGTCCTTCCAACCTGATCTTAGCGGACATTGTTTCACTTAATACTATGTCAGTTGTTACAAACACCAACGTCTTAAGTCTGTATTGAACTCTAATTTATCATCCCCCACAGATGTTAAGCCTTTGCATAGCATCTGCTTATGTTTAACATATCAACTACATAATATCTATATTTAATGCTGTAAATATTATATAATAAAGCCCTATTTATTTTCATATAATATCCACAATGATCTCTTGGTGTGGTGACTGTGCTAATGAGTCTCATTGCTGTGTAGCGAGACGAGCCTTATGAATTTTCACCCAAAACGCCTGCAAAACATTTTCCCTTCTAATTGCCAATACAAGAAAAAAAGGCAAAAAATAAATAGAAATACGACCCCAAATCACTTAGATGCCGATTTGCCGGGATTTATATTATCCCATGACCTCTGTGTTTGGTGAAATACTTGAGGTAATTTGCAGTGGAATTTGTACATGACAAATTATGGACATGGCAGATTCGCGCAGAATTAAGATCACGGACGACCTCTGCAATTATTACAAATAACTAAAGCTCCCCAGGGAATTCTAACCCTGTGCGAACTGCTCTTAAGTGGGCAAATTAAGCACAATTACTATTCTGATCACATAAGGCTGGGTGGAAAAAAAATCACCAACAGCTTCTTTATTTTAGCCACACCTTAAATATCCATCCAAAAATAAAAAACAAGAGTGATAAATGCTTCACATTGTTCAGACAGTGTGTAGAGATGCAATGAGCCTCACAATCAAAGTCTAACATTTTAATTTGTATTTCTCTTCACTGAGAAAGCGATGAAAACTTTCCCTTTAAGGGTAGTACTTCCGCACCAGCCTTCTCTCATACTTTAGGGGCAACACGTGGTGACCTGTGACATCATAGTGCAACTCTTCCCCTGACCTCCAAGGGGTCAACCTGCATTCGCGACACAATGCGACTGTCAACACTCATTCCCCCAGCCTGGCGAGAGGAGTGCAGCATAATCAGCGCCGACGTCACCGAGCACCGTAATTATGAACGGCTGGCTGGGCTTCTATGGACGATCCAATGCTGAGGACAAGAGCGCCCCGGCTGCCGCTGCTGCTCTGTGACCTCAGTGAACGCAGCGCTCCGGGAGTGCTGAACCTGCTAGGGCTCAACTGCAGGCTGCCCCGCTGGCTGGACCTATTTGTTCTGTAGCAGCGAGATATCTCACTGCACCTTTATATCAAAGACTCAAGACAGAAAAGTGCGGCCAGACATATGGGATGTAAAGAGTCCACCTATAGGGATTCATGTTTTTATGCAGATAAAGCAATATGATAAATAAAGTATCTAATCTTATTCCGGGATGGAGGCAGAAGTGCTTAAACTGCAGCCTTGCACTTAAACTCCTTTCAATTTTTACACTTCAACTGGAACTTCTTTAAGGCCATCTACGTCAACTGGTAGTTAAAGCTCCTTTCATCGCCTCCACACTGACATTTTGACTAATGACAGCCGTTTCACAGCTTCAAACCATTGTAGGACTTCCTGTTTAACTGCCATTTTAGCATAATTAAACTCCTTTTTTTTAACAGCAAACTCATACATTTTCTTCAGAAAATGTATCTGTTTCCACCATATTTTTTTACTTATTCATTTTCAAACATAAGATACCAGTCAGTGGAAGCTATGCATACAGCTACTGATAATGCAGACTAGACCAGAAACACCATGGTTAAGCCAAAGATGCATAATGCATTTACATCTCATAGCTTCTGAGCGTATCTGGTAGTTTGACAGTGCAGCATAACACAAAAAATTTGGCCTTAAAAAAATATTTCCGCTTTTCACACAAAAATCATACAACATGTTTTAAAACGGCCCAATACAAAAAGAGCAAATTTTATTAAGGGTCAGGACTTGGTTTTTGAATGGTGCCCCTCAAAGTGAAACAAGACATCAACTCCTTTTAGTGTTTATGTCCTTTTAGTACTTTTAAAAGTACTTTCAAGTTATTGACTTCAGCTCTTACACTTCAGCTGACACTTCAACTGTTTCTGCTAGTTTTGCAGTACAGCATAACACAATTATCAAAGGAAAAGTGCCATGTAGAAGTACATCAAAATAAAAAATAAACCTGTACCTCAAAGTAAAGGATGTCAACCACTTTTAGTACTCAGGATTCATGTAATACTTCTCTTCTTTAATGATGCTGATGATGTGATACTTCAACTGCTTTCAGTGCTCACACTTCAAAAGACGTCTTTAAGTTTTTACAATTTTCACCTCCACTATTTTCAGGACGTCCACTTCGACAGACACTTACAGCTCCTTTTGTTGCCGACACTTCTACTGACATTTCAACTTTTTTTCCATTTCCTTTTTGGCCACTTAATTTCAATTGATAGTTCAAGTTCATTCACTAATAACACTTAAACTGAGACTGAACTTCAATTTTAACAAAACAAATCTTAATGCAAGGTCCACTTGCTTGATTCTCTTTTAGCTTTCAACCACAGCCTGAGGTGAAGTTGCAGTTGAAAGCTGTGGAAAATGCTAGGTAGTTGAGTTGTTTTTTTTCCCCCAAGGCCAAGAATGAACTTTGATGAAAACATTTTAAGATGTTATTTTGTGAAAACTTTTCTCAAGACCTAACTTGAGTATCATGTTAAAAAAAAAAGAAACGTTTAGCTACACAATACTTTATAAAAAGGATGGATTGTACAACAATTGTACAATAAAAAAGTCGATTTACAATAGTGACAGACTTTTCAGTTTCATGTTTCGCTAAATTGATTCTGAAACTACACAAATGAGTATTTAGAGGAAGTGTTTTTACTGTGTCTGAGTTCCTTTCTGATTGTACAACATGAGAAGTCAAGAAATGTAGAGGCAACTCTCAGTAACATAACCACTCAGCTCTACCCCCACCCCCCTTCTTTTAAGCTTTATACAGCCACAAGGACACATGCAAACAAACATGAACACGAGTGCTCATTTCTGCTCTCAGTACATCACTCGAATGTACGATTTAAAGTTACTCGTAGAACATTAAAACAGCTGTTAACTGAACTGTTGGAGACGGAGTTCCTGGTTTTGCAGCTTAAAGAGTGGCAGTTAGACTGCCGGGGCAGGCCGGGCTGGTCTTCAGCTGTGTGCGGTGTAATAAGCAGCAATTACTCTGTATGACAAGTTAACATTAAGTCCTTCCACTGCTGCTGCTGCTGCTGCTGCTGCTGCTGCTGCTGCTGCTGCTGCTGCTGCTGCTGCACTGTGTCAGTTCGCCCTGAGAAGGCGGCATGTTAGTCAGGGCTCCAGACACACTGAGCCGGACACTTGTTATCAGAGCTCAGTTAATCAGTGAACCGGTCCTGTATCAACAGCTGTGCTGCTCAACCTTGTTGGCTCCCGCCTTTGAAAACACACAGGGATTTTCAAACCAAGTGTTCAAACACTCTCTTGGAGGTTTACATTAATGAAAAAAATTAAAATGTTCAAATTGAAAGGGATGAGGTCAGAAAGTGATCGTTTTTTTCTGACATAATGCCCCTGATAGCAATGGACACACGCTGCAAACAATTAAACGAAATAACAGAACTTTAATCATGACCACGTTAGAATTTCTATTTGTACATTCACAGACGTAACGTAATACATATTTTTAAATGAAATCCTTTAAATGAACATATGATCCTGCGTCTCGCCCCACGCTGGAATGCAGAGAAACCCCCAAATCTAATGCATATAAGCAGCGACACAGATCAACCTGTGACACGTGTGTGTGGCTAAATGAAGCAGACTAAGGTACGTATTTACGGTTTTCTGTTCCCTTGTTATTCCGTCTTAATGCTAATTCAGCGGCCATTCACAGCACTGAGCCCATAGCACAGACTGTATACATTGATGTTAGTAGTTGAGGCACATTCCCCAAAGCATAGGAACTCCTCCGCTGCCCAGTCTCTTCCACACCCTATACTTTCTGTGGACAAACACCGCAGGAGAACCCGAGCACTTTGTGCTGACTTTGGCTGTTTGCTCAACCTGGAACAGCAGCCAGAGACGCCATTACCCAGTTTAACTACCGTGTTGTGTTTAATGGGGTGGCCGCATAGCAGAAATGTTGCTGGCAGTAAGATAACATCCACTTGTTATGGTTCAGTCAGCTGATTGCAACACATCACCCCGTCCCCCCCGAAATAAAGCCGAGTGTCTGAGCGTCACGGGCTCCGGGGAGTCTTCATCTTTAGTAAAACATTTTTTTGCTGTTGTTTTGTTTAAATACGATCAGCTTCATTTGCTCCAGGTTCTGCATGAACGAGGGGTGTAAACGCTTTCATCTTCGCTGTTGTGGCCGAGGGAGGAAAACATCTGAGCCGTAAAAGCTCGGGAGAAATGGAGCGGTATGCTGAGTGAAGCAATACTTTAACAAACAAGAAGTGAAAGTGAGACTGGCACAGTTTAAATGGAACTGGAGTCTGTTTCAGTCACCCACAACTTTTTCTGTGGTAATGGCAGACTTTTTTGCATTTGGAGCTATGACTAGTATATTAAGTTGGCTTCTATACACTGGCTGCCTGTTGATTTTCAATATTTAGATTGTGACTTTTAAAGCAGTAATATATGACATTCAGAGCATTAATATAGCAGTGAATAATTATTAGCTATTGAGTTATGTCTACCTGAGCAGAGAGGGGGGACTGAACCATGCTGACGTTGGACCAGTTTTGGGATCAACCTGGGCCGTAGACACTGTGTTTGCGTGATTATTAAAAAATGTTTTTTGCGATCGGCCTCACCCTTCTAAAATATAAAAGATAAAATGCAATGCACACTGACAAAAAAAACCCGATTCAGCTAAAAATTCTTCATCAGCTTTCAGGGGGCAGCCCTATTATTTTCCTTTGTTCAATATTACATACATTTTCTGTTACTTAATTTATCATTTATATCATGTTTTAGAAGTCTAAATTGATAAGTGTTAAAGACAGAGGATAAAAAGAGGAAGTTTGAGACAGCAAGTGTACAGAGAGTGTTTTGGCCTTATAATTCCCCTTATAACAATCCAGTTAAGTCATTGCGACATTCAAGTGCAAAACAATCCCTGGTATACTGGTGCCCACCTACTTCCTTCTGTTGCTTTGAAGCTACCACATGCCTTCTCTGCTTAGTTGATGAAAACCAAGCAAACGGTTCAACCCCAGGGCTTAATCAGGCATGCAGACCTTAATCCTGAGTCAGAGAATATAGTAGTAGCGGCACTTATTACACCAGACTCAAACACCAGCGAAAGTTGTAACTGAATGTTCTATCATCTAGGACGCCCTGTGAACCTCATTTCACTTTAAAAGAGACTAAGAAATATCTTGACACTTATATAATATTCCTTTAGTTAATACTGTGACAAATTTATTTGAATTCTATTCTATTCATTCTAATGTAATTAAACAATATGTCATGCTGTGAGTATGTAATTAAAACACACGTGGAAACAGCCACTTGATTAATAGAAAGCCTCAACAAATGAATGTTCTTTGTAGCAGTCAGTTTAGTGACAACAATAAAATATTAAATAAATGATATGTGTTTTTTTGGAATGTGGGAACATTTTAGCATAACGATCATTCACTGACAATATTAACAGATGATGTGGCAAACTCCTTTAGCTGCTAACTCCTACACAAAGCTAAATTCCAAAGCTAAGGATGGGTTTTGTGCACTGTGGTGATGCAAGCCTTTGCAGGTATTACAAAGGTGGTATTGTTTTGTGCTTTAACCCTTTGGAAAATAACGGTTTTGTCTGATAGTGTTTTGTCAGTTCTTTTGGGGCGAACAGCTGCAAATGTGGACAACCCTCAGTGCTCCATGGGCTTCTATGGCATGTTGCTGGGTCAGGCTGTTTGCACAAAGGGGACCTCTGCTTGTTGGGTATAAAAAGGAAGGTTTTCCGACAGGTAGGCAAGCAGTTCAGCTCCAAGTGCAGCAGCAGCAGCAGCATCGCCTCTACTGACCACATCTGGCAAAGATGACCTCCGGCAACATGATGAACAGGATTATCTTCTACGAGGAGAGGAACTTCCAGGGCCGCTCTTACGAGTGCATGAGCGACTGCCCCGACATGTCCTCCTACCTGAGCCACTGCCACTCCTGCAAGGTGGAGCGCGGCTGTTTCGTGGTCTACGACCGCACCAACTTCATGGGGAACCAGTACTTCATGAGGAGGGGCGAGTACGCCGACTACATGAGCATGATGGGCATGAGCGACTGCATCCGGTCCTGCCGCATGATCCCCATGCACAGGGGCTCCTTCAGGATGAGGATCTACGAGAGGGACAACTTCCAGGGTCAGATGCACGAGCTGATGGAGGACTGCGAGAACGTCATGGACCGCTACAGCATGGCCAACTTCATGTCCTGCAACGTGATGGAGGGCCACTGGCTGATGTACGAGCAGCCCCACTACAGAGGAAGGATGATGTACATGAGGCCCGGAGAGTACAGGAGCTTCATGACCATGGGTGGCATGGGAGGCATGAGGTTCATGAGCATGAAGCGCATCATGGATTCCTGCCACTAGAAGATGACGCATCATGGTGCAGCATTTTGTTTGTAACAAATTCTAAAAAATGAATGACTAAGCAACTTTTCTGTAGCAATACACAATGATTGTTGACTGCAGCAAATGAATGAGAAAGATTGATTACCAGTGAACTGCACATACAGATGTCTTTGACTGAGAGATGGTTGAAAAAGAAACCTAATAAAAAGTCTGCTTACTTACAAATATCATGTTGGCTTCTTTCTTTTCTAATAATTATCTTTCCTCTTCTTACAATTTCTAAAAAGGTAGCTTGTCAACCTTCCTACAAACTCTCCGATACCCTCGGCCTACTGATGGAGGCAAATTATAATATGTTTGTCATAAACAAATAGCTTACCTGGGGATCTGAGTAATAAAATCAGGCACTTTAAAGATAACAGGTCATAAGATTTAGTTTGATGAAGTACTGAAAAATGGATGTTCATTACTATCCAACACATCGATTAGGGCTGGACGAAATTATATTTATTTTCAGAATATCGTTTTTTTAATGTTCATTGTTTCTATTTTTTTTCTCCATTTTTTTTATCGTGATGTTTAAAAAACGGCAGCTGAACTGCGTTGCGGCACTATTTACGACACTTTATGTTTTGTTCCTTGTACATGAGAGCAAAGCTGGAGCAAACGAGTAATAACAAGAAGAGCTGCAGGCTCGAAGGCCTTTGTGAGCAGAGACCTCTCCACAGGCTGAGAGGACCTCCGGCCGATATGGGATGCAAGAACCTGAAGTGCCTTCCTCCCCCTGGTTTCTGAAATACTACAAATATGATTGATTGACTTTGAATCCTGCCCACCAGATTTGTCACTCGTGGCTCTGACGGTTCTGCTGGTTCTCTGGTATTCTGCTCCTGGTCTAACTACGGCCCTCCTATGTAGTCAAATGTGCCATTCAGCTCCGACCTGCGATGCACCAACGTGCTCAAGATTAATTCCAGCAACTATTGAGAGCAACCGACTCTTAAACTGGCCAAGATGCCCTAATGACCCCTGCTGCTACAAAGGGGGGTGAAGAGATGACTCAACCTTGTGCCGAGAGAGATGAAGACGAGGAAGAACAGTTCAAGCCGAACCTCAACGAAGAAGACGACCAGGTTACGAAGACATCAGAGAAAGCCGAATCAACTGCCACTGAGCCAGAGATGGAAGAGTGTGATTCAACCAACTACAATCATCCAACCAGATGCCGAGGCCTTCAGAGGAACAGCCGCCATTCCATGCAGCTCTACCTCCAATCTGCCCATCAGAGACGTCTGGTGAAACAATACCATTCCCAGATGTAAACGAGTTTGATGTTACTAGGCCAAATAAATTTAAGTCGCATTAAAGAATAATCTTAAATAGAAATAGCTTAAACCTAAAGATCTGAATTGAACTTAAATTAAACGAATATAAAGATGCTTCACAATCTTCCGGTGCTCCTCGAACTTTATTTAGTTGTGGTGTTAGAGTTTAGTAGTTTAGTAATGTAGTTTGTCTAATAAATATATCATTTATAAAGAACTTGATCATTTGATTTGTGTGTATATGAAGCAATAGGTCACTGTACAACTTGAGAAGAACTCCGTAGCAACCCTGAGATAGATTAGATTGGTAAATATAACATTTTGAAGTTTTCCCTATTTTTCCAAAATAGGGTGGCGTCCAACTTAAGTCCTATGTCAAATTCTGTTAGGTAAACTAATGGTGGTAAGTTCGAGTACTATCGTTCTTTTATACTAATTTAAGGGTTTCTAAATCATAATTGAGTTATTTAAACTAGTTACATATCCTGATATTAATTACCTATTATTTATTAAATCTGCTACCAGCAACAACGCTACAACTGATTTACTGTTAAAGAAGTACAAAAGACAATAAATCAGTAAAAACATGCATTTATAAAATAAAAAATGTAATCAAAAAGTATTGGTACCAGTTAAGTGGGACCATACCAAGCCCTAGGTTCATACGATCCTAACACCAACTTTAACAAGTATGTGCTTTAAATACAAGCGGAGTCAAGAGGTACTGATGGATGAATGGGTATTTTGTTAATACATGCCAAGAAGGGTGGAGCTCTGTAACTGTCTGAGTTAGTGCCAAACCATCGCATTTAATGACTCAGATGGACCACCAATACATTTTTAAGATTATTACATCTTCGCACCGATAGAAAGGGGATCTTTGCCAATTAGGCCTATATTCTATTCGACAGATCAGGCTGGAAAGCTTGCTGGCCATGCAGCTCTCTGCATTAATCCTAATAAAGTCCCTGTGTATGTGGGAAATCAGGCTCCCATGTTGCAGGTCAAGGTGTGTCTGCTTTCATTGACCTTGTCTGCTCTTTTCCTCCCATTAGCAGGTGGAGAGGCTCTCATTCCTCCCTGTCAGGCCTAATTAGTGTAGAACTGAACAAATAACAGCCATTAGTTTAGGCAGCCTCATACAGGCAGCAAGCTGTGATACAATAAAGCCAATGGCTCCTCAGGGGTGCTGCCCAGTTTTTTTTATAGCAGTACTATAACAATAGCATTAACTACATATTAGTAGCTATGACTAAGGGATTTAGAACTCTGAAAGCCCAAGTCCATGTCCTAGTACCCGACTGACTGAGTTAACATTAACACAAAAAAGCCCTGCTATCCACTAACAGTGGTGATATACAAGACAAAAAAGAAGGTTACCATTAGTATTGGAAGGCTTCTTGCATCTATCAGACACCAGCAATCACCATCTTCTGGGCCCTGATACAACACAGCAGACAGTCGGTCAGACATTGGACACTGTGGGGCCATGTCTGTCCAACTGTCACTTGCAGTATTTGCAGTTTGGCATTGTACTAGTCAGCCAGTATCAGTGGTTGAGTCAGTATGTTGACTAACATAAGAGCCTAGCTGTTTCTGCAGTCTGTCTCATCAGCAGACTGACACAGTTGGACACTAACTGGTGAAAATAGTGGAGCATCTAGCAGCTTAAGAGAGATATATCTCTCTAAGCAGTTGGTGGAGACCAAAACATAGCTACAAAGGACAGTGAATATTGAACATGCATAGATCCAGTGGCTGAAAACACATCTCCACATAAATGTTTGTCTTGCTACTTGTCTGTTTAATAATACTACTGGGTTAATATACTGGAAATTTACAAGCATCAGTTATATACATTGTACTTTGTGTTTCCAATGCTATTAACTGGGATGGTTCATTTAGTTTGTGATAGTTTATTTATTAAATTAAATAGATTAATTTATTATTAATTACAAAGTGGCAGAAACAAGAAAATGACTCGCACCTTCATCTCGTCCTCCCTGCCGCTGGTGGTATTAAAAGAAAATATGGTGCGGACCTAGATATAAATCTCTTCACATCACATCACGTTGATGTATTTGGTGTAACATCAAAACTTGTAACATCACAATTTGTCTCTAAGTGAGAAGCACTGCAGAAAGAAAATCATTGGCTGGTTTGTGTTGTTCGTCATTTTGGTTTATGATTAGCGATACAGACTACAAGTCACATTTCTCTGACGCAGGCACATAATGTACATTTAGGTTGGTGGTCAGATGGCTCTGGTTTTTGTGGTGCTTTAAAATCGAGTTTAAAACTTAACAGTAATAATTAAGGAACGAGTGGAGGAGCATCATTTCTCTGAAACTGGAATGGGGTGCTTCAGGGTCCTTAAGTCCCATATCTGGGTCTAAAACATGGAGAAAAAGCAGTTTGACAGCTCAAGTCAGAGATCATCTGTCTTCTCTTCAAAAAAACACAGTCCTGTTCACAGCCCACAGCAGGAGTGGAGGGACAAATAGGAGTTCAAGCACCAACGCACACATTTAGAGGACTTTCTAATGTCTCTTTTTGTGTCCCTTGCTTCCTTCTGTGCCTCTGGTGCCTTGTGGAGAGATCACAAGAAGAAAAAAGAAAAGGGGCAAAATATCCCTCTTCCGGCCTTTCATGAAGAGAAGGCAGCCATCTGCCAAATGCCTCTTCACATTAACTTTGCACCATTGAAGGCACCGATGGTGCAGGACAAAACTATACAATGCTGAACCATTACGGCTATTCTCCAATCGATTCATTTCCCCCTCTTACTTTTTCACATGTCTCTCTCTGTTGTCCGACACGTCTGCCTGCTAGGAAAATATTGTGTTTAGGGGCAAGCTACGAGCAGACAACAGCAAATGTTTTGTCTGAGATGAAAAAAAAGGAATAAGTCGGACAGCTGCAGAAATAATTCATGGATCGTGCTGAAAATAACTCTGTTCAATGTTTTAATACTGCCTTCTGTGATCTTGGGCGGTGATCCAATGTGACAAGCTCTGGTTTGGTCAAAATCATCCATTTGGAAAAAGATGTGAGCAGGCTAATCCCAAACCAAACAATGAGCTCATCTGTAGGGATCCACTGTCCATCTAAGCCGGTCAATTTGAACAGTAACACAGGTTCAACAAGTACACGGGACTTCCTCTGAAAGGGTACAACTTGAGAGTTACCGAGTAGGCTTAACCAGTCTGATGGCCACATTTTAGATTGTTTGGACGTCTGGGCACTTGCAACCGTGGCACTAAGGTCAGAGATTTTTAAGGCACAAACAGCACCACTAGGGAAACCAAACCAGAGTTATGAACACAACTCTCAACTCCACCATTAGCAACAAAAATTGTAATTGTATGAATGATGGTTTTCATTAGTGATCATAGGAATATGTGGACAATGGTGGGAAAGGATTACACACTTCAGGGGCTTCTGGGTGGTTCATTGTGTGAGGAAGCAGTGTGTTCGGCCCCCAGCCTGTGCTCACATCAACTCACACATCAGTCTGTGACCGTGGCACAGCTCGTACCCAACAGCTGGACTACAATTGGCAAGTCTGTAATTTATTGTAAGGCTTAGATGTTCTGGGAACTGGGGGCTGGGTGGGGGTTTGGGAGATCAGTCTGCCACCGAAAGTCCTCCCAAATATGCAGAGGGAAGAATTAGAGGAGAAACTGCTGGGGAAAGGGAAGGCTGCTTCAAAGTAAGAGCTAGTCGGACCGTGGAAGAATCTCTGAAGCCCCCTCCTCCAGTAGTTAACAGTTTTGGCAATCATGGCTATTGGTTAGGATACATGGATGGATTGAGAATCCAGGCTAACCCAGCCACGGGATTCAGTAAATTGTGCCCTCATCTTTACCAAGGCTGACTCGATCGTGGCATCCCGGATCAGATTGCATTTGAGGGGCAGACCGCAGGACAGAGCGCAGGAATCCTTGGGAAGAGAGGAGGCAAATTCAAAATATGTTCTACTGTTTTCGTTTTGTCATGTTTTTATTGTGTAGCATAAATTCCAGGATACAACTGTATTTTGTTGTGCAACTGTATGTCACACAAGGGCAATAACTGATCCTTGAATCTTGATAGTTCTAGGTATAGTTTTAGCCATCAGTCCTAAATTGTAAGTGGAATTAACTGGTGAAAGATTGTGTATCAGATGACCATAATCTTACAGAGCCTTGTCTGGGGTCTCAGGCTGATATTTAGTCTTGAGGATCAGTTTCAAACATTGTACTGAATATGGAGTAAGTGCAACCTCCCTATAGGGTTTCTGACACAACTAAAGGCATTTAGCTGCATTTACTGGGGGGAGATTTGTACTCAACGCATCATATTTGGTGGAGTCTTTGTTTTGCAGACCTTTATTTCTCTGGTTGCCATGGAATAAGGCTGACAGACTGGAAAAACATGTTTAGGGCAAAGAAAGGTGGCTCAGATGGAATATCAGACCCATGACCCTTAAGGCCAAGCACAGGGTATGTGTGTGAGAGTGGGGTTCTTTCATATTGACTCATTGTGGATTTCCCTAGTAAAATATACATGGGAAAAGAACAGGTGTGAACTGTGGTAGGGATGAAAGAATTCAGTATAACAAGATTGAGGAGAATCTTGTTTCGCACATTGACTGAAGCAAACAGCTGCAGTCGTGTTCACAGCCGGTGCAAGCAGACTGTATCACATTAACAGCTCTTTATTGCTGCAATTTGTGGGTAAATATTTTAATCCATTTTGCCTACAGCCACTGTATTTCTTTTAAGGACACTATCTGGAAATTCATTTGACCATAAAATTGGGATTAGAACAAAAGAGAGGTTCTTGGCGGACTATTTATATATCGGGACTTTCTTGACACACCATAAAACCAAGGGATCCAACTGAGAAGTATAATTCCGCTGCAATCTCAATGTATTATGATGTAATAAAGTGGAACATGGTTCATTAATCAATTAATTGAAAAAAACAAAAATTTCAAACATGCACAGGACATTAGCCCAGGAGTCTGCTATTTGTGTCCGCATAGTCAACACATTTATTTTACCTTGGTTTTTTTGCATAACTTCCTGCATTTATTAACGCCAGTTGGTTAACAAGCGCAGGAATTTTACATAATAACAATACCTATTTTAACCTAAACAACAATCCTTTGCCAAGCCTGGCCAAGCATCAGTACGTGATGGGAATGAGTTGGGAATGAGAACACCAAAACACTATTTTACTGAATACATAAACCTCCCCAGAATGTATTCTGGGAAATAAGGAAATGAATAATCCACAAAAAATAAAGCGTGTGTTTGAAGTAGGCCAACAAACAGATGTTCAACCCACATTTCACCTATTAAAAAGAAAACTGTTTGTAGGAAAATAACCATGTTAGTTCTTCCACAATTTGGGTAGAGCATTTATTGCTAAGTTAACAATGGAAACTCAACATGGTGTATGCTGTGGATGAAGTGGTAACTCTATTGTTTTTGTTATCCTTGGTTTGCCTCCTTATGAAAAGTTATGGAAACAACTCACATACATCACGTTCAATGTGTTTCCCTTCATATGTCCTGGTCAGAACAGATAACTACCTGATATCAGTATATAAATATCCATTTAACATCCAGCCATAGAAACAACCGACAAACTGTTTTTAAGTTGTCTCAAACCATCATCTGTCATCCTGCTTAAGTTTGCAAGGGACGTGACTGATGAGACCAATCAAAGGAAAGCGGGCTCCAACATCACATAACCACAGTTTTAAATTCTGGATGTTTTAAACAGTTTCAATGGTTCACTGAATATTAGGATGAACATCAGGACAGGGAGGGATCTGCTTGTCCTGGGAGTCTGCCTGGCAGCCACCGTGTGGCTATTAGCCATGTAACAAACTGCCCCAGCAGGTACCCAGCGACGGACAGACAGAGCGCCGATTGTTACTGGTGTTATCTGAGCAGAGTGGTGGCAGTTGGCGGGGTAGGTTTCACCCAGCGTAAATGTGAAGTGACAGTGTGTTATTGTGATAAAATCGAGCGGGGCCAGTCGTATTCCAGGCGGTTCTGTTGGCAAGAGACACAGGACACTGATACGGGCCAAATTTGAACCCAAACTGCCCGCTTCCCTTTGTGTCAGGGCTGGAAAACTGCTGTAGCAAGCAGCAAAACCTGTTACTGTCGCTAAAACTAAACACTTCAACCTGTTTTAATATGTCATATTTCTGAGTGTGGTTTGCCGTGAACGTTGACAAAAGAATGATCAAGATGGAAAAAAGGGAAAAGACCACTGACAACACGTGGGGTGTGGCAGTGAATTATGGGAGCATATGGCACAGGATGGGAGGAGCAACAGGAGTCACCAGGGTGGCTTAAAGGAGACGGAGAAGAGACAAATCTATCACTGGAAACTAAAAGTCTAGCTCAAGACAGGGGGAAAACAAACACCAAGGAGACATTACATCTTCATATGAGCATTTCATATAATCCACTCATCAGCATGCAGGGCAGAGCACAGGGAGTGAGAGTAAAGGGGGTTGAGGGTGAGGTAAAACCAATATGAGCGGGGGAACAACCCCCCTCCCCACATTTGCTCCTCTGCAGGTCAGGAAGCCCTACTCTTCTTTTCCCAATCACCAGCAGCCGCTGCATCGTCTGGGCATTGTGGAGCTGTTGCCATGGAGATGTGGGTCAGAGCGCTGATGTGCAAGCGCAGCGTGGATTTGGCGCTGGCAGCGGACTGCCAACAGTCCAGCGCTGGAGCCGGCAGTAAACTCCGGCTGAATCTAGGTCACTGGGATTCTCCAGAGCAGGAGCGGGCTGAGGCACAAGTTGCTGAGGGGGGTACGAGGTGGTGGGGGGGCTGGGGAATAACTAACCGAATGCATAGAAAAAAAAAGATATTTCACTTCAAGATTTTGTGATTTTTCTTATTTTTTATTTTAGAGTCATCTTCTATTTACAATGGTGCATTTAAACAGAATGCAAAGCAACATTTTTATGGTTTTATTGTGGGTGAATTTAACTGAGACATGTTATGGCAGTCTGTTTTTTGTTTTTTTATCCAAGAAATTAACTGTAACAAAAACAACAACACACATTGTGTTGTTCCTGTGAACATCTGTTGATGTCTGTGAGAAAGAGCGTAACTTGTGTTGTTTCATTTATTTGGATCCTGGTCCTACAAATTAGGTAAAAGACTTCAATTTAATTTCATGTCTTATTGTCAGTCTATCACTTCGGCCCAGACTGAAATGTCTCAAAAAATACATTTGCCATTAAAATGATTTGAGGTCCCAAGAGGATGAATCCTACTGACTTTGGTGAGCCACTAATTTCACAAGGTTGACATCCAGGTTTTTTGAGAAAAATGTCTTAGCAATGTTTGGATGGATGAGCATACAAATCAATGTACTCAGCCAATTGCCAATAGCTTATAAAACGGTCCCCAAATATGTTTCTGTGGAGGGTTTTCTATCCATCTTGTCTAAAAAGACAAGAAGACAGAGAGTTAATCCAAAGGCAATTAAAGTATATAATCAGTTTCTTCTCTGGCAGTTAAATAAAAGTGAGCGTCATGTTGAAATATTGAAGCCCTATGTTCTGCACAGAAAGGACTGTGGTCATAATTCAGTTATCTGTCTGAAGATGCAGACGGAGAAGACTTCCCACTCTGAGACACAACCCAAATCTCCTGCATGAGCACAAAACCTAAAAAAAAAAATCTCCCTGGTGAATCTTTGACAATGCAGGAAACAGTTCCTCCCATTCTTTCTCCAGCACCACAGACACACAAAAGCCCCTGAGGAGAGATGGATTGCTATCCCTTCCTTTTTAACACCATCCGGTCAAAGGAAAATGCTAATAAGGTACGGGAAGCAGTAGAACAGGCATGGTTTAGCAATTGTCGTTCTGATTCACTTCCATGACAGGAGAAATAATTGACTAACTTCTCTACCGGTAAGAAAGAGTACAATGCACTTTAATAGAGGTGCATCAATTCTGCCACTCTGCACTTCAAAAGCCTTACAGATACAGTGAGCACCATCAGGGGGTCTATTAGTAAAAATGGAATGTTCATATGAAATGAACATATGCGTTTTTTTCATATTGTAACCTATTTCCAAAAAATTTTAAATTCTGTACAATAATTACTTCTTTGAAAACATGAAGCTAATGATTGTCATTCTTTTTTTTAAACTAGGAGTGAACATCACATCTGTATTACCAGTTATTGCTGGTAATATAGTCGCTATACAATCACAATATCACACAATAAGTTAAACAGACAACATTGGAAGCAGACATGATGGATTGTGTGTGTTTAAATTCTCTGTATGGTGGCTTTCATAGCACAGTAAAAATACAAAACAATAGCAAACTACTGCCAACATTTGGCTGAAGTAAAGGTCATACACTCCACACGTGATTTGAAAAATGCGTCATCTTGATGTAGAGTGCATGTGATTTGCAATAGACTCAACATGCAAAACCATTGATATGTCAGCGCTCACTACAGCGGTGGGATTTGCATAACGTTGTACAAAGCAACAGGTGAGAGAAGTTCAATATTTGAATATGTCAAGCCCAAGTAGGAAAAAGGTTGACTACCGTTGCCATGGTTACAACAAACACCCTACTAAACCAAACGGCATTAAATAAACGTGTTACATAACAGCACATAATGTTATAGATATGTAGGGTAAATGTGTGGTGGATTTTGTGTTTGATGGGGATGGATGAGCAGCTGTGACAGCCTCAGGCAGCTTCCACTGTTTCAGATTGCCTTTTCTCTTCCAAAGGCACTGCTGACGCATGTGCCAGATCAGACAACACCGTTGTAACCGAATTCCCCATTTACACAAGGTGACTGTGTAACCAGCGAAGCCCTATCGCTGGGGAAACCTGGAGACCTTTTATTCTCGACAAGAAAAGAACAGCAAAAAACAAAATTAGTGGAGATAAGGCGTCTATTCTCCTCACACGCAGCCTGGTTAGGCCCCTGCCTGTCATCAAAATGTCCTTGAGAAGCAACTACAGTGGATGTGATGTAATTAATACTCATTTTGCTATTTAAAAAGGCAAGAGTCAGTGAGCACTTAAGATAATAGATAGAGGGGGGATGGGTGAAAAATGGGTAGTAAGTCATTGATATCTTATTAAGGTATCATCCATTATGGTTCTCTTATAGATACAAGCTTCAACAAGTCATAAATAACTCAAGAAAAGCTGCATAATAGATTTCCAAAGATGATTTAAATGTATGTTTTATAAAATGGGCAGTGAAAGAAAAGAACAGGCAAAATATCAAGGAATCACTGCTCGTTGCATTGAGTTTCAGTACTACTGTGGTACTGCTGAGCCAAGCCTCTGAAGGTCCCGGAAATCTGGTATGCTCAGCTCGATCCGGCGCATGCCAAATAACTGTAAAAGCCTGTCTCTATCATACTCTAAACAAGCACAAATAAAACTCTAGTTAGTCCAAATCCACACATCCTCAAGTAACAGGAGTCCCTGGAGGCTTGGCGACGCGGTGATCGCTCACAAGGCTAATTGGTGAGCTGACCGCTAACGTGCTAGCTTGTTTCTCAGCCCAAATCTGTCAAGCTGCTCTCAAACATACAGCTTTTTCTACATACAAAGAAATACCTATATCTTTGATTGCAATGTTATCATCAAGGCAAAACCTCCCACTGTTTCCAATTATGACAGTAACTAACTGGTGTTAACACAGTTACATCTTGCTGAAATTGGAGACTCCAAGTGCTCTTGCACGGCATAGCTTTAATCAACAAGTCATTATCAGTATCATCTTGTCTAATATTACAAGACAGTTAAGTTTGGTGATATTTGTTCTTATGTTTGGCACAGTAAAACTGCAAAATTACACCCGCAAAGTATAAAAACTAATACAATCAGGTCAACAACTTTTACAATTCTATCTGTGTGAGTGACTGTGAGGACTCTCCTGAACAAACTCTCTCAGCTCAGCAGCCATGGCATTTAGTAATGGTCCCTAATTCATAGCTGCTCCTTTTGTATCCCTTTCCAACCTTGTTCACGTGCCCACTGATGCCTTTATCCCTCCAGACAAATCCCAAGCAACTGTGACCACATCCTCGCCATTCTTTCCATTAAACCACCAACTACAGCAATTAGTGGACTGTGAGTTACACTATGCAGAGGGCTTGGGAACATAACATTCGTGGACCTCGGAAGACCTTTCAAAAGGATACAACAATGCCTTTCCGGCATTCCACAGAGAATATGTACATGTGCCCTAGAGCAAGACGGGGGAGAGCTCACATTCCCGGTCCACAAGGATCACAATTAGCCCCTGATGGAGTACAACAGAAAGAGGTCCAAGAGGTCTTGTCAAGGATGTAAAAGCCCAATTGAGATTAGCTGTTTAATTCCAGTCAATTCACTGGGTTCTGACGGTGTGTAGCATACGGGGCACATGTTCAACCTGTTTCCCATAAACCAGACACAGAACAACAAAAATAGCTCCAGACGTGGGATTAAATCCAGGCATGGGTAGCAGTGCATGTGTGACACATAACGGAGAATTTCCGTCCATCCGTCAAAGGGAATTACTAGCGTGATAGCACATAATGTTCTCATTGTGCTCCCCAGCATCACTTCTTATCTACAGCGAGGGGAATGCCATTGAGGCGTTCAGGGAGCTACCGCAGATCTGCAGTTTCTTGCGCTATCCACTGATGTGCTTGTCCCCAGTTTGAGCAAAACTAGGGAGAATATGGATTTGGGTGTCACTGCAAATCCATCACACATGATGCCTCAGGTGATAAAGCAAATAACCTTTTACAGTGTATTCAGGTGAACCAACACTGATCTATTCAATCAAGGTATCCATACAAATACACCAACTGATGTAAAAAAGGCTCCATAATTAGAAAGCAAATTTGTAAATCACACCTGGTGGTTCAATCTAGAGTTGGAACAGTTGGTGGACCAAAAATGGACACAGACATTAGCATGTCCAATATATGATGAGTTGTTGCTTCTCTCTGTTTCACATTGTTGTTAATAATTGTGAACGTCTTTGGGTTTAAGACTTTAGGTCACGAGACATAAGCTGGGACTCCAGGAAACTGTGATAGCTATTTTTCCACTACAGCACTCCTTCTATACACTTAAAGATTAACCAAAAAATGTCATATATTCATCGTCAATATGACAAGATTATTGTACAACACGATATTGGTTGGCCAAAGTAATGGTCCTTTTGTGTCTAAAATAACAGAACTATATTCGATTATATACTGCCTGTTGTGAATTTTGAACTACATTCTGTCTCTTAGAACTACATTCAATGTACTGAACTACATTCAGTACATTCTGTTTCTGACTCAACAAAGCATTGTTGTAGTGTATCAAAGGGTAACAACATCCTAGCATAAGACTGGTTTTGTGTTAATGTGGTTAAGTGGAATTAATGGTGCTGTTAGATTGCTGCCAGACCAGCCCATCTATACAGGTGCATGTGTGAGAAGGAAGTCCTTGACCCCAATGAAAATCTAGTTTTTGAAAAGCTAAACGCCAACAAATATGGATTGAAGCACAATATTTTCTTAGATAAAAACATGTTGGGAATTTGGGAAATGATTTTCAAAAAATTTGGACTGTTGGACAAAGACACTTACAGAAATGAGGAGGACTGAGTGTTAAATCCGTTGAACTATTGCATGTAATGTTTGTTAATAATAATAATAATAATTTCAATGTCATTGTTATGAATGATGCTTTGAAATATTTCACCACAGGTAGCCCGAATGATTTTTTGGTTTCAAATCAAACAAATAAGGGGAGCCAGAGAAAGGGAACAAAGTAATTGCAAGCTGTGTGATAAACAAGTTGGGACTAGAGATAGAGACACAACAAATCTTCAACACAAATGTATCTGATTTATTGATCCAGCAGGCCCTTGTGTAAAATAGCGCCTACTGCCACTAATGGGATATTGTAAAATTTGCATCTCCAGTTCATGGATAGTTATATCTGTGTGTATCTATCTCTTCAGCATCTATTTTGGGGGATATTAACGTCAACAACTACTTGGAGAGAGGAAGCGTTCACTGTTAAATATCAGTAATGCTGTTGCTGACTTCTAGGATGACATGGGACGCAAAACCAGAATGCAAGATTTTAAAGCAGTCCTTTATAAACCCATCAGCCCGCTGATTTTAACTTATCTTTATTTACTTTAAATCAAAGTAAATGTAATGTTTAAAACGAAATTCATTATTTAAAAATATGATGAGCTATTGCAGCCAGATTGGGTGATTTCATTCTGTGAGCACCATCTTAATTGTAATGTAACCCTCCATGCTTTCCCAAAATCAAATTGGGTGAAGTAGACTCATTTGAATCAAATTTAAATGAATCTAATCACATCCTCTACATATTTTATGTCCAAATCACACTCCAGTCTAATACAACATTTGGCACATTTTGGTTTGCCTTGGAAGGATTACCTAATGTCCATACAAAGACACACAAAAACTGTATGATTGAATACAACAAAAAGCTTTGGGAACAACAAAAATTGGAAAGACTTTTTGGTATGCTTACAACTCAGCGTGTCTCTTTAACAAGCCAGTGTTATCGCGCTCACTTCACATTTTACTGAATATATGAGCCGTATGGATGGAGGACAAGCCTACGGTGTTTCTACACCCAGACAGACAGGAGAACAAAAGGGCTCGTTAAAAAACAGATTCATTTTTTCAGAGCCCGCTGTCAAAATGAAGTCTAGTCAAGTCTGAATTATTAAATAGGGAAAATTCATCTGGCCTTTAAGGTCATTTTCATGTCACATCACAAGGGAGAGGCCTATCAAGATGGTGAAGTCTGTTTGACACAACTACAGGACAGATGGGTATGATATTCATATTCCCAAGGGTGACTCCAATTGTATAAAAGAAATCTGACAGAAATCTAATATGCAGATCCCATGAAGAACTGCTATCATTCCTTCCCAAGATGATTGAACCTTATTTGCCTGCTACTGGAACAATAACACCCTGGGTTGCGTCTTGCAATAAAATCTATTTGTGAGAGATTTTACCTTCTCTGCATGTACAAACAGAAGTGAACCAAAAGCACTTTTGAGTAAATAAAAGTGTGACCGTGTGTCCTCACATAGTAGGTGGTGCCGAATGGAGTAGTTGACAAATACCATAGCATGCAAGCCAACCACTAACATGCTAACCAGCCAGAAAAAAGCTAGTGCTAGTCAGTAAGAGCAGTTATCTGAAACAGCTAGCTTAGCCACTGACCGGACAAAAAGCTTTGCTCCAAAAGGTTGCCGTTTTAAATTCTGATAAGGGGATAATAGGGATAATTCCATACACTACAAGTACATATTTGCGCTCTCATACACGACAGCTGGGATGTAGTCCCATTTTATCAAATCTGACTCCAGTTTGGAAATGATTTCTCAAACATAAATACGATCAAATTCACAAGTTTTATATTTAATCTTGTTTGATCACCTCTATACAAAACCTCTGAACAGATCCTAATGCAGAGGAGCATATTGATTTCTGTCTGTGGAAGAAAATGATTTCCTAAGGTGCATGCTGTTATCTCCAATTCTACTTAATCTTGGTTTAGCATTAATTATTTATGTTATCGACAAGCACTCTGCTGGTGAGCCCTGTACATCCCTACACTACATCCAGGCTTGTTAAAATGCGTTGAACGAGGCAAGAATATACACTGTATTATTGCTTGCATCAATGCAAGTACAAGTCAAGGGAGGATAAAAATAGCATTTTTGAAACAAAAATGAAACAGAAAAATTAAGGTTAATGATACAGCGTGATATGTTTAAAGAAATTGTTTCAGGACAGGAGCAGCGTTGTGCTGTAGTCCAATAAGTAGTTCATGGTAAGAATATTGTAAATGTCATGGTTGGGTGCTGAAAAGGGATTCAAGCACGTTATATATTCCTAAGAGGGGAGGTCAGTGACAAACCTGTAAGTTGGTTACACCTCAGACGCTTGGAGGTCAAACCCCAGTGTTCCCGACAACCAGACAGACTGAAAGCAGATTCTAGAGCACCATCAGCAGACAGCATATCCTATGAAGAGGTGCTGCAGCAGCCAAAAAGAAACAGATGTGAAATGAGCAAATGAGACACTCTCCAGGCTCTAAACCACTTGCTCTCTGATTAAGAATAAGTCGGCCACTCTCAGCTCGGCCGCTCTGGATTAAACAAACAAACCAGGGTGTTTCACCATGAAGTCAAGACGTGAACGAAGTACGTAGATGTGTGGAGGTCCATTGCATACACTGTTAAGGCAAGCATTGATAAAATGTAGCCCTTTTGGTGTATTTCATAAATGCTTTGTACATGATAGATCTCAGATTTATGTACATATTAGTTACACATAAAGGTCCCAATCAAGCGACCGACAAGGATGTTGCATAGAGTGTGTACATAAGACGTCACCCATTGGTTTGTGGAATGCGGTTTTGAAGCCTTGAGTTTGGCTCTTTAGCCGTCGGCATCTTTGTTTTGCAACCTGTGAACAGAAGTTACCATATTGTGCCATGGAGACGCAGCAAACGGCTCGTCTGGGAGGTTGTCAGTCCATCTTTTCCGCACAATTAAATATCACACACCACACTACGTAAAACGTATTGGGATAATTTGTCTGCAGCCTGCCATTACTGAATGAATGCAACTGAAAAGCAGGAACCCTCAATATTACATTGACATTAGCGGTAACTATTAAATTGTCAAGCCAATTTGTAAGCAACCTTTTGAAATGTCGCATAAAGAAATGCAAATTAGGCGCGTTTCCATCAACAGGTTTGGAATGAATAGACTCGGCTACAGACTCATTTGGTCAAAAGTTTGCATTTTGTTAACCTGAGGCTGGAATTCGCCAGTAAACAGATTAGGAGAAGTAGAGGTTGCTAACAGGAAACAAAAAACAAGTCGCCTTGGCCATCTAACCCTTGTACGAGAGGAAAATTGAGAGTTCTTCAGGAAATTGTTCCAACTGGTTATCCTGGATGATGCCGACAGCTGATCTGTCCAGTGAGTTAAATGTACGCTATGTAAGAATTGACCTGCAGTGCTCGGTCAGTGCTCCTCTGGTCACTGGCAGGAACAAATTAATATTTCAATAGTCAAATATTCGGGTCCAGCCCAATAATATTACCAGAAAAGCTCTAACCGGAACAATCTGCTAACAGATAGCAGCTGGAGAACTATGTTCTCCTTACATCATTTTACTGTCACACATTTAGCTAAAGAAGCAGCACTAACAACGCTGTGCTGTGAATGTGATGTGGGCTGAGCAGAACTACTTCTGCAATCACTGCTGGTGTAAAAATACCAGGTGCAGCAGGGCAGTGCTGTGGCCTAGAGCAGATAACCGCTGAATCCAACACCCAAAACAACCCCTCCAAGGTTAGAACGCTGCCAGCTGGCCAGCAGCCACGGAGCCTTTCCTTCCCTCTCAGATTCCCCCCAGCTGGCCTCTCTGTGATTATCATCAACTGATGAAAAAACACTAGAGTACACGGACCTGCTCCGGAGCTTTGACACCGACTGCTATGACCTACCAGGATCTATCACCTACCACTGTCGCCTCCCCCAGTCCAGGTCACGGTATTCCCCAAAAAGCCACAGACAGGCTATCCTTGTTGAGGGAAAAGGCCTTTTGTTGCCAATATTGGCTCTGACTGTACAATATCCAAACAATATGACTGAAAAACATTCTTTGCGATGACCCTTGATTGAACCTTCCTCCGTCACACCTCTTATCCTTCTTCAGTCCAACAACAGTTGATCAAGCTTGGAACCCAGGAGCCCCTCGTTAAACGTTCCCGTTTCCTGTTATACTTAGATATGCTACGTCTGTTCAAAAGTCACATTACTGTGTTAGTCGCAATAAATTGGTGTCACAATCTTTAGGGGCACATTCCATTGTATATAGTCACAGTTACTATGAGGAAGCGAGCACCAGATTCTCTTTAGAAGACCTCTCATTTTAATGCAGCCGGGTCCGACAGTGCAGTCCTGGTCCTGGTTCTCCCTCCCTTCCCTCCAGCAGGCCCAGTAATACAACCTTGGCCTCTAGTGACACGGTTTCTGTATCAGCGTCGGATCCCAACCAGCAGGTGGAGGACCCTGCAAGTTGTGGAGCTCTCCACCTCATTCCGGAGGTCCAACTGCAGGTCTGAGGCCAGAGGACGGCAAACGTCAGATGATACTAATATTTTAATAAATGAAATGAACCTTAGCATTTCCTGTGAGGAACTCTGAAAAAACATCTGCAACTCCATTCAGTTGGAAATGGAAAAAATTCTGATGGCCTCAAGAGTTGTTATACTTTGTGTCCGCGTGGGAGGATAGGAAACACAAACCTATCAGAGTGAACATTTTCGTGTTGGTGATGAAATGAAAGGCCAGGGTCACATCCCTTTACATCATAAAAGATGATCTGCTTTCTGTCCCCATTGCTGTGTACATACAAAAGGGAGATGACAGAGCTGCTGGTTCCCTCTCCCCACATTATGACCAAGACATCCATCTGAGAAAAATGACATTCACTTTACAGCTCCAATCACATGCACCATTTCTTTAAATGATTGTTATGGAGAAAGAAGCATCATTTGGGCAGTATTTGTGGCTTAGCAGTGGACCCATTGCTCACTCCAGCCGTGCTGTCACTGTTAGCAGCTGCAGGCGTGGGTAATCCAACAACAGCATTCATCTGGCTTTAATGGTAGGGGACGGGGAAATCACTCACTGATTGGGAAGTATACCATTTAACATCTCTTGTATGTCATGTCATACCTCTAATCCTTTCACAATGATCCCTGTCTGCATCATTACTAGTCTCTCCAATAAAATGTGGAAAATGAAGCAAAACAATCCAATTAAAAAGGAGTATCATTAATGTAATGCTTACATTGCATAAAAAAACATGTGGGTACTTGGATCAGGCTCTTGGGATCCAGAATCCCCAAAGCTCACACTACCATCTCCTCTCTTTCAGGGTCTGCTCCAAGAAACTGCTTAGCAAGATTGTAACCGCTTATTTCTTTTCTTTTTTGTATGTAAAAAGCATGTCTATACGCATGCAGATGTTCCACACTGAAATCAATCATGTGGTAAAATACGTGTCAGTGTTGAGAGTTAGTACAAGTTCCTTTCTAACAATTAAACAATTCTTACATCAACAGGCAAACAGTTTGAACTTACTGAAATACTCAAGATAACAAAAAATTAAATCCAGATTTGAGCCATAAAAGCTCTGATTGTTTCCCTGCAGCTTCACCTGCTGCGTATTTACTTTGACATTCCAGTCTTTCGTAGCTAAACCTCAGGCACCAAAGCACAACACAGCTAAGTAAAGAGCACATTTAGATGTTTGACTTGATTCACATTCACACTGCATGTCAAAAGTGTCCCTATCAAGATCGTTCCACCATCTGACAGAGTTGTGATGTATACCAATTCAGTGCAAATAGTTCTCAGTTCACACTCTGTTTGGTGATTATGACAAATAATGGATCCCCTTGGATTATTTGGGTATTAGACATATTGCCAGACAGACCCAAGACCAGCAGCAGTTACAAGAGGACTATTCCCTACTGGATTTGACCAAATATAATTTGGATCTGGCCCAACTCTAGTCTCAGGTTGGGTCTTATATAAAGCTGCACAATAATGGAAAAAAATGACATTGCAATATTTTTTTTTGCGATATGAAAAAATACAGTAATATCCACCCCAAATTTTGCAGGCTACATTTTAATGTTAAATGCATCAACCTGGTGCAGCAATGTTGTGCTCTAGTAAACAATTGAATCACAAAGTCATTGGTTGATGTGGAGGATTATAACATAGCAACAAATGGTTTACGTGATGGGATCCGTGTGTCAGGGACAGTTCGGGTGGCGGACATTGCTGCAGACCCCCCCTCGCACTAAGGAGAGTCCATCCCGGTCCACAGTCATGCCAGGAGCCCCCTATGTCTATGCCAAGTGGAGCAGGCCCTTAAAGTAGCTCATAACAGCTCTAAGTGATGGTCCGGAGCTGTCGGGATGCCTTGTAGTTGAAACGGCCGAGGCTTAGGGGGTGTTTCACAGTCGAGGTCTTGGTCCAGTTCCTGTTGCCCCTTTAACTTCCTGCTTTAAATGTTGCTGATCTGAAGCAGCGCACCCAGCGGCAGTCCTGTTTACTGAAGCCAGGGGTCAGAGATTCTCGACTCGCGTTTTTCATTAATTGGGAGCAACTGGCTGAAAGGACGATCAAAGGAGAGGCTGAGCGCATGTAAACACTGTCCAAGCCTTTGAGGCGGGAGGCTGGTGTGTGGCAGGATCGGCACACTGACAACTCAAGGACCTCATATAAAAGCAAGGAATTTAGATTCGGAATTTCACACCCTCTAAAACTGACAACTAATGATGATTTCCACAATCCCAATGTTTTTGTTTTAACTTGAGTTCTTACATTTTATTGAACCTTTATGATAATTACACTTATTGACTCTAAAACACAACATTCTATGTGTGTTCATCCTTGACCTCGGACACAGTAGTAGACAAAAAGGAAAATCTTTTTCACCATTTACTAGTTTTTCAGCTGCATCTCACAGTCTTCCTGGAATTCACTTAGTTGTGCAGATGTGTAAAGCCTACAGATCATAGTGTAAAAGAACACTGTTCCCGTAAAGCAGGGTAGACAATCACTAAAAAGCAAAAAGGAATATGTGTAGACGTTCAGTATAACTTATGTTTGGCGGAACGAGATGACGATGAGATGTTCATTTTACAGTTGGATTAGAAAGGAACACATCATAGAAAAAAAAAGTCACAAACAAACCTCATTCCACAGAGAGCAAACTATGCAAGTCTTACTACACCAATCCTAATCCATCTCTTAGAAAATGTATACGAGCATTAAAGTGAGGGGTGTGGGATAACCGCTCCACATAAAAGGTCAACAAAAGATGTTTATAATAATTTTATTTCAATGGAATAATCTGACTTGTTCATTCAAAGTAAGTATAGCTGACAGATTTCCATTTGCTTTAATTCAAACAAAACAACAACGTTGTGACAAACCACAGGACTGACAGACTTGTGGATTTATTTTTGCAGCGTGCGAGCTCGGCGGGCGTGCGGTGCACTGGCAGACTCAACATCCACTCTGTGAGACACATGCTGCTTCTGCTGCATCTGTCAGCCAGTGGCATCCCTGTGGCTGCAGCCAGTGCTGAGGCAGCAATCTGCGCAGACAAAAGTCTTATCAACATGCACAAACAACAGTCTGACCCCCCCTACCCCCTCACTGCGACCTAACAGACCCACACACCACCATTCACTCTCTGTCTCTGCCTGTAGATCTGCTTTCAATCAAATACTTTAAAAGGGGGAACGGTAAATCATTGTGCAAAATTAAGAGAACAGAACTTTCAGATCGGCCTCGGCCTCACTGTGAGGCCTGCTTTTAATCAGCTCTTCCAAAGCAAAAAAGCCCCCTAAATGAATTTCACACACTCGGACCCTTCTGTTTGGATGAAAACACAGTTAGACAAAAAGGTTGAGGAGGCAGAGCACTGTGGATGTAAAAATTGGAGTAGGTGTTTGGCCCCAAGGATGGGCTGAAGGAATGCGGCCGTGCCCATTTGTTGAATTCGAGGGACTTTTCCCTTCGCTAATGAGAAACACAACAAACAGTGTTGGAATGCGGGGCGACTATTACTTCCAGGTGACAGTCGATGGTATACAAGCTCACACACACACACACACACACACACACACACACACACACACACACACACACACACACACACACACACACACACACACACACACACACACACCAGATTTAAGAGGTACATCTGCGGTAAATGGATGTAGTGTCTCCAGCAGATGTGGTTGCTCCCACTCACAGGGAGAGTTGGCTTTGTGTACGTGCCTTTGTACAACATAAAGCTGCGACTTATTTTGTCTTGGATCTTATGTTTGTAAGTTTAACATACATCTTTATTTTCCTTTCCAAATTAGCTTAATTAACCTGGGGATTTATGTTTTTAATGTTTAATGTCTTTATGCAGGAACGACGGGGATATTTGTATTCCTAACTATCGCTTAGCAAATGACAAACTGAACTGAGCGACAACTACAACAGTGAGTATCTGATTACAGAAAACAATAAGAAACAGAAGTTAATCTTAAAATCAATCCTGTTAATCCTGTATCTTTTAGTGTGACTTTTTTATTAATAGGCATTATTCCTCAACATTTAATGGTGTTTTATTGAGTCACTAACAACTACATTTTGAGACCATTTTACATTCACATTGGGACGGTTAAAATTGGTTTTGTGGACGGTGGTGAAAAAAGTTAGTCTGGATCCCTGCTTTATGAGAACAACTCTTAAGTGGTTGGATCTGGAGATATCAGATTATAGTTTTGACATAACACACACTGACCTAGACTGGCACAGAGCTGATCCAACTTGGTCCGATCCAACTTCACGGCCAATTAATATCCATCACCAACAGTCTTACTGTGTGTCCCCGGCCTTTACAAGGTTTGAACTCATGAATTTGGTTGGTTTAGTTGGTTATGAATGTGAGAGAGAATTTGAGTGGACTGGCTTTTTACAGTGTACAGATGTGGTTGCTTACACCGCCAGATAAGGTGAGGGAGAGCTGGCTTGGTTTGTCGCAGGGCTTGTTGACTGGTTGTTGGTGAGTGAACCGTCCCGGCAGAGAGGAAGAGCCCGAAAACTAAACCCTCCTGTATCTTATCAGATTCTCCCCCCCTTGGCAAAACAGCCACAGTTTTTGTTTAACCATGTGGTGTATATGCAAATGAAAGCCGTTCGGAGCATGAAGTCACTGACAATGAAGTCACCGCTACGGCGTTGGCCCCAAGCGTGGTGTTTGACATGCGGGGTGCCCGAGTGGCCATCTGCGCGTGGTACAGAGGCACACCCAAAACAGAATGAGATATTCCCCGAACACTTCCAGCCAGGGCGGGGGACCTGAGCCGGGGGAAGAAACAAAGCGACGGGAGCAGGAACCCGGGGCCAGATCCACAGTGGGGAGTGGAGACCTGCAATTATGCGAGCCAGCGGAAGAGCCTTCCTCTCCCTCTCGCACAGAACTCCGCTCTTGTGAAGAAAAAAAGACGATCACGTTTCGGCGGCCTTTTGTGTGGGCCTGAGTGTTCGATTCCTATAGCTTTTGTATAAGAAGCATGTAGACAAATCCCCAGTCTTAGCTGCAGAGTTGAGTCGGGCTATTCCCACAGGGCACAATGGGCCCAGCTATTCCAGTAATGGCAGCAGAAAAGCTGTGGACAAACATTTACGGTTGGCCAGATTGAGTTTTAAAGAGCCTCTTTTCTCCCCCGTCCTTGTTCCATTCAGACGGGTCGGTGGGCTCCTCCCTGGTGTTTTGTGCAACGCCATTCACAGTGCTCCGTCACTCAGTGCCTCCGACTCTTTCCCTTGTCCTCCGCTCGCTCAGACAACACTGACCCTGAGCAAATGAACTCTGGCATTCCTCGGCAAGGAGAAGTGTTTGGAGCTGAGCTTTTGGGGCAGTAAAAGAAAATAATGGTGTAAACACTCCAAGGTTGAAAGTGAAAGTTAAACTTCATCTATGACAACATTGTTGCCATCTCTTCTTCAGACCTTGTTGTCTAAACGTTATGTTAACGTCCAACTTATGCCCACTTAGAACAAAAGTATTTTTGTATCTACTGCTTAGATTTAATTTATTTCAATACTTTTAAACTATAATACTCTAATACAGTGCAAGACCTAATTGCCCACCTAAAATATTACAATGTGATTGTAGGATGTAAATGAAAAAGGCAAAAAAAAAACCAAAAAGGTTTTGACAGAGATACAGGGTTGACCTATGGTCTGTAATCTGGCCCCCCTTGTCCAAACGTATCCGTTCAACTACAGCGTGATTAATATTTAAATGGTTATGGTAAAACAGCCTAAGTCACTGGGTTAAAAGAAAAGTCTATGCTAACTGAAATCGTGGAATGGGACATTGGGTTGTTTTAGAAGTCTCTGAGAGTTCATGTCGCAAAGTCTTCTTCAATACAGCATGATGTTAATTTTGTAAATTATGTTCTATTTAAATCAAATAGACCATAAACGTTATGCTTTAACGGGGCCATCTTCTGATTGACTTGTCGCTACCGCGGCCTTGTTTGGTCTGGGAGTTGTCATCTTAGAAATATAATTCTTTAACAGGGTGTTTTCAGGTCGTGAAATTTACCAGTATAATAACAATATAATTAGTACAAGACTATTTGTAGAATTAAATTCCAGTGTTGGCAGCAGAGGATTTTTATCAATTTATTTAATCCAAACATTTCCAATAACTTCATTGCAAACACATTGTAAAGTCCAAAAGTCAACATATAGTGAAAATAAGATGGATGTAATCATTTCAAATATTCACAACATCAATCCATATTTGTTAGCGGTCGAAAAACGGTTTGCTCTCTCGCTTGCTGCGCACACTGAGTGTGCAAAAAGTGCAAAAAAACATTTCAGAAATTATAAAAAAATATATGGAACTAAAAAGTGGTAAGTTTCTATGTATTCACCACCTTCACTATTAAGACCCTAAGAAAGGTCTGGTGACATGCGGAATGACTGAGTGGCCGTCACATAATTGGTTAAATAAAGTCCACCTAAATAAATCCATTTAATTCCAAGTATAATGTTATAAAGTAGGAAAAAACACCAAGGGTGGTGAATACGTTTGCACTGTAGATAAGTACCAGGGAGGTTTTGCTTATAGGGAAATAAATCCTGAAAGAAATGTGTGGGGATTGGTTGCTTGGACTACAAACATGCTGCTTTTGGTAGTGACAACAAAGAAGAGTGCCCAACCTGAAGATTTACATTCCTTATCTTTAAAATACAGAGTCAGCACCAGTGTCGCATTTATGTAATCTAAGCACACGGGAGATGGGTTACCTCCCATTTCCTTCAATTGAAGAGATCAGTTGTATCATATTTCGCAGGAAAACAGACCCTGGGGCATGTGTTTCATCAAACAAGCTGAGTTTTGTCAACATATCATGTGTTATCACATCTCCTCCACTCTAGTGTTGAACACCGGAGCCCCCCAGGGCTGTGTGCTCAGCCCCCTCCTGTTCATGCTGTACATTCACGACTGCTACCCCAAACATGAAGAGAACTCTGTTGTGAAGTTTGCAGATGACACTACCGTCATCGGCCGGATTACAAACAACAATGAGACTTCATTTAGAGAAGAAATTAACAATCTTGCAGAGTGGTGGTCAGACAACCTACTGCTCAACGTCAGTAAAACCAAAGAGCTGATTGTTGATTTAAAAAAAAAAAAAAAGGAGGCATCTGTATCAATAGAGCTGAGGTGGAGCAAGTCAGCAGCTTTCAGTTCCTGGGATTCATCATCACAAACAACCTGACATGGTCATCACACATCTCCTTCCTGGTGCAAAAGAAAGCCTCCTGACGGCAAACATTAAAAACTGGTATGAGATGTGCATGGCACAGGACATGAGGGCTCTACAGCAGCCGATTAAAATGGCCCATAACATCATTGGCAGCCATCTACTGAGCATCAGTGATATTGGTGAGAAGAGGAGCCTGCAAAGAGCTAAAGGGATATTAAAAGACAAAACCCACAAGAGCCACAACTTGTTCACACTGCTGCCTTCTGGAAAGAGATACAGAAGTATCAGCTGCCGAACAACCAGACTTTAAAACAGCTTCTCTCCTCAGGCTGTGAGAGTCCTTAATTCATCTTTCACTCTCAATAGAGAATATAGTTTTTTTTGTTGTTGTTGTTGTTTGTTTACTTTTCTATTTGGGAAATTGGAACTACAAACTAAATTTCGTGGTGCAACCCTGTCGTAAAATGACAAATAAAAAACCTTGTAACCTTGTTAGTTGTTAGTATTAACTTCAGTGAACACAAATAACTTTTAAAATGAAGAGTCTTGTCAACTCCTGTGTCTCCTTGCTGACTTGAGATTGCTTTCAGTCTCGCTATGAACACAACCTAACTGCTGGGCATTCTGGTACATTGAGGCAACGGATCATTGAGAGATCCCTCTTCCACAGTGTATTACTCCAAGTTTGACGGTTGAATTCAGATGCAAAACGACAATTGCTCTGTTATTCTGAGGAGCTGGACTTTAACCAGTTATGTCTGAGAGTTGAAGAGACTTCTACATCAATTTCCACAGTATTCATGTGTGAAAGTGAGGTCCATCTCCAAACCCATTAACTTTGAGATGAGGGATCCAGACGTGCCTATATTCTCACTCATTTCCCAGTTTTAGATTAATTCCTTCAGTACTCTAATAATATAACTAATATATCAAGTCTTCTTTAACCCAAAGTCATTTCTGATCTCGCGTTGTGATTGGCCGACAATTATTCTCCCAGAAGATAATATCTCACACCTACTGCATCACTCAGGGTACCACTCATGTTTTTATGTTTAAAGTTGTCTCAATACCCAATCATAAACAGCATGTGAATGACATTCAATGCCGAGAGCCGATCATTGAATCTCAGTACCGTTTTGGTACAAACCAAAACTGCCAAGTACAAAACGGTGGAATCGAATCCTTGGAAAAATCCCTCCGTGACGTCAACAATTGTTTCTGCACTTGGTTTTTTGTCCGGCGCCATCTTGGTTTTTGTCTGACGACATCTTGGTTTTGGCTGACGACATTTTGGTCTTTGCAACCAGAGGGGACACAAGAAGGTGGAGCTAAGTACAACCAAATGCTCAATAAAATACATAATAAATGTTGTGGAGTAAATACTATCTAGAATGTTTTTTAACACAGTATCCACTTAGGCCCACTTCATTTCAGCCAGAGCTCGTATTGGCTAATATTTGCCTCTTGAGGTGGACGATGTGAATAAAGACTATCATCATGGTGAATGCATTAATATTTTGCGAGTCACTTCTTTAAAAAAATAAAATAAAATCAACTGAGAAACTTGTATGGCTAAAATAACCGGGTGGCCTTTCTATGGCTTATCAAGTGAATAAAACACCTGACAAATCAAGGTACTTAAAGACTGCACTTCCAACTCTACCCAGCCCTACTTGCCAATGATATGTGGAGGATATAGTGGATATTTTAAGAGTGAATTAGGGCCTGTTTAAATTTCCAAACACTAGCTATTTTATTGTTTTGCTTTTGTTTTAATGTGGTATTGAATTGAGTACTGAAAATTGTTGAAATTCACTGGATTTTGGTAATTGAGCATAAAATAAAAATAGCCATGTCTGTAAAAGAGACGATTCTGAAAAGTTTGATTCATTATCTGTGTTTATCTCAGCGATTAGTGCATGCCATTTCCCCATCATCCCTTTACAAATACAGCCAGGTGTCTCAGCATCACAGAGCTTGTTAAGCAGCTCAAAGCCCCTTTCCATCAGAAACTGAAAATCCTGTAATTAGCACAACAATAAGTTATTATAAATCATGTTCTCTTTGAAAACTGACTCGCCTCACTTGTGTAGTTAGTTCCACTTGTAAGAGCTTTCAGCCTGCCCCCAAACTTCCAACAGTCCTGTGTGGGCTGGTGGCCCATGAAAGTCCATTCTTGACCTTGGAGACAGTAGTTTGATTAAAACTCAAGGTCCACTGGCTTAAGGCACCAGAAAAGCAAGTTGTTTGTTTTTTGGGCAACCTTCTGTATTGGATTATATCAGAAATTTTAATAATTTTGTCCACCCAATGTAAAAGCAAGCAGGTAGAACTCTGGTGTCCTGATATAGTGGGCCGTCTGTTAGGAACATGATGGTAGATGGACACATAAACAGGTCATTAAAGCCAAATTCACACTATACCACTTTCGAGGTAGTCAGATAGCTGTACGGTTTACATTACTAAACTACACACTCTTAAAGTTGTTGCTGGTTTTAAGCTATACAACTACATACAAAAAGGAAATAACGTAAAATCAGGGCTGCTTAATTACAGCCAAAATGAAAATCCTGATGATTCTAATCAACACTGAGTTTGCGTTTATTTATCACTATTTTTCATTGATTTCAGGGACAAAACACTTTCAGAATGAAGAGAGCACGGCTTTTACTTCCACATTTAGATACGTTCCTGCTAATGTACAAATCGTAACGTACAAGTATTAAAAAAAAGGTTTTCGCATAACCTGAATACAGTGCTTTGAGTAATGTACAGTATATTACTCTTCTACTCTGGACTGCAGCCACAATGTTCAGGAGAGTTTTTAACCAGCTGCTGCTGCAGGGTGCATGCGAGGCAGATGGACAGCCGCCCAAAAAATAAAGCCAAAATATCTCAATCGCCCCAAGTTTGTTGGTTTAGGAAGTGCTTGATTTATTATGTGGCAGAGCAGGCATTTTAAATGTAGATATTGCAAGTGGTGTGTTTAATTGCAGGAAGACAAAATCGTGATTTGCAATAAACATTTGATTAATTGTGCAGCCCAACGTGGGGTACCATGCAGGATGATGTTTTTCTTCTAGCATTCCCCTGAACTTTCATTCTAGTCGTGCTTGTTGCGATGTCTTCGGCACAAGTGTTCACATTACAGCCTAATGGCCTTTGGTCCATGTTGCGAATGTTCCTATTGTTGCTCATCCCTATGGTTTTCCCTCAACCCGTAACTCTAGCTAACGTCTGCTAGATACCTTGAATGTTTCATAGGAAGTTCACATTGAGCGAGCGAGCAATCAATTTGCAAGCCTAGACCCAATGCTAACTTGCATCTGATCTTGGGTTCCAAAAAACTGTTGCTGACCAGAAAAAAATCAGGGCTAGAGAGTCGTGTAGTGGGAACTAGGCATTACCAAAAAAAAGAGCTGTTTGCATCCCGAGTGAGGGTGGACCCCGCGGTGCTGTTTTGCATTGAGCCTGACAACATTTAGAAAGCAGCAGACTGAAACTGCTCCCGGACAGCCCACCTCGGTTTGTGCTGCAGAGGACAGTTGACTCGCCTGTGCTTGTGTGATGGATTTGCATTGCAAATGTGGGCCAAGGACCTGTTTGAACGATCGCAACCTTCTCCACGGGGGACATCCCATTGTCTGCAACATGGCCGCACCAGGTACACGCCCAGCCCCCCCCAAACCCGTCCGCTACCTCCACACACACCCAAACACATAGGGAAGGTGTTTTTCTTCAACAAGAATTGAGAAAGTGGCTGTGGTGATTCTTATTTTTATTAGAAACTGTTTCCGTTGTTTTATCTTCCCTCTTTCTGTCTTTCCGTTGGTTCTGTAAAGTTTTAATGATCTCATGTTACTGTAGGCTTTGAACAACATTCCCAGGTGAGTGGTTAGAACAGCGTTGTCACAAGTGAAAGTGACGTCATCAGTTAGTCCAGGAAAATTATCTAAATATGACATGTGTTCAATTCAACCCTGAAAAAGCATTAAAATATATTTATTTAAAAAAAGAATATGGTTTGTGAAGCAATAAAAGTAAGGCCCCAACAAGTTGATGCTCCAATCTTTGGTGCTGCATTCAAGGCACACTAAAAAACATGTACATACAAGTTCTGACTGGGTAATAAGGATAGGGCGATTTTCAGATGCTGAGTGACTTCAAAATGATTCAATGTATGGCTAATTTATGATGTCAAACCACAAAATTGGGATTTCATCACCCGGGCCATTTGTGTACCCAGGCCTTAATGTGACAATATGAACGACAGATTAAAAGGAAACTAGACCACGGACTTCCTTTTACTAAGTTTTTGTCCCATGGTCCCCCATCTAATAGGATTTTTGCTTTTCAAAGTTTTACTACAGAACATGTTTGAAACCCATGTCCAACAGTCATACATTATGTCATTTTGTCACTTGTGGATGGATTTATAGTGTGAATAAAATTATTTCCCTTTTTTCCCCCCCAATAAACCCCATGGAACCCCCCTCAAGGATCCATTGGGAACCCCAGCACCACTACTGGTCTACAGATCTTCATGGGTTCATTTTTCTAAGTAACTCTCAGACCCAAGACTCAAGTACAGTTAGGTCCAAATGACTGTGTATTCCGTTGAATTAGAACCAGACAGGGTCCCAGTCTTTTGGCTCGGGTGGAAGCTCTCCGTCAGCTACGATCATGGGATAGAGCATTGGGTCTGATCGGGTCCGCTGCATTCCGGATCTGGTCTAATTATCCTCAAGTCTGATCTGACTGCCCTCGGTTCCCTTTTTGGATAGGTTATGTTAGGGTTCTTGTAAGATTTTCACAGGAAATTCACAGTTCACAGTTTTTGGAATCGGGTGCAAAAACTGATCCGTACCTGATCGGAAACTGACCTCTAATGTATCTTCTTACATCACATACATTAAGTATATGCATTGTCGCAAGGTTGAGTCTGGAAATTAAGTTTGCATGACAGTACGACCAAAAACAATCAACAATAACAAAGTTATACGAATTATATACGTAGTGTGAATTCTTTTTTTTTTTTTTTTTTTTTTAATTTGAATTTTCATTTCAGAGCCCCGGAAGCCCTTTCACATGTAGCTTCAGAAAACTAGTAAGTGGACTTTGAGTTACCTATCATAGCATAACGTATTAGTGCGTTCATTCTCCATTCAGAGGGTCGGTGGTTCGATACCCGGCTTCGGCAGTCGATGTGTCCTTGGGCAAGACACTTAACCCCAAGTTGCTCCTGAAGGCCATCGGTGTGGACTGATGATGAATGTTAGTTAGAGTCTGATGGTGGCACCTTGATGGTAGCCTGTCATCAGTGTGTGAATGGGTGAATGATATGTAACATACTACTGACTGTAAGTCGCTTTGGAGAAAAGCGTCTGCTAAATGACTGTAATGTAATGTAATGTAGTGCAAAAATAAAGTAAAAAGGAAAACATTTGTATATTACATTACATTACAGTCATAAATAAGCAGACGCTTTTATCCAAAGCGACTTACAGGAAGTGTATTCAACATAGGTATTCAAGAGAACTACTAGTCACCAGAAGTCATCAGTGCATCTCCTTTCTTAAACAAGCATCTCAAAGTATAAGCCAGAGCAAAAGTATAGTGCAGAGGCAGATTACTATGAAAACAATAATTGCAACAGACTAATCCGAATATAGTAAGTGCTACAAACTAATGTATATGTTTAAAACTTCCATATTTGAACTTAAAGGTTGGATATTTGCCAGTTAAAAGCACATTTAATTATCACGTGGTTATCAGGCGTCATTCCAGTTATTTAAAAATGACCAATATGTTTAGTTGTTTTCATTATCCCAGCGCACCGTGAACACAACGCTACAATCTATTGTTCCCTCCCTCACCCAGGCCACGCCCCCCGCGCCTCAGCGGCGGCCGTGATTGGCTGGATCCCCGTGCGGTGCCGTCATCGCTCGCAGCGCCATTCATCTCTTCACTCGGGCGTTGGACTCCGCATCTTATTAGCAACAAGGGAAATTTCTCCATTTTGCAGCCTGTCTGCAGCGACACGGCCACCAAGCTGGGATTTTATTACTTCTCCCTACCTGTCGGCTTTTTCCTGCTATTCTGAAAATCGCCTCTCAACTGGACTTTTCGTTTCCCGCAGTGAACTTTTTCCTCTTTGTGCAGAGAGAGAGAGAGAGAGAGAGAGAGAGAGACAGCAGTGGAGAGCTCTGCGTTTCAACAAAGAGGTTGTGGGGTCTTTGTTCGCTTTTCTTTCCGTGTGTGTGTGTGTGTGGATCCGGTGGGTTCTTTGTCGGAGCTTAAAGCATGGGAGCACAACTGTCCAGGACGGCTGTGAAGGCTGAGGCTGTGGAGAAGCCCGGAGAGGCTGCTGCTTCTCCCACCAAGACCAACGGACAGGTAGGCTACCTTCACCAGCATGCTTCCATCGCATCCCTCCGGAGAGAGAGAGAGAGAGAGAGAGGATAGATTGAATGGGTTTAAACTAAATGGGAATGCTTGTTTCCAATGGGAATAGATTGTGGTTCATGAGCAGCAGATGCAGTTTGATGTGTAGTGTTTGGTGGTAAACTGTGTTTTATCTGGAGGACATTTGACAAAACAAGAGTTTTTTTTTTTTTTTTTTGTTTTAAGAAGAAGAAGCCAGTTTTGGTTGATCTTTGCATTTGAATGGAATCGTGTTTTTGGATGGTTTTGTTGGCAAATGTGCTCCAAAAAAAAAAAAAAAAAAAAAAAAAGCATGAGAGGGAAATGCTTTGAATGAAGTCGACTCAAGTGCGATGAATATACTGAATATAATGAATATAATGAATATACTGAATATACTGAATATGAGACGAGACAAGAAAGGCCCTGCGCGCTCAGAGCCGCTCCTTTTGTTTCAGATGCTCCACTAGAACACACAAACACACACACACACACACACACACACACACACACACACACACACACACACACACACACACACACGCTCCATTTTTTCTTTTTCTAAGAGTTAAAGTAAAAACACAATTCAGAACCCAGTTTACATTTTAGGATTGTTTTCTTTTAGGAACGCTTCTGAGCTCTACTCTCACTGATCCTAATGAGCATCTGCTGTGTTAATGAGCAGCTGCTTGCTTTGGTTCTGTCGGGAGCGACCAGGCACCGACCCCTCAGGGTGGGAATGAAAAACACTGGGCAAAAACTGCATTATGGTTAAGTCTAATGCATGACTGTAATTTAGATTATTCCCAAATAAAGTCTCTTGAAAGTAGAACCTCAGTCCATTCAGCAGGTCTGCTTTTGTCACTGCTAATTCAGTGGTGTCTGCTGCCCCTAGTGTCCACCAGTGGCACTGCCCGGCTCTGGTGGTGAAAACCATGCCAGCTCTTTGCATGCCATTAACACTGTTTCCTCTCTTTAGGAAAACGGTCATGTTAAAGCCAACGGGGATGCCTCCCCCGCGGCAGCCGAGAACGGCAAAGAGGAGGTGCAGGCCAACGGCAGCGCTGCGGCCGAGGAGAGCCCCAAGGAGGAGGCCGACAAGGCGGAGGCTGCCCCGCTGAGAAGGAGGCTGCTGATGGGGAGACGGTAGAAGCTGCATCCCCTGCTCCTGCTGAGGGGGAGGCAAAGGCAGATGATGCTGCCGCCCCGTCCACCAGCAGCGAGACCCCTAAGAAGAAGAAGAAGCGATTCTCCTTCAAGAAGTCATTCAAGCTCAGCGGCTTCTCTTTCAAGAAGACCAAAAAGGAGACGGGTGACGGAGCAGAGGGCGAGGAGGCGGCTGCTGCTGCTGATGCTGGGCCATCCACAGAGGAGGCCAAGGCTGAGGGCACGGAGGACGCCAAGGCTGCCAGCGAGGAGGCCAAGCCTGCTGAGGGGGAGGCCGCACCTGCCGCCGAGCCCGCCAAGGAGGAGGTAGAAGTCAAGCCGGAGGAGGTGGCAGAGAAGCCCGCGGAGGAGGCCAAGGAGGCCGTGCCCGCTGAGGAGCCTAAGGCCGAGGAACCTAAGGCGGAGGAGAAGCCGGCCGAGGAGGCGCCCAAGACAGAGGAGGCCGCCCCGGCCTCGCAGGAGGCTGCATCAGCGGAGGCCCCTGCCGCAGCCGCCGAGGCTGCCGAATAAGTTTCGTGGGGGAAAGAGGGGAAGAATTTGAAAAGAAAAAAAATGAAAAAAAAGAAAGATAATCAAAGAACATTTCCCTGTTTGTATGTTGGAGTGACGCCAGGTCCTGGCTTTGAAGAACTTGTCAACAACCAGGGATATTTTAAAGCTTTTCTTTATTTTTTGATTATTTTTTGGTTTCCATCCCCCCCCCCCCCTCCCCCTTTTACACAAAACCCATCTCAGTCCCTTGTTACTTCCATTCCAACGGGCTGTAGGGAGGTGGGTGGCTTCAAAATGTACAACAGATTAAATACATCCACACTCTGCCATATATTTTTTCATCAGTATTACATTTTCTTTTTTTTTTTTTTTTGAATTTTTATACAAAATGTAAACAAATGGTATGGACATGCCCATGGTATGAAGGATACGGGGGGGGGGGGGGGTTGAGCTGTAAATGCAATGAAGGGGAAGGAAGGCAAGTTCATGGGGGGGGGGGGGGCTGGATGTGCCAGAGACTATTAAGGAAGGAGTAGTCTAAAAAACAAAAACTATGAGACCAACATCGATACACGCCCGTACGTTTTTTGCAACACTAAGACATTTTTTAACAATAAAACAATAAAATCCCAGAGTTAGTTTTTTTTCTTTTCTTAGGAAGTCATATAAACGCATAGGAGCTTTTCACTTCTCATTAGCTGTACCAGTCAGTGATTCAGTAGAAATACAACTTGTATAGGCTTTATTGTTTACTGTTGGTTTTATGACCTTAATTAAAAAAATGTAAGTATGTATAGGCGGGGTGTTTTTAACTGTGATTATTGTACAAAATGAAAAAAATCTTGATCAAGAAGCACATGAAGTTTGCAGCTCTTTTTTCCACCCGCTCATTTTTGTAAGATAACAACGCAACACACATGCACACATACACACACAAAGTCATCCCGGGAGACCTTCTTAAGCAATTTGAAGTCAAAACCAAGCTGTGATAAGTGGAATGGTTAACTGTTTATATACTGTGGTATGTTTTTTGATTACAGCAGGCGATGCTTTTTCAGTGGTCTTTGACAAAAATTTAAGGAATCTATCAGATGCAAATGTTTGTGTAGCATCTTGTGTCTCTCTCTCTCTCTCTCTCTTTTCCTTGTGTAAATACTGGAGAAGCTTTGACCAGTTTGACTTAGAGATGGAATGTAACTTTGCTTACAAAAAAAAATTGCTATTAAAATCCTCTGCTTAAGGTGTTCTAATTTTCTGTGAGCACACTAAAAGCAAAAAATAAATGTGAATAAAATTTGAGCTGCATCTGTCGTTATTTTGTAAAATGCAATTTCTCTTTGGTTGGCAATGCTGTGATTAAAAAAAAAAAAAAACAACAGGAGGAACACTATTGTCTTAACTTTTTTTTGTAAGTTGAAACATTAAGATTCCCCTAGATTACATCTAAGGGGCCTAAACCAGGAAGAACAAAGAGGAAAAAAGAGTATCCAAAAGTAGTGTCCACATACTTTTAAAGTAAAGATAACTTTGCTTCATTGCAAGCTTTTTTATGTTACATAATGGCCTCATGCATGGAGACACAGCTCTAGTAATTTCATACATCTCTACCACAAATTCTTTTAAAAAGCCAAGGTTTTTGTTTAGAAGAAAACGTGAATAAACTCAAGGTTTAGCTACATATGTCCCGGCTGAAGATTGCTCCGTTACACACGCCACCCTAAGCTATATGTTTTGTGACATCATCACTAAAATTCATATTAAAAGGGATAGTTCAGATGTTTTGAAGAAGGGTTTTATGAATTACTTATCCATAGTCAGTGTAATAACTACAGCAGATGGCTGTACCAGCACGGGGGCAAAGTAATGTACTGCTGTGGATGAGGGCAGCAGCAAAATAAGTTTCACTTATTAAAAAACAAAAGCTGTCTAAATGTACGCTATATTTATAATATCAAAACAGCTTTACCTTGGAATAAAAAAATTCCAAGGAGGAACGGAAGCGGTTAGATCCAGCTATGCCGTCTCCAAAGCCACCAGACTCCATTAATAAAAGTACAAATTTTACATCGCAGAATACAGGAATCGTTGGTCTACCACCGCCTTGATCTGTTAGTTTGTTTGTGATAGTGCATGACTTTGGTCCTGTTTCCTGCCAGGTAACATTACAGTTTCTTTTCCCATTGGAGTCTGATGGCTTTGGAAACGGAGAAGGCGGCATCAGCTCCTGACTATTTATTAGTTGTCTAAAATGTGTTATTGCTTTGCTCCCGATGTCATGGTTCTAATGCAGGTTATGCAACAACGGTGAACAGAGCAGTCACAAACTATAAACAGTGTGTGAGAGTGAGGCTGCAGTTTGGAGTCTTGTAGGGAAAATATGCAGAGCAATGTCTACAATCACGGGTATAATGACTTTGCTAAACACAGTGCATCAGTGTTTCCACTGGCCCACCGTGCACACTCACCTGCTGAGTCCTCCGGGGTCAGATGGACTACACTTCAAAGCGGGAAATTTGCGCTTGACATTCGTGCTACTTAAGCTTATTAATTCATAAGGGCGGTAGTGCGATGTGACTTCATTCACTTCCAAATTCCAAAGCTCACTGCAACCGGTGTCACTATCAGAATCTTGCCAAATTGCTAATCTCCCCCCAAGTGCAACCATGACTCATCACAAGTAATAACAAAAGAGGAAGTTAAACAATCATTTCATGACTTGACATTTCAACCTTGATTGTGGATGTTTTCAATGTCTCACACAGCAGGAAGGTAAAAATCCAATTTCATGTTGGATAATAAGATAAGATAAGATAATCCTTTATTAGTCCCGCAGCGGGGACATTTCCATAATAACACAGGAAGACTAATGATTTAAACTGGGCCCATGCTGACATAACTTGGAACAATCAAATGCAAATGAAAAGTCATAGAAGCTGCACAGTGATGAGATTATAAACTCAGATTTGTACATCCTTAACTCTCTGCACACACACACACACACACACACACACACACACACACACACACACACACACACACACACACACACACACACACACACACACACACACACACAAAGTCAGAGATGGTCTATGTGAAGTACACTCTGGTAATGTTAGGGCTAATGTATCCCACTGGCTCCAGACACCATCCTACCTCAGTCCTGGCTGATGTTCCTCCTCTGTTCCTTCCAGGCTGGCTTAGCTAGAACTTCTGAATGTGGAAACAGTACATAGCAAACATTAAGATAGCAGTTAAATTAAAGGTTGTTAGCTTTTCCCACTAACTGGCTTACCTCTCAGTTAGTGCATGTCTTGCAGGACGAATTCCACTCAAAACTCGGACAGTTAAACGTTTTTTTTCTTTTTCTTTCTGTATCCCCGAAAGGGGCCTAACGTACAGATATCTGCAAACAATTAGGAGACACTTTTAAATTCGACATGCCTTATACTTCACTCATTGAGGACTGGAGCGAGGAGCATTCTAACAGATAAACGCCGTTTCATTACATTTGAGACGTCCTCGTTGGGCTTTCTGAATGCCCAATTAAGCAGAATAAAGTAATTCATGTTGTTAGTATCTTATATTGTGCTTTACAATCTCTTAATCAATCTTAACTCGGTGCAGCAATCTTATCCACGCCGGTGTAGTTTCTTCAGTCAGCGCTCCACCTGTACCTGGTCTAACCCTAACCCTATCTGTTCACCTGTACCTGGTCTAACCCTAACCCTATCTGTCCACCTGTACCTGGTCTAACCCTAACCCTATCTGTTCACCTGTACCTGGTCTAACCCTAACCCTATCTGTCCACCTGTACCTGGTCTAACCCTAACCCTATCTGTTCACCTGTACCTGCTCTAACCCTAACCCTATCTGTTGGGTTAGAGCGTCCCCCTGGTCTAACCCTAACCCGTGGCTGCATGTGAGCATTACACAGTCCACTGCGTGGCTGCATGTGAGCATTACACAGACCTCTCGAGCCCACCGTTCCTGCCCTGCTGTAATGTCCACGCTGTTTTAAATATAGTTTAACGCTGTAAGTGATAAGCACAACTTTACAAAACCCTTGTATAATCTTTGTGTTTATTTATTTATTTATATTCTTTACGATATATGTTATTAGTATTATGACTCATTATGATTATACTCATTACTTTTAAATAAATAGTAATGACACAATTATTTATATTAATTATTATTATTATAATTATTATAATAATGAAGTGCTCGGGGTGCAGATGTTAGCATATTGTATAATGTCTGCTTCAATGTTTGAAAACCCAATACAAAACATTTTTAATGATAATCATGACACAGACCTCAACAGAGCTAGCACCATATTTTGAGTAACACACATTTCAAAGAAATAGTATAAACGTTTTATTGACCAATACAAAACATTAAAATTTAAACATGAAACCGTTGTAGATACGACTATAGGTTGAACCACTTTTACCTATATAAAAAAAAAACAAGTCAAGGTTTCCTTCAGAAAATAAAGCACATTGGAATAAAGGTGATTCAAAGGGTATCAGTGGACATAGTCTGTAAGAAATCCACTGATACGCTACACAAAGAGAGATAATTCACAAGAGATTTACAATTAGAAAATAGTCATCACTCTTCTGACGGTGTTTCAGGGGAGAGTTGGATCCTTGAGGGAGACAGCATCGTTAAGTTGTGTGAAGAAGAAGAAGAAGAAGAACTCATGGAGTGCTGGTCTGCTCAGTCTTAACACTGCCAAAGATTTACGGTTAAAAAGGTGCATCGCAACATGTAGAAAACAGTACAAACAGAATTTAATTGACCAAATTAAAACGTGAAATGCAAATGGTAATGTTACTTTTACATTTAATACACTTTAGAGCTACTTTGACAAAAAGAAAGTGGCTGAGAGCTCCTCACAGCACCAAGTTGTACATCGGCAATAGCAGACATCATCACTTTTATGGTACTTTAACAATATTTCAGCCACCGCAGTCATCGCCTCTATTACAATCTCGCCTTAGGCAAAGAGCTTTTTGTGTTTCGTTGGGATATCGTTTGGTCTTGGTAGCGACCTTTCAATCACAAGGTAGCTCCGTCTTAAAGATCTCCCTGCTTAATGGTCCATCTACTCCAAATGCGACCATAATGTAGGAAATGAACACCATAGCGATTGAGACCAGAATGCAGGGTTACGGCACTTCTAAAATGGCTTAAGTTTTCAGACCTGGAGGTTGCACCTTGGTTAGCATGCTGCCAAATGTTTTGGCAGTCGCTCCAGCAGTTGTCATGACATTAAACTCAAAGAGGTAGGGGGTCGTGGAAATCAATAAGACTTACCCTCCAGAAATCAATCCATGTTCTGAGTCAGTGATGCCAACAGGAATATACAGCAGATCCTTTTTAGATCACTTACAATGCAATGCAAAAAGTAAATGCTACCACATTAAAAGACCAAGAAAGTGATCTATTTCTAGAGTCAGCAACAACCAGTATTTGTCACAAGCACATTATTGCGACAAAGAAGAGCACGAAAGGAAATAAAACATGGGTATACCACGTCATCATTACCGTATGTAAGAGTAAGGGTATAGTGTGAAAATGGGACAGCTTCCTCTGGGATGGCCTGCATCTCCACTCAAGGGGCCTAAGGAAGCATCTGCAGGTCCCTGTCTAAACAAATCAGAACCATTGTATATTCCACTTTTACACAGGAAAAATGTGTTACATCCTTCACTAAAGTGCCGGGACTTCAGCTGTTTGTAATGTTGGGGATATTGAAAATAAGGTTTATTCTTCTGTTTCATTCATGTCAGTTTCATTTAAAAAATAAAATGTTTTTTAAATAATAATATAGCTAGACAGTCTATGTTTCTAAGAGGGAACCGAAGGAGTTTCTATGCTTTCACCAAAGCCGGCAGACTCCATTGGAAAAAACCCTGTAATTTTACCTTGCAGAAAACAGGAGTTGCCGTCCTAACGTTGCCTCAGTGGGTTAGCTTGTTTGTGTTATTGTGTGACTGATGTTTTAAAAGCTTAGTTTGTATTCACCAAAGTCAAAGGGTAACACAAACAAGGCAGCGGTAGACCAGCAACTGCCGTGTTCTGCAAGGTAAAAATAATGTTTTTTTCCTGGTGGCTTTGAAGAGAGCATATATTGAAATAATGGCTTCAGTTTCCAGTCGTAATGGCTGTCTCAAGGCTAGATTAGGCAGTAAAAACATACAAACCGATAATGATTTGTTTAGGTGGCTAAAATATGATTTGCTGCTGCCTCCGTCCAAAGCAGATCAACAAGTTAAGAATTTATGTCAAACTTCTATTTCCAAGGTCAAGGGGGTTTCTATGCTCAAAATATTTCGGTGTTTGAACACCTCACATTTTCATAATGGTGGCCAGAACGAAAATTATATAATAGGTGATCTCGGAACCTAATTGGCAAGAAAAAGCGATACATTTAAAACTCAATAACTAATGATCCTTCCTAACTCCTCTCAAATGCACTTCAGCATTGTTCAGAAACAAGAAATGATTTTGTCCGTGTACTCCAGTGTGTTCTGGTTGGTCATGTCGGAGGGACTGAAGTCGGGCCCAAGTAATTTCTGCAATAGAAACATCAAAGAGAGCAAAGTGAGCAAGCCAAGCCCAGACGAAACGCGGCCAAAGATTTACACGCGTAACAAGTGTCGAATTATCCGTCGTTGGGAATGAAGAAGCAGCGATAATACACCTGTTAGTGTGGTTCACTGAGGCTCTATAACCTGCAAGGATCCTCGCTGAGCGGAGGATGGATCGGATCGAGTGGGGAGTTCCGTTAATGTCCTGAAATTCCATTAAGAGAACCGCTGGCCCATTCGACGGGCTGCGATTACGTCCCGTCTCTTTTATGTTACACACACTCAGTGGAGGAGACATTTTGCTGAGTCAGCTCCCTGCAAGGAAAGGTAGCAATCAGGCTGTCCCGCCACAGAGGTGGAGTCATAAAACATTCACTCACCACTGACCCACAGATCTCCCCCTCCCCTTTAGTACTACCACAGGCCAGGCTCTGCAGACAAACTTTTTAATTTCAGGTTAAAGTGTCTCGACTGAAGCTCTTTTTTCAAGCCTCCCTTTTGTTAAGCGAGAACTAATTTCACTCAACAAAAGGGTCCATTATATCGTGCATCAGATCTACAAATGCCCCATTATTCTCTTATAGAATGAGCTTGTGGTTGATCGAATACGAAAACATTTCTTTAAAACTTTCGGGTGATTTCATTACCGTTTTATTCCGCACAGAACAAAATAAATATTTGGTGTCATTGGCACTTTACGACATCAGTTCAATATTGCTCGTCAATACACTCGAGGACTACAGAGCCTGGCATATGTCATGGAGGATGGAAAATGAGAAAAGTATGTGACCAAATTAATAATTTCAGCACCCAAGAAAAGCATTAAGCATACTGTGGTTATTTGTACATAAGACTGAGGGATGTCAAATACAACAGATTGTTGTTTAATGACAATCTAAAGATTGTCCAAACTAAACTACATTAAATCCAACCAGCTCATTTACATTGTTTGACAATGCTAAGAGTCTTTACACAGCGGGCTCCATGAAAAGAATATTTTGCATTTAAGGCGTTTATTGTGTAAGATAAGAATGGAAGAAATGGATCGGGCCTGCACTGGAAGATAAAGATAAAGAAATCGGATCAATATAAGGAATTGATAATATAATCTGTATTGATCAAATGTTACCATTCCCATCCCTACAAGAGACTAAAAAGAAGAAAATGATCAAAATCAAAGCAGCAGAAGCTGCCATATCTTGACATTTAGTCTCTAGTGTGTGTCCCAAATCCTACAGTTCCCTGAATGAAACATGATAGCGTCTTTCATCAGATTCCTCCAACTCTTGTAAATGGCCGCATCTTTCAAACACCACACCTTTAGATAATTTCACTCATATTTAGACATGAAATCTGTGACCAACCATCGGCATGTGTCCAGAGCTACAGCTGTCTCCTGAGAGAGAGTCTGCACCGCACTGAAGGACCACGGCACTGGGCTGGTACATCTCCATCACCTTGGCCATCACCTGCAAGGCCACAGGAAAAGTCACACTCTGGAAGAGTTGAAAGACGCTGTGCAAGGCATTTTTTCGGGGGTAAAACAGTGCACCCTGTTGGTGCTGTAGTAACAATTTAGGCGGAGAGTAATACTGCAGCACTGAGATGGCAAGAGCCTTCCAATACAAACCCCCCCCCATAAAACGATATTATAAATTCAGATAAAGTTCTGGGAGAAGTTTATACAGTAAAAGCTGATAAAATCAGGAAGACACCATAGTAATTGTAGAAAGCGCTGTGTGTGAGCTTATTTCACTCTGCTTTTCCTTTCGGTCCATTTCAAGTTAATGAGAATAACAAATGTGGTGTCTGGTGAGAAACACACCAGACACCACATTTCCTGGGTAAATACCTGGATTTAATTAAATGAATACCTTAACACATGCTCTTTGGTGGATTTTGTGTTTGCCGAAAAACAGGAGATGCTTGGACAGATTCAGACAAGATGGTGAATCTAATTTTAACTCCACATTTGGTCAAAATTAAAGTAGGTATGTTATTTTCCTTTTTTTTTTTTTTTTTTTAAACAGAGTTCTGCTGTTACAGACGCCAGCTAAGAGAGGGAATGTGCTGACAGTGAGCAGTTCATAACCTGCTTTAATCTTATTTTAAACTTCTATTGTTGACGTCTGGTTAAATCCTGGAACCCACAATTTATTTAAACACGGTCAGTCTTAAAGTACCAATACAATGCTTTTGCAGTGGAAATGTTAAAAGACGTCTCATTATGTTTATGACATAGGTGTCATACTCACAGGCTTGAAGATTTGCTGGTATGACTTGTCATCATTGTCATCACGCAGGGGGAAGTTGACAGCTATAATATTTTCCTTTTCCAGCCCCAATATCCTAAATACAGAGAGGGGCAATTAACGGGTTATACTTTTTCAAGACTATTAACATCTAGAATGTGTTGTTTTCTAATTTCCCCCTCATTTCATCGATGCGAGGACAAAGGCTGAGGCTCACCCTGAGGTCTCCAGTGCCGGGGAAGAACTGCCCCATATTTATGGAAGGACACAGTCATGACCCTATCTGTGGTGTAGAAGGCCTCCGCCACCCCGTCCCCATGGTGGATGTCTATGTAGATGTACAGCACCCTCTGGTGGTACCTGGGAGAGAGGGACAATACAGCACGCTGCATATCCAAGAGACACAACCTCCAAGTAAGACTTCACTTCTGCAGTGATGAAAAAATGTCACAACAGAACAACAGAAAACACATGATCAATGAAGAAGACCTACAGTACATCTACACATATAAGGCTGACTTTTGGCTGTTTAACTCTTATTCAATTATTATTATTATTATTATTACAAATGCTATTTCCCCCCCAAACTTCAACTTTTAATTTGTTTATCTTGTATATTTAATGTTAGAAAAAATAATAATACTTAAAAACAGAGGTTTTATAGGCCAGAAATGATTCTGTCAGCAACATTTCTAAAAAGATCCACAGTTCAAATGCAATCCTTATGATAGCTACTGTGCTCCAGCATCCCTGCTGTAAACACTACTTCAGCTCCTCTGAACAGGGCCAATCTGAACACTATAAATAATCACCCTGTTAAAATTATATTACACTCACTTGTATAACTAATGACTCATTGTAAAATGTGACTCTTTCCATTAGAAACGGTTTGATATACCAATTAATTACAGGAGTATAGTAGGAAAAAAGTGGTTTTATAATCTTAAATTGCAGTAAGCCACCTGTGCTAAAGAGACCAGTATGCTTAATGTCATGGGTTTGACATGTTATCTGTGCAGAGCCTGTAATGTAAATATCTAGTGGTGTTTTTCTGTATGTTTTAGCCCAGTGATGGTCTGGTGACCTGTGAAGAGTGTCCTTTGTCTCTCATCCTGGGATAGACCCCAGCATGCAGAGGGTGTTGCTAAATGCCGTTATCTGTATGTGTACTTAACATTAAGTACCATCATTTCCAGGTGATGATGTCCATCGGTTTTCTATAAATCAGTTTCTTAGAACTTACCAGCTGAGCCACTGGCGGAGGGTTGGCAGAACTCAAACAAGTCATCGAACACAGGACAGTCCTCTCCAACGCTGACTGCAAGATTGAATCAATAATAGATCAAATACTGATGTGAGCATCAACAGAATAAGAACGCTAACTAGTTGTGAGTGTTATGCATTTTAACTAGTTAAATCAGCCACGTTCATAGTCCAGGTTTCGGCATCCAAAAGCTACAAACAGCAGGTCAGGTCCATTGGGATGACAAGTGGTGCAATGACCTTCTGTCATTGCACCACTGTAAATGAATAGGAACGCCAGCTCAGCAGATACTGAGACTAATGATGTCCTCATTGACCTGAACTGTTGAGTTAACAGTTCAGGTCAATGAGGACAGTGAGACAGAGAAGTGAGACAGCGTGAACTGTGAGGGTCAGGAGGACAGTCTCCTATACTGGGCACATTTCACATTGTGGCTTTAAAAATGTAACTTTGAATCTCTGGTTCTGAAGTTTGTCATCATTCTCGTGTATTCTTAAAGAAAGACATAAATAACCTGGTGCAGAAAGCCTGGCCCACCGTGTCAATTATCCTAATGGTGTTAAACACATTCACGTGTTAATTTACGTTTTTTGTTTTTTTTACACTCTCCAAAGTCCAAAGTGAAAATGGTTATCTCTGTTGTCTTGTTCATACCAGGTAACACGCAGGGTGACACTAGTTAGCTCCACAGAGGCCGTTTAAGCAATGGCATTAACATTAGCAGCAAGCTAGCTCGTTAGTGAGGCAGACTGGCCATGGACAGAGAGTTTATTAAAAAAGGTCGAAGACTGGTTTGCATTTTCTGCTTTCAGGGATGGAGAGTAAGGTGGACGGCACCGATACAGATGACCGAGCGACGGGGGGCGAAAATGCACAGGGGGCGGGACGGCCAACTCTGGACCAGAGACAACTCACATGTATACTGCTGAAGAAAAACACTACAACGAGTAAAACACGTTTAATAAACTTCAAGACATTTAACATACAGTACCAGTCAAAAGTTTGGACACACCTTCTCATCCAACTACCTTGAAGAATCTAAAATATAAAACATATTCTGGTTTGTTGAGCATTTGTTTGTTTACCACATAATTCCATATGTGTTCCTTCATAGTTTGGATGTCATCAATATTAATCTACAATGTAGAAAAATATTAAAATAAAGAAAAACCATTGAATGAGAAGGTGTGTCCAAACTTTTGACTGGTACTGTATGAGCGGCTGTTTGAGAAGAATTTTGAGTATTTTTTTGGTTACAAAAGGAGGGAAGGCAGTGCTGCTACACAACACTAGGTGTCAGCATCATATCTGTTACATCGTGCTCTACCAGAATCCACAAGCGAGAGAATATTTGTACAGAAATCAACATGTGTCTCCTACACTGAAATTGTACTGTGTTTCCAGTAAAGTATCATGAGCATTAAAAGCACAGCATCAAGTCTTCCAAAGGGGCCTTAAAAATGCAGTAAAGTTTGAAAATGTTTCATGAGAAAGGAAATGTACATGGCCCTTTGTTTGTTAGAGCTCCAGGATACACATACTGGGTTTTATTCAGTAACACTGACTTAAAAAGGAACCTTTTTTAGTTTATAAGTAAACTCCACAGTGCCCAAAATTAAAAGAACAGTTCAGCATTTTGCGAAAATACACTTATATGTCCTCTTTCTGAGTGTGAAATGCGAATATTGATAGCACCCCGGGTCGTCTGTGCTGCATCATCACCCGTCCTGAGATCTCACTCTCTCCTGACCTCACGGTGCCTCATTTTCACATCTTCATCCCGGAGGCTGTCTGACATCCTCCTGGATTCATTTTCTTCATACATGTTCTTCATTCTTTGTTTAATCATTTTTTCATTGTAATCATACCTGATTGTAATTGTGTTATGTTTGGTCTTTCCTGTACACACGGCATGTATTTCCTGAGGTTTCTTACATTTTTTCCCTGTTAAACATGTTCTGGTAGAGTTTTTTTATTTTCTGAAGCGAGGGTTTATTTATATTTTGCAAATATAATTGACTTGACTCACCCCCATGTCTGTGTGTGTTAAACATGGAGCTGGAGCCTGGGTCAAGTATCCTCGTTTAGTATTAAAGGGGACATATCATGCTCATTTTCAGGTTCATACTTCTACAAGAACACCTTTACATGCTTTAATGTTCAAAAAACACATTGTTTTTCTAATAATGTCTGTCTGAATATACCTGTATTCACCCTTTGTCTGAAACAATTCGTTTTAGCATCTCTTTAAGCCTCTCTCCTGCAGTGGAGCCAAATTTGAATGTTCTCCGACCTATTCCCTTTCAATGGCAAAAGTGAAAAGAATGTGAACAGTAATCAGCTAACGAATGTTTACATGTTCTTTTAATTTGACCTTTTTTTAACAACACACTTATGATACAGAATGAGTATTTTGCACAGAAACAGACAAATCTTGCTAATCAGCATAGAATAAACAGTTGGTTTGACAACAATTATCAGAGGACAACCATTTTTTCCCCCACTATGGCTTTTGTGCCAGGTGTTTTACAAACCAATGAAAGAGCTGCAAGCTCAAGTCTTAAATGCTTTCCGGGTTAGGGCCAAGCTCAAATAACTAGATCCTATTCTGACCAAACCTTTCTGATCTCCAGGGTGCTATGTTGAGAGGGAAAGAGGTCACCTTCTAAAGGATTCATCACAGCATGAATTGACAATTAAACATGGCAGAAAACCAACATGAACATACAACTGAAGAACACTAACACGGGGTCTACGATGCTAAAAATGGCATCTTGATTGCACATGCATATTTGGTCAAATAAACAACATGAGGGGGAACAAATGAACAATTATGTTGTTTATCGAATGTCATTTAGTAATCTTTTGAGATGTTCTATCGGGAGAAAAGCATCACACTTAAAGCTTATCTTAACAGCGTGAATGTCAGCGTTTGATAGTCTTTTAAAGAGCAACATAAAAATAATATCTTCCGTTAATCACAGAGTTCAGTACTGCTTTTTTCCTCTCTGTATGGGGAACAATGACAGACAGGTGAATTCACTTGCAAGATCAAGCGAACTGAATCTTTTAGTCAAACCATCAAATTATTTTGTTTTATTTTCACACACGTACAAACAAACTCACATCAAGTCCCTTTTATATTTGGTCACACTGTCGTTAGTGTATTAAACTCAAAGTGCTATTAATATATATTTTTTAGATCTCACAGCTTGGCATTTAAATATTGGAGGAGTCCAAAGCATCATCATGGCCAGTTGAATGTCCTACCAGTGATCTGGTAGAACTTCTGATTGAAGGGGTGAAAGAACTTCTGCAGTTTAGTCACCACCGACGGGTCCACCTCCGGATGGATGCGGCCCTTGCTGCCCGCCAGGCACTTGTTGAAGACAATGTTAAATCGCAGGCAGTAAAATCCCCTGGTGGCATTGAAGTACAGGTTGTACTGGCTGATTCTCGAGGGCAGGTTAAGGAAGCGCTCGACGAGCTGCAGCTCCGGCAGCGGGTCTGTGATGAGGCGGTCCCCGTCCACGATGTGGAACTGCTCCACGGGAAAGTACTTCAGCCAGCGCTCCAAGTGTTTGGTGTAGATGCTGGTCCGCACCGCTTTGTACTTTGTGTTCACCTCGCAAGTACCGGAGTCCACGGCCAGCTTCTCAAACTTGTGATAGGTCTTGTTCTTGCGCTCCTTGCCCTCCAGCACTTGCGTGTAGTCGGACACCGCTCTGGTGGTGGGCTCGCGGACGATGATCAGCAGCTTGATGGAGGAATTCATCTTGAAGATGCGTTCGGGGACCTCCTCCGTGATGAAGTACGCTGGGCTCTTCTCGATGGTAATCTGGTGGGGGAAGGAGAAGGGCATTTTCTCCCGGTACCAGTCGATGCCCCGGGCGTAGTTTTGGTCGTTGTCGAAGAAGTGGATCTCCTGCGAGGCCTTGACCACCGCCGGATGCAGGTTGAGCATCTCCAGCAGGGCGCGGGTGCCCCCTTGCGCACCCCGATGATGATGGCCCGCGGCAGCTGCTGGACCAGGTTGTGCAGGCGGATTTGCTCTTTGGTGGCATTGCCCTTGCGCAGTTCATGGAGCAGGCCGCGCTTAAACTGAAGGGTGCGTAGAGGGATTTGCTCTGGCTCAGGAGGGGGCAGTCGGCTCTCAATGGGGCAAATGGGCTGTAGCCTGAGAGAGACAGAATACATCCTCAGTCTCAACACTGTTATATGTTACACATCACAACGATCATTAACTTAATTTCAAATTAACTCTTTGGCTGGTTAAACTACATGCCCTTTGCTTTGTCAATGATATGAAATCAAAGATTTTGTAGGTGGTGCTTAGTCGGTTCAGCAACTACTGTCCATGCCAGTAAGATTTTGCACAACAATACTTGCCATATGTTTTATCTGATATGGTCTCTGAAAGAGAAAATCTCCATCTCATGAAGAAATGTTTGTCTATTATTGAAGCTTGAAAGTATTGTGTTATTAAAAGTGAAAAAACAGCTGTGCAATTATTTCAACCCCAATAAAAGGGAAATTGCTGCACCAGAGTCAAACTAATTGACACTGATCCTTGTAAGCTGGTCACATGATTTGATATGCATTGGTTTTGTACAGAGTCACCCCTGATGGCCAGTAGAAAGAATGCAAGTTTAAGGCACTTCTGCATTGGCTTCACTTTTCAGACAGGGAGGTTGCCGCCTGGTTTGGACTTAGTAAGCTTCAAATGAATTGCCCTTCATGGGATCAATAACGTTGTCTGGATCCGAACGTCTTGTGTGAAGGAGCACATTTAAACAACTCCATAAAGTGGAGGATTGCCTGCATTGAATCCCTAATTTACCAAACTATGTTATAGCAATCAGTAATATAGAGTGTGAATGTTGTCACTTACTACTATTCAAGTTACTATGACTGAAATTAATTGTGTTGTGACTGTGATGACTTACCTATCCAAGGTCCCAACCCTGGCCACGAGATAGAGGACACTTCCGATAGCGAGGCTGCCCAGGACGAAGAGCTTCTGTCTCAGCAATGCCTGCTGTTTGAATAGCATGGCCCTCCATCAATCTTCAGGACTGCGTCTTCAGCCTGCAGAGAGCAGAGTACATAAACCACTAATCACCGGGGGAAGAGAGACAGCCTAATGTTTATTAACACACACTCCATCAAGTCTTACAAGTGATTAAGCCACACTCGCACAAGCCTGAAAAGTGCTGCAGTGCTATTAGAGAAAATTGTCTTCACCAACCACCACTTTGTTACACTTGTTCGTTTATTTCTGCAAATTCACAAATGAGATTTGATATAATGTACAGGTGTGCTATGAGGGCACAGCTCTGACACAGCAATGTCATATATGACGTTTGGTCACAAATGTATTACATTAGTATGTACATTTCTAATTTTTGTTGATTAGGATGTTACTTTTCAGAACAGGGTTGATTTTTCTTAGCTTTCACACTGCAAATTAAGGCATCAACCAGTCACATTTGAAAGGGTTGAGTGGTGCCTATGTTTATGACAAAACACAAAACCAAGAGACGGTAGACCCTTCCAAGACAAAAAAAACGTAATAACTCCTTTCAATGGAATACCAGATCCACTCCTTCCGTTCTTAGCTTTCACAATAAAAGCCCTAGACATATAATACTTGTAGGCAAGTATTTTGCATTCACAGGTTTTATTTGTCACTCCCCTGGTGTACAAAGGCCCTAAGTTGCAAGACGTAAAAAACAAAAAATGAGCTCAAATGGGATAGAATGCGTAGTTCCAATGAACGTAGTTCCCATGAACGTAGTTCCCATTTAGTGTATGGAAATTTGAAAAAAGAAATTCAAAGGAATTACGATATCTTATCATATTCTTTTTCATCCCCATCTTTTATTTTATTTGGGACCCATTCCTAGACCTTAGATCAATCATTATTTCTACTTAACTTAGAAAAAGAAAAGACAGACCTGAAATGTTCATCTGTAAACAGACACAACCGGTACACAAATAGACATTATATTGATGTTTATGGCTGTTTTGACCTTCAGATAAAATGAAAGAATTCATCTCTTTATCCAAAAGAGGGCACTCCACCCTCTCATAAAGACGCAGCACAGACATATTTGTCTCAGTGTAATTAAAGAAAAGAGAATTTCTCCAGGTTTTTCTTCTTTTTTTTTCACAGATCGATACCTGAGCCCTTTCCGCATCTGCACGCTTATCACGGTGTGACTGGCTAAATCACATTATGGAATAGCAGATCCATACAGAAGTCGTGGCGCTATTACAAAAGGGCCGACTGCACTCTACTGCGACCATTACCAATAGAGCAGATCCTCTGGAGCATCTCATAAACAAGTAGAGCGAGCTTTTGACCCCAGTGTGACTGGAAAACATTTCACTCATATTGCCTCGTGGTGACTTCTGAAGGGGGACCAGCAGAGCAATTGCAATTTCATCCGTCTGACAAAGCGGAAGAATAAAGCCAGTTAGCCAGGGGGCCAGCCTCGTGTTTGTGGGGTCCCATTTAGAAAAGGAATGTTTTTCATTACAGCCTGTATCTCTGAATCAAGCGGGAGCTATAAATTAAATTGTTTCCAATGGAAATAAAGTCTATTTTTTTGTGGCAAGACACAAGATAATAAAGTCATCCACTGTCTTTCAGTGAGTGTTTTAAAGAAAATCTTCAAAACAGGAACACAATAAAACATGTGATTATCAAGAATGTTTACCATCCTTTTGTTTTGAAAACTAAACAGTCAAATCCTTTTTGGAAAATTGAAACTCTTTTGGAGGCTATCGACATGTACAGGGACTCTCACCAGACACTCCTCGGTTGTTCTAATGAACAGAGAGTACCCCTAGCTGCACCTTCTTCATGACTTATTTATAAGCAAACAGAGAAATTAATTGTTTGCCCTGTCAAGGAGCTGTGCCAGGCTGTGGGCATGAGAGTGGGTCCATACAGAATTATCAATTATGGAGCAGTTATTTTCATAACCTATGCACTGGGCCAAAACCTTTTTGTTTAAGGAGCTAAGATAATTTACAGTGGGGCTTCAAGACATAGTTATGTTTTGATCAAACATCAGAAGGAAGCAGCTGGGGGAAAGAAGACGAATTGGTGAAACTGTCTGCGTGAAGTAGTGACATCCCCAGCAAGGGAAGGAACATTTGTCTTGGGGCGCTTCAGAATCGAAGTGCGCTGTCAGTAACAATCTTGGGGCGGTATTTTTCATGCAGCACATGGGCACAGGGTGCCTGAACAAAAAAAAAAAGTTTGTTTTCCTGGACCAAATACAGAGGGAGCTGGCATGAGGGTGAGGGATTTGCAAGAGAGCTATTTTAGAGCCTAGTGTACAGTTTCACAGGTGCAATAAGCTGCGTTCAGCTGCACAGTTTATATGCCAAAGAGAAACTGACTAGGAAGCAAACTCCAAAGCTAAGAAAAGGCTGCAATGTTAGTCCATCATGAATACAGTCGACTGCAAAAACAACCAACATTCAGGTGCTTTGCTGCTGAAGTTTTTCTTGGTCTGAGATGACCTAATAGTTGCTACTGTTAGCTGATTTTAGCAAACTGTACATAGACATTGTTGAGCCAGTTCGCTGACTTTATGACTAAGTTTTACTCAAAGCTACTACGAGGAACTTCCATTTTGTGATCATTTTGGCAGTCCCTGTGGACAAAAGAATCCCTTTTGAAAACCTCTCATTTAACCGCAGCAGGGACTGACAGTCTGCCTGGTTCTGGTTCAGCCCAGTATCATGGTAGTTCGTGAAATAAGGACAAAATTCAATCTACTGGTTCGTGTCGAAGGACAAAAATATTAAAAAAATAAAAAATGCCAATGGAGTGTCAATTAGGAGCGTTATTTGTGGTGGAGACACAAATTAAATGCATCCACCTGACTCAGTTGGAGCAAGTGACGTACTTAATAATTTCCAAAAAACACTACCTAGGGCGGATGGGAAGGGAAGTGGATGGGTTCAACAACCAAGACTATCAACCAGGAGACCAGTGTTCAACACCTTGTTGTTGCCTTAACCTAAGGGTTGGTTTTGTTACCTGAACCTAACCGTTCGTGGATTTCTTGCCTAAACCTAAGCCCAAGTATGATGTTTTTCCTTATCTTAACAAAGTAGTTTTGTTGCCTAAACTGCAATTTCCTCCAGGCGACCCAGTAAATACGGGCTGGGCCTCCAGCAGCGTGGTGTCTCCGTGTTGGCTCCAAGCGGAGCAGGGAGGCAAAGCTCTGCTCCTGGCCTGAGGATGAACTGCTGCTGCCGGGGGGCGGAGCTCACCACCTGCAAAACCAAGCTGCAAAACCTGCTTCCCATAAATAATTTCATCTGATTTTGCGCGTTCTACTTGCTAATGGTCTCGTTTACATATGTAGATCATACAGAGGCATCAGTATTAAATTGAGACTATTTCATAGCCAGTTAAAAGATTATTGCAGTAACTTGTAGCTACTGTTAAATTATTTAACATTCACCATTGTCCTGTTATTGGAACATGTGGCCACAGTGACCACTATTCTACAAAACCTGCACAGGCTCGCTTTAATCAGTTTGTTACCCCACTGCAGTGACCAAAATGGAAAGGATAAATGGTTCATGAATTTCCTCAGTTATTTCTGGAAATCTATTCATTAAAGTTTTCTTTTTCTTTTGGAAAGTTAAAGTTGAAATACCTGGCAAAAAACCCAAGGGTTCATCCTCTGGGGAGTGGGGACTCCCAGCACACATTTACAAAAAGATTATTGTTATTTTGACAAAAAGCATGGAGATCATCTAAATCAATGGGAATAATCCTCTGGAGGCTATGAAATTTTATGCAAATCTGGCAAGCAGTTGCCAACACATCTTGCACGTAAGAAGATACAGCAGCACATTTACTTTCTTTGTAGACTTAGGATCTTTTGGAGCCAGATTATTTTTCTGTATTTTCTAAGGCAGCAATTCAGAGTTCCACAGAAGTACCATCTGGCTCAGTGGCCCATCTGTGGAACTTAAAACTAAACTATATAATCAAATCCAAATTTGTACGAAGATTATTGGGCCACCTGTGGCACGCTCCTTTCAACCAGCTCACAAAAAAGAGCATGCTCAGACTTGGTAACAGTATCCGGTCTGACACCTTACATGTTTTAACAGAGAATTCCAGCTTCTGCCCTCAGACACACCATATAAAGTGTCACCATTTAAACACATTAGGCTGTAAAATTATTTTAAACATCAGGCTATTCTGTTGATGAAATTAAATCAGTGCTGCTAAATAAGATCTGAATCCAGTGGATATAATGTGATACTTTAAATTGTCATGACTGCTTTTGTACGTCTATGTAAGTGTCACATGTGTTTCTGAATGTTCAACCAATTTAAATTTCATAAAGGGAACTGCCCTTCATGAATGAATAAATTTCAGTGGAAGTATCGTACTGCATGTATTGTACATAGGGTTGTGTTTTGGCAAACATCTTTTGATACGATACGTATTATGATACAGGGGTATCGATTCAATATATTCTGATGTATTGCGATACTCCAAGCAAGGCCATATACAGTGATTTTTTTATCTTATTTTAGAAAACTGTGGGCACAATCCGGATAATTTATCAAATGTAAAATGTAAAATGTAAAAATGTGTTTATCCACCATTTTACAGCCACTCCTTTGACCACGAAAGATATCCGATAACTATCCGATCCGGCAGCTCGCACTGAAGTCAAGTGCAACCAGCCTGTTGCCACAGCTGGACCTACTGGCCTCCATATTTTATGTCCATATGACGTGTCGCCATGGCACCAGGCACATTGTCTGCCACTTTAAACAGGCGAAATGAGAGAGAAGGCAACAGAATGGACTCATGGCTCCAAACTCAATAATGCGAGAGAGGGCTGATCATAATTTAGGACGTGTCAGAGATTAATCCAAAAGACTCAGATATTCTGGTCCATGACGTAGAGCACCCTCATCTGTCATTTTATCCCTTCCTCTCATCTCATCTCCTGACCTTTACGCGTCTCAGATCACCCATCCACCGTCCCTCTGCCTTCACTACAAGCAAAACTGTGATGAAATGAAAAGCAGATAATTTGCTACTTCCCCCCCATCACACAGTTTTAACCGACAAATGTCATGAGCGATCAATCATAGGAGAGCTCGCAGCCGTCCGAGCTAATGGGCTGAGAAGGAGCTCAGCAGAAACACTTCGATTAAAAAACTTTAGGCGATTAGGGGAACGCTGACGTGCCTTTTTGTGTGTAATTAAAAACACTGAAAAGCGATGCTGTTTACAGGCCTGATAACAACTATAATTAGTTTCCAAATACTGGAACGTGGAGTATATGAGCTTGATGAAAAGAAAAGTGGTAATTTTGCGGTGACACTGCAAAAAACAAAACTGTTTAGTTATCAAGACACTTGCTGTGCTGTTTTTACAATCCGCAATGCTCTGTTTTTACATTTTCAGAGGAGGACATGAGGGCTCTGGTAAAAATAGGAGACCAAAGCTGAGCTCTCATTAGATTCCCTTCTAATTGGTTAGTTCATTGTGTTACTGAAAACGCTGTTCTCAGAAAAGCATCACATATACTTTACATATATACTATAAATTGTTGTCCAAGCCATGAAAACGTTTCGGATATTGACCCATTTTATTCTTGTATTCATCTCTACCAGGTATAACTATTAAAGGACAACTCTAGTATCGTGTGTCCACTCTCACTCTAATTCATGGAGACTATTTCAGCAAGTTACTAAATGTAACACATTTCTAATTACTCATTGCTTGTTAAAAAGATAAAAACATGACTTTTAATAAAGGTAAAGGAGGTACTTTACATTACTTTACTTGAAAACTTCAATTTCAACCCACCCAACTGAAATTGAAGTTTTTCAATGTAGATATTGTACTTTTAATACCACTATGTTCAGTATGCTTAGTTTAAAGATGCAGATGGTAAAATAGTTTTTTCATATTTGCTCAAAACTGTCACTATATAATGACAGTAGTACATGAGACAAGTACTCCTTGAAAAAATCCGGTTCCTCCGGCTCATTTTAATTTTTGTGACCTGGCCACCATGTTGAATTCAACAGTCAAGCCAAAATCAAGCCCCGCCCACTGGTCGGGTCACAAACTTTCCCATTTTACATCTTAACAGTACACTAAAATATGTTTTTCTAATCCAGTATTGTCTTTCAGTCAGAGCCAAGTGTTTGAGACCTGTTCTGTTAAGCTGAAGCTACAGTAGGATTGTCTGAATGACGTCGTTCTTGGTGGCGTTCGCTTTTTCGCAAATCTCTACAACAGAAGGGTTGTTCTTGATGTTGTCTTGACCAACAGACATTATGGATAAAACGATGAATAAGAGCCAAGACGCAAAATGCAATAAATCTCCAATGTTTTGGGGCGCAGAGCATTTCCCTGACTCTTCAACTATAAAAGTCAGTCACCACAGACTACTTCAAGCAGCCTTTACACGTCTTATCCTGTGACAGAACTGGTGCACACTCCAAAGACTGTCTGCGATAGAAGATGAAGTCATCCCGCCTTCAATCGCATTTACATGTGAGAATAAAAACAAAGTTAAGTATATGCATTTGGCTCTTTGTTAGTGGAATTAAGCTCTCCAGAGTTTGATGGAGACAGAGAGCAGCTGCAGTGTACTCTGGCTCACACTGCAGAGAGACGGTTGATGAATAATTCACCACTATATGCTTTATTATTGTTATTGATCTCTGCTTATGCACAAGGGAATGGTTCTGCTGTTCATCTTAGAGCTGCGCCCTCCGCTGACCTCCCCTCCACTCCTCTATACCAGGCGGCCATTTTGTGATATTACACCTACATTATTTCTCATCCGTCGCTGCAGAACCAACTCTACTCTGGCATCTTCTGCCACTGTGTACTTTACAGGGAGCATCTACTGTAGATAAGAAACAGTGTTGGCCAATACATATTACTATAGTTACTTTCATTTGAGTTACTTTACAGAAGTACTGTTTGTGTAGAGTAATGCCCTTACTTTTGCGTTACTTCCACCATAATAACCGCTGAAGTACAACTAGGGATTATTAAATAAAAGATGGTAATGTCTTAACAACATATCACCCGCAGACGGTTTATAAGAAGTGGACGTAGTAGTTGTGACACCACCCATTGGATGCCTGCTTATAGCCTTTTTTTATGGTGGTGCACTGCCGTAAGTGGTGCAGTGTGGATGATTGAAAGAAAGGAAAATTCAAAACAATTCACTCAACATAGTAAATGTAGTAATATTGCAAAAATCCTATTAGTAATGTATTATATTACTTTCTACTCTTAGATTACCCCCGACATTGGTAAGAAATACACACAGGCAAAAGTATGCATGCGTGTTCCTCTCCTTTATGTCTACTTCAGATAATAATATATGACTTAGGAGGGCACCAAGGTGCAAACCTGGCTATCAAACAAGTCGCACAACTATCCACCAAAATGCTGAGCTGCACTTTAAAGTGCATCAAACTGCCTCTTAACGTCCTTATTGTGAATCCCAACCTCTCTCACATCCTGATGACTGCTGTCACAGCATTCTGAGCCGCAGCCCCTCGGTAAACAGACACGTATTAGAAATCCCAGACCTGATTAGCCCTGTGGGTTTGCACTAGGCTTTGCAGCTGCGGGAGCCGTTGACCTCTCATGTAATCCCAGAGCGAGTTAATTACTAAACAAGCCTTTTGCCAGAGTGTCTCGCGCAGCTCCGACACGACAGCAGAGGTATACAACACAAGGAGTGAATGTTGAGGATTCAGGAAGGAAGGGACCTGGCTTCACTCACAGCTGCTGAGTGACCTTCAAACACCGAATGAGACAACAATGATAAACTTTGAGATGGGAGACAAACGGGAAAAGAACAAGGTTTTTTATCTCAAGGCCCTGTCAGTAGAGCGCACTTGCTTTAACACAACTCACAGACGCACACACACACACACACACACACACACGCACATACCCTGCTCACAAAGACAAACGCAAAGACACTCCTTTGAGAAGTTCAGATGAATGACAAGAGAGAACATACAGCTGAGTACACATTACTTCAAACACTCTGCCGTCATCGTGATCTCCTCTCCTCTTTGCTCTCTGCTTTCGAGCACACGATGCCAAAAGGGAGTACAAACACTCCCAAAATATGCCAGTGTTTAATGTAAAGCATAGACACACTTGAAACTGCATCATGTGTTTTAATTTCACAGAGAATAATCTTTTTTACATGCCTGATCCTTCTGCTGATATGTCCAGACATCCAACATTCATTGAGTCAAAGAGGGACATCTGATCATGTGTCGGCTGGTCAGAAATCAGAGAATTCCTCTGTGGGCCGTTCAGCTGTGAAACAGTTGTATATTTTAGCGAGCAAAGGAGAGTGAGCTGCACCCAGCATGCCGTTCGGCATTGTAACAGTTAATATTGTCGCAAGCGACGGAGAGAGGGCTGTACCCAGGATGCCATTTTACATGTGCCCAGCATGCCGTTCAGCGGTGTTACAGGTAATACTGACGTAGAGCGGTCTGTAACCAGCATACACAACACACTACTTATGAATATATACTATAGATCTCCATAGGCTCCATTTTCTCACTGTTTTACTGCAAACATATCTTAACCCATAATGCCATATGTTGCTAATTCTGTGCTCTACATCTTGTATAGAATGCCAACTGCAAACAACTGTATCTAATCAGGTAATTTACAATGTATCATGTCTATCAGAGCATCACAATATGGCATGTCAGGGACGGGCAGATAGATACTGCAGGATCGACACTTTGACAATCACAAGCTACTAAGCTGGGTGCCTGCATCACTTTCAAACATTTTCATTACTTTTGTATCATATTTTGCCCAAACATCCTTGACATAATTAACTGGCCAGTATGTGTCATGGAATTTGCTTTGAAGTGTAATGGTCTTTTTTTTTCTTCTTTATTTACTTTAGTCATTTCCTAATTTAGTTCTTAATTTATAAATGATTGATATCAGTACCGGTACCATTAAGATAGTGCCAAAAAGTATTTTTATCATGTTTAGTTAAAAAGTTTGGTATCGCCCGTCCCTATGGCCTATGTTCAACATTAAATTTCTAATTTCTCATCACAACTGAGAATGCGGTCTTTCCTCAAAGTTTATACAAACATAGATCGCGAAAAGGTGCGAAGATGTATATGAGGAATTCCTAATTAATTGCATGTGCTGTATTATTTTATGAAGATAACAGCAAATAAGTTTCAAAATTACTTTTTATTATGTCAAGGTACTTTTTCTGTTCTGCATATACCAAAAATATACTGTTTTTCCAGTACATAGAGACCAATCTTCAAAATGTCTATGTGATGCAGCTCTGAAGATCATGTCTGAACTTGGAAAATTAACCATTTACCCCTGCTTAAGCCGGGTGTCACGTTTCATTCTTTCACTAGCTATTTCTAGCAGGCTGATGTGATTGCGCGCTTCGTGTCACATCTTTCCCTTTATCGCTGCACATGGCGACAACTAACGAGATTAAGTAAGAAGGCCTGTTTTGAGCTTCAGAGAAATGTGCAATAACAGGATTTATTAGCAGGAGGCATGTGTTATGGGGAACAGGGAGGTGCTGGCGAGGACTCGTGTTATGGGAGGTGCTCTCTCCACCTGCGAGAGGATAGGTCTCCGGAGCAGCTGTTTGCCTCCAACAGCTGCTGAGCAAACTACCCCTCCACCCTCCTCCAGAGGAGACACTGGTGTCCTAACAACCAACCGGCTCCATGTTCTCCTCTGTGTCTCTCGCTCTAGGGGTGGAGCAGGGAGCTGTTTGGTGTCTGGCTTTGGCCCCACAGGCAGACTGACAGACAGGCAGGGTGGTGTAGCCGGGCCTCAGAGCACCGCCGGTTGCATCCGCGCTCAATTCCCAGCACTCCCTGCAGCAGCTTGCCTCCATAGCTTCAGTTCATCTGATTTTCTTCTATTACCCTGACGTGCTGTTGTTCCCCGCGCTGAGCACAGCTGCCTCTCTTCACCAAGTGCAGACAGGGGAAGCGACAAGAATGGGCATCCTTCCAAATGCTCGCTTGTCAGCTCAAAACATCTATTTCCAAATATCCGGGGGAAGCCGTATTTACTCAGATCAGAAGTAGTCCGCACACTTCTTGAACTTCCATACTGTGGTCTAGACGCTGCGTGCCATTTTGATGGGCCCTGTGAAGTACTGTAAGCACTCTAACTGGACATTTTACCACCCACACAGATAACTGTTTCTGCTACTACAATGCCTGATGCTTCACTTTTTAGATGCAGAAGTGGCTCTTCATTTTAAAGAGGCCCTACTAGATTAAACTCTTTATTTGTGTCTGTCTCTAACATTTATGTGTATTATTGTTAGTGCTGAAATAAAAAAAGATATTACATTTTCAAAAATGTATCTTTTCCAAAGCTATTAAGACCAACTTTTAGGAATAAGGGTTCCGAAAGGGTTCTTTCGAAAGGACTCAGAACCAGTTGCTTCTGAAGAACCATTTTTGGAAGAAATGTTTTTAAAGGGTTCTTTGTAAGACTAAGGGGTCCATTGAGAACCCTTTTTGGAAGTAGTTATTCAAGGATTGTTGAAAGCATAAATGTTATTGATTTCAAAAATCATTGTTTCATCTTTGACAGATGGTTCTAGGTATAACCCTATGTTTTAGGTTCTTGGTAGAACCCTCTGAAACGGTTCCAGGTCGAACCTTTATAAACCTTTGGGGAAAAGCAGAAAAATCCAATTTAGTTCGAGCTAGCACCTTTCTTTCTAAGAGTTATAGTCAAGATATTTTCACTCAGCCATTGACTTCAGAAAATCCAAAACAGCATGAACCTTGGAAAGTCACTCAATGACATGCCCAGGTTTGTCTGTCATAAACATTTGACCACTTTTTTCATCGCTCATCAAAAGAGTCTTCGACAATCTTGATTTTCTACTGATTGGCCAGAAGTTGATCATTATTGTCAATACACAGGTGGTACTTATGGCCCACCAGCATGTGGACAAACCCTGTTACCTGGCGACCTGTCGCCAAGCACCATTAGCTTGGAAGGGTGCCAGGCTGAGTGAGTAATCTCATTCTGGAGTTAGAACCCCACTTGTTTTTTCAGCAGTCTCTGCATCCTGGCTCACCTCCACTTTTATCAGTGTTGTCTCGCCACTGGATCAAGCTGAGACCATGAAATTATTTCTCACATTAAGCAATGTTTATTGCGCAAATCACATCCTCAACAGCAGGGGCATTAACCTCACTTCCTTACGTTGATAGTAAAGATTATCGAGAGAGCTGGCTAACGTATTGATAACAAAGAAAGTTATTTTACAATCAAATACACTAAGAAGCCCACCGGCTTGGCACCAATGTGGGTTCAGTGACGTAACGACCGTTCCTTCTTTTATAGGCTCCATGACTCCAGCACCGACCTAAAAACACAGATTGAAATTAATCCTCTCAATGACTTTTGAAAAGAAAGTGAATAAGCTTATTTCGTAAAACCTCAAACTGTGCCTTTGAAATTGATCTAAGGACACAGCTTGCGGCTGAAGTCAAGCTCCCCCTTGAAGAACTTAGACAGCAGCTAAACCAAATCCTCCCTCATCTCTAAATAATCTGTACCTGAATCTGTTTCAGTCGACACCTGATCATCCTGCGGAACAGCAACCGCCTCTTTCCCAAGATCCAACAGGAGATAAATGACCTAAGCTGGGTGCTTTTATTTGGCTCACACAGATGAAAAGAGTAATAAGTAATTTAATCAGCAAATTATGCACAGCATACATACACCAGGGTAAACAACACCATCATCCCTTCAAGGCTGAAGCCGGGACAACCCGTCCACACAGGAAAAAAAACCTTGTCATCTCATTTCACAGCTGGACTAGCAGGGGCCCTGAGGGGGAGGAGCAGAGGGAGGGAGGTGGCAGGTAGAGGTTAGAGCTGAGTAATGTGCAAGGGATGAGACTCTGAGTCATGAAAACACTGCAGAGATTGTCGAGATATCTTCCCCCGGCTGAACAACGCTTGCGCCAATCACCTCCTCGTTCCGTCAGGCTCTGGCGATGATCAGCTCCTCTTTGACGCGGCGACCTTGGACCCATGTGCACGCCTTCCAGCAAAGAAAAGGTATCAAGAGCAGAGGAGCGTCCAACCACCGTGCCCCGCTGAGAGTGACACTGCCGCGTGTAGGATGTCAGCGGGGGATTGACAGCCCCTGCCAACGTCCCAGGGATTGGAGGAGATCGGGAAGGGGGGCCTCAAGGTGTACGGGCAGCCCTGAGGCAGGAGTCGACATATGCGTCGAGCTAATTAGCCATGCGGTGCTTACATAAAAAAACTAAAACCTTTTAACTGTTTCCAGCCATCAAGCACCTTCTGATTCCCTCTGACAGGCCCTCTGCTCGGGTTTATGCATAAAGGGTGTTCAAATCTCCATCAGGCTTTTGGCGAGTGGCGCAGCTCAGCAGGACGTATCATCTGTGCTTCATTAACCCCTTTCTCTGACTGTTTAGTTGGCTTGTTGTGCAACAGCAATGGGTTCAATTGCACACAAAAAATGGTGAACAATCCTTGAAAATCATTACACATTGGATAGAATCTAATATGTTGACCAGAGGCAGTGTGTCAGTCTCCAGTGATGTCATGAACAACCAACTGTTTCCCCAGTTGGCCTGCTTGGCACGCTGCTTTGTTCTCAGACAGCAATAAATTGTCCGAAAATAAATTCTATTCCGCTGTTCCAGTGATGCTGATCATATTCAACAAATCTCCCAGGTAGATCTCATGTTCATATTCCATATCCAGTGTCTGCCTGATGGGAACACTACATCCACACCTCAGTTAATCGTGTTGATACAGCGACTAGAATTGGCTACATCAGTATCCGGACCAGAGCCATTCCATCTCCATCACATTCTGCCAGGTCGCATCATTGTCTCACGTCAGTCACAGATTGCCAGGGCTAATCACCGCTCCTTTAAATCGCATTTACATTACAGCTGACACGGATCTAGAGAGATGTACTGGGGTAGTAAACGGGGAGCGGTGCGACGTCTTGCTCAAGGACACTGTGACAGAACACACAGCTGTTGATGGACAGGAATCCAATCTGTGACCTCTCTGTTACAGACCCGTATCTGTGTTAATATTAGGTCACTCTGGTGTGGTACCTGACTGCTATTATGAATGTCTTGCAGGGCAGGGATGGTTCCTATTACACCAACAGTGTAAAAATACATTCTAATTCTTGAGTGGTGAGTCTGACTGTCACTGAAAAGAAAAAGCCATTTCATTCATAAAAGTTGAATATCTGGGCAAGCTCCTAAACCTGACTTCTACTGGATTACTACATCTTTGTATGTTAATGTATCAATTTGTGATCAATTACAATTACTGTTTCCTCCTTGCTGAACTGGGGTGTGTATCTGACAGTTGCGGAGGAACTCTTGTGTTGGTCACATTCATAGTCGTGTTTACAGATGGTCCTAGATTTCAATATAGTCCAATGTATTTCACTTGATTGAAATATGCGTACGGGAACAGGAACTCTGATGAGACAAATGACACCTTCAAGAAGTGTCTACGAGAAATGGTTCATGGGTTATGAATGGGGGCATGGCTTTATTTGAGGGGGAAGGGCTAACCCACACCAATGAAACAGGAACTCTCCGCTGAGTGCAAAGAGTCCACAACAAACATAGCTAAAATTGCCATTGGTAAAGAAACACAGGTATCACAATGTCACTATTATCAAAAGATTTCAAGCCATACCTGGCCCTTATTTCTTGATGTCTTTCGGATATTTGTCGCATTTGTTTCACCCTGCTTCCTATCTTGCTAATGCTAACGCTAAATTAGGCTAATCTCATCTTGACAAAGTGAGAGTGGAATTGACTTTATCCTTTGACTCTGAAGAAGAGTTTCTTCTTAGTCCTGTTTACAGCAAAAGTAAACAGGAGTAAGAATCTCACCAAGCATTCAATACCAACTTTTTATTCTTATATATTTTATTCTTAATTCTTGAATTTTTATAGCAGATGTTGCTGACACATTTTGGTCAGTACTCAAAAGGTATTGAGGTTTGGATACCCCGCTGTAGCTTTTTCATCAGTTACTAAAATCCTCCTGGTTGCATCACTAAAGTGACAAGTAAATGGTTGGGCTAGGGTTTACAGTATATACAATATATACACACAATATATACATTATAAGACTCTAAGATATACGTCAGATTCCTACTATAGGAGCGTTCTTCTCAAACAGCACTGAAATAAGGCCTTACTGAGATCGAATATTAGTGAGCTGTACAGGATCTTGTCTTGATGTGGGGGGACATTGACGCTGATTTTGGGATCAGCAGCTATTTTGATTGTCCTCTCCATCCTCTGGGAAAGTTCCCCCACAGGGTGGAGCACATCTGGATGTGGAGTTAAATAGGCAGAGGAAAGCCACTCAAAGTCAGAACATGTATGTGTGTGTGTGTGTGTGTGTGTGTGTGTGTGTGTGTGTGTGTGTGTGTGTGTGTGTGTGTGTGTGTGTGTGTGTGTGTGTGCACCGTGCCAGTTCCCACTCTGCGTCAGTGAGTGGAAAAATGTATCACGAAGTGGCACTTGAAAGGATAAATACACCACAAGGGTGTTAGGGAACAACAAAACCACCAAGGGACAAAAACAGCTTTGTGTTGCCCAGAGGAGGCAGCTCATCTGTAAGCTCTCAGAGGTGTCACTGAAAGATTAGGTGACATGAGGTGAAAAAATTGGCTCGCGTAGGAAGCTGAAATATAAAGGTAGTCGAAAAATACTTTTTTCAAAGACTCCACGGGATCCCACTTCAGTGATGTAAGAGTGCTGTAAAAGTGGAGGAGGCAGCAATGCTCAGGGAGCCAGTCAACTGTTGTCCAATTCACTGTGTCTCCTGCCAAAGCCTCAGTCTGGCGTCACTGAAGTATGAACAGACATGTCCAAATGTCCAAAGACGTGTCAGTCTGGAGGAGAGGTAATACCAAAACCCAGGGCATATGTGTTCAAAAGAATTCAATGGATAAATTGCGAACTAATCAATATTTCTGCATATGAACGATGGATCACGCGCCACTTATTACGACGAACACACAGAAAATGATCAATTTCACTTCCCCGCTCTGAAAAAAACACTGTTAACTTCCTACAGTATTACAGAAGCTGAAATTCTCTCTGAAATCGGTGGAGACCAAAACAGATTTGGACCACTGATAGCGCTATGGAGCAGTTCTTTTCCAAATGGGTCCCTGATTTGTTTGTGTCTCGCGTGCTGCAATGCACTACACTTTTTTAGGCTGTTCAAAATCCTAAAAATGTGTTTACATGGCTGATGACATGGCACGTGCAATACGCCATGCTCAACATTCCACATCTAATGACAATCACACTGCACATTGTCACATAAAGTATATACAACGTGCCTATGTTCTGGAAGAAAGTTCTTCCAAAGTTGTTTTTATCAGCAATTATTGTGGAGCCTTATGGTGGATTACAGGAATTCTTAAAAGAGATTTAAAAGTCAGGGGTGACTTATTTTTGTTGGCAAAGTTATGTGGTGGTGTCATCAGATTTTTTAAGATTTTATTCTTTTTTGTTTTGTTTTTTAGGTTATGATAACAGAACATCTTCTATTTGGCATCAACTAACTCATTAGGTGATATAGTTGGAGATGTTGTAAATAATGCTAATTGCTGCAGTCAGATGAAAGTACTTTTTGTCAAAATCTGAGAGCCCCATCACAAAACTTCAGGTGTTACGACCAGCCCGGTCTGCACTACTTTTTGTACAGCAACACAATCTATTCTGAGTGCTCTCTATTGTGTGCTGCATACTTTGTCACTGCCTGCCCTGCTCTATTCACCTCTCTCTCTCTGTTCCCTGAATGAGCTGCTGCAAGTATGAGATAGTCAGTAACTGTGTGTCTATTCTATAGAAGATGACCTCCTCCACATCCAAGTCACCCATGTCGACTCTTTATCCAACTTCCTTCTGTCCTCCTGTCTCCCTCTCTGTCCACTGCACACAGTGGGAGAAGCAGGATAATGGGTAAGGCTACTCCACTGAGTGAGAGTGTGAGACAGAGCCTGAAATCGCTTGTCTCACTCCAAAAGTGAGAGATTTGGGATCACATTTAACTGTAAAATGTAGCCTACAAAATGCAGGGTGAATATTCCTGTATTTTTTTTATATCGCAATGTCACTTGTACTCTATCAACTTACGGAGCCATGCAAGTCACTGCATTTTCCATAACACTGTCCTGTGAATATTTCTGAATAAAAGCCTTGTGTTAACAAAAGAAATGGTTTCTGTCTGCAGATTTTTGTTCTAAAAGGCTTTTATTTTGAAAAAGAAACTTGTCTGGGACCAAAGTGTCCTCATACAATGGTAGTCTTCACAGGATACTCAATTAGGTTTAGGGAACAAAACTACTTAGTTAGGTTTAGGAATAAATCGTGAAATACTTAATTAGGTTGAGGCAATAAAATCAAATAGTTAAGTTTAGGAATAGATTGTTGTTAGTGAAAAAATAACCACAGAAGGGCCATAAATGAAATGATCAAGTCATGTGCAAAAACATCAACATTGACTTCTGCGGTCTCATGGCTGAAAGATCGCTGTTTGTTAGACCGAACCACCTCACAAGATTCAAGATTATGTGGATAACCTACAAACAAATTGTGGGATATCTATGAATTACGGCTGATTATTTTTCATTGGTATAGCTACAAATGCTGGATGACATGTGACATGTTCTACAGATATATAAACTGAAGCTGTAGTAATGTTGCTAGTATGATGTCAATGTACTATCCTTATAATCTTATACAGTACACTGGTAATATGTTAGATATGTTTGTATTTATAGACTACGTGACATCTTTTCCCCAGAGGTTTTCTGAAAGGAGAATCTATTTCTGCAGATGATGATTTGGATTATTAATTAAAAACTGTAAACTACATAAACCTTGAACAGGAAATAAAAAAGGACAAATTCTGTAATTAACAAAAGCCTGGAGCCTGTAGCCTACAGTTTACTACACGCTTCAAATACAGACTCTTTATTAATAATGCAATCCAAATATAGATACACCTGAGCTTTGCTTTTTCATGGAATGCCACTCAAAACAGAATGAAATATTTATTCATACTGGCTGTTTGTGTAGCTTCCAAGGGACCCAGAGCTGCTCGCTGTCTACCTGACCCTAAAATATTTTCATGTTGTTTTGAAAATAGCTCTACATCGTATAAATGTAGAGTATGTGGGTGCTGTTCTCTGGTCCATACGCAGTACTTTTATATTTTTAAACTAAGGATTGTATTCAGGAGACTCATTTAGCAGAAGAGGGTCATAAATCACAGAGTTTGCTGCTGCTCTGCTGGTGCTCTGATCCCTAGTTAGCTGAGACACGAGGTGTCGGCCCCCTCTTAATTAGATTTTCTTATGAGAAAGCATTTATCTAGGCAACAATAGGGGGACGAAGAAGTCAGAAAAAATCTGTCACAGTACCAGAAATTTAGTAGACAATACTAATACCAGTGAAATAAAACAATTCTCGATACCCAATGCAATACCTTGGGAAATAATAAAACAATAAAGACTTGAAGCTAGTGTTAAGAAGTTAAAAAGGTCATAATTCCCTCTGTAATATCTGGTTTATATTGCTGTGAAAACATCTCCTTCAAACAACTGTATTTATTAAATTATCTCGGCAAAAACGAAATTTCACAAAATAACTGCTGTACTGTAGGAAAACGAGTTCCGTCATGTTCTCAGAATTGTGGAATCGCCTTGGTACCGATATATTTGTTCTCGTGATGTTCCTAGCTCTCGATACCCATCTATTGTCAGTGTTGGACATGTCAGTGACGGCATGTCAATTTCCGCCTGTTGCATGCATAGACTTTATATACCAAGTGGAGCCAATCATCGTTACATCACTCATCGGTTTGTGGCCCGTCGTTTTGAAACCTTGAGTTTAACGTTTTTGTGCCGTCGCCATCTTGGGTTTTTGCAACCAGTGAAAGGAAGTGACCATATTTGGAATGTGGAGGAGTGACGTAGAGACGCTGTATACAGCTCTGTATTGGTTTAAACCTGTCAATCACAAGGTAGCCCGCCCTAAAGCATACCCTGCTTTATGGTCTATTTGACTCGAAATGTGACCATAATTTACTAAATGAACATTATGCTGTATTGAAGAAGACTTGAATCTAGAGATTGAGATCATAAATGGATGTTTACAATGTTTACTGAGGGAATAATTCAAGAGAGAAGTAGGAAAAGCAGAGAATGCAAGTTTAACACACTTCTAGATTTGCTTCACTCTTCAGATCCGGAGGTTGCTGCCTGTGTACATGCATTGTGTTTTTTCAAAATAAATTTGCGGTTAAGAGGAAATGTATGGTTTCCAACCATTACATGCATAGTGTTTTTTCAAAATAAACTTCCAACGTAGGTTCACTTAGTTTGTATGTTTGCTTATACAGGCTAACTTGATTTGGTTTAGTTAAAGATCAAGGTTTGGGCTAAAATAACTTTTTTTGCTACTTAAAATAAGTTTGCTTGTTATGTAGCATTCTGAAGTTTAACAAAAGAAGGTAAAAGGGTAAAATAAGTCAACGTTGACTTTTAGTTACATTACATTACATTACAGTCATGTAGCAGACGCTTTTATCCAAAACATTCTGTGCTTTACAAGGAAGTGTATTCAACATAGGTATTCAAGAGAACTACTAGTCACCAGAAGTCATCAGTGCATCTCCTTTCTTAAACAAGCATCTTAAAGCATAAACCAGAGCAAAAGTATAGTGCAGAGGCAGATTACTACGAAAACAATAATTGCAACAGACTAATCCGAATATAATAAGTGCTACAAACTACTACGAATAGGATAAGTGCAGTAAACAAATACGAATTCAATAAGTGCAGCGAACTGATACGAATACAGTAAGTTAGACTTGCAATTGCTACGAGGAAGGCTCAGGGTAGTACTTCTTGAAGAGGTGAGTTTTCAGCCTGCGCCTAAAGATGGGCAGCGACTCTGCTCCCTAGTTTCCCAAGGCAGGTGAAAGACCTGTGTTTGTTTCACCCATCTGTCCAACACTCTGGCTTGCTCTACGTGGACTCTCTTTTCATACTACATCAGTTGCTCTGTGTGTTGAATAATGATAGTGAAGCTAGTTAAAAGCCTGGTGCGTCTCATAAGCACAGTAAAAAGTGCCTAAGTGCGTCGGTATCAGAGTTGTGATTGAGAACAGATTAGAGAAAGACACCACAGACGATAATGCACGTTTTATAAAAGACAATAAGAGCTTTGGTGGAGGAGGAACGGTGTCGCATTTAAAAACCCTAAGAGGTTTGCAAATTTGCTCTGGCTGGAGCCACACGCACTCCCACTTTATTTAGTGCAAACAGCCTTTGCGCTCTTAAAAGCATTCTTGTTGCCCTTAAATAAACACTTCATAAGATTATAATGCAGGGGTTAGAGGGGCATCCATTAAAACGCTCCGGATCCCACGCAGCCAGGCGTTGGAAGTCTTACTGAAGAGCGGGAGAGGTCTGGAGCGGCGGAGGAAACAAAAGCTCAGCTCTGTTATTAATGGGCCCAGTCCGTCTCAGACACATTTGCCATTTCTGTAATGTCACAGAGCAGTGAAGGAGGACGCAATAAAACACGGAGCCTGGAAGCTCGCTTATTACAATTAATAATTCATATGCCTGCATTAACTCGGCAAAATCCACAATTTCACATGGCAGGCATGGAGAGTGTATGTGTGTGTGTGTGTATGAGGGGGGAACCGCTGTCAGAGCTGGGGGAAACAGAATCAAAAAAAGCATTCTTACAACCCATGTAACAAAGACTGCAGCAAGTAAAGGAGCCATGAATAATACATGTGAACGATGACGTTTTGCGTTTGAACGCAGCACTCAGCGTTCAGCGCTCAGAACATGGTTAAGGTACACATAACAGGCTGTTTTAAATGTCCAAAAAAATCTCTTCATATAAACAGCTAGGAGACAATAACAGACGTCTTGGGCTGCCAAAAACACAGATCACAGCACATCATCTCTCTTTGTGCTGAATACTAAGATCTCGTTTTTTCTTTCTTCTGCCATCTAAGTGGTGTTGAGACTATTTGTTCAGACTGCAAGCTGTGAAGAAGTCACAGAGCAGACTAAAACTGTAAAGTACTGTAGACTTATTTATGTAAATCCCTTTTATTACCATACAGTCTCCAATAAAAGCTTAAAGATAAAAGACACAAAAACCCTCCAGACAAAAAACAATCTAAATTTGGGTGGTATATATTCTCACAAAAAAGTTTTAACAGCAGCTTATGTCCATGTTTGTCCAAAATATCATCCCTTAATCATTTTGTCCTATAAGATGTTTGTGTGAAATTGTAATAATTGGCATATGAATTCTTTAGTTAGGCCAAAAACATGTTTAATGAAGTCACAGTGACCTTTGATCACGAAAACCAGTTTGCCCTTATTTCCGAGTGGACAAATTCGAACAAACCCCTCCAGGTGTTCCTGAGATATTGCGCTCACTACATTGGATCGGACGGACAGACGGACATCCCTTTGGCCAGAGTATAATTTTTTTTCATACCTTTATTCTTTTTTTTTCATGGCACAACTGTCAATTTAGTTGTCAGTAACAACCATGTTTCTGATGACGCTAATAATTTCACTATAACTTTGTGGCTATTGTCGCTGTTCTTTGTGAATTGGTCTTTGTATTGGGGCTTATTTGCATAGAAATGGGTCGACTTTGCGCTAAATTTAGCCTATGCGTATTCCCTAATTTAAACATTTGCAAATAGCACAGGGAGCATCGAGATGCAGCGCATTTAAGGGGCGCATTTCACCTTTTTGTGGGTGATTTGGAATTTCGCAGTTTATTTTTGTCTAATTGCAAGTTAAACGGCAGCAAGAGCAGCACAATCCTTTGGTGAAATCGCCTCTAAGAGTCCACAATGTACATTCGGTATAATATTTATTTCCAAACGAGTTCTATCAGTACAACAGCAGGGTCATGTCATAGCACACCCCTCTGCTGCTGTTCGTTTATCTCATGAACAGAATATCATTTTGATGCTATTTTTTTGTGAATGCTGGTTAACTGCGTCAATTAAACTTGCAGACTTTTCCAATCAAAAGCCTCAAACCTTAAAAAATCACTGTCAAACACGCTTGATCAGGGTTTTTGTGATGACACTGTAAAGTATAAAGCCAATATAGGCTAAATACGCAAATTAAAAGGCTTCCAGGATCCTTAGGATTGGGCCCTTCAATCAAATGAAGGCTTTTAATGTGAAAGATCTCTGCAGGAAGTGTTGAGTTTCAATGACAGTAGATCAACAAAAAATCTGCAAAGTAGAAGCAATTTGAATTAGCTTATGAATAACAAAAAACTGTATTTCAGTGAAAAAAACACAAACTCTGTTTTTGAATTGATGGAATTTGTGTTGTAGCAAATTGTTTGGAATTCATCAACAGAGGGAAGGAGGAAGTTTCAAGGATCAACTATAAAAGTGAAACAGAAGCAGATCAGAAAACAGGTAGGCTCTTCTTCTTTTCTTCTTCTTCCTCACAGCAACAATGAGTTTGACGTTGCTGTCGCGTCTCGCCAACAACTGTACACCGGACCTGATGATGGCGCTAAGTGCTGCCAAGTGACATAAAGCACAACTGGAAATCTGATTCGAGCGTCCAGTCCGAGACGCCGCTTCATCTCTAGAAATGTAGGTTTAATCACATTTCAAAAACCAACGACAGCATTTAATGGGATTTGCAAAAAGAATGCTTAAAATCAAGTGATTTCAAGAATGTATCACTCCATCTAAAATAACTTCAACTGGATTGTGTTATTTTTTGCAGAAAGAGAACTTTTAAAATTGTATTTACCTTTAGACAATACATTTGTGTAGTGCATATTTTGTGCAAACACTCTTGCTTTTGGAGTTGTGCTGCCGGGGCAGGATGCAGGTGACATTAGTGGCCCATCATGACAGATTACAGCAAGGCAGCCCCACGCACCTTGATCCTAGAAATAGACAGAGCCCATGTGACGCGGTGCAAGGCAAGAAGTGCAAAGATATTTTCACTCTGGCTCTGGAAATGTGTATAAAGGGAGCCTTTTTCTTAATTCAAACCCTTTCTGCAGGAATCATGTGGTCAGCACAACACAGGACTGAAATAAGCATGGCCACAAAAAAAATGCTGAAAAATGCTGTCCCGTGCCCGGCGGGTGTTTTTGCAGTTAATGCAGTAATCACCCTTCAACTGGCGTAGCAAACGACTCGAGGTGAGGTTGATGTCATTTCACCTTCTCCTTCCAAGTTATTGTCCCACGAGTTCATCTTAAGCGGTAACAATACCGTAACGCAAAAGCACTGAAGTCAAGGGCTGTTGTGAAGGGCAGTGGTTTATGTATCTGTTTTGTTCCCCCTGTGTAGCCCGATGGAGGCCGTTTGTCAAGTATACAGGGAAGGTGACTGCGTGTCGTTTGGCCGGGATGAGCCCCCCCTCCCCCGTTGGGCTCCTCTCATGATTTACGCATCGCTCCTGTCTTTTAATATCAACTTCAATTATGACCCAATACCAGCAGCTTGTCGGAGGTGGCCGTCGGCGATATGCGGCAATAAAAAAACAACAAAGCCTGAGGCAACGGCGCTGGATATTGCCTTTGTGGGGCTTTTATCGCCGTTTATTTCATTTGAAAGAAAGTAAGATTAGTCTACAAGGGTGGCAGTGTGTATGCCGAATTAACCTCCTGTGTCCGTTAAAAATAACCTGCTTAAAGTTTGAAAATACCAGAAATACATGTGTGCTTTTTTAGATGTCTTTCTCTGATATTTGCAATTATATTTTTTAGCTCTTCTTTTTTTGAGAAGATAAGTTGATTTCTTGATGATTCAACTTCTTTAAAGTTACTAGAAGGAGCTTTGATTTTGGCGCCCCCTGTGGATAAAAGCAATAGCGTTTCCAAAAGCCTTGGAAACTCCAGGCGGAGCTCCGACAGCAGGTCCAAGGCGTCAGCGAAGCCTGATCTGGGTTCGTCCATGGCGGGCTGGTCGCTGAAGGACTTTCTGGTGAACCTGCGTGCCTTTAAAAAAGTTGGCAACTTTTGTAGGAAAAAGCTGACATACACTGTAATATATATAGGCGTTGATCATATCAGAGACTGTCAAAATAAATCACAACTTTGTGGAGAGAAAGGAAATAAACTGATGGCCTTAACAACAATAATAATGTATAGTATTACACGATCAAACAAGACTGTGCGGCTCTGTTGAGGAACACAGAAGTAATCGTTGAAGGAAATCTTTCAAATGCCAAGTTACAGAGCAGAAAAACAATTCCCAGCCTACCCACTTTGCAATTGTCAATGTAAATACTACACCAAAACACCAAAATTTGTACTCTATCTAATCTAGCATTCACATCACAGCCAAAGTAGTAACATAAAAGGACTGTACTAAGCCTCTCTGCATTAGGACTAACAAGGCCAGAAAACACAGTACTCGCAGACTAAAAGCACCTCGTTGCCGGCAAAAGGTAGTAGAAATAGACCTATCTGAAATTCTGACAAACACTGCAAAACAACTCTCCTGCTCTCCAACCTTTAACCAGCTGGCCGTTACGAGTGGTGAAATACTTTTAATTACTGGAGTCCTCAGTTGGGGCCGTTCTCATTGCATCGCGCTGTGGGACAGATATTGATTTCAGGTCGTCTCCTGCCTCATTAGGCCGTGGCGGAGCTCTGCCCTGCAGGCTGAATGGGAAAATCGTCGATCCATAAATAAGTTGACGACACAATATCTTCCATTGTGTTGGGGGTGAGACATCTAGACGCCCGGAGGTGTTTGGATGTAAGTGTTTGGTCTTTTATAGTAACCCAAGCCAAAACACAGCGGCCATATCGTGACCCCCCACCAGGGGGGATGATGGAGCGCAGTGGGTCTGAGGCGCCACATTTGCATTGAATTAGAGGTAATTGTGTCATTATGGGTATCACCTCTTGCTTATTGCCAGTGGTCTGTGGCAGAGGCTTGAATGAGGACAAGCAGGAGACAAAATGGTGATTCCTCTGAGGACCTGCTGCTATTGATGTGCTTTCAACTGCTGGGCACAGATACAAGCCTCGCTCACCCACAGCCAAAGACAAAATGGCTTGGCTGCTCTATCACTTAATAATAATACTGCTGAAGACGATGTTAAGGGAAGAAATTACTTCTAATACTTCAATATTAACATTTACTGCACCTGATGGGACAAACGGTTATTGGTCCTTTCTGACTTGACAAGCTTGTGATACACAGTGCCACTGTTTGTGTTCATACTGAGCGCAAAGCCAATTTTAGAGGTGGCATAAAATGACAAAAGAAAGAAGTGAGCGAATGCAAGCAGAAACACTTCTCCAGGTCATGCAAATTAAGGCAAATATTTGTCTGCTTGATTTTGAAATGTTTCATAACCTGTGGATTTATGGCTTTACTTCATGAACGCACAGAGACAAAAGGAAAGAATACAGTATAACAAAGCTCCTTTTCCATCTGGACAAAAACACCACTAACACCGGGGTTTTGTCTTTAGTTGGAAAGGTTAATCATTCCCATGAAAAAATGCCAGTTAAGAGTAGTGAGAATCAGCAGGCAGTATAAAACAGGAAATAAAATATGTTTTGAGAAAGTGTGATTCACCGCAACCACAAGAGGTCCTTGAGCATGCAACCATAACTGGGCACCCAAAATATTATGCAGTTTGCTGAAGCAGAATGCAAGATTAGCCGTGGACAGACACAGAGATGCACAGTCACTCTCTCTCTCACACACACACACACACACACACACACACACACACACACACACACACACACACACACACACACACACACACACACACACAAGATAATAAAATCAAAGATTTAGTATGATTATTATTATTATTATGATTTGTTAACGGGCAAAAGACATATTTAATAGATTCTCCTCAAAGCCAGCTGACTCCATTGACAGAAACAGTAATTTCACTTCACTGATCATTGTTAACCACACTTCATTCAACACGTAACATTTTCACTGTTTACTAACTCTGACGTGTTCGTGACATTGAACGTTACAGAAAGAAGACCCTTAAAATGTAACCAGGTTTTCCTTTGTTGAAATGTGCTAATTTTGTCGGAAACAGTTCTTAGATCATTCTGTGCTGTTACACATACACAAACAGGGTATAAGTTATATTACACCAAAAAATAAACTCAGAAAAGACTAAATTGTAAAGCAAAATTTATATTTTGCCTTTAAGGGCATCTACGCGAAAGGAACAATACAGTTTTTCTGAATCTTGGGATGCCATCTGCCTATTGATGTCTTGAGTGATCATACATTTTATTGTTTTGTGCATGACTGGAAATTACATTCACCTTTTTAATCAAGATGGCTTTTGCAGTTACGGTTGAACTCTACAACATTTGGAAAATCTGCGAATTAAGATGTGGTGGGTTGGAAAACGATGACAAGCTTATGCAGTTGCCTAACCCACGTCTGTCATTTAATGGGGACAGATTTCATTGGTGAATTTCTAAATGTATCAGCTTGGACATTTACAAAAAAAAAGTTGTCAAACTGTGGACAGCTGTCAAATTTATGTTAACAAATTGAAACAAATATTAGTTTAAAATCTGAATGGACGAGTGATCTTTATTCTCAAATCTTTAGAGAACATCTGGATTTATAAGGGGAAAATAAACTGATAGTTGTATTGTTTTGACACATTTGCCATATTTTGTACGGCTTATACAACCTTTATGTCGCTAAAATGGACTCCTCTGCTCTGCTTCGGCCATCGTGCAGAGCCTCCAAGAGCACGACTGAACGGGATCCCTGTGATCTCAAGAGGAAATGAGGAAAACTGACGGCTTTAGGCCTCCATCGCCTGCACTTTATGATGGATGACAGCGGAAGGAGGAGGTGGCGGCTGATTTCTATGGCGGAATCTGAAAATCTTGAATTCTAGCCCCTTCAAAAGCAGGCTATACTTGTGCTGACAGGTGATAATTTAAACACAGTGGAACAGCTGGCTCCAGAGCTGCACCGTACGTTTGAGTGGATTGTGTGTGCGTGCGTGTGTACATGTGTGTTATCAAACTGGGTAATGATGCTTTTAGTCACTGCTAGTCCAAATGAGCTCTCCTAACGTTACTCTGTAATTTAGTCATATTGTGTTGTGATCCAATTACTGAAGTTACAAGGCAACTGAGATTTTGTCAATTACCATGGATTGAAGTGGATCAATGAAAGAAAGACTGCTGGCACTAGCTAGACCAGGGGCTGTCTAGGATTTGAGGACATTCAGAGCTTAGTTTAGTAATCTGTTACAGGATTTATTTTTTGATAAAGAAGCTCTATTTGATGCTTTTTTTAATGCACCCTTATTAATAATAAAAAAATACATGTCTTTATCATTGCACATTCCTTTAAAAGTTTTTTGCTTTTCAGATTAATCCATAAGTAAAAAGTTGAAAAGTTTCTACATAGGCTAACTTCTTACCTTTCCTCCTCTTTTGGAAGAAGCCAAGAAGATTGTGACCTGGTTTCCACAAAAACGTTTGTTCAAAAACCTTTTTTGAAAATGATGCACAATGTCTACATTACAGTTTGTGTTTCCTTAAACACAAAGTGAAAGAAAATAAAATTTCAGTTCAACTTCAAGCAGGAAAAAAAGTTAATGTAATCTCTCTAAATGTTTTGGAATGGTGTCTTTTTGTAATTTAACTGCACTTTCAACTTTTAAATTAGTTGCATAGGCTTTTTATTTTCCTGCACATAAATGCAATCGTATCAGCAAAATGGGGCCTGTTTAAATCCACCAGTTCCCAAATGTTTATTTGTGAGCTACACTACAATAAATCCATGCGTGATTTATGAATACAATTTTTCAAGAACTAATGCACACAACATCACAAATATCATCAATAATGAGTATTCGGCTGAGAGATGACTAATGTAGAATCAGCTAAAAAGGCTCGACCACACGAAACAACCTTCCAATATTACAGGGTCAACAAAGTTTTAATAGGAGAGTCAGGCATCGCCTTCCATTTGATTTATGGTTTTTGGTGTGTATTTGCGTTGTTTACACATGCCAGCGGTCTTAATTTGGTGATATTTCAGAGCGGAATTGTCACTTCATTTCAGTATAAGCCTATAAAGCAGCGAAGGTGCTGACATGTGGGAAGAGATATGAGCGGTAGAATTAATCATGTGCCACAGAACGTGTATAAGGAGGGACGTAGCTCAGCTAAGCTGGAGGGAAGGAGGCTGAGAGAGAACGGCAACGTGGGCCCATTGATGGATGTGCACGATGTGGATTTACTGCTCTGCCTACCTACGCTCCGTTCCACCCGCATCCAGCTGAGGTTGGTACTAAACTAACAGCATGTGCGAGGCCAGGCAGCAGCAGGTCTCATCATCAGCCATGTGAGCAGGACTGGTAAACACGGCAGAGTCAGAAGCCAAGGTCGGGTAGAGAAGTACAGTCACCTACTGTGTACCAGCCACGGACAATACAAGACCAGTATGTTAGTTATGTTAGCGTTTTCCACCTTAAACATGACGAGGCTTCTATGGACTGTAAACACAGGCACAGTTAGCGTTTTCCCCTAGTGGCCGTAACAAAAAATGCATGTAGGGATTTAAATATAAGCCTATCCATATTTTTATGATAACTAATCATTTACTGTAATTCCTTGCGCTTTAATAATAAATATAAGGGGTAAACAAATTGTGTGTTTACAATTCAAGGTGTTTTTATTGTTTCACGATGTCAACAAAACTTTCCACCCTAAAAGTTGCTGGTAGCATGAAGAAACTGAAAAAGAACACATTGCTATGTCATGGCATGTATATGTCAACAATAATTATAAACATTTTAGAGAGAGAAGAGTTTCCAATCAGTGATAATTACAATGTGGGCCTGCTCATAAATTCAATAGCTGAACTGTGGGAATGCTGCAAATATGCCTCCACAAACCATTCACGTTGCAGTTTACATCCATGCCTTTGCAAAATGTCATCACTTCATCATTTTATCCTTATGGTGTTTGTATGCAATTGTCATAAATAGCATTTGAATTCATGAGTTATGGCCTTACAGTTGTTTTGTGAGGTCATAGTGACCTTGACCTTGACCAACAGTCTATGTAGATGTTGTGCAAAATTTGAAGAATTTCCTTAAGGTGTTCCTGAGATATCGCATTCATGAGAATGGGCCAGACGGACAACCTGAAAAAGATAATGCTTCCAGTCATAGCTATTGCAGGTGCAGAGGTATAAAAACAAGTTTACTAAATAAAGGTTTTTAGTTTGACCTCCAAATTAATTGGTTTTGATAATCTGACTGTTTGCTCGTCAAGTGTTAGTAATGAATAAAGTTATATATTTGGTATAGTAGGGTTATCACCAAATGCATATAGTTTCCATGGTTACTTAACAAAACACAACAGCCAGCATCTGCCACCCTGCAGTCATATAGTAAACCTTTTGTCCAATCAACTATAAACACAGATTCAGCAAGTATGCAGGCAGTTTTTTTATAGAGTTATTAAGAGAACCAATATGAAGTTATTCTGTCTTTGTATACTTCAGTCAGCCACACAAATCCTGCACTAAAATAGGACCAGGTTTTAATATCCTGTCAGAATTTGTTCCCATATTCATCGGAGGCACTCCACCAATTTTACACATGAAGTTGATTTTACTCATCATTAGCAGTGATACTCAGCCTGCACATACAGTTGTATAACGTGGTATATGGCTGGGGAGCAGCTTTCTGAAGTCTGAAAAATAGGGTTCTCTCTGCCTGGATATGGACACTATACATTTACAATATAAGTCTGTATTAGAAAGTGCAATACTAAACTAACTGGAACACTCCTTTAAATCTATGCCCAAAACCTGTGTAAATTATGGTATTTTGACATAAAAAGTGTGAATTAAAGATCATGGAAAAATGATATGTCTGACCAATACTGCTTTTACATGCTGATAATGTGTGACCCCTGCAGTTAAATTATTGGTGATATATTAGTATATACATTGCCTGCGGCTAAGAACCTTCTTTGATCACTCAGTCGTTGGCTCAATTGTTCAATTGTCAAGTCTACAAAATGTCAGAAACTTGTGAAAAATGTCCATATCAATGTTTGTTGCTTTTCTGACCAGCTGTCAACAATTCAGTTTACAATAAACTAAAACAGAAAAAACTCTTTCATTCTGATAGGCAGAGGTGTTGAATTACACCTGGACTCATTTAAATGGTCATGTTTAATTCCCCATGGTGTCAGGTTGTCATGTAGAACGCTACAACATGTATCCTGATACAAGAGTTACGATTCAATATATTGCGATACTGTATGGAAGGCAATATAATTAAATAAAAAAATCAATTTTTCAACATCATGTAACTACTTTTTATATATCGCAATACTCAAGTGTATAACTATTTGCTTACACCCCTTCTGTCATGAAACTCAATGTTCAGTACATTATACAGATTATTCCGGATTCTAATGGCCTGTACTATTCAAGATATTGGTTTGTTTCCCTCTCTTCATTGCACCTCTCATATCAATATAAGGTGAATTTGTTTAGCTGTTCAGCCGGAGTGAGGGATGTGGTATTGTGTGGATAAGAGATGTCAATACATACCCTCTATTCCTCATGACTGCCAGAGGTGGTGATTTATGCACCTGGATACTTCTTCATGCACGCAAGCAGATCCAGTATCTAAAACACAGAGAGTGACATTCAGACTAAAGCAAATTAATAAAAACTTTGGTGAGGAGTACAGAAACAGAGCAGAAACTAAAATGAAAAATGTCCTGCCTCCACCCATTTTGATTTACAATCCGTCACACTATGGAAATGTCTGAACAAACCAACTGACTGATTTTCAGCTCCAAGCCCGGTAAAAATAGGCTCATCCACTTTTCTAGTTTGCGTGACAAATGGGACGCAGCGCCTGGCATCCAGTTTGGGAGACCGTTAGAATATACCCAGAGATAATAAAACACAACTCATCGGTGTAAAGTTGCTCCTCTCCTCAGTTAATTAAAACCGGCCCAGTGAGTGAGAGAGAGAGGGAGCTAAATGTTTTATAACTGCGGTGCTAGGAGCTGAGGAGCAATGTTCTACCACTGCAAAGGTTGGGAGGTGAGCTCCCACTGGGGTCCATTATGATAGAAATGGTCGCCTTAATCATACAGTACTGCAAACACTGTGTACTTTGGAGGCAGAACCAGCCTATAGCCACTGGATCCTGGACCATAGATGGGTGGGCCAATATCAGCGTATGTTTTCAGCCAATAAGCCACAGTACAAAAATGCAGTTGATATGTTTGAGGTTAAACAGCAACTGAAGAAAATTATATATTCGGAAAATTCTACAACCGTTAAAAATAAACTTCTGTTTTCAAAGTAAACAACCACGTTGGGTTTAGGCAACAAAACTATCTAGTTTCCTGCCCATTTTTGGTTTAACCAATCTGCCACCCCTCCCAGCCCCCCAGTGTTAGTCTTTATACTCTGTGGTTCATGCTTACATAGATAACATATGACATTATATTGTGGGATATCTAAGAAATACAGACCATTTATATCCGTAGCTATAGCTACAAACACTGTATGAGAACAGCATGCCTAAAAATGTGGTTTCAACTGTCATTTTGGATAGCTTGGATGCTGGTGTGGTCCCTACTCTTTAATACTGCTGCTTACTCAATTAACATGGACACAGGCCAGATGAACCAGAGGCTAAGACAAAAAGAAACAAAAAGAAAAATAATTTGTTTTCTTATTTATTTAAAAATATGAATGATACTTCAGAAAATGACTTTTTACTATTTTGATTATTAACTTTAAAAAGTAATTACTATTTGTGATTTTTTTTCTTTAAGAACCAAATTTAAAGGAACCTTATATATAAGCGTTGTTGTTACGTATTTATGTACAAAAATACCTATCAACCATTGCCCCAAACTTTTAAACTCTCAAATATTGATAACGTGATGGTCTCAAAAACCTAGAGTTGGCCGGGCTCTAATAGGCTTACTGTTTTAGTAGTAGAAGAATATCATTAGACTCTTTGGCTTTCTGGTCCATTTATGAAGGACATAAGTAATAATCCTGCCTCTAAAATAATGACATTACTGATAAAATAAATCTGCAGGCCACTTCTTTCTGATGTTCTGCTTCAAATCTGGCTATAAATTATCTATGCATGGTAATTTTGTGACAGCAATACCCAATTATGAGAATATTATAACATCATTGTAAAGTCAAAGCACTTAGCAATCCATAAGAATTACATCATGCTTCAGTTTGTTTCCTCTTGCCTCAAACGAGGGCCAGGAGGCCTGGAGTATCTTGCGATTGCGAACGCAGGAGGTCAGGAGCTGCGGGGTCAAATCCCTCCGGCTGAGGCGCCAAGGAGCATTTCAATCAAGTAAAAGAGGGACCGCGTTGGAAGGGGAATCCAGTAAATCATGCACGATAGGCTGATACATGAGGCCCTAAACCTGTGCCGGTATCACTGCCGCAGTGTGGAGATTACCTCCCCTGTAGGACAACAGACTCTGCCAATCACCTCCACGCTTACACATTGCGCTGGCGGGGAACGTGTTTGCCGAGCCTTGCGGAACAAATATTAATTTGCTTTATGCAAATACGCACAAGAGTAAATTAATTTTAATTATTTAAATGAGACAGCTCCGCGCGCAACAGATTGTTCTGCTGGTGAATCGGCGGAGTCTTACACCTCTCTAATTATTAACAGCAACTTTGTGCTTGCACTTGATGAAACAGAACAGAAGTGGTGAAGAGGAGGATTCCCAGTAGCTGGCACACAATGCCAGTCAAAAGGAGATAACACTTTTATTTTTTATTTCTGGGTCTCTTGTCTTTCTCCTGTTCGTCTCTCTTGTTCCCCCGTCACACCGTCTGTCTTTTACCATCTTAAACTCCCCTTGGTACACAGGCAAGACTGAACAACTTTTAAGGCCATCTTTCTATTGGTCATATCATTGCAGAGATCTGATAACGATAATTCTAAGAGAACAAACTCCAGAGATTAGTCAGACTCATTTTGTAGATAAAAAGGATATGAATAGTATTACATTTATGGGATGAGCAAAGAAAAGGGTGTTTTCTGGCCTTTTAGTCCTATAGCATTTAGTCTTAAAATCTTAGATTTCACAAAACAACTGAAAACAGCTAATGCAGTAAAGACAATTTAACCTTTCTTAAATACAAATTAGCTGTCGGGTAGCTAATGCTTAAAATCCTAACATGGGTGACAATGAGAAACATCATTTTGTTATTCAGTTTGGATGGGTAATTACTTGGTGAGTACATTGTTGTCGTCTAAAATAAGGTCCAAATTGTTGATTCTGCATCTCAACCTCTACCCTCTTTATCTTTTAGTATAAGTCGCCAATCGTGTTCTTGAGAGCATCTTCCTGCCATTGGTGAACTTCAGTGTCACTGACACCAAAGCAGCTGGATGAAAGAATGAGTGGGGGCTGGGAGAGAATAGTTTCATCACCACGTTATGGATAAACGCTCAAGAAGCAGAGAGGCGATTCCTCCTTTCCCCCTGATGCTTGTGAAACAACATGCCTGTTTTCACAATACAAGAATACAATTTGCCTGCCTGCTATGACTATGGGTAGCATTAGCAAGATTAATTGGACAAACAAGTTTCCCAGCTGCACAAGGGCACTACATTTAGAGGAGTTGTTTAATGGAAGCCATTGTTTGATATGCTGATAAGGGGGGGGGGAATGCTCCCTCTGGAGAAAATATAAAACTTTTACTATGTGTAATCATATTAAGTATCGGAGAAACGATCCTGAGAATGCAGTTCACACAACTACAGATTGCTCTGCACTAAAAGAGCTGAACCTTCTAGATTAATTAGCATCCTTTGGAGTTTCAGCTGGTTAAATAGAACTTGTTTTTCAAACCTTTCAAAAAGAAGTGTTTGCCTACTTTGTGCTCTGGTCAACTTTCTGCCCTTTCCCCCCCTCTAGATTACTGTATGTTTTCTTGCTGAGAGTGCGTCGCCATGGCATTTCCCAACAGTTTGACCATCTGGAACCAACGCACATTCTGTAGTGATTATTGGCTAAAAGTGCTTAAGCAGAGCTCTGTTGTCTTCTAGGTAGTTTATCTTGGAACAGATAATTCATCTGAAAGTCGAAATGACCATTGGTTAAACATTAAACTTGTAGAAATTACTACACTGTAGATGTAGACTAAATAGAATGAGCCTGGCAGCCCCAGGAAACAGTGTTAGCTCATACAAATCGTTATCTTGTCACATGACACAACACTGCATCAGGATACCACTTGGGTTCAAACTAATAGCAATTTATTTTTGTTTACAAGATCACTTTACAGATTTTCGAAACCAACAATCCAACAACAGAGGCCTTGAAACTTGAACTTCTCTCTCAGGCTCTCTTTTAAAAAAAAATCTTCTTCCAACTTTTTTGTGTGAACAACCAAGTGCAACACCATATACCCTTCTATAGTGAGCTGTGTTATCCCCATTTGTTCAATTCATCATGTCTTGTCCCTCTCTATGATGTGTCGCCGCTCATAACGGAAAAATGTCCTCGTATTTAGATGTGTTCAGACAATCAGTACAAAGTAGTTTGTTTAAAGCATGAAGAACCCTTGAACAACCCCACCACTTCCAATCCAAATCTAAAGCCGCGTTTCCACCAAGATGGTTCAGTTCAATTCAATTCTTTACATTTTAGAACTGTTATCTTCGTCTTTTCATGTTGATTTTTGTGGATGGTACCAATAGAACCACTCCATTCTTGGTACCACCTGAGTGGAGGTGACAAGTGAGCTGAGCTGAGACTAGAACAAACTACACCAAACACTATGCTGTACACTACCAGCTACACGGAAATAAACAATCCGCTGTGGTAACCCTAACGGGAACAGCCGAAAGTAGATGAGGATACACAGTCATCATTCAGCCAATGTAGCTAAATCCACACATCAGGTCTGAACACAAACATGATGGTAAGATGGTATGTGTCGTTTATAAATCCAGCCCAAGCTGTCTGTGAACACCAGACCAGCACCACTCAACTGGGAAGAGGTCAAAGGTCAACAACCAGGCGTCAGGGAAGATAGATCAAGTAAGGCATTCACATCCGATACCAAAGTTGTGATTTCCTCATACTGTGATTGGGATTGCACGCTTCTATTAGACATCTCTAATAGAGAGAAAAAAAACAAAAAACATAGAGGCAGACAAAGATGTACTGTATTTTTAATCTCATAAAATGACTTATCTGTGCATTCGAAGTGAAAACAAATTGCTGTCAAGAGGAAAATAACAGGATTATAAGTAGGCAAAATCTGTTCCTAAAGTACTTGAAAGTTGTCTTTATAAAGTCAATTACTTCTGGAGTCAAACTTTCAAGAACTCCCAGAACAATCCCCTGTGTTAATGCGTCCACCGTGTCCCTGCTGCTCTCCTTGTTGTGTTTGTTAATTAGTTTGGATGTCTTTTGTGGGGCTGTAGCAGTCAAATAATTAACAATGACAAATAGCTTTCGTGTCCACTAGTGCTTATCCCACCTCCACAGCTGTGGAGATCTTGCTCTTCTGCAACCTGTTTTTATCAGGCCACGGGACCCAAAGCAAAACTGCTAATGCATTAATTTCTAACATGACCTGGCATCGGGCCGAGACAGCCGCTCAGAGAGAGAGAGGGAAAGGGGAGAGAGGTTGGCGGCTTGAAAAACTGCAGTGTCACCACAAGTCCACTTTTAGCCTTCTTGCATCAGGTTTCTGTGTAAGCGCTGATACAGCCCCAGGAAACAGATGTCCTTGTGTGCCTGATTGTAATTATTAATGGGTGAGACTTGCTGGTTTCATCAAAGCCCCGAGCTGCGCGGCGCCACACGCAGGCTTCTTCTCTCTGTGACAGACAGCATCGCTCTACACAGCAGCACAAGTCAGTATCGATCGCAACTTCTTTAGCACGATTGGTCTTAATGTGAGACCAGATAGAGACAGAAAAGTTTGAGTGAGAAAATAAAGAGATGGAGATGGATGACATGATGAAGAAAGTCAACCAAAATGGTAAGTTAACGCTTTTGCTAACTGAATTAAAAGAAAGACTCCAACTAGAACTGGACAATAAAAATAATCTCTCCAATAACTGACAATATTATTTCATTGCAGTTTAAAAAATATGTCTGAATAATATAATCTTAAACTAAATAAAGAGACCATCTTTGCGATGGGATCACACCAGCCAACGCACCAAATTTGGCGCCCTTGCTCGGACATCAGCCATCTTCGAACTCTTAGTCAACTACACGCCAATAAAGTTTTGTAACGCAAAATTGGGTCATTGTCATGACGTGTGGGGTTGGGGATGCAATGACCCTTTTGCTCCCCTTTCTCTGACCACTCCCATCATCTCACTTGGCCAGCATTATGATTTAAACCACCTGCCAAGTAGGCCAAATTGGGCCGGGGGCAAATGGTCGCTTCGCCCCCCTTGTTTACCACGCAAATCTTAAAACTCCACCTTCATTTTGATCACAACTACACACATGTAATGTTTTGTAACTGCATCTTACATGGTTTTGGAATGCTATCCCGGTTTGCTTCCTGCTACATTAGGTATCTCCAGGACCACATTTCGAGTCCAGATGTCCAGAATCCTAAAAGCTGCGCTCATAAATATTTTTATATTAAGAATTGGTCAAATGACTGCATGACATGTAAAAGGGTAGGTGGGACTATTTTCATCGATACACGCTTGGTGCTCTAGTTGGTATTTCCAGCAGCAGGAGGCTTATGTGAAAATGAGTCAAAATGAAGTAGAGTGTGTGTCTTTATGCAATCAAAGGAACATGTCAACATGCTTTTTTATTTCTGGACAACAATAGAGCTCTATGGCACAGACTATGAAGATAGAGCCTGCTTTGATACACACACCATTCTTGACATCCATTAACTGATCATGCTTTAATGATCTAAGGTAAACATATCAGGAGTGAGTTTACATGAGAAATGACTATTTTTATTGCATTGATTGAAAAAAATCATTGTATTGTTTTCTTTTGATTTTAACTCAGATCATATAATGTAGCCTTCACTTTGAAAAACCAAAATAAAATCCAACAATGTTGAGAGAGCATCTTACAATTCATTAGAAAAACATACTTAGTGAAATGTAATTAACATTTAGGGGTGTTTGGGTTGTATGCCATTTGCTGTAGGCTGGCCTGAGACTATCAGTAAGGAAGTAATAGGCCCAACAAGAATCAAGGAAAACAGCAAGAAATGTCAGAAAGGCAAAGCTTAATCTAAAACAAACAGAACATCGGGGATCTCTAAGTTAATTTCTTAGTAAACACCTGTGGGGTCTTTGCTGACTCCTCTTCCCTCAGCCTCAGGCTCGATGCCATTTTACAGTAGACAGCTCATCAAGTTGAGCGTCAAGTGTCACAAAGGTAACTTGACAAAGTGAGGTTAAGGAGTGGCAAATAATACAGATCCTGCATCTGGGTGAAAAGCTGCATACTGTATCTTTAAAGGGAAAGATAAGCACCTCAAACTCCTACTAAAACGGAAACCTATGCCCATTTTTTTGTTCAGCTCAAACAATGTCTCAATGTACTCCGGAGAGCCACAGGGGATTTCTAAGTATAAAGTTTAACATATTTTAAATACATCAGCAGTCCATTATTTTAAAAACAGAATAAAAAATTAAAAAAATCACATGACAACTTGACAGCTTCCTTTGTTCCTTTGTTAGAGATCTAACACTGAGACCGAAAAAGATAAAGGAATCCTGGTTTAGCAACTGTAGATGATTACTTGGCAATGGGGCCAAAGCCTTGGGTGGGCCTGTTCACACAGAGACATTTAGCCTGGGTTAGTGTGAGCTAAAAAAAGTTCCAAAACAGTTAAACTTTTGAAATGTAACACTGCCGACAAAATTTCTTGTTCAGTGTTCGGTTGTACTTGTCCACCCTCAAAATGCCTAACTAAAGGATTCAAACCTCCTGTAAACCAATGGGTGACGTCACTGTGACTTTGTCCTCTCTTTATTTATGGTATATGGATTCACCTGGTGTATGAAGAGCTTTGCCCTTAGGCTCAGCGGCCTCAACAAAGCAGAAAACCCACATTTAGTACCAAAAAAAGTCAGAAACTAAACAGAGAGGTGTTTGTGTATTTTATCAAACATCAGCAACCGTAAGCTCAGCTGAGACATAATATGACTATAATACAGTTCCTCCAGCTCGCCATGTTGCTGGCAGTATGACAAGCGCTGGAGAAAGATTTGAATATTCAGTAACTATTTCATCAGTTAACTGCCATCCTGGCGCCCACACAGAAAGTAATGATGCCTCCGGTCAGTCAGTCTTCATGTGCCTGTGAAACAGGTAGCATAAATTGCACTAACTGTTAAAAAAACTAGCTTTTTTAAGTATTAATTCCTTTTCACATAATTGGATAGGACACCAAGGTGGCTGGCAAATTTTTTATGGAACTACACTGTCAGGAGTGTAGATTGTCTTTTGAGGTGAAGTGATGGTTGAGTGCAAAGTGACAGTGAATCTTGGAAATGGGACTCCTTAGAACATTATTTGCCATAAATTACGGCGAGGATCTCTGCTCAAGGTCAGCTGTAAAAGTGACAGCTTTCAAGCAAAGCAAAGCCCGGTCCAGCTCACCGATCGAGCCAAGATTCCATCAAGAGAGAATCCTCAGACTTTAAAATCCAGTTGTCTGTCCGGCCAATGGCCAGTCTCAAATGGGAGCATGACCCAGTCACATGTGAAGGCCTTTTAAAGATGGTCAGTCTCCAAGCAGACTTGCAGATGACTCATAACCGAGGACAGCCAATCACTTGGCAGCAGCCGTAAAGAGATAAAAGGTTGAACTCTGGGATTGATTTGCTCTGGTGAAAGGTGTCGCTGGGTTTACTGATCCCTCTTGAGCTCACAGTCCATCTACTGTATAGATCTAACTAAGACTATCCATTTTAATTTGGATGTTGATTGGAAAAGATTTGTGAGCAACTTTTGCAGACACTGCTGTAATCATGAAAGATTTGAGTGGCCATTGCATCGACAAAGACTTAATGTCAACATTATTCTAATTAAGTGGCTGAAATCACAGCGCCGTTGATAGAAATGCTGCAAGTTCAATCAGCAAGTAGTTTCATAAGTGCAAATGAGGCAAATGGTTGGAATCTTTTTTTATGAGTCAATATCGGTTATATTGGCCCACTCGGATCGACCAATCTAATTTATAGAGCAGAAATTATGAGCAGTTGTTAACCACAAAGCTTTATGTTGCTCTTGTTACTCTCATGTGCTGCTGAATGAAGCCGACGCTGTACCGTATAATGGTGCATGATCTTATTTATGCATTCAGACAACATTCACGTCAAGGAGCATTATGGGTGAAGGTCAATAGCTCTTGGTCGTTCAGCATTTTTGATGCTGCTATTTTGCAATCTGCTAATCTGCAAAAACGAACGCTAGTCTTTGTTTATGTTGAGTCAACACCTTCAGAAGGAATAGAGCTCTACAATATTTTATCATATTAGAACAGTATTTGTATTTGCTCCAGAGATCTAAATTAAAGTGTGCTGTGAGAAAATGAGCCTACTGTGAGTAAGAACAAAGCTGTAATAGCAGAGGCTCAAAACTTAAACAAAACACTTCTCAATTACCAGTCAGGTTGCAATGGGGACAAAGCCATTGCTTTTTTCCCCTATTTGGTCCAAAATACATTTTAGTGAAGACAATGTCAATCCCTTTCGGCTATCGGACTGACAACAATTTAGCCTCTTGGGTTAATATTTCTTGGGCTCCAGTTATCCAGCGGAAATCTGGGCCTTTCTCATATATGCGCAAGTCATAGTGTACAGTCCACAACATAGTGTATGAGCAAGTTGAGAGAGAGAATGGAGTTGGACATTGTCTAAAACCGGATTGTTTCACTGGGAGCCTATTAGCCAAGCTAATAAAAGCTGGTCAGACGATAGCCGATTGGTTCCAAGGTCGCATTTCAGATAATGCGTTCTGCCTCTTTTGCTCTCCACAAGGACTGTTTACCTGCATTCAACCAAAACATGCACAAAGGTGATTGGTCAGTACTACTCTGACTACTTTTTTCCTGTTGCCTAGAGTAAGAGATCATGACCATGTAAACCGGTGGTAGGCAAACAGTGACACGTGGGCCAAAATATCCGGTCCTCCAACAAAACCATCTTACCCCTGACAAGGGTTGAAGTTTACCAAGTTAATGATCATTCATTTCACTTTTTAGACTACTACAGATTGGTTCCTCACAAACACAAAGAGGTGGAAGTCAAACACGTCAAATACTGTACATCTCCAGTCCAATATTTTTTAGTATTTAGTATAATAGTTTAAACATAAAATGCTGTTAAGCCTCATGACATAGCTGCCCTCATATACAATCCTAAAATAAACCGTTAATGCAATGACGCTGCGCTTGGACACCATATCCCCTGAATAAGCAACAGTGAAACAAACTGTACGCCTTCTAGGGTTACAGGCAGCCATAAGAGGCAAACGGAAAAAGTGAAACTGTCTTTATAACAGCAGCGAGTGAGCAATCTGCTCATTGAAAGCACAGTTGACCGACGTCGGACCTTTCCCCTCTTGTCCTTTTGCCGTTTTTGGTGCGCGGCTGTCGGTGTAAATGAGATCATGCCGTCTGTAGTTCCCTGACATCACACCGCATAGTGTGACCTCTTGATGTGCAGGAGCTTGCCAACAGTTCTGGCTGCCTCGCACTGCTTTAATGAAAAATGTAATCCCTCACTATCTTAGACAGGCACCACCACATTTGCCAACAGTTCGTCAGACTTAGGTGACATGCGTATTCCTCTTCGCGTGGGGGAATGACATGCGATAGCGCCAGGCTTTATTCTGCTTTGCTCCTCAGCCCCCACGCCGCGCCGCTCTTGTCACCAGCCGTCAGGCTGCGCCACCCTTCATGGAGAATAAACGCCATCTACACGCTCCTTTGCTGACTGGCAACAGCTCGTCTTGTGACAGAGCGGCGTGCAACTGCGGGGTGTGTGTGCCACAGATAGGCCAGCACTGAAATTCCCCATAATCATCCTTTGCACCCTTCCATAATGCTGTGTCAGGCTCCCACACTGATTCATGCTAATGATCTCAGCTGATGCAATTTGTAAGGCGCATAGATGCGACCAGTCGAATCTGAGTTATGCAAATGTGTTTCCTCTTTTCTCTTTGTTTGCAGAGTGTCTGTTCTCAAGTGTCTTGTATGCTGTTAGGGTTTGAGGGTTGCAAGGGAAAGGAAGTATTGTTAGCGAGTGAGTATGCAACGATAAGCTTAATCAGGATGTGGTGGATGAACAAGTGGACGCAGACGCAGGTTGTTAGAAATCAATACCTCATCTACCATGCATCAGATAAGACTGGCAGCCTGATAATACTGGGAACATGTGTTAATTACAGGCTTGTTTCTTTTAAAAGGGTCATTTCACCCAAATTAAAAGAGAACATCTTTTCTCACTTATCTTGAGAAAGTGCTGGATTGGGTATCGGTACGCACCGTTCCAATATCACATTATCATAACATTCATCAGCTCATCTGCACAAGAACAACAGCAACGCACGTCACTCGCTACCCGATTCGTCCGTCCTGTCTGGTCCATACTGCACGTATTCAACTGATACAGAAGTGAGATGCCTCGCTCTTTAGCTACTTCCATCATCAGCTCCGGAAAAATGTTGATCCCTGCGTCCGGAGTCGATGAAGGAAGTAGCTAACGAGTGAGCCATCTTGCTTGCTGCATCTCTGTTAAGAGTTTCCCATGTGCAGGGTCAAGTTAGCCAGAGCTAATTTTAAAATCCGTCAAACTCAATAATAAAATAAATTGTTTTTAACGAACTGGTATTGGATCCGTACTTGGATCGGCTGATACGCAAGTTGCGGAAACGGAATCGCCATTGGGTAAGAAATAATTACATTGGAACATATCGTATTTCAAAGCTTCTTTAATGATATTTTAATAATAACAATGGATCAAATTGCTACTTGTGATTCTCATATTGATAAACTCAGAATAATCACCCATCTCTGCAGTTCCCTTCACCCTCTACAGAGCCTTTTAGCATCTTTAAGCCCATGGTTTTGGTTTTAGTTTTACGGACCACAGCTTTACCTTTTTGGTTCATTGTCTCTTCGCTCTCATCAACCTGGTTTCCAGCTGCTTTTTTCAGTGCTCTGAAAAAGCCTCTGATCACTAACTACTCAGCACCGAACAGCAAACAGACACATAGTGGGGAATTTAGTGGGTAGATTGACAAGATATTTATCTCAAGAGTTGGTGGAGACCAAAACAGAATTAATCGGAGAATTACTTAGTTTTATGGAGTGAAACACGACTCCAAATTCATGCTAATGTTGCTCCGCGTCTGATGATATGATTGGGTTGACAGCTTGTTGCTTGACCCACAAGTGGCAAAAAAGTAAAGGTTTGTGTTTGCAGATATGGTCTACAGGTGTAAAAAAAGAATAATATGGCTATATCTTTGACACTGGGTGATCCTGCTGCTGATGCTGTAAGAGGGGTTGGTCTGTAAAAGGGTAACTTGAAACTATTCAGGATTATTCGGCTAAAAACCCATAATTTAGAGAACAGCTCAGTGACCAAACTTTGTTTTTCCATCATTCAGTCCCCTCCACAGTAACGATCAACTCTTTGCCCACATTCTCTAAAAGAGACACAAATTGCTGAGGCACTTCAGAGGAGTCTGCATGATGGTAAGAGATGACTTGCATCCCCAACCCCCCTACCCTCCCTGCCAGGACAGATGTGAATGCTTTCAAAGCAACTGCAAGTGTTCATTAGAGATAAGGGAGTTTGTCTGCCCACGTAATTGCCCGGCTCCTGTGGCAGACTGTATGTGCCAGTCAACCATTACTACCATGACAGCGGCCTGCCAGGATGCAGCAGCTGCTCTTGTTCCCTGACATTTAGACCCATTTAAGCTCATTAGAACTAAGAAGCCAGCAGGGCCTTTTGTGTTTGCCTGTTTTGCTCACACAGGAAATAAATGAGTGGCAACTTTAAGCAGTCCTTTTCGCCTGTGTTTTAAGCTGTGGTTCAACATGTCGTGAGTGGCAGGCGACAGTTAGGAAAACGGGAAAATGTGAGCAAAGAACAGAAGTCCTTGAGCACAATAGAAACGCTGGGTTGACAATGGACGTGGAAGCGCCACAAAGGGCCACAAACTTTGGAGAAGCGCTGCCTTCCTTTCGGCACCCATGTAAATCAATCTTTACAAAATTGTAGTCTTGTGCCCCAACTGGCACTGACTCATAACATACCAATGCCTGGAAACACACTGTTGTATGTAAAATTGGAGTTCTCATTTAATACTAGTTAGGGGGTAACATCTGGTTCTGAAAAGTGAAGCCACTGGGGAAGTGCCTTAAACTTGCCTTCTTTCTAATGGCCATCAGGGGGCAACTCCTCTGGTTGCTAAAAGAAGTCAGAAGGTATAGAAGTCTATGAGTGAAGCAGGAAATGCTTTAGGGACAGGATACCTTGTGACTGGTCGTTACAACAGCGTTGTCCTGTTTGGGTATTGTCCTGTTATCATCTTCACTTTTGAGTTTATGAAAGTGAATTGCACCATCTTGGTTGCCTAAAAATGTGGCTGTTCTAAGCTCCACCTCTCATGTCACTTCTGGTTCCAACAAAACCAAAATGGCCAAAGCCAAAATGCCAAACTCAATGCTTCAAAACCGTAGTACACTAACGAATAGGCTATGTCAACGATGTGACTACGTCTGTTTATTATAAAGTCGATGATAATAGTTAGCTTATCAATAGTGCCACATAATGTTTGTATATTATTTTTGATTATCCTAATATAAGCCAAAACTAGCACACCTTAGTTGTAGGTGGATGCTAGGCCTCTCTTTGGTCATAATCAATTTGGAGTTTTGTTTCCATTTAAGCTTCACAATTATCGTATTCATTGAATTTTACCAGTGTGGCATTTACAGTGGGTACGGAAAGTATTCAGACCCCTTTAAATTTTTCACCCTTTGTTTCATTGCAGCCATTTGCTAAAATCGAAAAAGTTCATTTTTTTCGCATTAATGTACACTCAGCAACCCATCTTGACAGAAAAAAACAGAAATGCAGAAATTTTTGCAAATTTATTAAAAAAGAAAAACTGAAATATCACATGGTCATAAGTATTCAGACCCTTTGCTCAGTATTGAGTAGAAGCACCCTTTTGAGCTAGTACAGCCATGAGTCTTCTTGGGAATGATGCAACAAGTTTCTCACACCTGGTGATGAGCAGTGCCTGGTTTTCTCCACACATACCGCTTAGAATTAACGCCAAAAAGTTCAATCTTGGTCTCATCAGACCAGAGAATCTTATTTCTCATAGTTTGGGAGTCCTCCATGTGTTTTTTGGCAAACTCTATGCGGGCTTTCATATGTCTTGCACTGAGGAGAGGCTTCCGTCGGGCCACTCTGCCATAAAGCCCCGACTGGTGGAGGGCTGCAGTGATAGTTGACTTTGTGGAACTTTCTCCCATCTCCCTACTGCATCTCTGGAGCTCAGCCACAGTGATCTTTGGGTTCTTCTTTACCTCTCTCACCAAGGCTCTTCTCCCACGATTGCTCAGTTTGGCTGGACGGCCAGGTCTAGGAAGAGTTCTGGTCATCCCATACTTCTTCCATTTAAGGATTATGGAGGCCACTGTGCTCTTAGGAACCTTGAGTGCTGCAGAAATTCTTTTGTAACCTTGGCCAGATCTGTGCCTTGCCACAATTCTGTCTCTGAGCTCCTTGGGCAGTGCCTTCGACCTCATGATTCTCATTTGTTCTGACATGCACTGTGAGCTGTAAGGTCTTATATAGACAGGTGTGTGCCTTTCCTAATCAAGTCCAATCAGTTTAATTAAACACAGCTGGACTCCAATGAAGGAGTAGAACCATCTCAAGGAGGATCAGAAGAAATGGACAGCATGTGAGTTAAATATGAGTGTCACAGCAAAGGCTCTGAATACTTATGACCATGTGATATTTCAGTTTTTCTTTTTTATAAAAAAAATAATTCTACATTTCTGTTTTTTTCTGTCAAGATGGGTTGCTGAGTGTACATTAATGCGAAAAAATTATGAACTTTTTCGATTTTAGCAAATGGCTGCAATGAAACAAAGAGTGAAAAATTTAAAGGGGTCTGAATACTTTCCGTACCCACTGTAAGTAATATGACTTATGCCTGCTTGACATTATTGGAGGCCGTAAATAGCAGATACAATGGGCAACATTACCATCTGTAATTTTAGGATTTAAATTGTCCAGAGGATAGAGGGTGGTTTGTGTCGTATGAGAAATCCTTGGGCGGTTACCTTTTTAGTGTATGCTCTGATGTTGATGGTCGTTTCAAAGAAAACAACGGAATCAACAAATGAGGAAAAATCTGGTTCTGCATTGGGACACTTATATATAATCAAATTCGTATGTCGACCTTGAATATTTGACCATTAGAATCACCAACAATAAATATGCAAACAAAAAATCAATGGAAGGAGTACACAAAAGTTCTGCTCAACTTACTGATATTTAGACTACATCAGCTTGCATGTAATTACATAAAACATCTGCTCCACCACCTCCTTTCTCATGTGCTCTGACCTCATTCATGAAGTTAAAATTAGCGAAGGCTGACTCAGAACTGCTGCCCTTTGTTTTTGATCCAACCATGTTTCAGTTAAAAGTATTAAAACTCAAGTTCATACTGTAATTAATCTGCAATTAAATCATCCACCGAACAAATTTTCCTGCCAGAGACCCGGCACTTAACAAGGCTAAATGAAGTGTGATAGAGACAGGATGTGGGTTGAGGAACAATACTGATGGTGTTAAACCTGCTAAGTTGGAAACACTTTGCTCACTAATTTTTCTTTAAAACTTGAGTATGAAATATTGTAGGATTTGTTAATTGAGTCTGATATTACAACATTTATTCTCTGTGATGGCAGGGACCCATGTCTTTGTTTCTAGCACAGAAAAGGTAAAGAGCGAGAAAGTCTGCTAAGAGTTAAAGGGAGGGATGGGAAAACCAAACACGGAACTTCTATTCAGTGGACTGGCATTGCCATTCCCTGGTGAAACCAAAAGTTGACGTGACATTGACCTTCAGTGGGGACATGCTTTTTTTTAATCTCGCCTTGTAGCCCTGTGTCAAAATATAGTTCAAAGACCTTCACAATTTCTGATGTTATGCTTACATGGTGCATATTCCTTATATAATCTGTACTTTGACAAACTACACAGCAAACCTGGAGCTGTGTAATATTCCAGCATAGAAATACTGTTCATATTACAGAGAAAGAGGATAAAAGGACAGTGTATTTTGGTGAATTAAAGGAATTCGTTTTTAAGGATTTTGCTATTCTACAGTATTGTTGTTTCTATTTATATTTGTAATTGAAGAGGACACATTTTGGAAAACTGAATACCTTCCCAACAAATGAATAACCCATTGATTGAATATTTAGGTCCAGCCGTGTTTTTGTTTTTTGTGGATATCACGTAAAAGTAAGAGTCGAACAGCATAACTGCGGTTTTGCACTCTGCGGCTCATTTTACAGCATGCTTGGGAAAAGGAGTGATTCAGTTGGTTGCAATCTGCAACCACACTGCTAGATGCCACCAAACTGTACACCCTGTCCCTATATACAACATAAATCAAGCAACTGTCAAGCGTTTGTAGATTGACTTTGTTAAAAATGCCTTGAATTAATGGAAACAATACTTTGGAAACTAGTCAGCAGTACTTTAATAGTCCAATTAGTTTAGGTTCAGCAGTTCCTGTTGGCTGTTGAGTGTCTGTAACAGACACAAAGTTTTATCTGGGCACGCAGGAATAATCTATGGGAGGCGGGACATTATTCTCCTTTGCAGCCAACAAGACAGCTGTGTTTTTATGTACAGAAATTTTGATGAGTGCAACTTTAATTCTATAATCCTGGCATTTTTTCACCCGTTTAGTAATAACTTATAGAGAGTTCAGAGAATATTTTAGAATCCTTCTGTCTGGTTTCATTTTAAAAGTGCCTGTTTAAATGACATACTGTACAGCTCTGCAAAGTTTCGCAGTGGATCATTTCAAAGAGAATATTTCTACTGTTTTGAGACGGGCTGGATCCATCCTCCGGCTCAGAGTCTCCAGGGAGAGCCAATTAGCTTGCTTTTCTCGTCTTTGATCATCCGAGCTGAGATGGTGTAACGTCATGCCACACTCAGGTGCTGATGAGATTATCTCCTTTGTCGGTGTGTAAAGGCAGACATTGAGAACAGATCTCATCCGTCGTATTACGGCCAGGTGTTCCATCGTGTCGCTGCAGATGAAGAAGATTCCAACAGCAAAAACAAGAAACGCAGGCTTTTGAGCTTTGAAGTGGATTAAAGGCCGTGGTTACACAGGACGCATTAGCTGTCAGGTCTGTACGGCCAGAGGTTAAATCTTACTCACATTGGAATCCGATCAGCCAGACCACATGGCGAGGTTTGGACATTATGTGGGCACATCTAGACAATTTTTTCAAAGTAAGTCATCCCCCCACCCCCACACACACACACAAACACACACACACCCACACACATACATGGGAGTTCAGAGCAAAGGGAAGAGAGGAGGGAAACCGACGCTGGAGGACACCTGAGAACCGATGTCCGAGGCGTGTTCACTTTCTGGTAATAAAAGCACAACTTTTTCCTGATTTTTTAGTTAACACTTTTATTGTGAAGAATTTATAGGAAATAATATGTGCTTAACAACGACTTAGCGGAGCTTTGTTAGCGGCTATTCTACAATAAAACAAGTCTACTAATACTGCAATGACGAAGAGTAAGCAGCAAAGTTGATGGAATATTAGTGTGAAGAATTTAACGGAAATAAAATGTGTTTATCCACCATTTTACAGCCGCTCCTTTTAACCTGAAATCAGATTACTATCAGATCAGGCAATGTGGACGCACATATGCTCACAAAATGACATTAAAATGACAAGTGTTACCCCGGCCAGAGAGAGGAGTGAGCGTATTAGAAAAGTCTCAAAAGACGGAGTGACTTTGCTGAGCTGCCGTAAAACAACAACGTTGTGGCTCCGTGCCCCTTCCAGAGGACTTCCAGGCCATGGCTGTGTCCTCCTGATGTAAGCGCCATCCATAAAGATGACAGCAGCCCTCCAGGAGATGCTGAGGGTGGTGGTGACTGGAGGGACACAGGAGGAGAGGCTTGCCCTAGAATAACCAAGCTGTTCAGGGGTTTGACGGCAGCGCTCACTGATAAGAAGTGGCAGGGGGAGCTGCGGTCCTGTTGGCAGCAGGCAGCGGGCACCGTTTGGCATAAACTGCACTCGCTGGTGAGGTGGCGATAACTTTAGATTGCTGAAATCATCAGGCGTGAAGCTCTGTAAATGGACATCAACGGGGAAAGATAAATGGTGATGACTAAGCGGGCCAAAGCTGATGCCCTTCCCTGCCTGAAGGATGAAAACCTCTCCTCTAAGAATGAACTTCCATCAGGCTATGTACGAGGCGTGTCACATCCTGTGGGCAAAACGGACTAAATATGAGAAAAATAAACCTCATTGGGTTTCACCTTAAAATAGTTATTTTTCACCGGCGGGAGGGGGAGGACAAGAGGAGTGAGCCCCCCCCACGGTCCCAGATGAGGTGTTATGACAGCGGATTTAATAAAGCACGAAGAAGTCGTTAATTAGTAATGCGGCGCCGTGTTGACAAATAATGCGGAGGAGAGCATCAGCAGAGTAAATCACGTCGACGTGAGGCAGCCAAACATCAAGCCACTGAACTGCAGTCGGATGTTATTTCAGTGAGGAAAGCTCAGCTCTGGGTGCTGTGTACAGTCATGCATCACTAGCGGAGGGAGAGAAAGTCACAGACAGACAGACAGACCCTGCTGTGGAAACTAAAACAGTATGGAAATATAATGCTATAATGACTAATACTAATGTGCATTTTTTTAAAGGAATAGCACAAAGTTTTGAAGAACATGTTCATTTCCTTTCTTTTTTAGAGTGAGATGGAAAGATATCGATCTGTGTCTGTGTGTGAAGTACAGAGCTGGATTTCGGATGCAATTAGCCTAGCTCAGCAGGGTTTTTTCTCTAATGTATTCCAAGACCCGGCAGACCTAAATTTACTCCCAGCTAGGCTTAAACATCAGGGAATTACTTATATGTAGATGTTTTTTTTAACCAAATTGTCATATTAACTTTTTCAATGCAGAGGTAGCATATTATTTTACCTGCAACAGTTGTATTAATTACAAGCGGCACACGCGGGTATTTTGCTGAAATTGTGCGAAGATTAAAAGTAGTAGGCCTATCTATCGTGTTTGTGTTTTTGCTGTGGATTGTGCATAGCAATAATCCATTCACTTAGAACACAGACATTTTGATTCTATTTACGGCAATACCATCTTGCATGCAGTGTGGGAGTCGCAGTGGTCTGGTCTTGGTCTTTACAGTCTAGCCCTGCCTTGGTCTTGGTCTTGAGTTGGTCTTGACTTCTCAAATTCTTGGTTATAGGTCTCAACCACAACACAGCGAATATAATATCTGCAATCTCTGGTTGTTGAGCTGACAGTGGCTGGTTGGAACATTTAAACACATCGCACATCACAAATTTTTTCAAAAAATGACTTTTAGGCTCTAAACAAAGACATCTATTACTATCTGTGGTTTGACAGAAAAAGCTCATGTTAAAAGGGAAGAAAAAGGCTGACAGAGGACGGCAGAACTTGGCTTACATAAGGGGGCAGCTTGTGATCTATGGTTTGCTGTTGTACAGGCCTGTGCTACACCCATTGTAATGGGATCCTGCTGCGCCCACATCCCAATGCCAAGCTATGAACCATGAAAATAATAATGAGTCAAGTTGGCTTCATAAAACTTGGCTTCTTTGGTTAAAGAAAGAAGAAAAGAAATTAGGGTTTTCTGCTATTTCACAGGAGCTCATCTGCCCATGGCTACTCGCGCCACCGGCTTATTTACAGCCGAGTATAAAAATGCATTCCAGTGATCACAGAGCTCATATAAACTCTGCCTCATAACCCAGTCCTTGATCGTCATCCATTTGCTCTGTGCCACACATGCAATGGCATTGAAGCAGCGCTTTATGTGCGGCCCATGTCACATCTTAACAGATTTATTTATAACTTCCTCTTGCTTCGTGCCGAGTGAACAGCAAAGATGTAACATACATTACAGAACGGCTGAGCTGTAGCTTGTACAGGGTTAGACCACCCTACCCAATTCATCACAGAGTACAAATCTTCACCAATTACATGGACAGTAAATGTATCACTGACAAGCCTGTTCATTACTAACTACCTTTAAACATATAGAAGCTGCATTTTCAACGCTGTAGCAGTTATTAGCCCAGATGACTAGCCGTGCTAATGAGCTGCCGTGTTTGGATGGAGATATTTTTTAAATACCTTTCTGTCAACGGAGATAAGCGAAGAATCATGACATTCATTTCCTTAAATGGCAAAACCCATTATTGTGACAAAAAGCCGATGAGCACGCTGCCCTCAGCTCTTACCCTCTCATTGTGTGTCGGTGTACAGTGTAATCCTGGGGAAGAGGCTGATTCAGCACCTTGGACAGCAGCTATGGCCTTGCATGATTCTTCTTCCTCTACTTCAACATGAGCCATTATCCTTGGCAGCTGGTGTGAGCTGCAGCCACTTACGGACCCAGAAAAGGTTTGCACAAAATGTTTCTTCTTATGTTTAGTCCGTCCGGACTTACTTAATGAGTCGATTAACAATTTTCTGATTTTAAGAATCAACACGAAACTATAACACGCGTTTAAGGGAAGGTTTTATAAAAAAATTAAATAAACTTTAATATCATTCAGAAATTGATTTAAAAGGATAATTCCTGTTGATTACAACATCCCATTGTGCTTAAAGTCATTGCTGATATGTGGGAATATGTTGACAATGCTACAACAACATCAAAATGGGCAAGAAACTCAAGGTCCTTTGTTTTTTTCTGGATTGTATTAAATGCTCAACTGCAAGTGATGTTTACAGTAGACAGTTTAGAGCTTTGATTCTCTTCCTGAACTCGATTGGGTCCGACCACTGGGGTCGTGCCAGGCTGTAATTTCATAAAATTCCCCTTGTTGTAAATAGTATTAAAAGCATTCATGTTTAAGTAAATTACTTGCCAAAAGAAAGACATGACAAAAATGCTGCCTAACTTGTTAACACATGATATATTCACCTTGTGTTAGTTGAATGCAAGAAATGAAAACTCACATGGAGAAAAACATGAATGCCCTACGTCACATTTAAAAGATTGGTGTGCTGTTGCCTTTCAGCCACAACAAACACTTGACGAAAAAAATCTTATTCACCTGACAAAAACAAAAAAATAAAAATAAATTGGAAAGCTTATCCTGGCAAAATCCTTGTTTTTGTTTTTTCCTCACTTGCCTCTCAGGGCTTCTGTAGAATTCAGCAGAAAATCTATTATTCACCAGAGACAGAGGGACATGGATATAGTGAAAGAAAAGTCAGACAGAAGCAAACTGATAGAGGTAACCCTCAGGATGTTTCCCTCTGAAGGTAAACAATTCTCTTCTTATGGCTGTAAATGCAACAAAGTAGGAATGATATCCTTAAAGGCAGGATGGTGCAATCAGTGTCGATGATGCAACGCTGCGGCACATATTTCCCACCTCAATGCAAACGACCGCATAAGTTAACAAAGTCACAGGTGGGTTCATTATGTGGAGCATGAAGGTGTTAGCCTCATTAAACAGAAGTCAGATCAGTGGAGTGGAAAATGATCGTACCGCTGGGACTGTGGGCGTTCACTGTGCAGCATATTCATCATGGTGCCAAGAAAAAGAGAGCTGCTTCTCAGCTTTAGAGACGAGTAAAACGTGTAAATATAAGGAGGCTAACGCTTTGAATACAAACAAGAATTCAGTATATGATTCATAAAGAGTGGTGACCTCTCAAGGTTCAGATATAAGTATAAATCACCCCTCTCTGTTCTTGATTCGTGTCAATCTTTGGCTGTACTATGATAAAGGCAAAGAGCCTGGAAAATAATCATACAAAAAAAACACAATTATTTAGCCAGATGCTATCATTACCATGCTAACAAACTCACAATGACAACGCTATGGATGCTAAGCGGTTATACTGTTATAACCTGCTAGCGTGTTAGCATGCAAAAATGTGCTAATTAGCACCAAAGATGCTCTGTAACAAAGATGACGCAATAGGCCTACAAGCTCCGCCAGTGGTTTGAAGTGGTATTCCTGTCTCCTAAGTGGGCGGGGTCATGGTGTATTCGCCTCTCCCCCCAATGCCCCCACGCCATTTAGTAGAAAGCTGATACGCTTATATTTGCATAATGTATTTGTATTTTATCTTGCCAACATTATATAGTTACACAGCTAACAGCCATATTTAGAATTATGAAAATTAGTTAGCTAGGAAATTGTCATGGTTAGCTGTCAGATCTCCTCAGAGTGTGTTGTTGAGACAGAGGGTACATCCCGAGTCTCTTAAATTGCCTCCTCGATTCCCTCACTTGCGTCGTTTCCCAGGCGACCAGGCGAGGAGAGAGGAAACGAGGAAATGTGTTTTAAGAAACATGAGACGTCCTTTCTGAAGCGTCACGTGAATCGACGTCTGTTTCTGATGACGGCGTCCGCTGATCACAGCTGATCAGCTGTCAGTCAGCTTTAACAGCTGGAGAGACTTTTGATTTTATGTCTGCACACATGATCACTGTACTAATATTAATAAAGACACAAAGTAATCATCACTGTACTAATATTAATAAAGACACAAAGTAATCATCACTGTACTAATATTAATAATGAAACAAAGTAATCATCACTGTACTAATATTAATAAAGACACAAAGTAATCATCACTGCTAGAGTATAAATGTATTTCTCTCCGCAGCCTGTTACCTGTTTAACAAACTGCACTGAGTATTTATACTGTGTTCTGTGTATTTATACTTTGTTCTTAGTATTTATACTGTGTTCTGTGTATTTATACTGTGTTCTGTGTATTTATACTTTGTTCTTAGTATTTATACTGTGTTCTGTGTATTTATACTGTGTTCTGTGTATTTATACTTTGTTCTTAGTATTTATACTGTGTTCTTAGTATTTATACTGTGTTCTGTGTATTTAGACTGTGTTCTGTGTCCAGCTCATAAGTGCAGCGCACCGATTTCTACCGGCGAAATGCGTTTGTCTTATTAATTAATTATTAACGTCTGTATGTTTTGAAATTCGGATTGTGATGTCATTATTAAATAATCCAGAATATGATTATGTTTTCTCCTAAACTCTGGAATTAATTTATTAGGCTCAATGTTTCGGTGTAAATTGGAATTACATAACTCATCTAACCTGACACTCAGGAATTATCAGCCTCATATGAATGAATGAAAATTAAGATAAATTATGTAAAAAGTGTTTCTACTGACAAACAGACAAACTCTCCAACTCTTTTCCGGTTCAAGCGAGGATTGAGGATTGAGGAGCGAGGAAACGACAAATAAGAGACTTGGGATGTACCCAGAGAAAGGTCTTGAACAAACTAAATTTCTTTCCAAATTTGTCCGTCAGAAAAAAAATGTTTTTGTGCCAGAATACTCAGATGATATGGGCCTTGTAAAATAATGGGTCCAACATATACTTTGGTGACTATGGAGCAAAAATAACTCCTTGTATGGTTAAAAATAGATGTTTTAGGATTAGATTTAGATTGTGTGCATGTCTCAAAGAAACCAAGAATGACTGTTGTTAGGTGCCAACAGAGGTCTCTGGTATTTAAGTCACACGATCAAAAGTTGTAGATAGTAACTTCCTGGTTGAGGTACTGTCAATAGCGACCCCGATATTTATTATTTACTCACCCACAAAACATTTTTTAAAGGCAGCTCTTAAAACTACGGCCTACACCATGCCATACAATTGGTGAAGTGCAGACTTTCCTCTGATTGGTAGCAGATAAAAGGATTCAGCCAGTGTCCAGCTGAAGAGGCTCAAACAGCTTCGCACTGAAGTCAAAACTATCTGCACTGGAAAACAAAAAAGTAGAAAAGTACCTGGGACCAAAAGCAAGTTGAGTCAAGTTGAGCCAAACCATGTAGTGGAAACGAGGCCTTAGATTAGACAGATAAAACGGTACTTATTACAACCACAACAATTCACTTGTCAGGAAGCAGTATAGCTCAACTGTTTGCTGACATTGCTGCCACAGGACAATCTTAAAATTTACCCTCAACCAAAACCTTGGTGTGTCCTGCATTGTATTCCAGAGTCTAAAGTCTGCTAATGTACTAAGGAACAGCCATGCCGTTATCTTTAGCCTGTTCATTTCACTAAAAATCTCATTACTATCTCAACTTCACCATCTAAAAATCATGCTTCATACCAGATCATGCTGGTGAAGGCAGCGTTCTCCAGACAAACCGCCCACTCATTTCTCTTTTGGATACAGTCACTTTATGTGGGTGTAAAAGTTTTTACCGTGACTGGTTACACCCGAAACCAGAATTTAATTTGGGGAAATTAGGGCAAATGTAGAGCAATACCATTGGAGGGAATCAGATATTCATCTGTACTGCAGCCATACTTTGTGGTTTCGCATTGTATAATGGGTCTCTTTTTTCATAAAAATCTTGCCTAGTGCAGAATTTTTGTCAAAGAGAGCGATGTGCGGGTCAGTGGTCTCTGCTGAAGATAACCACTGAAGGTCGGGACATTCACACACGCATTAGATGTACTGATCCAGGCAGTCGCTGCAGCGCTTCAGAATGGATGGCCCTGCTGCGCTCATCTGCGATGCAATCCCTGCGCGACAATCCCCCCCCTCCCACCTTCTCTTACTCATCTCCATTGTGCTTGTGAGGCAGAAGCGGCACCTAATCATGGAAAATACCAGCGTGCCCTCAGCCCGATGGAAAGTGCAGGGGGAGATTGGAGAAGGACACTCGTGACCTGTGAATGCATTTGTTAACCCTGAGGCCAGTTGCTCCAAATAAACTGTTATTTTAAACAGCTAGCCCCCCCCCCCCTGTACTGGCCCCCACTTCCACCTCCTATTCCACCCATCAAACACCACCCACACTTTAATGTTGGTATCCACACTCACTAGTGGCAGTGCTGCATCTGTCTTTAACTGTAAACTACTGAGAGACCCCACTAGGGCATTTAGGATTAAGTGTTGATCTAAGGGTATAGGGATCATCAATCACAATTTCTGGGCTTTGGGTATCGGCTGATACCAGGTACCGATCCAAGTACCGATCTGATACCAGTGTTTCATCAATAAGCTGTATGCCTCACTGTGTGGAAGTGACTTGGATCATACTTTTGTGCACAAGGCAACACAGGATTTACTTAAAAATTGCTTTCCTAACGCTGTAAAACTAAATGTAACAAATAAATATATGCGCTACTTCCCGAACACTTGCATCTTCATTGAAACCTTACTATTTTAAACCCTTCCGCATACCCTTCCCCTCCCATATCCTAGTTTTGAACAGTGAAGCCAATGCTGACATGCCTTAAAACTCTATGCTCTTTACTGACCAGCAGGGGGCGACTCCTCTGATTGAAAAAATAAGTCAGATTGCATAGAAGTCTATGAGAAAATGAGCCTAATTCTCACTTGATTTATGACCTCATTAAACATTTTAAATGTCAATTGCTAGTTTCAAGTTTTCTTCAATACAACATGATGTTCATTTAGTAAATTATGGTCAATTTAGAGTAAAATAGACCAGAAAGCAGGTTATGCATTAGGGTGGGGCTACCTTGTGATAGACAGGTCACTACCATGGCATTGTCCAGTCTGGGAGTTGTCTGTGTTTTCGTACTACAACTTTAACCCTTTCACAGTGCATTTACAGTTCATTAAAGGTAATTCCAACATTTGGCCACATAAAACTTCAGCGTTATGTTGCACTCTCTCATATAACTTTTGGTTCCAAAAAAAACCAAGATGGTGGCTGCCAAAATCCAAGATGGCAATGGTGAAAATGCGGAACTGGGTGACTTCACAGCCGCAGACCATAAGCCAATAGGTGAAAGCTACAGTAACTACGTCCCCTTCTTAAATACAGGTTATGATTTTAAATGGTAAGGTTTTAGGTAGAGCGCTCGTCCCGCTTCCACTAGGGTTGGTGGTTCGAATCCCGGCCTCTACAGTCCACGTGCGGAGGTGTCCTTGAGCGAGACACCTAACCCCAAGTTGCTCCCTGGGCGTTCCCTAGCAGCCCACTGCCCCTCAGGGATGGGTTAAATGCAGAAGACAAACTTTATGTATATATGTATGTTCATGATCAATAAAGCTGACAATTATTACAATTACAATTAGTATGTGTAGTGTAGGGAAGTAGTGAGTGTATTACAGGATAAATGAGACGTGGATTATACTGTAAAACATATGTGCGAGTTTGGAAGATGTGACAAATCATGAATAATTATGATATTTTTATTACGTATAAAATTGTATGCTGTACTAACACCTAAGAAGCCTTCACCAGTTACTTAACAGGAGGTGATCAAGTGTGACATGTGTGCTGAGGGAGCGAAACGATGTGGAATGGAAGGCTCATCGCTGCACTTTGTGCAGGTGAGGGGGGGAAACAGAAAGAGGAGACTCAGCAGAACGAATGAGAACTCAGTGTTTTCTTCCAGCACTGTATAATTGCAGCCTCAGAGATCCAGCGAACAACCACAACTTTCCTAGAAGGGAGCTTCGTCCAGGCAGAGAGTCTTCATGTGCTCTTCCCCATGTGTGACCAAACACAAGCTGGAAACAAACCGGCTCAGAGCTCATTGCGGATTTCTTTTTTTGCAGGCTGTTCCCCCCTCCCCTAAGGCCAGTAGAGCAACAGTATTGAGTCAGAGATATGGCAGGCATGGCAGCAGAACTGTGCAGATAAAACATCTAGGTTATGTCCTGGCGGATGTTCTGTACCCTGACTTGAAACACATTCCCACCTCATTCTATCTTGTGACAAAAAAAACTAAAAACTCTTGATGTATTGTGAGGAGGAAGCTGTCCTGAGGGTATCACGGAAACATTTCCATTTTCCAACTTCTCTTATTGGTGAAAACTGAGAGCAAAAAAAAACTGAAGACATTATTTTTTTGTCTTTGGATTTTCCATATCTCAGAAAACTGGAATCCAGCTATAGTTGGCTGAATGTTTAGAAAGAGGATTATTTCAGTGTTTACAAAGAGCACTCAGGAAAAGGAGAAATACTGCATGGTTGATTTTGAAATGGCTCTGTGAATTTTGCTTAAGACTTCTGCAAAGACTCAACATTAGTTTTAAAAACATGATTTAATTAAAAAAAATGAATTTTATTTTATTAATTTTATTTAAAACACAATTTATTGTACAGGCATTCCCAAACCTGTAACATGTAATATATGTATATATTCAAGCAAAAATGAATATGACAAATAGCTTTTGCTCTCAAGTTTCTGATCACCTTTACATTTATATTTCACTTCAAGTGGTCTTTCCAAGTCCAAAATTTCGCTTCAGTTCATCCACCTGTTTCTAAACTGGATTTTGTATTGTATACATAATCCCCCCCTTCCCAAGCGGTCTGGCTCATGATTACAGATGACACAGCTAATTGACAAAAAAAGAGGGAAAAAAACTGTCTCAGCCCAGATCTGTCATAGTGGAACATATTAAATATTAATAGGATTTTCCTATTTTGTCTGCAGAGCGCTTCCAGTTTTCCCAGCCTTCATGGCCTTTGACACATCCTTTATTAAATCCCTTTGAGCATTTAAAACGCGGACCTGAATGCAGAGCTGGAGGACCGACCTGAGAATGCAATAAACCTGCGAGGACTGCTCCTTTCTTTTTTGGAACGGCTGCATGCTTGGAAATGAATCCAGGAGCAAAGGCAAGATGTGAAATATTTATTTTCTGCACAAACTGTGCATCACTGGGCCTAACCTGTGAAACTGCTGCAACGGAAAAGTTTGCAGATCCAATGGGGAGTTTGTGTGGTCCCCCTGGGACCAGACCCCAGTAGCTTGGGGTTTGTGCTGGATGAATGGGAGTTACTACAGCTAACAGCTTACTGAAGGTCCATGTCCTGGACTCCTGGCCATCCAGTCCCCTGGAGGCAGGGAGGACTAAACAAACATACAAGTGGTTTTCTCGTTTCTGTCACTTTAGATTTAAGCCAAAATGTACACGGACATACAGGATTTGGAAAATGGCTAACATAAACAACCTTTGAATCAAACTTAAATAAGAAAAAAAATCTGTTTTATTATAATATATGTATACATACTGTCATTTGATTGGAAAACATACTGTTGGAGGATTTGGAAAACCCCCAACTTTAAATAAACAAAAACTCAGAAGAAAAATGTGCCATTTTTCATCTTTCTCCCTAATCTTTTTGTCTCCACTGTAACTCAACAAGAGAAAAAATATATATTAAAGCAATCCTTATAACACACGATCAACTGTTTACATCAAAGAACAAACACTGATAACCGCCTGACATCTCTAACTCTAATGACGGCGTCATTTGCTCTTATCACATGAATAATTTAGCTTGCCGTTAAATGAAAGTCTCTCGGGCGGCGTCTAAGACGAGCCACACAAAAAATGGCTCCATCCTGTGCTTTTTATTGTCCCCTGTGGCAATTAATCTAAAGGGATTCACTGACCTTTGACATCAAGCTGATAAAAGTCGAAAAAGATCACTTAACCACTCTGGTGCGTTCCTATTTTTTCCCCCCAACAGACAGCTAAAAGTCGCTTTTTCATTACGCAATACTGTCACATCCTGCTTTGTCACAATACATTATTAATGAGGGCTAAAAAGCTCTCGGTCTAACCAGAGCCTTGTGTGTTACATCTTCCACAGACTCCATGGAAAAATGACAACAGCATGAATTAAAAAAAGGGCTGGCACTGGCTGTTAATTTCAGTAAATGATTATCCTGCCACTCGTAGAGCAGTATTTTATCTCAGCATCAGTTTTCAGGAAAAACATTCATCTCCTCAGGCGACAGAAACCATTAAAGCGTTACAACTTTTAAACTTGACACTTCTACTTCGGTGGTATACTTGCTGGGGCTATTTCTTTAAATTGAGTTTTGGCTCCACCGCATCTACTTGAACCTTAATTACGGGGGTCCGCCTTTGCAAGAAAGCACGGTAATAGAATGCGGGCTGCAGGTCATCGCATTTAATAGCATGACTCATCATTAACACCAGGCAACAGCAATCGATCGGGCGTAAGTGAAAGGAATACTTGACAACAAGGCGGGGCCGGGGAGTAAGTGCTCCATCAGATAAAAGAGAGCCATAACTCACAGCTGGGATGGAAGGACGCTGCTGGTGTTTTTTCTCACTTTGAGGGTTCAGATTACGGCTCATCAGCGTCTTTTCACAGACAGGCGGCCACTGAGGCTGACCGGTCTTTATCTCATGATCCTCGACAGGACCACAGCCAGATATTTAGCCAGAAAAAGAAAAATCTAGGAAAAGAAAGCTGCACATGACGTAGAATCTTTAGGCAACGGGAAGTAAGAAGCGAACCATTTTCCGTTTGAAGTCTGAGTAGTATTGACCAATCACATTTGAGCGAGCTTTGGTTGAATGCAGGTCCATGTGGAAAGCAAAGGGGGCGGAAAGCATTGGCCGAAATGCAATCTCAGAACCCATCGGCTATTGTCTGACTAGATTTATCTGCATTCATAAAGCAGATATCTGTTTAAAGCCATTAACCATAGACTAGCAATCCTGTCTACATTGGAACCCCAGAAATATTGGCTAACTCATCGTCCGATCACTAGCCGATGTGCTTCAAGATTTGCAAAATAAATCAAACTTCTGGTGCAGAAATACTGAATCCCTTTATTATATTTTACTTAATATAATTAATTTTGCCTAAAACCTTCTCGTTTAAATTCAATTTGTACACAGTTCTTCCTCTCAAAATGTATTTATTTGTTTTTTAACCCCAAATGTATCAGATTCTTGCCCTGAATTGGTCATCATTTACATATTTCTGCCAGATCATTGATGTGAAATTTAAAAAAGCTTGGATGCCAGATTACTTGCCTGGACAATCAATGATATGGGCCTCAGAAGATCAGATGAAAACCTGACATGTCAGAAGTTTGGGTTGACTGTCCAACATGGCTGCTGTCAAAAACTCTGTTTTAAACTGAAGAGAGCTTGTATAAAAAGGGAAATATCATCATATCATGTCCGGGTCATCATTTGTAGTCAGCCATTAGCAGCTCTACATATTATTATTATTATTTTTCTTAATAACTGTTCATCGTAGAATTGGACAAAGTAAAGCTGTCTCTATCTCTGTATTATAGGAAACATCGTTGAGGACACAGTCGTCTTGTTTGACTAATCTCCAGGTAGCTATCCGTACAGCGTAAGTATAAAAGTAGCGGCTTAAAACAAGTAATACGAGTTAACACATCATACAAGTTCAATAAAAAAAACACAATATTTGCGATGTAAAGATGAACTGATACGTATTCAATCCAATAGCACATAAAAAAACAATATATTGTTGAAATCACCACGTTGAGATGGATGACACTGACCCAGGAAGTGAGGTAAGCAACATACAGTTGCAAGCATGTCTAGTCTAGTGTGAGAAATTCTACCAACTAGATGATTAGCTCAAAAGCTAAGCTACACACTATCAATTCCATGGTTTAATACTGTTTGTGTGACAGTAGATCGTTTTCTGGAGTATTTGACACAAATAAACACTGATAAAATCCATGTTTTTTAAATATAGTTATTTGACACTAATACATGTTAATTCACAAACAAGTAAAAGTACTATTCATATGGAACTTTAGCTGAAATAATATCCATTCACAGCTGAACCATGGACCATGTATAGTATCTACTGTACATACAGTACATATAGCCTCAGAGTAGGGGACTCATCTAGTCCATATTTTTTCTAAAACTTTATCTTGCTGCCAGGACAAAATGACTTAACCCTTTATTTATACAAACTCAAATATAGCCGTCCTGTGAAATACCCATCATGTATAAGATTTAATTGTAGAATACAAACTCCCTCTAAGCCTCTAAATTCTGAGACCAAATATATAGAACGGGACCTTCACCGACTCCGACCCCTGAGACTATTTCATGCTCGTGTAAAACTCACCACTAAACCCAAATATTTTTAAGAACCTGGGTCATGACTGGTCATAAAGTGTGTTATAGAAGAACTGCAAGTTGTTAACTCAGACATTTTCATTTGACGGAATCCTAAAGCGGCTTGTAAAAGTGGGCGAGCAGGTAATTCCTAAGTATGTGCTCTATAACTCTGGGATTGCTTCCAGTAAATTACTACCTCTCTGCCCGCTAGACACTTTTGCAACTTCCCTTTAAAATCGTCAAAGCGATCAGCTAACAGCCTCAGCAACCCGTGGAAAGCCAGGAAGCTGAGGACAGACAGCATCAACACACAGAACCAAGTCTGCCAACACGGAGCTATGTATTTCATGCTTATTGTTTCTGTCCCCCAGGGGATAAAGATTTTTTAAATCTTTAAAAATGCACTGCGCAGTAACATTTGCAAGCGCTCCATCCAACAGCCCTGCAGGGGATGCAACGCACTGCCAAAGACACTGGTTGCTATGGTAACTCCTGACAGCGCCCTCCCCGTAAAAGCTCTAATTGATGGAGGCAGATAGCTGCAGAGAATTAAGCGTCACGCCCCGGATCACTGGCGCTGCTACGTGCAGACAAAAGGCACCCACAGCCAGACAATGTGCCGAGTCGACGTGTGGCCAACCTGGGCTTCAGATGTAAGGGTGCTCTGCAGGGACAAATCTGCACCCAAAATCCTCAGACTTGAAGTCATGTAGGCTCCTACAAATAAACTACTCTTCTGAGCTTAAAATTGGTTTTTTTGTCAATTTGTATGATACATTCATGTCTGAAAACATTATTTCATGTCCTTTAGCTTTTATTTTTCCGCAGTAAAAAAAAAAGTTTTTATTTCAGGCTGAAAACAGAAATTAAGTTCCACTCTGTCTTTTTTCTGTTCTCCACCAAGTCTGAATTGCCCCAAGGGGAAAGCACTTCCCGCTAAATTTGATGAACCTGCCACTCATTTAGTTAGAGATGCCATTACTCTGCTGAAATGATCTTGAGTAAAACAGCTCGCCCCTAGAAATATAATTATGAATGATTTTTTTTCTTTTGCATTTAGAATGGCAGCGTTATGTCCAAGTCTGTCAATAAAGCTTGAGTGCTAAGTCTATTTAATGGCTGTGTTTCAGCAGCAGCTCTAACGCAGAGAGAGAGAGTAGTAAGGAGAGAAAGTGATGAACTAGCGGTGCCTCTGCTTCTCTGTGTGTATGCCTGCAGACAGTTGGAGTTGACAGACAACAGCTTTTCTTCTTTTTTTGTCAACACAACAGAGAGGACTGCAGGGTTTGGGTTTCTGGTAAATAACATATCTATACTGGGCTTATATTGGACATGACAGACATACTAGCAGACATTTCTATGAGTGAGTCAGACCTATAATATCAGAAAAACTCTAAACTCAACCAGAAGTGTTCTTTTAACACTTCAATTCTATTTACTCCCATTTGGCATGTTTTACAGTGATTTTATTGAAGGGAAGTTCTGATACCTGATAACAGTAATGGAAACGCCTCTGATACAGCCTAAAAATACTGGATCCAATATCCGGTTATTATATCATTTATAAGCTTATTTACGCTACACAGATACAACAAAAAAAAACATGTATCACTCGCTACCCAATCTATACTTATAGTTGCACATGTGCAGTACTGATCGGGCGGGTGCTAGAGGAGAGAGCATAACATAGGCCAGAGCTAGCAAAATGTCAGCAATGTGGCAACAATAGAAAATCCAACCAGTGAAACGACAAAGTGTACAGTATGCAAGGCTTTAGTTTTGAGGGTAAGTGTAGTATCTATACAGGGTTAGCGGTATACAGCTGTTAAAAGATAATACGAAAAGAAGGAAAGGAAGGTATGAAGGAAGGATGAAATGGGATTAATCTATGTTATTTTGGTTTAGGTTATGCGATTAATTAGAAATTTGCAAGAATTTGCACCATTAAAGTAGCTATATTATCAACTAAGGCAGGTCTTGCCACATTACCAGGGACCTTTTGTCAAAGTCTAGTTTTAAGAGCTATAGTATTTATTATAGTGCTGATTCTTTACTCTTATAGACTGCATTTTACTATAGTTGCGTTTTATTCTTCTTATCTTAAGTATATTTCTGTTAAATTTGTGTTGTTGAATAGTTACTGTTTTTATTGATAATAATTTTGTTTCCATGGAAATTTTCTATACTTAATTTCAAATTTGTTGTTAGTGTTTTTTATTTTTCAGCTAGCTTTAGAAAAAGCAAACTCCATCCTACTCATCATAAAACATCCTGCTGGTGAAACCTTTCATCAAATTTGATGAGATCTTTTTTTATGTAATGTGTTCATGATAAAAAATAAACAAGGCACTATATGGAATATTTTTCAAAAAACTCTAATATTAATATTTGCTTCAATAATCAAGAAACAGTCAGGCTCCATTATTGACGCTTCTAAAATGATATCCTGCTCCAGCTAATATAACAATACAAAATGAACACAAGCACCTTCTGATTCCCTGAGTGCTTACATTATAAGCATGAGTGCCCCCCCCCACACTAAGGGAATTAAAACCCTCACCCTTGCCCTGGCGCTATCCTCAATCCACTGAGCAACAACGGCCCATAAACAATCTTCACGGCTCGATGGGAGATCATGTTTTATTTCCAGACACCTCATCCACCTGGACTACCGCTTTGTTTGCTCCATGTTTCAGACTTATTGCTCCTTGCAGGGCTGCTGTGATGGGAGGTATAGAGGTGAGACGGAGGAGAGGCTGAGATCTAGTCATTATTTATGTGTTCAGAAGTCAATTACACAGCAAACATAGCAGTGGCCATAAATATGGATCCATGCAAAAAAAATAAAAGAGCACAACTTCAATCAAAGGCTTTAAAATGCAAGAGCTGGAGAGGGAGAGCTTTTTGCATTTTATTGGTTTTGCACGGAAGCCACAGCAAAGCTTAAAACACACAACTCAACTTTACATCCAGTTATTGTACCCAGTGACTTTAAAATGGCTCAGCAGGTGAGGATGATACATGTATGAACAACTTCAATCAATATTTATGTTTTGTTTTTCAAAGGTTCTTGAGAAATTGATTTACTAAAGAACTTGTCATACTGTAACTATTAATAGAATAATGTACATCACATTCTCTATAAAGATCAAAGAAAAACTACATTGCCCTCGCAACTAACATCAAATAATCCCCTCTGGAATGTACCCTCAGTGTATTTGTATACTTCTCAAAAGCATTGTGATACACTTGATTATATGATGCTATCTTCACATTTATGAAATTGAAGATGGTCTGTAAGCTTTATATTTTACACAGAGCTACTTGTATCTATTCATGATTACATGTCATAAAAGCTTTCCTCAAGGGGTGCCACAAGGATCTAGTCTTGGCCCCTTGCTTTGTTAAATGTAAACGTACAGGTGCACTGTTATGCTGTGCTATGCTGTGGAGCAATGGTTGTATGAGTGGGTGCATCAATGTGCACGAGGATACAAATGCACGCATACAAGCACACAACGTGGACATTCCTGCTGATGATTTCATGCTGTTCCACTGTTAAGATTTGAATAAATAATATAATTTATTATTTCAATCAACTGATTTATAATTTATGATGATTAATAATAAAATAATCCAACCATGCGGCTCTTCTAGTATTTCAAATATTTTCAGCCACATGATGATAGTTCATTTAGTTGCAGCCTTTATTCCAACAACTGGAAATGTATCAAATTGAAACAAGCATTTTTGAGAAAGGTGCAGAAATCAGAAGAGCAAAACATCCCCTAATTAAATGAGTCCTCGGCTTGCTCTGTGGCTCTGCTGTGTGTGTGTGTGTGTGTGTGTGTGTGTGTGTGTGTGTGTGTGTGTGTGTGTGTGTGTGTGTGTGTGTGTGTGTGTGTGTGTGTGTGTGTGTGTGTGTGTGTGTGTTGTGTTTGTTGGAGGGGGCTGGGGGGGCCACACCGACATTGCAAGAGGCAAATCTGGGAATGGAACCCATATGGCTAATGGACGTGGGTTATGATATTGTTTTGGAAGGCTCCGCGACGCGCCGTCCTTCAGATGCGATGTGCCCACAGACCTCCACAAATCATTACTGCGGGATAATAGAACACACTTGATCAGACCCAGGAGGGAAGGCATGCCAAGGGAGAGGAGAAGAAGAAGAAGAAGAAGACCAGTATGTGAGTAATGATCACGGTCACCTTAGTGATATATCACCATCCTGAGAGAGAAGATGACTTGGATAAGGGTGTCAGCGTGGAGGGCTGACAAATTCCTGCACCATCCTCAGATTGCTATCCCAACGGAGCCACCCTCCTCCTCTTCTCTGTGCCCGCCTCCTCCTGCCTCCACGATCGCATGCTAAGCCAGAAAAATGAATCCACGTTGTTCGATACCTAAACACGTCTTAGCAAATTGGACGCTGCAGGTTGACCGTCATGAATCCAGAGTGATGACACAGCAGGCCTGACAGGGGAGCTCACTTCCAGCAAAGCGTCTTGCTCGCTAAAGGAACTGGTACCCAAGGTCATGCTGGCACGGTAGGTAGGTCTCTTTCCTGAATATTGGATGCATTCAATTAGCAGTTCTGCAAAAAGGCGAACGTGAGTGAAATGTAATAACTGGCTCTGGGCGTGAGGGAGCAGGCAGATTGAAGGCTGTAAACAATTCTGACTGATGGACTAACGCTTTTCTTTTCCCAGTTTTACTGGAGTTGGCAGCCTCCCTCACAGGACTCGCTCCTTTCATCCGCGCTCTATTCGTCAGACGCAGAAGGTCACTGGAGAGCTCTTTCAGGCCCTTCCTCAATGTCCGCTGCAGCCCTGCCCACAGGAGTCATTAAGATGAATAGGACAATATGCTGTCCTGGCTGCTGCTAACCGCGTGGCATCATGACCTCTGATGGCTCGAATAAGACCTTCAGGAACAAATGTAATGTTATCCCCCATGATGAGATCCTTGCTCAAGGGCTGTGATGCATTGAGTGCCACGGCAAGGTGATAAAGAGGCTGCCTTTAGGATGAGGTGAAAGATTGCTGAGGGGATTCACCGTGAACACTTTATAGACTCAAAAATATTTGTGGATATTAATTTCCAGCCACACAATTAAAAGTTACACAGATTGTATTTTCAAAGTTGGGGTTCAAATATTATATTGATTTGTTGGCAGCTATTCTTAAAGGGGACATATACATGCAAGCTTTATAATTATAATGATGATGAAAAGAAAAAAGAAGGAACCAGAGTAAGGGAGGATAAGAATAAGTTTTATCTTAGTCATGTAGGCTAACTTAAAGGGGACATATCACTCCCATTTAAAAAGGGTCATAATTGTATATTGGGTTTCTGATCGAACATAAAAACACAAAAAAACATTATTTCTTCTCATACTGTCTGTCTGAATACACCTGTATTCACCCTCCATATGAATCGCTTTGTTTTAGCGCCTGTCTTTTAAGACCAATTCCCCCAAAAAGCTCAGACTGCTCTTATTGGCTTGAGAGACAAATATGGTGCACCTTTTCGAAAAAGGAAGTTAATGACCGTGCATGGGACATAAGGGGAGCCAAATCTGAATGTCTTGTTGAATTAAAAGTTTCTTTTGTACGTGCACAAGCACTGAAAAAGTATTTTTATGATACTTCCCAAAGCTGTACGCATAAGGAGTTTAGAAAGCAGTAGAATCGTGAAGCTTTAATGTAGCTTTAATGTATAAAATGAAGCTGCACACAGTAAGGCTCAGCTGCAGACTTAAGTTCCTGCTCTGTGCTCACATAAGTACACTGAGAGTCCATATACCAACTGCACACCTATTTTCCCCAATGGAATTATTTAGTAATTTGGTTGTTTTTGGACTATCTAAAAGTGTATTAATATCCTTTTGCGACTCTCCTTTGGCCAATGTGTTGTATCCTGTTGAGCGGCTCCTTTTCACTTTTAGCTGACTTGCAGAGGATATTAAAGAAGAAACTTAATTTTATTCATCAAATTTACCATTTTACGGCATTCATACTTGAACTGCAGTAACTGTGAACCCAACCATTAAATGTTACTTCCACTGCCACTTGTTCTGGCTAAGAGGGGGACTGAACCCTTTCAGGTGCTAATGGAAATAAAAGTGTCACACTTTTATTTAACAGGGCCATAATTTCCTGATTTAAATTGTTCTTTTCAGTTCCCTCGAGAAAAAAACAGTAACCTTTGTATTTCTGGAATTCTGGCAGCAACCCTGGTCAGGGTTTGGAGTCTAACTGCTACCTCTACAATAAAGGTTTAGTAAGATCCAGTTAATTGATACTATTTGATTAAGGTTGTTGAAAGATCTTGGTAATTTAAAATAACGGCGGGCTACGTCAACGTCACAAAACTTTCGCTGTTGCTTCCCAGATGCAAGAGTCGTCATCCAGATGACCACAAGAGGTCGCTAGTCAGGACACATGTGCATTTTAATGGACAGTGTTTGTCCAAACGTCCAAAGCCCTCCTTTTTTAAAAGAGGGAAGAAGAGTCTCCGACTACAAACAGACTGTATAGGTGCAAGTAAACTGATAGGAAACTGCTGCTACTCCCTAAATCCAAGCCTTTATTCCCCGTTGACTCTTTTCATTCAGAGCACTCGCAGAGCTGTCAACTAGTGTTGAGTCCGGCGGTGCAAGCTATGCATGCTGAGGCCTGAAATATGGTAGACGGATATATTGCAGAGCTGAGACAACCCAGTATCTGGTGGGGGCTTACATAAGCAGCAGCCTCATGCAGCCGTTATTTAACAAAACCAAACATTGCTCATCACTCTGCACTTTTTCACCTCTGTCTTTTCATTCTTCATTCTCACATTCAGGCTGCCACAGAGCTTTAGGCGCTTAACCAATATGCAGAAGCCCCATTAGAGAGTTAATGCAGAGTAATGATGACAAGCAGCAGCACTGAAAATAGCACCTGTCGCCCCTAGACGGTAAAAAAAACCCTCACAAGGCTGATCCCGCACGGACACAGACACAAACACAAACACAAAGGTGGAAAGCAGGAGATGTTGAAGGCAATGAATGTGTTAACTAGACCCCTCACTTTGAACTCACTGTCTTCACCTTGTAAAAAACCAACAATGGGGGAGTCTGAGAGTAACTGTGCCAGTGATAAAACAGGACGCAAAAACCAAACTGGAATGGAAGTTCATGGCAGGAAAACTATTCTTGATGCATCCATGCACAGACATGCACATTTTAAAATGTGTTTTTGTCTTTGTAAAATGCATGATGTTTGATGAAAAGTAAAAAACGATCATGCAGTTGGGGAAGACTCTTGTTTGTTGGTGTAAAAAAAAAGAAAGAAAAGCATCTCTCACCAGTCTCTATGCAGGAATGTTACACTGACTTCACGGTCAAAGTGCGTTAAGGTCACAATACCACCGGGACTGTGTGGACATGGAAGGAATCTTTTTTTCATCTTCTGACTGTTTTCATTATTGTTTTGTTTTTTTGCAAATGCTTAAACCAACAAAAACTAAAAACTAAAAAAGATGACTCTGTTTACCTGTTTGGCATCCTCCTCGGGACGGGCAGCTACCCTTCCATCCGGACGCTCTGGAGAAGGAACAGCCTCAGGAAGCCTCTCCGCATGGCACTCTAACCCTGACCCTGACCCTGACCCTGACCCTGACCCTGACCCAGGTTAACCGGGACAGAGCAGGTAGGTGTGGTGTGTTGTGTTGTGTAGGAGCCGCTCCGCTCTTCCGATGTTCCGCTCTTCTCTGCGCGCAAAGAAAGAAAGATACGCGTCCTGGCTCGCTGCTGTTGCACCCTTTTGTTTCTCTTCTCGTTTCACAGCCACGTTAACACAGGAAGCCCTTCATGAGCCCTCCTCCAGCTCCCCGTGGATCAGTGTGGTGTGGAGACCTCGCTGTGATGCTGCTGTAGTGCTGCTGGAGGAGGAGGAGGAGGAGGAGGAGGAGGAGGAGGAGAGCTGGGGCGTTTTCCTTAAGGAGGTGGAGGGAGGGAGGTGGAGGGGGAGGGCGGATGCGCAAAGATGATGAGCTCAGTGTGAGAGCGTTTAAAAGTTCCTCAAAGTGCATCAGGAATAACAGTCTCCATGCAGATTTCCTATGAACGGATTTATTACTGCAAACAATACATTTTACATTTTGAAGATAGATTATATGTATTCTTGATATGAGCTAATAAATAGAATCTTCAAATCATTTATAAAACTGTGTCTTAGTCTTTGTTGCTGAATTTTAAACAAAAGCCGAAGATCATTTAGAGATGATTGTATAACGGGGATCACAGCGAGAAGTCTTCCTCACTATTCAAAAATGTTTGCAGAATATATTGGACTCTAGCTCTACAGAACACCTTTGAAACAGGAGCCCCCCAACCTTTTTGGATTGTGACCCCACATTTTGAATAAATGCCTACTTCCGTTGCCAAATTATACATATTTTTGGAGGCCTATGGAGCTAAATTGATCCAGTTATACACAAAGCAAAGAAAGAGCAAAGAGTAGAAGAAAGCCTGGCAACACCAGTCTCCTGAAAAAGCTCCTCCTGAACAATTTCTTAAAGGTGCTATGTGTAATATCTCGCCACGTGTTCAAATGCAAATAGGGGGCAGCATTTCTCCTCTACTACTGGGTCCATACGCCCTAAATTTACAGTTATTAGTTATAAAAAAACAACAAATTCTAAATTACAGCAGGACAACAATATGCAAAATTTAGCCAAACTGCTGAAACTCTGAAAGCTGCTCAAAATTATATTGCTATCTTATAATCTTAGCCGAATGGTTTCAGTGCATGCCACATAACAGCAACAGTCAATGTCAAACTCTCCAATAAAGGTGATAGTGCTAAATAAATAATAATAATAATGTCCAGAGCCAATGAGCAGTGTGTTATAATTCTCTGTGGGTTTGCTATTATGAGTGACACCTTGCACATGCCACATGGTCATTCGATCCATTGCTAATATAAAATATTGATTAGAGCAGCTTTAAGTTGCTCTTTATGAAATAGGAGAAGAATTATCTGTATATTGAAGCATGCTGAAGTACATTATAGATGAACTTTGAACACTTAAAAACAGCCTACCATATACAACATATTTGGTTTGCTTTTTTTATTTCATAAAATAATTATGAACACAACGGACAACGTTATGTGTGAATGTGCGATATTCTTTGCATCTTGCAGAAAGATGCAATGCCACCTTTTAGAAATACGGAAGCAGTTTTGTGATGTCATGTCAACAGTGAAAGAGTCAAGAGTTAAAACGACATCTTTTTTTACTGTTAGTCTGCAACACTCCTGACCAAACAGTGTGGATTATGAGACAATTAGCCCCCTGGCACACACATGCAAAAGTCCTCACTGCCTCATCTAGAAAAGATCATATAACAGACTTTATAGTCGTTTAGCCACTTTTTGTTGATTTTTTGTGTCTATTTGTTGTCATTAAGCATCTCTTTGTCGTTTTGTGTCGCTTTGGGGTTGTTTGGGTCTTTTTGTAGTTATTTCTTGTCTATAGTTGAAGAAACAGGAGGAGATTTGGCATTCCAGCTGATATTCAGCCTGAGTGTGGAGTGAAATTGACTTTATGTCATATCAACAACATTTGAGCTCCCTCTCTGTTTGCCTTCATCCTCCCAAATAAGACATCAGTCTGACACAGCACATTTCAGCTTGCTGGTAAGCAGCTCAATCCGCCTGCGCAGGGGTCCTACTGCTTCATCTAAAACTCTCTTAACAAACACTATTTGATGATGGCTGGTGTCTCGCTCGCCTGCTTTGGGCTGCCAGATGGTCCTGTGTAAGAACTTTGAATTATTCAGCCATCCCGCAGCAGATTGAAGCTGTCGTGCGTAAGACAACTTGGCTGGCCTCTTCCTGTGCTGGAGAACACCAGCGGATGAGCGCGTACAGCTGACTGCAGAGACGCTATCAGGTTATGCAACTTCGCAATTCAAATTTCACCAATGCACGATTTAGGCCTGGCTCAGAATTTTACTGCAGCAATGGAACGATTTTCTTTTTTTTTATATTTCAGATCAGACTCAGAGTGTGTTATGCTTTCGCAGAGAGGGATGAGAATCATAAATTATTCACCTGATCCGGCTTTTATGTGTGAATGCTGAGCTCACATCGGCGCGGGCCATATCAAGAAACAAGCAGTTAAGCTTTTTAATAGATACACAGTATCTGTTTGTGCCGTTCCCTAATGCATCGCATTAAGTCAGCGTGTCGAACACAATTATGGAAATGACTAAAGTTGGACAGGAGCGTGTGGAAATGCCATAAACCAAAAACATTGTCATAAATTTTCTACAGACATCATGTGGGTCCTTAGACATTTAATGTGCTACAATTACCATACTGGCCATTAGTGATATTAGAGTGAGGCTTTACTGATGGCAGGGATCATGATTGGAGCCATAATTTAGCGGGATAACTCCTGTCACTTTAACAGAGCCATTGACACTCTGAATACACGCCATTACAAAATACTGCTGTATAATATATAGCCACATTAGGGAAGATGTATGTTCCATATTTCACTTTCTCCTCATACCCACCTCATTCGCCACCCCAACTATAACCAGCCACACTTTGTCAAGGTTGGAACGATCTGAACTGAATGACACAGATGTGGTCTTGTCCCCTATTTTTGTTTGCCGTTAAAAGTGTCGGTGGGTGGGTGTGGATGGGGGTGGGGGTAGGTTAATCCTTTCAAAACAAGACGAAGAAAGCCACTCGACATGGAGGGCCCTGCGTGCACACCTGAGTGTGTGTGTGGTGTAATCGTCCTGAGAGCGGCCCATTAATCCACTTATTAAGGGGGGGCTTTGATCTCCGGCTGAGTGGCTCTACAGCGAAGCTCTCGAGGCTAAACGCCTCCACTGAGGATCGCTCAAAATTAGAAAGGAGACTTCTTGTGCGAAATGGGTTAATAGCACGTCTTCAGTCGAGAGGCCTTCGCCACTCAGACGTGGGGCGCGTTTTCAACGAGTGCTTCCAATCTCAGATGAGGGCCTCTTTGCGAGAGGGAAATGAGGTGGTTATCTACTCTAGAGAACAACCTGTGTGTGAAAACAATCTGAGATCCACACACTGTAATTGCATGAGGTCGTTAGTGCGAGTGTCTGCTAATTGCATCTGACTCATGTATATGTGTACAAACAGAATGAATGTGTTGGTTCCAAACAGCAAGTCTAAAACCTGCTGTGAGTTAGTCGACTATGGAATTAAAACATCGTTTGAAGCAAAGCACCATTTCTTTACTTGTACCTCTCAGAATTAAATTACGACACTTTCATTGTCACTTTTAGCATAATTCCACAATTTCTTTCTACATGAATTTAAAGGTATACTTTTTGAAATGTTAGTGGATACCCAAATGAGGATGTTTGGCTTCCCTCACAGTGCAACGATACAAAGCCGTTTGAAAATCTGCAAAGTTTCCATTAAAAGAGTAGCAAACATGTTTGATGAGTTAATTTCTGTAATAAAAAATTGAACACACTTGTGCATTCTCCACAAATCCAAATAAAACAAGTAACCAAAATCGTTTGGAAAAGCAATGAGAAGTAACAATTTGACATGCAGTAGTCAACCCCACTGTACTGTTTGTTTCAAAATGAATGACACTTATTTCTAGCAATTCTCATATACCCCTAAGGTTAAACCAAATCATTACAATCAATCATTACTAATGGTCTGGGAATTGTTATTGCTGATTGCACTGCTTGCATTTACATTCATAGTGAACACAAGTGTCTCAAACAATAGCAATAGTTGCCTACTCCAACAGAACATCAAGCCAGTGTTTGATTCATGCTCATGCCGGCCCTGCCATGAATACTGACAGTAATAATCTCCACATAATAATAGTAGGAATTCTACTGCATATGTCTTTAAACGGATACTCCAACCAATTATATATTTCAAAGTCTGTTTAAAGCATGGACGGTATAGATGGACCATGCGTCTCCACTTACTCCCACTGTAGAAAAATGAACCCAAATATCACGGATATGGGAGCTGCCATCTTGAGATTTTGCCTTCATTTGGACCCAGCAATCAGTAGTGATCGGGTGGCCTGGTTTGGCTTCACTTTCGGGTTGCCACGTCTTCCATCTTTACATACAGTCTGAGGTTTACAGGTGTTTGAGGTTACTGCATAGTAGTATAAAGCCTTAAGTGTCTCCAGAGGAAGCATAAATGAAAAATGTCCTCAAGTGATCTCAATGGAGTCAGAGTCAGTTCGTGCTCAAGACTACGAGTAAAAAAAACTGGGGGTGTGAAAGTAGCTTACCTGACCACTGTAGCCGGCTGCAGACTTGTAGCTCCAGGCAACAATAGCTGCTAGTAGCACAACACACCAGAATCTTCAATTGTCAGCCGTTGAGTTGCACTGTAGGTAATGTAGGCAACAAGTTTTGACATGGAAGAAAGTTGTGTGGAATATAAAAGAAGACAATATCTGTGGTTCCGATGTTTTGTTTTTGAACATCATGAGTTGGCAATGCCATAGGAGTGAATTCCCAAAAAGTTATTTTCATTTGCTTCCAGAAATATCAAATTTTGCGACACAGTATCAGATTGTCGTGACGATGATCTGCAATGACTTGAGTAATAATTAACATTTTACTTAAGGCACAATTTTCCCCACCCTTAACCACAGTGCTTTGTTGCCCAAACCTAACTGAAGGAGTCCTGCTCGTTATCTGCCCTCCATCATCCCACCCCGACCACATCCCCAGCTGTTACATAAAGGTAGTTCTTCATTTATATGGACATCATTTCTAGGAGACAGGGAAAGACACTAAAAAGACACTAAAAGCTCTGGATAGCGCTGAGGGATAATTCTCTGCAATTTATCACTAGGAGAGACAGCCTTCACATTACACAGGGATTTGATCTATTGTTATAAAAACATAATGATTTGTGCAGCTTTAGGTTTGGTCGATTCGTTTTTTAGATAAAGTGAGACTATGTATCTTCTTATTGGAAATGCGGAAGAACGTGAAAACTTTTAGAAAGTAAAATTTCTTTGTGGGTCAGGGGAACAACTTGAAAATCCACTGATGCTGGTTGTTTTTAATATAAATTTACTGAAAAGCACTCGGCCACAGCATACCGGCCTGCTGTTTAAAATCTACTTGTTAAACACACACATCTTGACAGCCGCGTACGAAAGAGGCTGTATGTGTCAAACTGGAAGGGGGGTGCTGGGATCCCGCAGACACCGAGTAAGGCGAGGCTGTAAATATTCATGGCGGAGCTGTCAGCGTGCTGTGCCTCTCTGCTGGCTCCTGTCACTCCATTGATCCCTCATACATGACATTCACGTCCAGTGACCGCCCAGCCTCACCTCAATCCTGTCGGAGGAGGTGCCCTTTCTCCCACCTGCTTGATGTCGGTTCCTCTAGGAGCGTGCTGATCATCTCATACATCCTCTTCATCATGATATGCACACTGGAGCACACCTTACATTTTATCAGTCTGTTATATTCGGGAGTAACGCTATCAACTACTGTACTGAAATACATTTTTTTGATGTCCTTGTTTCCTTAAATCTTCCCTGAACTGTCAACTTCAATTAGTGATTTCCTACGTATTCCAGAATGCCTTTTAACAAACCATAGAGGGCTGGGATATGTCAGGTACTCGTGCTAGGCAGGTTTATATAATTTTATACTTGCACAACAAAACTTTGTTAAGGCCGGTCTCCTGGGTGAAAGTCCCATGTTTGTTTGACCCATCCATCCTCATCTCTCACCACCCACTCAAGGACTTTCTCACTCTTTATGCTACATCTTTTGTACTGATCGTCAAATAATGATGCAGATGGTTTTACATTTTACATTAATTGAAAGCATGGTCAGTATCAGTGGCTGAGGGGCGCTGAGAACAAGTTGTTTGACCTCCAGTGGTTTAACTTCTCGGTTGTGTAGAGTTGTACTCCTGTTGTGTTAGTGCACTGTGTTGTCACCGCTGGGGATATTTGCAGGTGAAACAGGTGCAATACAGCTGTTCAGTCTGGTAAAATGCTCTTTAAAAAAAGTGAAGATGCTTTTTTCAGAAAAACAAATGCCCATTTATTTTTTATGGCTTTCCTCTAGTCTTTTTTCATTTCATCAAAGGGTGTCTTGGTATCAGACACCGAGGGGCATTGACCAAGCAGCAAGAGGGTTGTTGAAACCCAAGTGAAATCCTGCAGCTTTAACAAAAATAATCTTGCCTGATCTCTGCAAAGAGAGATGAAAATTGGGAAAATGTGCAACTTGTAAATTTCCACTGGAGATTAGCACTTGAACCTGCCTCATAAATAAGTCAATCAAGTGAAAAATGAAACTGGGTTAAATCGCTAAAACACCGAGGGAGTTTACTAGGAAAACCATGGCGAGTAGTGATTGGTTGTTGCGAACACTAGGATGCACATTCACTTTCGTGCTACTGCTCAATGAACACAGTAAACTGCAGACACAGTGAGCAAATATTGGCCCATTATTATATTAGACTTAAATTACATATAAGTGATAATTGGATGGGATGTTGGTGTGGTCCTACTTTTTTTCTGTAGCTGAAAAGAGCATATCCAGTAAGTTCTAAAAGCACAGTGTGTTACTCAAACCTTAACTAATGCCAAAAATGGAGAATACAGTCAACAGAGGGAAGATCACTCAAATGCACACAAACACACACAAGGCAAACATGCAGGATGGCGAGATATTTGCTGAGAGCCATAGTCAGGAACATGCTTACAGGCTGTCAACAGGATGGCAGTCCAGACAGTCAAACAAATCCAAGAGGGGCACAGCTGGTGACAAAGTAGCAGGTGGTTGGATGCAAAGGCTATAAGCAACATAACAAATACTGACAATCTGGCAAGAAGCAGGTGGAGATGGGCTCGTATAAATACTGCAGGACATACTGCCGGGCTGTGGAAACAGGTGAGCAGGTGGAAGTGAGAGTCAGGTGACTTGGAGATGCTGAAGAGACTTAGGGCATCTGGTGGATCGATGGAGAATGGTGGGGGACTGGGGAAGAGGGAATGTGGCTGAAGGGAGTGATGGGGGGGGGGGGGGGGTACCATTGTCACTGTATGTGAGCTAGGGGCTATATTCCACATCACACATTGCACACTGGAGTTTGGCTTCCAAACAAGCTGTGATGTACTGATATTCAATTTAGATTTAAGGCACAGATTCAAAAGATAAATGTGAGAACAGCCTACATGCCCCGGATCGAGCAAAGACTTAACCAAACAGGTGTGGCATCAGTTATTACTTTAAAAAAAATGAAATAAAAATGTGGTTATGGAAACATTTAAAAATAAGGGATGAAATGTTGGTGATTTGGGGGGAATATGTGCAAGCCACAGTTTAATGGCAACAAGTCCAAACTATGTTATTAGTAGACCATAGTATATCATCTTTATGTTTTGTTGTTTTTTAGAGAGGTATTAATGAAATAAACATACTTACCGTGTTATCTGGCCACTCCCAATCCAACTTCACAGATACAAAGCAATTGTCCTCAACAGGATTTCATTCTTATTTCAATATTTGTCACCATATGCGACCATTTTTACATTTTGTTCAGCTGTAAGTGGATAAGAGAAGTTTATGAATAATGAAAAGAATAGGCATACTAAAAAAAAGATCAATTGAGATCAAATGTTTTGATTTTTTTTATTTAGGTTTGTGTATCCTTAAACATAGCCCACAGGCTGCCCACAGTCTTGCTAACTAGACCGGGAACTCCATCGATTTTCTACATCAAAGTCTGTTGACAGGTTTGGGGAATTTTGTGTCTCCAGAGCAATCTGTGTGAAGTCTGATAAACTCCCTGAAGAGATGTCAAGATTGAAAATGAAAACAATCCGGATCATTCACAAACATCTAAGTTTGTCTAAAAACATTTCTTGAGAAAGATCCTAAGAAAGGTCTGTCAGATTCATGATGTGTTCTCTAGCTGTAAATATAATGCTGTTATTATGTTAACCGTACCTGTGTTCTTGTAAATATGAATCCCATTGTTCTCATAAATTGCGGCTGTGTGCCACTTGGAAAGATCCGGAATGACGTTCTGGCATCTTCAATTATAAAATTAATAAATCTGATAGGCAATTTCATGCATAATAATGTGGGGTGAGTTTATTTTTGCTTTGTGCTGGGGCCTGGCGTTCCTCCCAACTAATGACATTGAGATGCTCACTCAACAAAAGCAGTGTCAACCCATCAACCCACGGTTATTTTTCCAGCAATTCACACTGGCTCCATCTTCTGTAAACAAAGGAATTAACAGTAACATCGATTGATTGATTTTATTTCCTCGCCCGCTGTAGAGAGTGAGAGGAATCTGCCTGTGGTGAAAAAGGCGAGCTGAACACAGACTAGAAGCCTTGATCAAGCAATGTCAATATGGTTTATAAGTTAAAATACACATACTATACTGTGGGATATTTGTGGGATTTGAACATCTGAATATTCAGATTCCGCTTCAGTAAATGCAACAAAAAATGAGTTGAAGCATAAAGAAACACAGGGGGTCTTTCTGAGAGTAGTGCCTGTTCTGAGGAGGGCAACTCAGTTGTCAGAGGGGCTGGGGCAAAAATATAAAAAGGGCATCTGCCCGCAGAAAGCAACCTAGAGCGCACGTCATCACATTTTCTCCTAGAGAGCACTTCCTCACATTTTCTCCGCTGGAAGAGCATCCTAGGGGGTGCGTCTTCACATTTTCTCCACTTGAAGGGCATGTTAAAGGGCACTTCATCATGTTTTCACAAATGGAAAATCATGCTGGAGGGCACTTAATCATATTTTCTCTACTGAAAGAGCATTCTAGAGGGCATTAATAAAAGATTTCTCCACTGAAAAGGCATCATAGAGGACACTTTCTCACATTTTCTCTACTGAAAGAGCATCCTAGATTGCAGTTCATCACATTTTCTCCAATGGCAAGGCATCCCAGAGAGCATTTTATCATGTTTTCTCCAATGGCAAGGAATCCATGGAGGGAAATGTTGCTGCAGTTTGTTCATACATGGGGTCACCAAGGGGAGTCCCCGAACGTATGTTCCTTGAGAAGCATGAATGATGGACCTCAAAAACCCTTCAAAATACACTTTTTATGTGGATTGGCCATTTGGTTCTCCCACCTGCCAAATCACAACACACAAGGTGCGTGCAGCGCTATGATACCCTAGTTTTTCTTTTTGTTGGTAGATTCAGACTTGTTCCTCACATTTTACATAACCCTGCCTTTATGTAATACTTGACATCACTGTAGGATAACCTGAGGCGATGAAATCACCCCGTACAATGTCTAATTCCAGTTTGTCAAGCATAGTTTACATTATCTGTTCAATCTTGCACTGTGAGGAGAAAGAAAAACATACTGTCCCTGAGGGGAGAACGGGGAAATCTGATCAAGATGTAGTATCAAACCTCACCAGGTCGCCACTGTTTCATGTCGCTTTTAGGGTACTTCAAGGTACTGCTGAACATTTCCACTGTTTGTAGCTGTAGGGGAGCAGATCCACAGTGAATGCTTTGGGTCATGTTTGCATAGAGCTCTTGCAAATTTATACTTTAATAAGACTCAGCTTAGACAACAATATCTATAACTGTGTGTAACTACATTTCAGTGCTTATTATTATTGATTTCCTGTCCACAGTGGTGCTTTCCTCAGGTAATAATTACTCATCCACACTGGCAGGCTCCGTGCCCGCATAATTGCCTTCATAAGAACTTTATACATACACTCTCTTTCAATGTGTCTTCAATCAATAGATTGATATAAGAAAAACCTGCACTGTTGCTTAAGATATAAAGATTCACACACAATGCTGTACGTTTTTTTGCATTCAGCGTGCAGCCACAGAGCCCGAGACACTTTGTACATCCTGATGTTTCTCCCCGTCCCCTCTGGCCCCTGCACTGGTCATGCTTCATGAACACTGGCTGATGTACAGGTGGATCTCAGAGACAGAGAGAGAGCTATAGGGAGGGGGCTTAGGCAGGGGCTGTGGCCTGTTTGCTGAGAGGATGAAGAAATCTGTCATTATCCTCTGCAAGCTATTCCTCTCACGCTGCCTGGGACCTGACTGTTTATTGCCCCGAGAATTCCTCCAAACATAGACGCCGAGAGGAAACATCAGCGACGGGGATGTGAATCGATCAGCTTTCATGAGGCTTCCAAAGAATCTTCTTTTCTTTATGAAACAAATGTTAAGGCCTGATTTCCCTCTACGTGTTGTTATTTTAGAGAAGAAGGGAACTTTGTGTTGTAGTTTGCAATTATTCCATCAATCATCTATCCTGGACTATGCTGTTGTAGAATACAGTCTACACTATTTTTCTAACTCAAAGCCAGCCTGCTTCCATGACTGACTGACATTCTGCCATTCATTCTTGTGAGTGGACACTTCAACAGTTATTTTTGCCAATTGGGAGATATCCTAGCTGTCAGACAATTCCTGATAACTCTGACCCTGATTCAGTAAGCCACTGTATGTAGCTGATGTAGACAGTTTTATTTCCTTCCCTCCTGTACTTATGGTCTGCATACATGAATGATTGACCAATGAGCGCAAAAGCCCGGACCTTGCACTGCAGCGGAGCGTGTTTGTAAACTGCATTCCAATCCACTGTATGCTCTGTTCTCAAGGGAATTGGGGAATATCAGTGGGGCATTGTAGTTTTTTGCAAACGTAGTCAAACAGGAGGTAAAAGTGCATTTGTTGGGGACAGGCGGCACACTCAGTTTCTTCCGAGTGAAGCCCATTGAAGAAGTGTCTTAAAACTTGCAGTCTTTCTACTGACCTGCAGTGGGCGACTCCTTCGGTTGAAAAAATAGCTCATAGTATGGAAGTCAATGAGAAAATGACCGTACTTCTCAGTTATTTATACCTCAGTAGACATTGTAAACATGAGTTTATGGTTTCAAGTCTTCTTCAATACAGCATGATGTTAATTTAGTAAATTATGGTCCATTTAGGGTCAAATAGACCATAAAGCAGAGTATGCTTCAGGGCTTTTATGGCTTACTGTGATTGAAAGGTCGATACCGCTACCAGAGCCGTATACAGCATCTCTACGTTCTAAATATGGTAACTTTAGTTCATTGGTTGCAAAAAAAGCCAAGATGGTGATCTAGTAATTACAGTATTTCGGACAGCTGGACGCTGTATTTAGCACTGAGTCAAAATAGAATACAATGTTTGTGTTCATGGCAAATATATCGATATCATATGATATGAGGCTTGATATCATCTTACATTTTGGATATCTTATTATGGTAATATGGCATAAGTGTCGTCTTTTGCTAGTTTTAAAGGCTGCATTACACAAAAATGATGTAATTATCTGAATTTAACAGACTGTTCTGGCTGGATTATTTTTCTTTACCCACACATCCAAATACCAATGTTTATTTTACAAAAATCTCATTGTGTAAAAATTTGGTGAAAGCGGCAATAATCAACCCCACAATATCGCCAATATAGAGGTCTTTGATGAAAAATATTGTGACATTTGATTTTCTACATATCACCTAGCCCTAATATTACCAGACTTGTCCTTTAAATAAAATAACAAAACAATAATGACCATGTGGTATTTTCAAGTCAGCATACAGGGTGAAGAAAGGGTATTTTAGGGCAGTTGCAACAGACAGGAAGGCTCAGAGCTGAGCACCAATACTTAATACAGTAGGGCAGCTCCATCAGGGAAAAGAGAGATGGCTGTGCAGAAAATCCATCAGCAGAAGGAAACAGTAAGGAGCACCAAGGCCGTCTCTGAGTCAAACCAGGTCAGTGGATAAGTGTGGAGAGGAAGAAACTTGGCTGTAGGGGATTTTGGGGTGCAGATATTTTAGGTTGTTTAATTTATTCTTTATAGCTTGAGGGCCTAAGTTATCATTAGCAGACATTTTGATCATTTCATAATATGGCAAGCATGTGATTGTTCACTTTGCTTCATGGTTACACAATAAACTCTAGTAGAGGCCAACAGGATTATTGTGAATCCACTATATGCATCCATCTCCATAAACTCAGCAGACAGATAAGGGCACTACTTGCCCTGTGCATACGCCGTAGGCAGTTATTCCTCCTGCAGCATGTTGAGTCAGCATGTAGACCCAGTCTGTCCCAAGGACAATACACCAATACACCTGGTAACATCAGCAGGTGCTTTTGAAGCTACATTAACAGGCAAACGGTTGGAAATCAATTTGTCAAATGACACAAAGTGAAACCCATCAGCAGGTTTGAGGGCTGAGCAGAGACCGGTTGTAGATTTGAGAAAAGGATGTGTGTTGTGTATATCTACTTTTTTGTGCTCATGGACGTTCAGTATGGATAGGCAGTATCGAGGGAAAATGCTGAGCTATTCCAATTTGACAGCAGAGGTGGAGCAGCAGGGCTGGAAAATGCAGTGTGAAGGGGTTCGGCTGCTGGGTTTGTCCCAACATCAAAGTTAAAGTGAGCAGAAAAGTAATAATAATTAATAAGAACATGGGTTCTGGGCATGGATTTGCTTTTGCAAATAAGCAGCGTACATAAGGAGACAGGGTTTGCAGTCATGGAGTGCTGTTCTTTCCAAAAAATGTTTTCCTTATATCAATGTTACATAACATTATAAATTATACATTATACATTGGGGCGGCTGTGGCACACGAGGTAGAGCGCTCGTCCTGTAACCACAAGGTTGGTGGTTTGAACCCCTCTACAGTCAACATGTCGAGGTGTCCTTGAGCGAGACACCTAACCCCCAGTTGCTTCCCGGGCGGTTCCCATCCTCCGGGATGGGTTAAATGCAGAGAATTGTAATTTCCCCATTGTGGGACTAATAAAGGCTTAATTATAATATAATGCTGTTATTATGTTATATCTGACCAGTTCCCTTTAAATATAGGTAGGGTTTGGTTTCCACCAGGCACCAGATTACCAGATTCCAAATTAGAGGGCATCATGGTGACTTCTCCCACAGTAAAAAGACATACGAGTTCCAGTAGAGTGTCAACTCTAAAGGAGTTTCAGTCGGTATGTCATCCCCGGGCCATTTCTGCTCCACATGTTCTAATATTGAATCCCCAACTCCATCGCCAGGGCAAACAGTTGGAATTGTATGTATCCCAGATATGTCAATAGTCGGTGTTTTAGCATTTGGTTAAAATAAATAAGAAAATGGGAATGCCTCATTTAGAACAGGATTGTAAGTGTGTGCATATTTTTGTGGAAAGTTCCTGGGTTCAAATCAACCGAAAAATTTAAAGGAAAACATGACATCACCATCAATTTCTGAAGGAAGGTCTGCATTTGCTTGCTCCCCCACAGAACTAAGCAGGCTCTCTCTTATGCTGTGTTCACACCAAACGCATCACCAATTATTCGCGAGTAGATTAGATTAGATACGCGAGTAGACGCCGGGTGGCGCGACTGACCCAATTGGCGCAAATTACGTGAAAATGCGAAATTTCTTCATTTGCCTAATTCATTGTTGTTGAATCAGAAAAGGAGGGAAAAAATATTGTGGCCATAGGTGTACACGCAGAGCTCTACGATACCTGATATTAGTTTAGACCGGACGAAACTGTGTGTATAAATGTATTTGTACAAACCATGAAAACAACTTTATTTTTGCCTGTATGACTTTATTTGGAGTGTTAATGGTGCTGCTACAATGTTAGCAAAGAGAAACACCAATCGATCTGAACTCGTTTGAGGAAACAACCATTAAAAAAAGGTATTTGCTTGTTGTCACAATGCATTCATTCTCACTTTTTACAAACCGGCATCATGATGTAGTTATTTCGGCAAACCCTTTTGTCCGTTTATTGCATTTAAATCGCAGTAAATTTGTTTATTTTGGGTACATACAGCTCTAGTAAACCAGCCGACGAATAATTCACTTTGCGTTTGGTGTGAACATAGCATTAGAGTCTTTTGGCCTTGTGGCAAATTTTCACATGGGTGCCGTAAGTAGGGGGTCAAGGGGCCATTGCCCTATAAACTATCTCTCAACTTAGAGCTAAAATTAGTTTGACCCTATGTTGCTCCACCTTTTGTATTCCGTTTACAATTTGGCGGTGTCAAATCCCATCGTCTTTATTAAAGACAATTAATGTGCACTTTTGTTAATTTTGGTCCATAATGACATAATGGTGACACGGAGATGCTCTGTGTGTGACTTGAAGGATATTTGCTTTAGATCACAAGAAAGGACATTAGCAGGGTGTCATTTTGATTTATGGATGTCAAATATACATTAATAAGTTACCGGGTTGCCAAGATCCCATCCTCCATATCCTGTGTCTTTCAACAGGGGACTTAAGCTCAATGGCTTTAATAACATGCATGAATGGATAAGGATCTTTTTTTTTTTTTAAAGAAAGAAATATGTTGCAGCGATTTTTTTCTTCCCCTCCTCGTTCTGCTATTAGCAAGCAATCAATGGCCAATTGCCTTTTTAATGCCTTCTCCAGGATCTTGTTGAAAGTCAGACACACTTCAAGGTATCCGCCCTAACTTCCTCCACGGCTGCCCCTTCATTTTTGCTCAGAAGTGGGTGCAAATAATAAAGATAATGTTCGCTGAGTAATGATTTCCGATTTTCTCCTTACTTGTACCCCGTTATTAGTTGGATCAGTATGGCAGTGAAAATTAATTTTCTTTTCACTTAGAGTGAACATTACCATGATTAATTTCAGCAAGGGGTGGAGGAAACCGGGGGATTGCTGCAATATGAGGAGTGAAATCAATTTACTCTGATGTGAGAAGAGCCGGGGAATGTGGGGCATAAACAAGTATGAAATTACCCTCTCTGTCTTCTCCTCTAATAGGAAGAGAGCATCATTTGGCAAGGCCCTTTTGTGCCAGAAAAGTGACCCTCTTTGGCCTTCTTCAGGATGAAAAGAACTTGAAAATGAAATTCTCTCTATCTATCGGCCATTATTTCAATATCACACACACCACTTGTGTGGATGGCAACTGGAAAATCAATTTAGAGGGAAAGATAAAGGGAAAAAAAATATTCAATGCAGTGTGGTTTCTGTGGAGTTTACACTGTTGATTCTATGCATTTTCTGGCTAGAAACACTACAAACTGATACATGACATGGCCCATCATTACACCCAAATACTTTGCACATTATCCCAAAAAACATGGGCATTAATGTGCTGCTATAACTGCCTCCACTGTCTTGGTTGCAGTCTTTCCACCAAGTGTTGAGCTCACAGTTTGTGTTCCAGTTCAACCCAAAAGTGTTTTTGGATGGTCTGGAGGCAACTATATCGCCATGCTGAACATTCATTTTGGACAAATGGCAACTACAGTATGGTTAATGGGGCTAAATTAAAAATCTGATTATTAATAAAGCTGCTATACATGTCTGATCTTCAGCACACCAGCAGCTTCAGTTTATTATAAAAAATTAACAAAAACAGCTAAAACCATTGTCTGTTTCTGTAAGTTTCTGCTCCCCTCCCATAACAAATGAAGAACTGCGATCCTCAAGGCCAAGTTGGAGTCCAGAGACTGGACATCAAGGCTGATCCGAGAGATTGAACTGAGCCTGGTGGCATCATTTCTCACACTCGCTCTGAGAGCCGTGAAGGCCAGAGAGGAGGCTCCGTCCTTGGTTAACCGGCTGCTGTTGCAGCCGGACACTGAAAGCCATCTCAGTCGACAGATCAAGATGGATGGCTGAAATCTTCGCCTCATCTTGGTATGCTCAGGATCTCAACTGCAAGTCCGATGAAGACGGATGGGCACTAACGCGGGCTGATTTTGGGGACGCTCTGTGCAATTCCTCAAGTGGACTGGAGGCTGGAGGACCGCAGGGGGTGGGCAGGGCCGATGTCCTTGGTCCGCCGGGGGGGACTGGAGCTCTGCGTCCAGCTTCTGACGGATTAGAGGGGGAAGGATGCGATGGGCTGCCAGTGTTTTTCATCAGCTGTTCTGAGGAGGAGCATTGATGTATGACGGGTAACACTTGGTCTGGTGGATCGATAGCGGGGAGGGACGACAAGCTGCTCACACTGAGAATGATGGCGGGTCTTCCTCCCAGGCCCTCAGACACCGGGGAGCAGCCAAGGCTGTGATTACATATGGAACACTACACTACAGAGCAGCCTCTGAAACTCATCACTCCTCAGTGGGCTGAGCTACTTTCTGCAGAATGTGAAAACACTTGGGGTCAGGCCCTCTCTTTTCTCAAGTCTCTCTTCTCATTCAGTTTGTTGTTTTCTCTTAGAATTTCGGGGTTTTGATTTTGCTTTTCGACCTCAAACCACTGGGTGAATTCTGTAGCAAAGACCAGGCTGATTATACAAAAAGAGAAAGACTGTTGAAACAAGAACCAGTGAAAAAAAAACGACAAGATTCTTGTTGGTGTGGTGTCTTGTTTTAGGCACAGGTATTAAGATGACACAAGATCCAGGAAAGCAGGACTTTCCTGGGTGAGACATTCACTGGGCCCCACTTGATATTTTATTAATTACAACCGTAAAACTTAAAATAAAAGCTGAGCCCCAATTGTAAGCAGAGTCCCTTTACTCCACAGGTGAGGCTTAACCTTTTGACAAACGCAGGTCTAAATTAGACGCCCGGTTACTTTTGTCAATATGCACATGCTATACCAACAGATTTCCACAATGCAAATGCAATTGTTGACTTCATTTTGCAGAAACCATGAGCATCAAAGTTTGATTCATTCAGATGTGGTGGTTGTAAAATTGCTTATCCCACTTGATAAGTTATTCCATAGACTAATTTCTGTACAAGAATTATTCATGCTGGTTTAAATTAACAATTGGATATTATTTCCCATCTTTGCTGAGCAAGAGCTTCTTCTTTCATCTAGAACGTCATCTGTCAATTAGTATTTCTACATGAACACTCGTCCCTGTTAAAGTATGTCTTATCCTGGTTTTAATCATGTTCAGAATATGAAAAATAAGCAGTTTTTTAATCTATTGTGGCTGTCCTAGCAGTGTTTCATGATTCAATATTGTTTAGCTTGGAATACTCATGTTTTCTCTTGCATGTTTCAGGCACCAGAAGAGTTTGTTAATTGTACAGACTCACAAAATGTCTAGCATAGCAGGAGCATTGTGTTGTTACTGAAGAGGAGGAGCTCTGCGCTGCACTGCGAGCTGACTGTCATATCTATCAATTTTTCCTTTGCTTTTGATTGAAACATTTTCTGTATTTTGTTTTTCAACCATTACCTACTTTATTACAACCATGAGCAAAGGATCTGTAGCAAAGACCAGGCTGATTATACAAAAAGAGAAAGACTGTTGAAACAAGAACCAGTGAAAAAAAACAACAAGATTCTTGTTGGTGTGTGGTTCAATTTAGCCTTCTGTGGGTTGCATGTTCTCCCTGTCAGTGTCTTGTTTTAGGCACAGGTATTAAGATGACACAAGATCATCTTAATACTGTAATGAAAAAATTATAAATTACGTAATGTTTTAAGATTTTTTAAGATTACTTAAAGTTGCTAAATTCAAGATTTGGAGCATTTCTCCTCTGCTGTGACAGATTTGCAGATGAAAAAAAAGCTTAGAAACTTATATTGGCAAAACTGTTATTTTACACATGTTAATAAGTCACAATCACAGGAGAAACAACAATTGAGATCAGACTTAGAAAATGGATCACCAGATTATTTTTGCTTACTTGCCTCTCAGGACTTCTTAATTTAATTGAAGGAGAGAACAACAATATAAATACACAGACAAACAGGTGGTTCTAAACTTTTGAACAACATTAGTCTGTGTGACATAGTGTCAGGGATGATTAAGTGTTCAGACATCATTCTATCACAGGTTAAAGCTTAACCATAAAACTGAAAATTAATTGAATGGATCCCCATGACCAATAGGAGCAGTGGGACAGTGTTCAGTCGGTCATCATGTTTGCGGGCGGGCAGCTCTGCTATCAGACTGCTCACTCACTGCCGGATAGTGACCTGCTAACCTGGCAGAGCACACTTGAACCTTGACACGGTCGGAGTGAAAACAGTGCAGCCGCGAGGATCAGCAAGCCGTTTAAACTTGCTGACTTGCATCGTTTTTACTGCAATGTCGTGAAAGGCCTTAATAAATCAATTAGATTAAAAGAAACATATCCGTCATGTTCATTTAATAGCATATTGGACACTGTTAGTGTTCGACGGGGGTGTCAACATGGATTGATAGAGCTGGAGCACATTCAGGGGGATTGATGGGGTTTCATTTGATTTCATTACTCTGGATCGGTGTTCAAAGGGCCAAATGATGTGCAAGCACAAATCAGCGAGATTATGTATTTCTAGTCATCGTTCAAGTGGGCTGACTTAATGCCAGCTCATCCTCTCTGTGTGGTGTGTAAGCATGACGGACAATTAACTTGATCGATTCTGAGACTAGTGGAGGATTTCTCTGATGGAGCATGGAGTTTAAGTGTATCAAAAGATCACCATGCATAATGATGTGACGGCTACATTACATTACAGTACTTTTACATTGAAATCTTTAAAGCCTCAACTTTTCACTACGTTTTCCCGTTTTTTGAAGGATAAAATTACACAAGAGTCAAACGCGATCTGCAGGGCAAAAGATTAATCTGTAATTTAAAGCAGATTTTTGAAAGAATTATCAGCAATATTATTTAGTTAGCCATGAAAACGAAATGTGTTGATTTTCAAATCTACGGGACAATCAAAATGTGCAAAGGCGTCGATTGAAAAAATATCAGAACAAAACCCACCAAATACAAGGTGACCATGGACCCAGTCTGCAAAAACTGAATGCAGGCATTTCTGTCTGCTCTGTTTACTGGTCACTGTTCCTTGCGATGCTAACTATGTTATTCATCTGATAATTATCTACAGAGGACTTAAGGACAGAAATTAATTACAGGCATGAGTTGTTTCAGCATCGCGCGCTGCCATGTTTGGTGCATCACGTTCCACGCCAGCAGGCCTCTGTCACTTGCATCTCAAGAGTTATTGGCGTCTAACAATATTAGAGAGAAATACGACTCTGGAAATTGGTAGCGGGGCAACAGAGCATGACAATCAAAATCCATTTCCTTGTACTGTGGCCTTGTATACCAAGTAGCAACGCCGCTGCCTGGTGGGCCCAGTCACGACCTCATGAAAATGACAACACGGGCCCTGTGTGGTCCATCGCTCTGCCTTTCCACTACATTGAAACTTGCCTGATTTATACTTTTCCATTCTGAGAAAGCTCAAAAAAGCATAAAAGTGATTCATAGCAGATGTGCCAACAATTGATGCCATGGGTCATGTTGCTTTCATCGGACAGTTAAGAGATGCAAGGGGAACAAATTTACATTGTCATGAAGTAGCTGCAGATATGTGACTGGACTCTTTGGACCTTGACAAGAGGAGTGTTGACCATGCAAGAACTGTGAGCCTCCTACAGCTTTCCCAAAAAACTTGTCTTTGAGTTGGACCAAACGTAATCACAGAAAGCAGCCACATGGAAAGCCTTTTGGCTGTTGTTGCAAGCAGAGTAATTAGCCAAAACCCTAAGTCCTCCTCTGTCATACTGTGGCTGTCAATGTATTTTATTGTTGCAATCTTTGCATTTCAGAGATTTTCAGGCAAACCATATGCTCGCAAACAGTACTACTTATGTAGAACACTCACAAGCTAAATCAAAGGGAGCCACAATCACCAGGATATGGATACTTTAGATTAGCGTAGCTACACGGATATTTTTTCTCTCTGCCAACAAATCCCATGAAAAGATCCGAAACAACAATAAATATTTTGTGTGTGTATTAAAACCTGATATATATTCTCCTCCATTACCACAAAAACACAGTGTATTTTATTTGGATTAAATCCCAGTTACATTGTCCTGCTGCTACAAATACTCGTCAGAGCTCCAAATGTGTATTAATCCACCCCTGAAAATAGTCCCTAAGAAATGCACCATTTCCTCCTTTTTGAGTTATGTTTGGTAAAAACTACAATTTTGTTGTAGGGAATTACAGAGCACTCAACATGGTGACGATTGAGCAAAGAGCTTGCAGCTAGCGGTGCTGACGCCGCTAACAGTGCAAACTATGGCAAAAGTGCTGACAGAGCTAACAGTGTTTACCTGAGGGGAACCTGAGATGGGGGGCATTCTTTCCGGGACAATCTTATCAGCTGCAACCGTCGTATGAGTCCAAAGCAGAGTTGCGGTGGTGAGCAAGCCAGTGGGGGACGCTCACATGCACTAACATGCACAAGCAATCGGCCCGGTCAATCAATGAAGCAAGAGGAGTTTGGACTACAGCACACACTTTATTCTCTGCACATGGAGGCATTACTCCACTATACCTTTAAATTGCAAATATTTGTTTGCTGCCATATTATTGATCTGAATGTCGTATATTCCACCTTTAGTGGAACAATCTGAAAGATACAGACCTACCTTTTAATTTATTTTGAAAAGCTCATGCTGCCTGCTCTTATCAACATTGTTATGTCGTAGTAAATGTGTACACTGAAATAGCTATGTTCAGTAAAATGTGATATGTGACACACATGCACACAACCCAGAACAGATCGCTCAGCAGCTGGTTGAATGGCCAAACCCATTTCTGCCGCACTGTTTCACATTAGTACGACAGTCTGAGCGGTGCCGCATCTGCTCAACATTTCTTTCAAGTATAGTCCACTAAACTAATTTCCATAATTCGTGAGTTTATTTGCATATTAATTAGCAAATAGACTGAGATATGTCAGGCTTTAATTGCTAATGGGACTGAAAGGTCAGTTCAGTCAAGAGCTTATGACAGTGTGTGACAGCCAACGAGCAAACGCAGCAAAAAAAGGAAAAGGAAACGTTTGTTTGTGTGAAATAATTCTGGGTCTGAATGGCTTTGCTTTGAGCTGCTGTCATCTAGAGAAACCTTTAACAGGAGTTAGCAGAGATGAGCCTCATTAGAGGAAAAAAAACTAAGAAAACACATTTCCTTTTGATTAAATAATGTTCAATGAAAAACTGCAATGTTTGTATGCTCTTTTAGAAATTTGCCTAAAAAGATATACTAATACAGTTTGCACTGCTGACTAAGACATTCATCAAATCCCTGTTTTATGATCACAAAGTCCTTTGAACAAATAAATGATAACGGTTAATAATAATAAGTCTACTGTGTGATCGTAGAGAAAATCACAGAAGTTATCAGTCCTAAGGAACAATTGTGAACATGTTAAAAGAAAAAAATGTTGACTCTGTATTAAACAAATAAAGAACAGTGTGGTCTCCTATGTCTACGTTGCAAGAAAACCCTGTATTTTAATATATTTTCATTAAACTCAAGCTTTACTTGATTGATGCTGTAAGACACAAAGACCACCTCTCTTTGAAGGAATTCAACACAATGACCACAATCAAACAAGGGAAAAGGCAGATTGACAAAGAAACTAAAGTAAAGGTGAATTCACTGGAATGCACAGATAAAAAACAAATAAGGTCACTTCTTGAGCAAACCAATCACATGATACTGCACTACTTGACAGTACAGTGGGATGTCCTTCTCCCACAGGCTGTAAACTGTGAGGGCTCGTCAAGGACACAGACGCTGCATTCGGCCTTGTTATGTCGGAGTCAGAAAACGGCCGTGATCCCTCAGATGGCTGCATGAGTGCTGGAATATCCACTTAAGGATAAGCCAATCTCTTCCTTTTGCATATCGCTGAAACATCACTTAACATTTCACCTCAACACTTCAACTTCACAGTGTTATAAAAGTGACACATATTACCTACTAAAGGAAATGGGAGCATGAAATGGCCCATAAATCGCGACAAGCACCGCTCTCCCCGGAAACATGCTGATGAGTTCTCCAACTTGGGTCTAAATATTATGACTCGGCGAGGATGTGTGTGAGCTGCCGGCAATCAACCAAAGTGCAGATCGTCCACTGTTTTACAAGCCAGATAATGACTTGTTGTGATCGGACATCACACCGAACTGATTGGCAGAAAACGGGCCGGAGAGAAATGGGATTCCAAGACAAAGGTGAATGGAAAAATGGGGGTTAACCGGCGGGTAAGGGGCCAAGAAATTGACAAGCAGGTGAAGGGGGGTGTTGGGGGTTGTCAAAAAACAGCCTTGAACACATAATATGAGGAGCACACGAAACAACAGGGGTCCAGTAAAACAATGTTGGGGAATAAGACACCCTACAGTAACCAAGAGGCTATGAGCCAGCTGCAATAGGCGACCTGAGCCCATTACTCATCCCAAACCAGGCTGTCTCCAATGCCATTAGCTAAATAATGTGGCTATGGCTTAAAAACTCTTGATCAAATCTGTTTAATGATGTGACAGCCCTCTGGTTAAGGTTTGGTTAGGTTTCAACACGAAATTGGCTTAGTTAGGTTAAGGGAAAGATCATGGTTTGGTTAATAGGACTACTTGGCGAAGATGAGGCGACTTTAGTTGTCATGGTTAGACTATAAAACTTACAAAACAAAACTTCTAAGTTAGGTTTAGGCAACATGTGTCCTTGGTTTTGTTGAGGAAAAGATCGTGGTTTGTGTTAAAGTAAGTGTGTTTGTCAACTAAAATAGGTACGTTTGTTACGTAACTAGGGTTAGGTAGATACTGAGGTCAAGTAACATAACTAAAAATAAGTCAGCGTTGACTTGGTTTCACATGGGACACCAACAGCAGTAGTCTCCTAGGTGATAGTTCACAATACTTAGTCTTCTTCTCTGAAACACACACACACTTCTGCTTACTTTTCCTTAATATTGCATCACAGATTTCAAAGAGCGAATGAACGAGAGAGAATGAAATAAGATAAGATAATCCTTTATTAGTCCCGCAGCGGGGAAATTTACAGGATTACAGCAGCATAGAGGATAGTGCAAACAAGAGACATAGTAAAAAAACAAGATTTTTAATAAGCAAATGAGCAATAAAAAATCCACAGTAACTGAAATATTATATATACAGACAGAAACTATTATAACTATTGTATTGCACAGTGTATTTGTATTGCATTTTGTGATTGAAATAATGAATTTACAAGAAAATGAGAATCAATGCTCACGAATGAACAGCAGAGGCTAATTGAGTCCAATCTACAGCTGGCTGGATTAATTAAGGGGCAGGGGAGAGGACCTATAGATTCAGCTCCTAAAGATCTTTATAATTGGACGAAAAAGATTGGTAATGATCGGGATATTGTGTCCACTGTTAGTGTCCTTTTTACAGCAATAGATCAAAACAGGAACATTACATGGACACTTTTGGACTGCTTTCATGAATTGATGAATAGTTTTGAACAAAAAGCAAAAAAGGCTTTCTATGAAAATATATTCTGTTTCCTTAGTTTGTGTCATCAGCTGATGTGGTATAACCCATGGGTAATCAAAAGATACAAATTATAAGATCTGTGGGCAAGCATTATGGCAAGAGTTAACAGCATGCTGTTGTATGTTTGAGGGACAAACAGAGCAGACGATGATGACAGAGTGTGGGACTGGGAACGTGGGCTTGCAGGTAAACAGCTGGTGCAGAGAGTGAAACAGGGATGAATAAGCCCAAATGTCTACAGGACTAAAAACACTATCCAACAACATGATCATTAATTCTTGCTGTTGTAAACACCATGGGGCCCGGATGTACAGTATTAATGATGCCTGTGCATAAAAAGAAAACATGCAACCGCCATTTCCCCACACAGAATCTGCAGCACCAGCATCACATGGTGTTCTAGAGCCAGCCACAGGTGATACAATTACGTGGAGATGAAATATGAGGTGAGGGATGGTGGTAGTATCAACATACAAATGAGTGATGGAGGCTGTGTGTCTACAGCTATTTATAACTGACTGTGGGGATGGAATTCAGGCTTGTGCATGACCTTATGCCTTTGCATAAAATCATACACAAGTCATTTCACAAGCAGGTCAAGAAAGAACAAAGTCAAAATGGAGGAATTGTTCCGGCCTTTTGTCCATAGTCTGCTGCTGACATTACTTCAGTCGAGTTGTCCATCTCAAATATATATTTTTTAAATATTTTATGTGTGTTGGGTTCTGAGCAGTGGTTCTGCCAATGTACCGAGTCGTGGACTAAAAAGCAAGTTGGACATAGCCAGGCTTTCACTGCGCTAGCTGTCTTGAGAAAAACCCAAAACCCCAATCAGAGATAGTGGGTATCGCTGTGTTTTTCTATGTTATACAAGCTTTTTTTCCTCAGACTCCGTGGCTGTCCAGTACAAGGGGGCATTTGGCACCATTTGACTCTTCTCCTGCACAAATTGGACACGTTTCCTATCTACCTCAGTCAAAAAGAACAGGTTGTTATAATGGATAGCTATGAAGATTAGAAAAACTATAACAGCAAAAAGCAACGCTGTTGCTGCAAATAAGGCAGAAAAATTGCTAATTGTGTAAATTTGAAAGTAAAAATATTTATTTGACAACTCAAGGCCAACGGTTTATTTCTGACGTGGCACCCGCACATTCTCCAGCTCTTAAACTTTAAACTTGTTGCAGCAGATATACTCAAGAACTGCATGGGTCTGACACTGTGCCATAATCAAGGATACTTGCAAGTCGCTTTAATTTTCGGCCAAATCAAAGTGAAATTGATTTTATTGATGAGTAATTAAGTATGGGTAATATTAGGTTAATAAACTTTAAAATCAAATCTAAATCAATCTCGCGTTGTAGTACACCCCTCTACTAATGCTACGCTTTTGGGTTAAATCAAGTATTTTATTAAGGTGAGTGGACCTTTGTCATCATGGCATCAATTGTCAAATGCAACAAAAAAAAAACATCCACTGTTTGACACAGAGCGATGTCGTTTGTTTTTTTTGTAGGGATGGTGCTCTAGTCTTGGCAACTAAACCATAGCTTCTTGCTAATGTCGTTCATCTTTTATTCCCGTGTGAGACTTGTGCTATGCATTGCACTCAAGCAATTACTGTAGTTTTGTCTTGTATTGGAAATTTTTTGCAACGAACCAAATCGGTTTCCAATTGTAACGATTTCTACCGTATGGCAAGTTTTGAAAACGCACTCAAGAAGAATGGACTTGGTGTGCAAATTGTGTAAAACTTCTGAAGTTTTGTTGACCCACCATGAACTCCCTACATGCTTAAACCACTGAATGTTGTTCTTCTGGAGGGGGCAGTCTCTAATTGCACTCTCTGGACATTTAGCATTATATCAGACACTGGCTAGTCAGTAAGGGGCAGTTACCTGAGAGGAGAGCCCCCCCTACACACAATCAAACTTCATCAACTGGAAAAAAAAAAGGTTACAGCAGAAAGCACTCTCTTTGACTGCCAACTGACCTCTGATGGAGCAGTGCAGATAACACCATGGCAAAGGCTTCAGAAAGAGAGGAAACAAAGGGATTGCTTCTTATTTCCCTTCTGTTTTCAGATACAGTCAGTGTATTATACCCATTATTCAAGTCTGATGTATGGATGATATGTTGTTCAGCTCCTTGGAATGTCAGCGGTAAACAGAGAGGTGACTCTGAAGGCAGGGAATAAATCCCATGGGGGTCAGCGGATCACCACGGAGACAGCCTCTCTGTCTGTCCTGCTGCTGTGTAAACTCCAGCGGTTGCAGGAAGAGATGGATCCGCACGGCCGCCGTCTCAGAGGAAGGCCTCATTGCCATGGCGCTCAGCCTCCCTGAGACACCTGATCTGAATCCAATCACGGCGGCCGTCTGTGTGTGTGCTCTCTGTGAGCGCCGCGACGCCCTGGAGACCGGCTGCTGCTGGCCTCTCTGTCCACATGAATCTGATGCAGATCCATCTCGGGTCTCCTGCTGCCAGCCTCCTCCCACAGCGGAGTGACACACTGGTGTTTTACTATAGTGGTGATGTGAATAAATGAGTGATTTTAGCCTTTTCTTTTTGCTATACTTAGTCTTGTGTGAGCCTTCTCTGTTTAATACACAACACAAAAAGCTGTGTACCTTTTGCCCATCAAAAATATAATAAAAAACACCACTCTTCACAAAGCATCAATCCCCACAGCTGAATGGGGAAGTCGGTGTATTTAATTCTTGTTAAATTAGTAGTTTTGGGCTACGATTAATTCGTATTTCAGAAAAGGTCAAACAATTCCTTCCCTTCAGAGTGAACATAATACTAATTATACAGGTTATGAAACTGCATAAGAAGTGAATCAAATATTTATCTGCATGCTATGAATAAGACTCCAATTCATGAGTGCAATGACACAAGAGGAACAGGGACACGCATTTCCAATGTTATCGGCCTATTGATGGGTATTATCAGCGGCCATCACTACTATTCTAAAGCTTCAGACGGGCCAACCTGTCCCTGTCCTCAACTTCTACCATGTTGTGAAAGTTAAAGGGTCTCTATAAGACATTTAGAGCATTAAAATAGCACCAAACAACTATTTACTATGTAAAGATATAGTATAGTAATGTCTACCTGAGCGGAGAATGAAGTCACTCTCCCTCTGAGTGTGTTGTAATAGGAGTTTCTCTGTGCTTTGTTTCATGCTGGTCCCATCCAACATTTGTAGATAAACCTGCGAGAAATAATGCGCCGTAAATTGTAGATATTCAATAGAACATTTTGTATGTTATCCACGTAATCATGAACGAGGAAAGGATAAAGACCGCAAAAGCAAACATAGTGCGGGCAGGAGAGCACGTGGATGGATCCAACAACCAGCGATCCATCAGCCAGGAGACCAGGAGTTTACACAGTTGTGTCCTACTGGCTAGTTCCTGGTCCACGATTTGCAATGCGCACTTTAATAGATGCAAAATACTGGGTTTTTCTTATGTTCTCTCTTTGATTTCCTGTTAGTGATGACGATGATAATTCTAAACACTGCTGCTGCTACTGTCGTTATTGGCATGCTATCTTCAGGTCTTTCTAATCTCGCTGTGCGATGCATCATCACTTTGAGAATGCCGTTATTGCCTCTATTAAGGAGATGAATGAAAAAGAAAAAGAACAGGCCCCAGGGGAAACTTATTGGGCCTCAGTTTTTTCATATCTCTATCAGAGGCCAGATGAGATGCACCAAATGAAAACCCAGCCCCAATATTTCTCTCTGATCTGCGAATGGGCCTCGGGTGCACTCGCGTACCCGCAATTGAGAGATTAATATGTCTGTCGTCATTGTCGTTAACTATGTTAGAGGGGTAGAGATTGCTTTATGTTGATTTCTTTCACAGTGATGATTAAACAAACAGAGCACCAGTCTGAACTCAGCGTGAACAGCAGAGACTTATGGAAAGCGGCGGCCAAGTTTGCAAAGATGACGATAAACACACATCTTCATAGCTGCAGGTAAATGTAAAAGTTCAGCTAAGAGGCGACGAGGCTCATCGGAACACACACACACACACACACACACACACACACACACACACACACACACACACACACACACACACACACACACACACACACACACACACACACACACACACACACACACACACACACACACACACACACACACACACACACACATAAATACTGTGCACTGAACCATTTTTCAACCCAAATGTCACACAGCTTTATTTTTATGCTGAAAATATGAAGAAGCCAGATCATTATTATATAGTGTCTCTGTCTGTTTTCGGTGCACACAACTATATAAAGTATCTCAGGGCGATTGATGCAGCGCTCAGCTTCCTCATCTCTCTGAATCCAGTTCGTCTCGGGCCACGCGGGCTTCGCTCAGTGATTGATTGCTCTGCAGTTTGAATGCAAGATGGCCCACATTAACATTTGTACTGTTTTCTAAAAAAACATGCAGCGTTATTTCCATAAATGCAATCAAAACGGCAGACGCTCGCCCGGCGTCCAGGTTGCTGGAGTCAGCATGTCTGCCGCTCCTCGCGCCAAGACCATTTCGATGTCACGTCCCGTCTTAGGGCCTGTCACGCTCAGTCATCAGCAGGCACAGTGACTGCCGGCATCGTCTTAGCGGCGACCTGGTTGCCAGAATTTTTTCTGGCGTTGTACAACACAAGACTTTTTTGTCGTGTTTCAAACGACAAAAAAAAATGCACAATGCCACTCGGTTGACTCTGTGAAACAATTGGTTAGGTCATGGCTTTAGGTTTAGAAAAGATAAGTCAACAGTTGAATAAAAAAATACAAAGTCCTAATGGGTATGCCACCGTGAGGACATTTTCCCCACCGGTATACTTTTGACAACTCGGGTGCTACAGATTCCACTGGACATTTAACAAGAAAAGGTATTTGTCGATGGTGCTCAATATCTATTATACATCTGTTACTTTGATCTTCAACATTACATCCTTGGCTCTTCCCCTTACTCTTTGTAGCAGAGGGTTATGAGTTGCCCCTTTGATGGTCACTCAATGGTGGCGAAATTTATAATCAGGAGGTATTCAACCCAATTACTCATTGACTTTGGAAATATCCCGCATTCAGAAAGAGAATTTTTAAGTTTAAAAAGGTAAATGCATCAATTCTTACCTTTCACAATAAAAGCATCACTGCTTACCAAAGGGGAACTTCATTTCACTAATTTCGCTCTGAGAGGCAACTCAACAAATTGCTTACGCCTCCAAGAAAACGATGGGGGTTTAATGGGTTTATATCCGGCGCTTTGTTTTTTGCTTTGACAACATCTCAACCTAACCCTCCGCCATCACCTTGTCTCCGCCATCACCTCTCCCCTATCTCATAACGTGTTAAGGCGAATTTGTCTCCTGTTATGATGTGCTGCAACACTGTTGCTGCCTCTGGAAGTACATTTTTATCACATACATACTATAGTTTTTTTTTTTAATGAAGATGGGCGATGATATGCAAATGTGAACAAAATGTTTTTTCAAAACGACAGTTGGGTGGGGGACAAGTAACTTCAATGGTGAATGCCTGAAATCTGTGGTAAGCCTACTTCACAATCGTCAGAAGGACAGCTGTCACAACCCCTATAGCAAGTGACACCATCAACTGATCTTAAAATACATTACTTTACATTAACAGATAGAGGATATAGGCACTGAGGCTAACCTTCACATGCATCCAGACATCTGGGGTCACCAGTTGAATTTGTTATTGAATTTTTTCAAGCGACACCCAAGCGGTAATTTTGGTGATCTAACAATTACCTTCTCAGCGTGGGCTCATTAACATATCATCATGGTATTTTGAGGTAAATGTCCTGCTGGGGCTTATTAAAAAACCCTATTACTTGCTTCACTGTGGGCCTCAGAGGGCTGAGCAACCCTCTGAGGCCTGCCAGGTCAGCTCGCCGCTTTCTGCTGATAATCTGGACTCAAGCAGCTACAGAGAGGGATTAGTAAACAGGAAAGAAGGGGAGAAAATGGGGGAAGAGGGAGAAAAGGCTGCTAATATTCAGCGGCGTGAGTTGCCTGTAGTGCCGAGTCGGCTCTTTGAGGCCTACTGACATTATGAAATGGATTGACATTTCAAATATTTGCAGTGCTCAGCGGGTCCGAATGTGATATAAGTGAACCATGGGCCTCCTATTCCTCCCCGCCGCCCGGCAAGCCATGCATGGCCATTTCATCACGAGCACAGAAATGAGATCCAGCAGCCTCTGCTTCCCGGACCTTTACAGTGCAGACAATGCGATCTGAAGAGCAGGTGCTTTCCTCTAAACAGGCCATTGCCCTGCACCGACTGCAATAGCTTTAAGTGCAAGAGGTGCATTTTGAAGCACCAGGCTCTGAATGATTAATTTAGGTCAGAGTGCCAAAGCAGCGTGTGCGCTATCTCCTTTTAGCTAAAGCAGATATTCCTCATGTGCGCCCGAGCAGCTGCGCCCTGTTTGAGGTGACAATGTAGCACTAATCCGCACAACCTTGGGACGAGGTTGCAGTGATGACAGCAAAACCTGTGGTGTGTTTCCAATCTTAAAGCTCGTATATGTAAGAATTTTAAAAAACGCTGTCAGAACCACCTCAGAAAAAATGAATGCTGTGAAACTAATCTTGCCAAAACAGATTAAGCACCATGAGTGAATCTGTCCCAGTTCACCCGCAATGAAAAGACAACTTGGCAATCTCACGACGAAGATATTAAAAGAAAGCTAGAAATCCAGATAAGAGCGACACAGCTGACTTGACTCGCTTGTGTAACACTCAAACGGAACACAAAAGCGCCTGCTGATTGAGGCGTCCAAAAAGAAAGTGTTTTTGTTCTAAAGTTAGCTCACTACTGCGTCTGTTGTCAGATAATATGAGAATGAAATGGTTGCTCGTGGCTGCGGCTGTCACTCTGATGAGTTTTACATGCTGTTTTCATTCTGTGACTACGCTTTTTAATTTGTCTCTGGGGCTCCAGCATGAAGCCATTTAACAGATCATGTAGAAGTGGTGCTATACTCTCTTGGTTACACGTTCAAAAAGAAGGAAATCTTTTCCACTTTAGAAAGAAAAGCGTACTGCGTCACGTGTCAGCTAGGTTCCTCTGTTAAAGGTAATGTAAAAGATAACTTGTCAGCACTAACTGATGGAGTCTCCACTTTTTTCCCCAAAGCATGTTGGTGCATGGCCTTCATCAGTGTTTAAAGGGATAGGTTTAAACATGTTCAAGTCTATTAAATCTCAAATTCCATGTGCACATTGAGAGAGTTATTGGTTGATGTTTTTATTCTTCCTCAGACAATGGCCTTCATATCCTTCTTGTCACAGTTTTTCTAAACCATTATTACTCTCCTGGAGTGTCAAATCAATGGCTAACTAAACCAAACTGTTATCACCAACAAAGCACAATAAAGCAAAGCTGTCCGATCGTGATACAGAGCATCCTTAAACTTCTGTACGAGGCGCTTTCAACTTACAACCCTTATCATTAATAGAAGGTCAGTGCAACTAGCTCAGCATAAAGAGTGAGATCTGTGTAGGACAGGAGGGATGGAAGGATGGATGGGTCATCCAAACCCAGGAGACCACTTTTTGTTTCCAATGTGAAACACTTATTTTTCTTAGGCCAATATGAATTACCAACTACTTACATAACTAACATACTTTTTAAAATTAAAACCACAATCTTATCCTTAATCTAAACAAGTTATATTTTGTGGCCTTAACCTAACTAAGTACTTCTGTTGCCTAAACCTTACCAAGTAGTTGTGTTACATAAACCTAACCAATACTTTTGTTGCCTAAACATAACCAAGTAGTTGTGTTACATAAACCTAAACAAGTAATGTTGTTGCCTAAACCTAACCAGGTACTATTGTTGCCTAACTCTAATCAAGTACTTGTTTTGCTTAAGACTAACCAAGTGCTCTTGTTGCCATAAACCTTACTAAGTATTTTTGCTGTCCAAACCTAACCAATAACTTTTGTTGCATAAGTCTAACCAAGTACTTTTGCTGCCTAAGCCAAATCAAGTAATATAGCTTTTTTTGGCTCCTTGGGGGCAGCTACTAAAGTTGTTAAAGCAAACTTTTTTACACTTCGAGTAGAGACAAAGCTACATTTGCATTCATTGCGAGTCTTGATTCTTGTGACGTGGTGAATGTAAGTCCATATTGCACTGTCCTTTTTGCCCACCATTGAGATTGACATTGAGTATGAACCAAAACAAGTTGTGTTACATAAAACATATACAAATAGCTAAAAAGGCTTAAAACGCCCCTCAGAGTAGTTTGGTAACTCTCTGTGGGTTTGTCACTACCAGCTTTACCTTTCACATTGTTATCACTAGAAGAGCACTTGGAGAGCGCAGACGATCACCTATCTTACAATGTTACAAAACAATATATATACATTTGTGTATTCACCCCATTGAGGGTTCTTCCTTGGGCCATGCTTCATCCTTCCACCAAGCTTGATGAAAATCCTACAAGTGTTTTTTTTCCCATAATCCTGCTGACAAACACACAAACAAACCAAGAAAACCGGAAACTTCCAAATGCGTAATCCGTCTATCTTTTGAACGATTGGTTTTGATACATGATACAATATGAACATGTATGGTTACGCAGCTTTTTCTTTTATCAGATCTGTGCGCTAATCAAGACTCTCACGACAGAGCAACTTGTCATCGGAGGGAGATCAAACATGTCCCTACACTGTGTGCTTATTAATTCCCTATTTACTTGAGTTAAGAGGGTCTCTTTTTGAGAGCCATGGGACGGTTTTCATCTTCCCTCTCCTCAACCTTTCTCTGTTTGTGGTTGATTTAATGCGACCTGTGATCAGACTGCAGACTGGAGAACTGAGAAAGGTTGGAGCGAAAAACCCAGAGAGAGAAATGAGAAAGTGTGTGGAGTTGAATAGCATTCCAGTCATCAGGACAGTGACTCACACTCACATTATAACACTATGTTCCATGAATAAATCAAGACTTAGCCTGGTCCAAAAACAACAGAGTGAGGAGAAATCCCTCTATATATACAGTGTATATATATATATATACAGCGGGTAAAATAAGTATTGAACACGTCACCATTTTTCTCAGTAAATATAGGTGCTATTGACATGAAATTTTCACCAGATGTCGGTAACAACCCAAGTTATCCATACATACAAAGAACACCAAACAAATAATTTCAGAAATTAAGTTATGTGTAATAAAATGGAATGACACAGGGAAAAAGTATTGAACACATGAAGAAAGGGAGGTGTAAAAAGGCATGGAAAGCCAAGACACCAGTTGAAATCTCTCAGTAATTAGAAAGCAGTCCTGCCCCTTGTCAGTGCAAATTAATATCAGCTGGTTCAAGGTGTCATCTCATGATGGGTAAAGGCAAAGAGCTCTCTAAAGACCTTCACAACCTAATTGTTGCAAAACATACTGATGGCATTGGTTACAGAAGGATTTCTAAACTTCTGAATGTTCCAGTGAGCACTGTTGGGGCCATAATCCGGAAGTGGAAAGAACATTATTTCACCATAAACCGGCCACGACCAGGTGCTCCTCGCAAGATTTCTGACAGAGGAGTGAAAAGAATTATCAGAAGAGTTGTCCAAGAGCCAAGGACCACTAGTGGAGAGCTTCAGAAAGACCTGGAATTAGCAGGTACAATTGTTTCAAAGAAAACAATAAGTAAGTAACCGCTGTGGCCTGTATGCACGCTCACCACGCAAGACTCCATTGCTGAAGAAAAAGCATGTTGAAGCTTGTTTAAAGTTTGCTGCACAACATTGAGACAAGCCTGTGAAATACTGGGAGAATATAGTCTGGTCAGATGAGACCAACATGGAACTCTTTGGAGGCCATAATACACACCATGTTTGGAGGTCAAATGGCACTGCACATCACCCCAAAAACACCAGACCAACAGTGAAGTTTGGAGGTGGAACATCATGGTGTGGGGCTGTTTTTCAGCTAACGGCACTGGCAAACTTCATATAATTGAAGGAAGGAAAAATGTACCGAGACAATCTTGATAAAAATCTTCTGCCATCTACCAGGATGATGAAGATGAAACAAGGGTGGACATTTCAGCAAGACAATGATCCCAAACACACAGCCAAGGAAACTCTCAATTGGTTTCAGAGAAAGAAAATAAAGCTGCTAGAATGGCCCAGCCAATCACCTGACCTGAATCCAATAGAAAATCTATGGAAAGAACTAAAGATCAGAGTTCATAGAAGAGGCCCACGGAACCTTCAAGATCTGAAGACTGTTTGTGTGGAAGAAAATCACACCTGAGCAATGCATGCGACTAGTTTCTCCATACAGGAGGAGTCTTGAATTACCAACAAAGGCTTTTGTACGAGGTATTAGATAAATTTCAGTAAGTGTGCTCAATAATTTTTCCCTGTGTCATTCCATTTTATTACACATAACTTAATTTCTGAACTTATTTGTTTGGTTTTCTTTCTAGCACCTCTAGAAATATATTTACTGAGAAAAATGGTGACGTGTTCAATACTTTTTTTAATTTTACCCGCTGTGTGTGTGTGTGTGTGTGTGTGTGTGTATGTGTATGTATGTATGTGTGTGTGTATGTATATATATATATATATATATATATACATATATATATATATATATATATATATATATATATACATATATATATATATATATATATATATACATACATATATATACATATATATATATATACATACATACATACATACATACATACATACATACATACATACATACATACATACATACATATATATATATATATATATATATATATATATATATATATATTCGTCCTTCACTTCTACTGCCGCTCTGTGAGAAGGAGTCTTACACAATTAATGTGATAATGTGAAATTAAACACCTTTACCGTGAGTGCTCATCTTTGACTAATGCATAAATTGGCATTTTGGTGCTGAATGAGACCCGGAGGTGTAATGGCTTGGACGGGGTTGATGGTGGAGATTAGTCTTAACAGCAGGTGGGCATGCTCGGATCAGGCCTGGTCAAGGAGAAGCTCATCGTTAAATGCCGCCTCTGGATTCCAAATGTCCCGCATTGTACATTTAAATGCTCCTAATGAGGATCCTTAAAGAGTGAGACGGCGTTATCTCCTCCCTCAGAGGCACCGCTGTCTCATTGTTCTCCTTGCCTGGCATGAGGGGAATCCATCAAATCTGCTGCCCCCAGGCTTCGGTTTACAATTAAAATACTTTAGGACTCTGCGTGTGATTTATTCAGGGAATAAATGAGCCGCGCAGAGCAACACCTGAAAACAATTACAGACAAGACTCAGAGCATAGTGATGGTGATATCTGTGCACTGGCAAGGTGGGGTACAATTCACCCTGGAGCATTATTTCTTTTATTCATTTTCTGTCTTATTTTGCTACGTTGGGTTCTTATGAATTATGATTTATATATCACAGAAGGTTGCAAACTGGAGGGAAGCCATATTGCTTCTTCTGCCTGTGTTCATCTAAAATAAAAATGATAAAGATAAATAAACAGGGAGAAGAAAAGAAGAGAAGTAATGCCAGTTCCCCTGTCTGAATGTGATAGTAGAAGTGAACAGAGTTCTGTTTTAGCCCAGGAGAATATACAATATTATACACAGAGTTTAAGGTTACATGTGAGCAATTAAGAAGCAATGGTCAGAGGTCACTCCATTCAATTCAATTAAAATTTTAATTAAACCAAAGGGAGGCCTGGCACCTCAGTACAACTGGTACTTCTACTACAAAATAAAAGTTTAAACAAGACAATAAAGCTGAGCTTAATTCCACAATATATACTAACTGTAAGCTATCTTGATCACATATTAAATCTATATAGACTTAATTTGACTATTACAAATGGAAGCCCCAAGGGGAATTTATTAAAATAAAATGAGAATGTTATTCTACAATTGCATTATAATTTCCCACGTGTGGTATTGAAATTTGAATGCAATAATCCAAAATGCATGTGCACTTTGACTACTGCTTGCATTAATGGAAAATCAGATTACATCGTTTATATTGCATTCAAAAAAATAATATTTGAATCAACATTTTAATAAAGTTGACTGTCCAGCAAGCTTTAACATTGAAAATGAAATGTCAAACAGCTTTTCCATTTTCACTTTAATATGGTCATAGAACACCTATACAAGTATGTGAAAAAAATATATATTTAAATAACCCCTTCTCAGAACACTTTGTTGTAGCCAATTGTACAACTAAGTACTACAGTCTGGTGAAAATAAGACAACACTGTCCCAGTCCAAGCTATGCTGCGTAGTAATACACTGGCCTACAAGTACTTACATAAGTACTTTCATATTTTTGTGCTACTGTTTAATTTGACCAGCTAATATCCATGCCTCAGTATTACTACTTGTGATAGATCATACCTTGTGTTTAAACATTATATATCGCTTTCTTTCACTTTTGTATAATTTCATTTAGAATGAAAAAGAGTACTGATAAGGTGTATCCAAGTGAAATAAACTATCCTTTACCCAATTTGCAATACTAACAAACTACAGACATACCACTAGCAGAGGAGTTAGAGATTAATTTCAATCTAGTCTTTATGTTAATGTGACGACCATCATACATAAATTAAAGTTCAGGTGCAAATTGTTCTTCTACCTCCTTTCAAAAGTTCGTCAAAATAATCCAAAGAGCCTATTCTGAGCAGTTCATATCACAAACGTTTTCTACAGATAAATAACCAGCTGTATATCTCCATGGCATAAGAAAGTATAATAAGGTATGTAAAAATGTAAATAATTTGTGCCAAAAAGGTGAAAAGTTACAGCAGCTCTCGTTCAACACTCAGTACTCAGGGTCAGATGAAAAGGTAAATACCTGTGCACTCTGCAACAAAGTTATTATTCCGGCAAAGTTGAACCAGCCCTTTAAAATAAAGTAAAGTTTCTGTTGGATATCTACTGCACTGTCAATGCACACCTACTAGATTTTTTTTCAGAGCTATGAGCAACATCAAGGCTTTAAACAACTTAATAATTCATCTCATGAACCTCCCACTGATCCCTGACACCCACTTGTACTGTAAATTTGGTCTGAGTTTGTGGCGGCAGCAGGCCTGGCAGAGGCACTGGTGTAATCACAGAGGGTCCGGCGGGCAAATCTTCAGACACCCATTTGTTAGCTGACTCAGCAGCCGCTTGGACAGGAAGCTGGCAGATTGGTTGGTTGATCCGGGGGTAAGCAATGAGGCGGCCGAGGAAAAAAAGTAGGAGAGTGTCTCCCCTGTGATTAAAGACTGGAGCTCCTGACATGCATGATAGCCCCCTGTGACCCCAGCCCGGGAGAGATAAAGTGATGGCTCACCTTCTTCCTTGCCACGTCCTCGGCTGCAGCCGTAACTCACCGGCCTCTGGTGAAACCTTTTAACAACTTCCGTACAGCCCCTGCACCCCGTCCCAACTGCATCACTCACTGGGCTGCAGAGGTGTGCGGGATGCAATGTGAAAAGAAAAAAGAGAAACAAGAGTAGCAGAGGTTTCATATTGATTGCAGTGGATAGACCTGCAGTGAACAGAATATAGATACAATGTTCCACTCAGACAGCATTGCTGATGAAACAGAAATCCTTGCAGAGGTGATATGATAAAAGAACAGAACGAATGAAGTCTGCTCAGGAGAAGATTTAGTATCATTTATTGGACTTATACACGGGTGTGCAAAAGGTTTACACACTCAAATCCGTTACACTGGAGGGTTTACTGTTCACCTAGTATACTCCAGCACATCTGTCAAGGCTTGTCATTAATTCAGATGCAGTTCAGGAAATTAATTGCACTGTAAATGTTGATCTACACAAACGACCATTGTCTCAGGGAGGCCATCAGTAAGCCATTTATCATCTGGTCCCTGCTGCCCAGTCCAGTTACCAGGCCCACCCATCATTACTGCCCTGCAGCTGGACTGAGGAGCCGGTTCCTTGTGGTCTGCTATTTGATACAGTATGTATATGATGTCACGTTGTATATGATATGCAAGTAATGTGGTATGATATGAGATATGCAGCGGCATATGAGGTATGATATGCCTGGGGAAGCCCTTGAGACATTTTGCAACCCTTTGCCCAGGATTTCTTTTTGGCATTATATATTATGCCAAATGGCTGCATGGTGGTGTAGTGGTTAGCACTGTCGCCTCACAGCAAGAGGGGCCCGGGTTCAATTCCCGGGCTGGACAACCTTCTGTGTGGAGTTTGCATGTTCTCCCTGTGTCAGCGTGGGTTCTCTCCGGGTTCTCCGGCTTCCTCCCACAGTCCAAAGACATGCAGTTTAGGTTAATTGATGACTCTGAAATTGCCCGTAGGTGTGGATGTGAGTGTGAATGGTTGTCTGTCTATATATGTCTGCCCTGTGATAGGCTGGAGACCTGTCCAGGGTGAACCCTGCCTTCGCCCATTGACAGCTGGGATTGGCTCCAGCACCCCCGCGACCCTTAACTGGATAAGCGGTTACGGAAAATGGATGGATTATATATTAAGCAAAACGTTACGTTGTTGCATTGCGTTGTTGCATTGCGTTGTTGCGTTGTTGCATTTGTTGTTGCGTTGTTGTGTTGGGTTGGGTTGTTGCGTTGTTGCGTTACATTGTCGCGTTGCGTTGTTGCGTTGCATCGTCATTCATTTATTGAATTGTGTTGTTACGTTTGCGTTGTTACTTAATGTTTCATCGTGTTAGGTTGAATTGTTACATTGCATTGTTAGATTACTCCATTACTTACCTCCTTCCCCTTGGCCTTATTTTCCGTAAATTTAATATTCTTTTTCACTGCTACGCGGATGACACCCAGCTCTACCTCTCCACCAAACCCAACTCCATCCTCCCTCCCTCATCCCTAACAGATTGCCTCTCTGAAGTACAAACCTGGTTCACCTCAAACTTCCTCAAACTTAACAGCAATAAAACAGAAATCCTTTTAGTTGGTACTAAATCAACTCTACTCAAAGTTGACAGTTTTTCCTCTCATTTGACAGCTCCATAGTTTCCCCCTCCCCCCAGGTGAAGAGTCTGGTGTCATCCTCGATGGCTCACTTTCCTTCAAATCCCATATCAACATCACCACCCGCACTGCCTACTTCCATCTTCGTAACATAAATCGCCTCCGTCCCTCCTCTCCCCCACACCACCTCTATTCTTGTACATAGCCTTGTCACCTCCCGTATTGATTACTGTAACTCTCTCCTCTTTGGTCTCCCCCAGAAATCCCTCCATAAGCTCCAAATTCAGTATCATCTCCCAAACCCCCTCTTTCCACCACATCACCCCCATCCTAGAACAACTCCACTGGCTTCCAATCAACTTCCGCATCAACTTCAAAATCAACTTTAAAGCCATCCACAAACCTGTCTGATCTCCTTCTCCTCCCTTTTTCAAACCTTAACCAAGAAGTTTTGTTGCCTTAACCAACCAATTATTTCACGGCGTTAACCACATAGCATTGTTTGTGATAACAGGCTGATTTGAAACTTATTCATGGAAAGTATTTTTGGATCAGAAATGCCGATATTCAACATAGTATGTCAAGTTTTTTAAATCCAGGAAGTGTGATACCCGTATGGAGAGTAGTCCAGCATGTTCCCCCTGCTTCTAGTCTGTATGCTAGCCTCCGCTAATCACATCCCAAATCTACTGCAAAGATATGAGATTGATATTGCTCCCAGTAGGATCAGAGAGTTGGGAAGGTCAAATTTAACTTCATAACTTTTCTTAATGTCATAACCTTTATCTGTCCGGACAGTAAATGTGGATTTACATCAACTTTGGTTGCAAAAACTGGTGGAAAATCAGGAAAGTTTGCACAGCTCTAGCTGCTGCTCAGTAGAGCACAGTCCAAGTGTATGCAGTTTTCTTTTCTGCTCCGTTTGCACCAGAGGTTGCAGTCATACTACTCCTTTTAAAAAATTACTTCATCCAGACTATTGTCCATTGAATTGCTCTGGCGAGTAAAGCTAATTGTTTAAACTTTCATTCGAGTGGGATATCAGAGAAAAACACACCAGGGCAATGTAATGATACCTGTGCTTTGAAGCAAAGTATTTCCATGTGTTTTTGACATTTGCACCTGTCAAGAAGACTGATTTAAGCACACTGGAGAACAAAGTATACGGACATTTAAATGCATGAAAAAGAAAGCTCCCTGCAGTCGATGTATGAGTCCTGTACCTTCGTAGAATATCTTGCTGCCGATCCATGAGGAACGCAAAGATGATAGAATAATGCATTATATTTTGGACAGGGAGAGAGGAATGGACCGGTCTCTATACGCTGACAAGTAGAATGTATGAAGAGGCACATTAAAGGAGAGGTAGAGTGGAATACAGAAGAAGCCCAAGCTTAAGTATCAGTTCACACTCTCCTACAAAGGCCCATAATTCCCCTGGATATCAAGGCCGGGGCTCGTGGAAATGGATCACATAACTGTTGTTTGCTCATTAGTGAGCATAATGTTAACAACCACATCACCTTGCTCCTGTGTGGGGTTTTTTCAAAGCCTTGTTTATGCAGCAGACATTTATTTTGGGTGGTAGAGTGAGGGGAGGATGATCCATCACGGGCTGCAGTTAATAAAATTACAGCTCACACAGGCTCGCACATCCCCTTGATTCATCACCTGCTGCCAGCGGCTTCCTGCCACACCCTATCAGTCTTGGCTCCTGAAAACCTCCAGTCTGAGAGAGGCTTTGGGGAAATCAAAGGCAAAAAAAAAAAAAACAGTAATAGGATTTTGATTAGCAAACGCTTTGCAGTGGGGATGCTTGAAGTGTGACCGTTGTAAATGAGCGTCCATCGCCTGCCCGAGGCGACGGGCGGATGCGGGACCCACTGACCCGGGAGGGCCGAGCCGGCTTGGCTGGCGTTCAGTGCCCACCGTCATGGGAGGACATGGGGGAAGTGTGGCGAGGAGCAACGAGCAGACGGAGACAGCTGTTGCAGCCTAGGGGTGACCTACAGGAGGGAATAGCACATCTGTAACAGCTGACAGGCCAATAAGGGCCCGACGTCCCATTATCATCAGCAGCAGGAGGACGCTGCGCGGCAGGATGTCTGCACAGAATCACACTTAGGCTGAATTGAGTTCCGTCTGCCGCAAGCAGCGGGGGCAACTGTCATGCAGCTGGCTTTTACTTCACCTCCCGACTCTCTGGAAAACCTCAATTTACGGCACAGATAAATTTACCACGAACACGATCGTATCTGGCCAATTTCATTTGTCAGAGAAAATCAGGAGCAAAGAGCAGCGATTAGCAACGAAATACAGCTGCATTAAATTGCTATTAGTATTCTCACTCAACGGGATGCGTCACAAACAGTTTGATGATAATGGGCAGGGGTGTTAAAAGTACTATAATGGCAGGAGTAGCATTTGTTATGAGCGATAATGGCAGCAATTGTCGATGAAAATGTAAATGAAAAATAAACAACAAAATGATGAGTGGGGAGATTATTCAGCTCCACTGAACATAATGTTCAGCACTTCAATGATCTTACATCTGCACAAATTTTACCATCATCCTCTGCATAGTTTGTGACTGAATCTGGTACACTGTCTCTTGAAAGAGATGTTTGTGTTCTGTTATTTAAATGTGTTTATCTTAATGCTGTGGATATCACAAATTAATCTCCACTCAACTCCATTCTATTCACCACAGCGTCATACATCTCAAACATGGTCAAATGAAAAACTTTTCTATTTTCGTGCAAACAAGGTTATTAAGAAAACATGCTTTTTTTGTTGTAATTTTCGGGCTATACACATAATCACATAGACATCCATCCATCCATCCATCCATCCATCCATCCATCCATCCATCCATCCATTATCTTTAACTGCTTATCCTGGTCAGAGTCACAGGGTGGCTATAGACGATCCCAGCTGACATTAGAAGTCACATAGACATAATATAGGTCTATTACATATGTCGTCTGCTGCACCAAGTGGCAGAGCACCGGCTGACCATAGCCCCAGTTTGTGCCTCTGATGTGTACTGCTAGCATTTCTAGGCCTGATAAAAAGAAGACATCTTGAAAATACCGGCAAACAAATAATTTTTCGGGAAATGTCCGATTGTACATTTGCCACAAAAAATTGCTTAGAACTTGTGTAAGGTGAAAGAGGAAACAAACACGTTCTCAATTTGATTTTTTGTTTTACAGCTTCTTCAATCATCTGCCATTTCCGCTACTGGGACTATAACTGCACAGGACTTACATTGAGACTCTTATGTAATTTCCCCAACAGCTACTGGGGGAAACAAAAGCACATCCTGGACCGCCCAGACCCCTAGTTGAATCAGCAAACTTTCTGTTGCTGCCTTTATACAAGTTAAAACCAGAGCTGCCACTAGCCACTAGCCCGCACATGATGACTGACTGACTAACAGGTGCACTGAGTGTTCTTCTTATTTGTTTATATTTTATGGCTGAAGGCAACCAGTTAAGGTGAATACCACCACTTAGACTGGGGTCGCTCCTCTGATTCCCGGACAGCCTCGGCCCAAAGTACCCCTGTAGATATGCTGTATGCTGTGTGAGCAACAAGCAGGATTTCAGTTTTTTAGAGAAGCAAAGATTTTAGACTACTTAGACATAACAGCATATAAAGCTTAAAGAAGTAGGAAGGAATGAGTAGACATAATTATAAATGTGGGTATCATATGCATAAAGATGGATATTGACATTATAAAGCTGTCATAGAGGGTCAGTCAATGTGCCTTTTGGTTTGCCGAGTAGCTAATAAGGAAAGCAGGTAGATGCAAATAAAGGAAAACTTGTTTATCAACCTGTAATTGCTCTGTCTTGCTTTTACCTAAAATTCTCAGTTTTGGAACTTTGGGAAAAGTGGACGCAGACAAAAACAGGTTACCTTTAGCCTCTTAAAGCTCAGGGAATCATTTCACAATTGGGTACTTACTGTGACATTTCTTAAGAGCAGTTTAAAGTTGAAATGCCTTAATGATGCCATAATCGAAGGCAAAACAATTTTGAGAGGGAATTAGCTGGTAGCGCAAAAATAAATGGGCTTTACTTTTTTTAGTAGTTATTTCTGACATGTGATCTGCAGAGTTCCAACAGTGTTGCTGTATTAATGTACCAGCTGTAGGATGGTTGCTCATAGGCTGAAGAATGCCGTCCCAACCAGGAATCGGGATCTGCAAGTTTATTCTACAAAAGTAGCACTTTTGCCAGGAATTTGCAGATGAGGGCAAATTAATTGTAAGGTTAGCAATACACAGTCATTTTGTCTTTGTGGCAAAACATACACAGGTTTTGAGAATGCTCACCAAAATAAGAATACCATGAACAACATATTGACTCAACTACATTACCAGCAGAAGCAGTAACACTGTGATCGCACCTCACCTACCAGTAAAGCAGATCAGGTCAAATAGCAGCAGTGTTTTTACTGCATCAGCCCCTGATAAAGCCTTTGATACTGTAGAACTGGCCTCGTAGCAGCAAGTGCTACCATCATCATCCCAAGATATTAGAGTAGAACCGTGTTTAAGAGGAAGTGAATGCAGCAGGGGAAGAGAAGCCAGGCAGCTCCATTTAACGTCTCATTACTGGGAGTGTGGTTCTGTGTTAGGCTTTCGAAGATGGCTGGAAATGGCTCCCAGCCTCTCTGCACTCGCTGTGCACTGAAGCACACCGGAGCAGCCGAGTGCCGGCACCGGGACGCGTCGACAAAGACGAATGACGGCGCTTTTGTCTCTCTGCGTGTGAAGTTTTGTTTGCCGCACAAGTAGAGAAAGAGAGAAAGATCATGAGAGCTAAAAGGGGGCTTATAAAGCGCTGTCAAGGCTTGCTAGTTTGCTTCCTGTACTGATCAGTAACAGGATTCTGCTGCTGTAAGAGAAGAATAGTATGTGTGGGGGGGGGGGGGGGGGGGGCAGCCACCACAAATCAATATAATAAAAGCAGATGAATAGATTTCCAATTCAAACACTCCCGCAGTAGCTCTGCTAATGACCCCGAGGGCTGTAATCCAAGGTGTTGGACACGGGAAAGCACTCACAGGGCAAGGTGCCATGATCAAATCATAGCCGCGATGTCCTCCTCTCTCGCTCCGCTTACATTCCTCAGGAACATTTCAAACCGCCATTAATCTCCATCTCCATGACTGACTGGGAGGTGACGCTTACTGCAGTCACTGCCTTTAGTTTTACTGGGGAAACAATACGTTTTTATACTCCGCATTAAATTACATCCGTTTAAAGATAACTACCATCTCTCTGAGGAAGCTATGGCCCGCCATCAACCCCTGCTGTGGTAAAGGAACGTCCCACTTCCTGTAAACGAAACTTTAAGCAAGTAAAGGCACAACAAAGGAAGAAAAAAATGTAACAATAAAACGTATCAGGTTATGCAAACTTGTTGTGAGTCAGTTGGTGATAATGTGTAGGAGACAGGACTGCCATCTTAAATCATCAACTATTGTATTGTGAAGATTGCCTGCATTTATACTGCGTGTCTGTAGCAGCTTTTTGCTTTGGTTATGACCTGGTTTATTTTCTACATGAAACAACCCATTTTTTGTAATTCCACTGGGGTTGCAAACGGCGAAATACCACTCGCAAAAACAGAATGAGAGCTGCTTGATTTCCACCCTGCTAAGCCTCCTATTCAACCCCTGAGAAATGAGGAAATATGTTGAGGAGAAGAAAGCCACAGGAGCACAGATTCTCTTGTCTCTCTTGAGTCCACCCAGCCGAGATTCCCGAAAAATACCTTCTTTCCCTTTTCCTTCCCCCTCTTCCTTCCCTCATCTAACCCTCTCCTGACTGTTTGCCATCTGTCTTCTTTGCTCCCGGGCCAGCCTTCTCCTCCTCACTCCTCTACCTGCTTATCAGCCCTCTGCCCTCCAGACCATTGAATTGTGCAAGCAGTGAGCGATGAGCTCAAGATGTAGGAAGCTGAATTATCGAGAGTCTCTGCACATAGCATATAGATTATTAATGAAGAGAAACATAAAAGAAGTGTTTTTTTATTTTTTCCCAAAATTAACTCTGGTGATGTTTTGTCACTATTGTTCGAGACTATAATCACTTCTACATCTTAAACAGTTTTGCGGATTGATGGGCAAAGCAGTTATTTTCTTTGTAGTGTATCGCTAGATTCAGTCCATTTAAAAGACATGTTCAAAAGATTCGTTGACGGAAACGTACAGTGACCGGAGCTCGAATAGCAGGTGAACTGAGAAAAAACAAATAATTTATTTGGATAACGATACTGCTTGCAAACTGAAAACTCAAGTCCTACCCTATCATCTACAACTCTGAGACTTCAAGCCTTGAAAGGGAGGGAGAGGGGCGGGCTTTTAACATTTAAGGCCAAGACAAATTTCCCCTTTGAGACAATAAATATTGTATTTTATATCGTGACACGGACAGTTCCCAAGGTCCATAACTAAGGCACTAACGGGATGCACAACAAGCCCTGCCCAAAGGCAATGCACATAACAAAGTTCTCAGGTAACTGGAATCAATCGTGGAACAGAGGTGGGACGCCACAAAGGCTTTCCCCCAAATATCGGCAGGAAATGTCCACTTCACACACATTTGCGTAGCGGCAGGCCAAATTCCAGAGCAACAGATAACATCATAGGATGCAATTATTCGAGAAGATGGACAAGGGTTCGGATAAAAAGCTTTTGTGTCCCCCAGATATTATGACTACAACACTACAGCAAGACATGGTCAGGTAGTCTACAACACTCAAGCTGGAATACATTGTGGGATTGAGAGTACAATGGTAAGATGTTCTTGAAGAAGCTCATGAGAAAAAAAAAAAAAAAAAAGACTGCCCAGAACGGCTGGAAGACCAAGATTTTCCCTGGAGAAGTAGGCTTCAGGGGGTTTGTTGCTATATCTATGGCCAGTCTGTTGAATTCAATGGGGGGAGAGGTCGCTCTCTCCAACAAGCAATCAAGTCCTTGTCAAATGCAGCTGAAAAAAGCAGCAATTGGCTTTGGATTAAAAGGAAAGACAACAACTGGGCTGTACGACAAAGATTGGAGGGTGTGGAGTTGATGTGGGAGTACCAGGGATGCTAGATATCGCCGTTGGGGAAGTAGTGGGCTTATCAATGACATACCTTTCCTCCCTTTTCCTGTTCCAGTCCCACTGTAATAATACGGAGTGCCAACAGGGCAGTCCTACTCCAATAAGCTTAGACCCTAAGTGATTCGGTTAAGTTCGTTGACCCTAGATACTTTTGAACGCATCGTTGGCGAATGACTCACTTGTTGTCCCCCAAGGTTTATATACATATGGTGTTTAATAGTTTGACTTGTAAAATGCATTAAATCCTTAGTCTCTACATGTACTCATCATCATCATCATCATCATGAGTCAGACTCTAAAATTAGACATTCGAAAGAGATTTCTCAATTATGAGTATGTGTCAGCAAGATTTCTGCTCATTTTCAAAACATTTTGCATATTCAAATCATATCCTACATATCTGTGTCTGTATCTGCTATTTTTAGGTAAAAAAAACAACAAAGTAATTTTATTACCATAAGTCCCTATATGACAAGAAATAATCGACCTGCTCTAAAAGTCTGCTGTTCATTACGTTATTCAGACCGTTTGACAGACACAGAACCCTGTTTGGGACTCTGGTCTCTAAATGAGACAAAGTTTAAGGGTGCAGCTGTCGGAGGAGGATAACCGAAACAAAACAATTGTGATCAGACATAAATTTTGCTATTTTGTGGCTTATTGTCCACACAAATATGAATTTCACCACATGCGATGAAGCGCCGCTCAGCTTTTCGTTTGGGATGTTTCCTAAAGTTGAGGGACAGTCCCAACAGCAAAGGACTCTTAAAGCAGATTGGTGCAGAGACAGTGACAAAGAAAGAGAACACACAGCTGTTGAATTAATAAAGACTTCAATTCATGAACAGAATGAGAAATGTGAATAGTCTTTGGCGATAAGACCCCATCGAAACATCATATTTTAAGTTGGTGTTGAAGCTGGAAATATAACACCCGGAATCTAATAAGACTTCACTCTTTATGCAAACAAGTTTGCTCAAATATTGGTAGGGACAAGTATGCCCTCTCAAAATGTTGGTAGGGACCTGCCCCCCTGTCCATATGCAAACCTATGCTCTTGACTGACAGCAACGAATGTGTGAAAAGTCCCCACCACTAAAGGAAAATCGCGAGGTGACAAAGCATCAAAAACCGATGACCACCCTGCTACAGTTTATTGAGGATGAGCACAGGCACCAAAGCAACCTTGACCTTTTTGTTGACACCCTCTAATATGGCCTGAAAGGTAATTAGGTGGATGATGGATGTCCTGCTCTTTTATTATGTTGATTCATCCACAGGATCTTAAACTGTCCGTCAAGGTTTATTTTTGTAATGCTTTAATCGATGCCTGGGGGATATTAATTGGTGAATTTGTGTTGCTTTTCTATTTGCGATGGGATATTTGTGACTAAAGGGTGCCTAAACAATGTGCTCAATGCTCTTGGAAGTTTTGATGTTTTATTCGTTAACAACGTTGAATCATAGTAGAGTTAATGTGGCGTTCTTCCACACTGATCAACAGAGAAAGCTTCTTAATTGTCAAAGTAAAAGCAGATCTCTACAAAGCGATCTAAAATGTTACAAAATAGAAAACATGGTTGCTGCAGCAAGTTTTTCTAGCGACACAATCGGCTCTGACATAAAGTTAGAGCTATACGGTTATGTACTGTAGTGTCTGAGTCCAGATCTTAATCCAACTGAGATTTTGTAGCTGGATTTGAAAAATAGCTAACAATCCCCATGCAACCTGACAGAGCTGCAAAGAAGAATGAAGTATAACTGCAGTTAAGCAGAGACCAGTCAACATAGGCTAAAGTTTGTGACTACTGCCAAAGGACAATCTATTAAATACAGAGTACATAAACAGGTATTTTCATATTTGTAATTAATGTGAATCTTGTGAAAGGGTATTTTTCTATGGAGTGTTTTGAAGTATTATAACATTAGTCTTTATAGGGACTGTAGAACCATAATAAGCCTCTTTCCATTAAAACACCACATTGAATAAAAATGGATGAATGAGTGCTATCATTTGCTAACAGCCAGTCTTAGTGACTCAATGCCCATCAAAGACCCCTGTAATTTGGCTCACAACAGAAAGCCCAGCATTGAATTTCCCAGACAGAGATAGGCACCGCAGCCACCAAACTCAATAACAGATGACAGTGTCCAGTTTCCAGTAGTGTGGAAAATGAAGGCTGCCTGTGGAAGTGAGAAAAATACGCTGGCTTTTCCCCTGAGCGCGCCGAGCCGAACGGGGAGGGCTAGTGTCACTGTGGCGCCTGATAGCCGCTGCTGCATTAGCATAGCGACAGGTTCCTCTCCGGGTCTGCCTCTCTGTCTGTCTCCTCTGTGCTTGTCAGTCTGGGTCTGCCCTCTGGGACAGCAGGGTCGAGGTCTACCCCAAGGTTGGACATGAGAAGATGGAGCTGACAGACATGACCCCGCTGCTCCGGGAGGGGCGGAAGTTGTTTTTTCCGCAGATTTCTGAAATGTCGCCGAGATGCATGGTCCTGCCAGCTGCTATGATTGAGAGTGGAACACATCTCTGCCTTTCTGTATAAATGAGCTGAATTTATTTATTTCTCGGTCAGACTTATGTGTCATTTCAAAGATGCACGGGTAAGTGACCCCTTGCATAAACTCTCGTAAAAAGAGGGAGGGCAATTTCACTGAAATGGAGGCAGAGCACTGTCAAGGTCAAACGCTCTCCTCCATCTCCTCCTCCAGAGTTCATATGTCTGGAATAGCTCAAGTGTCCTTTTTGCATGGTGGGCTCAATGACTTTCTCATATGAGCAGGGAGGACTAATAGGTGGCTGTTTAGAGTAAGTACGGTGACACTTCTCGCCGTATGCTTCTCCTTCCCTGACATTTATCTCATCCGGACATTCAGACTGAATGGAGCTGGCAGAAGGGATTAATCATGGATGGATTACTAAACAGGCCTATTGGGCACAGGCCCAGGAACCGAAATAGTCAGAAGGCTCCTAGGCCAGAGCCTCTGTTTGGAATGACTTAAAATTTCATGTTGGAAAGTCAAAGTACACAGTTAATAAGTCGAACAAAAACAAAGATACAAAAAAGACAAAACAAGGATTCTAAATTACTATAATGAGATAAAATCGCCACAAAAAGACTCAAAACGACTATAACGAGACAAAACAACAACAAAGAGACCTAAGATGGCTATAAAAAGGCAGAAACGGCAACGAAAAGACTCAAAACCTCTAAAATGAGAAAAAAAAAACAACCTAAAACGCCTACAAAAAGACAAAACAACACAAAGAAACTCAAAATGACTTTAACGAGACACAGCAGCCACAAAGAGAATCAAAATGACGGAAACGAGAAAAAAACACAAAGAGAACCAAAAAAACTATGAAGAGACACAGCAATCTCAGACTGGAACATACCAGTGGATACAACCTCCACCAATCAGCCAACTCTACTTGCCCAGTCTGGTAGCACTTCACCACTGGTCCCAGTGTGTCAATCAAACTCAAATATGAAGGCAGATAACCTTGGTTCCAACATACATGCAACCCAGCCCGACCCCCCAGATGCCTTATTACAGCGGTTCCATTAACATATGGTTCTGTCAGGATGGATTTTCCTCACGCCTGGTCTCCTAATGTATTAAATTGTTTCTCTGCAGAATCACAAACCAGCATTGCATCTTTATGCAGGTTTGAACCAGACTTTTCCCATCACTGAACACCTGTGCCAGGTATTGATTTATCTTTCTTTTAAAAGAAGTAGCAAAATTGTTAGTAGCATTCTTATCCTCAGCTTTGTCAATTTATGTTTATATACCAGTTTGCAGTACCAAACATATTTTGTGGGAAAAGGTACTTTAGGCTGGATGTACTCCATCATACCAAGGAAATGGCAGAGGGTAAATGAAGCGTACTGTCTAGTGAATATGGAGTGATTTCAGACAGAGAATAAAAGTCTACATATATAAGCAACTCTGTTTAGCTGTACTAAGGCTGTACAACTGCGTGCCTTAAAGATAAATGTGTCACAGTTGGTGTGTGAGGGGTAACAGGGATAGGACCCAGATGCATACAATGCAGGCTGACTGGAAGAGTACAATGATCAAGAAAATAGGCTTACACCAGGAAGTCAGTGCAGGCCAACAAATCAAATGAGGGGCAAAATCCAATTTAAATCCAGAACAGGTAACAGGAGAAAAACAGGAAGAGATCAGATACAACTAGCTGGAACTCAAGGGCATTAAGCAAAGGGAAAAAGGGAATGTTATAAACTGCAGGTCTGATGAGGAAAGTGGGAACAGGTGTATATATGAGAAGGGATATCAGTTGACCAGGACTGCTAAGAGAGTCTGAGGGCATGGAGTGGATGGTTGGAGGACGGCAGGTCTGGATAGCGGAGGATACATGGTCTGGGGGGGAAGTGAGCAGAGATAGGAACAGAGAGCCAGGCCAGGCAAAACAACCAACCAACTAGAGAGTCCTCATGACAAAATGCTAACATGGGACTGCTAACTTGCTCACAATGACAGTATATACGATCTGGCCAGATTGTTTTCTTAAAAAATGAGGAAAAATGGGACAGAATGTGAAGGTTACATAGTTGCTTATTGGAATAAATCCAAAGTGGCAGAAATGAGAAAGGACAACCCCTCACATAGTCCTCTTTGTCACCAGGAGTCTACTTGGCCAAGTGTAGAGCATGTGACCGCACCGAGAGACGGAAGCGGATCTCCATTTAACAGTTAGCACAAATCCAGCAAGAGCAAAGCCCAGACATTTTAGACCCAACACTCAACGGGCCAGTTCAGTAACTCACTAGACACTGGGTCGTCCAGAAAAAAAAAAACTACAGACAACCCTTCCATGTAGGATGCAATGATGCATGAACAATTTTAATTATGCATTTAAGTATGCATCTCTGACACCAACCTTTCTTTTCTATGCACCTCAAATGAATGGGAAGTCTACTTACCTCTCCGCCTGTTATTCTATATTTAGAGGGTCAGTGAGAAGAGAGCAGGGAGATCTGGTGTGATGAGGCCAGTTGGGGACTCAGCTGTTATTCCAAAGGATGTGGATTTATCCATCCACTCTGTCTCGGCATGTCCATCCCAGCAGGCACTTGGTGGATAGGGATCTGTGGGAGATGTCCAAGTTCAAAATCAATCCAAAAGAGGACAGATTAAAAAAAAAAAGAACTACAAAAGGTATGAAACAAAAAGAGTCACACAAGGTCATAATGTTTGATATAATACGTAGGCTGATATTCATGGTCATTGTTGAATATTGGCAGAACAAATAGATAACAAATGACTAGTGATGCACCAATGCCACTATTGGATATTGAGCCCACATTGACTTAAATAGCTGGATTGGGTATCTGTGACAATGGAGCCAATCTATTCAATTAAATTCTATAGGTATATACCAGAGACGTTATATAGTGGAACTTCAATTCCTGTTTAAGTTTGACCAATTTGTAGCTGCATTAAAAGGGTTTGTATTGTAGATTTGTTTTACAAAGTTGCTGGCGTACAATTTATTATTTTAATAATAAAAAACATTTCAATTAATTAATTATTTGTTACATTATGTTTTACAAAGTTAAGAAAGCATTGTTTAAGTCAAGCATGATGTTGCCTTACACAACAACAATGATTCCAGTCATTTTCATACAGTGAGGCATAGAGCCTATCAATCAAACACTGGTATCTGATCAGTACTCAGTGGATCTCTATAAATTACCTTTTTCTTTTGAAGTACAAACCTTAAGGCAAACATTTGATTTCAAACCCAGATGTATCAAATGTTTTGATAGAACTACTACACCTTCTGATTAATGCCTTTATCTGATTGCACACATACTTTTGATTCCTCGCAGACGCTGGTAAGTGTGGGTAAGATTATAGCTACAGAAAACTAAATTGAATAAAATAATTTCACTTCAATTTATTTGATGCCATAAAGCGGAAGTGCCTTTGATTAAACCATTGTCCTCAGTTAGTCCAACATGTCCTGTCACGAGTATTGATTCCAACATAAAAGAGTGTTGAGTAATTGAAGGCAAGATAAAAGGTAAAAAAAATGAAATAAACAAGTTCATAAAAAAATGTAGGGACAGGAGGTTGAAATTGATTTTTTTGTTTGTTTGTTTGTCTGCTTTTCAGCAGGTTTACAGAAAAACCACAGGTCGTATTTTCATGAAACTCAGTGGAAGGTTGTAGCATGGGTCAAGGAAAAAAAACATTACATTTGGGAGCAGATCAGAATCACTCATTCACAGTGGATCAGAATCACAGGCGGCTACACGCATATTTTACCCATGGAAACAGCTTTGGCGGAGGTCTGCGATCTCCGGGTGCCCTTCTAGGAAGTTCTTCAACTTGATGACAGATGTACCATTTCTTTTTTGGGACATCTGAGTGTCAAAACCAATGGGACAAATCACTTTCCACAGTGTCAGTTTAGCTTTAAAACACTGAATTATCACCTCTGCGTCCAATCACTATGCCACCAATTGATCATCGTATAAAATATTCCTCTGGCATTTATATCAGAATGTGAAGAAGTGAAGTCAGCATGCCCATCCACTCCTCAGGCCTGTGCCAAATGGACTGCCGTACTGGCAGCAGCCCAGTGCTCTCGGACTCTCCAGCTTGTTCACTGTCCACACACGCTTTCTGCTGAGGATATTGCACACCTCAGCTGGCTGACTAATGAGAGAGCACTTTGACTAGCTTGGCCAGCAGAGAGTGAGATGGGAGGAGGTCTGAAATTCGGGGGGGGGGGGGGGGGTTGTTAATTTTTCTAGCCAAAGACAATGGGTCACACATTTGTGTCTTTGTTCTTAAGGAAAGTCACTTAAGAAAATGTGTTGCATTCATACATTTTCTCATGTTTAGAATCTTCACTTAAGCATTAACAAAACGTAGTAGCCAACCAGAACTGTGGATCCAGTTTGTCTGGAAAAAAACCCTCCTTGACTCATAGCTGTACTGTGCGATATTTACATGTTTGATGGATCATTTGAACGAGTCATTTAAAAGAGATCCTCTCAGATTTTTGCTGCATTTTAGTGTCTTTGAGCTCATTGTTCTGGCCTTACAGCCCATAACGTCACAGTTTTGGTTCAGTCTCGCCACTCTCATCATCAGTAATTTCTTCCATAGCAGGCAGCAGCCAGAGCGTCAGACATGTTTCTCCAGAATTGGTGGAGACCAAAAAAAGGCCAAAAAGGAGGGAAAATATTAGATCTGTCAGGTGACCAAAATTAATGTTAATGTTTTCAGATGCTGGTTGACGATTCGACAATAACTTATGTTGAAGCATTATGATCCCTTTACCATAATAAAAAAAAATGTTGCTGCATGAGGTTCAGTTTTGTAATCTCTAAACTGTTGTAATCCTGGAGCATCTGCAAAAAGCAAATCAAAGTTATGTCGTAGTGGCTTGCTTCACCATAAGGATGCATTGCAGCCAGGCTTCTTTTCCCTCTCTCACAAACAACTCTGCTCCCAGTAGACCAAACAACCCAAAAATCTAACAAAGTATAAACCCATATTTCCACCATGCAATATATATATCTGTCCAATATTGACAAGCATTCTGTACATTTTTTATATCATATTGTAGTTATTACTCTTTTAATGTTTTTTTACTTATTTATTATTCTTTACTGTAGTATTACTCATTTAGTATACCTGTTTTGATCTTTGATCTCATTTTTACTTATGTCACTTGTTTTCACTATCCACTCTGCTGCTGTAATCCTGCAAATTTCCCCGCTGCAGGACTAATAGAGGATTCATTTACTTATCTGCCACTTGGGCTGAAGCCTATGTGCACATGGTTAGCATTGAAAAATGTTGGTGTTGAGGTTTAGGCAACAAAACTACTTAATTAGGATTAGTAAAAACAACAAAAATTTGCTATAAATAAGTATGCTTGACACTTACCAAAAGCCAAGGACAATTACAGTGACTCAGTGCCGTAGCGTCATGTGACAAACTCACAGACACAACGTAACAGATGCAACGTCAACTTTTGGTTTCACATGGAACAATGAGTCCGCCCTTAGTTGACTTCTTGCTCTTAAATACAGTTTCTAAATAATGACGCAGATAGGTTCACATTGGAGATGTTGAGAGCCCAGTGCGTCTCGTAAAGACCTATAGGGTGCCTTGTAAAAATCAGGCTGTGTATTGGCGTGAATATTGTACAAACACTGAATAAAAGGTTTTTAAAAATACTCACATTAGTATTCCCTTCACTCTACCACTTCTAAGACACGGTGTCAGTGTCTGAGACGCCTCCCCCTCCTCCTCCCCTCCACCATTGGCTTTTACAGCCGGGTGTCTGCTACCACTTTGGGCAATCTGATCCTTCAGACAATTCAACACTTGACCAGATGGAGTGGCCACTCTACTCCATCTCTACAGATTGGATACACAATGGACCACAGTAAAAGGCTGAAATTAAGGAAGACATTGTCACTCTATTGGTGGTGTTTGTATTCAGACACGGTAGACGCTTTTTTAAACACATTTCTGTGATTTAGCTTGCTGAGAGAAATACAGCTCTGTGACATGTTGTGCAGCTTGTGAATATTAGTCTAACTGATGTGTAAAGGGAGACAAAAAGTGGAAAGAATCCGGCTCGCTTGCACCTGCTTTGCGATTCATCGTATTGAGGTAAATAGGAGTCCCTTGCAGGCAATCTGCATCTCCACTATTCCAGTAATGAATCATACCTTGAAAGACTCTCTTTATTATTGTCACCAGTCGGTGAGATATGACTACGGGGTGTGAGATTATTCCTGTGGCATTGTCGGCTGCCTCTCCCCTCCACTGATCTCCAGCTGAATAAAAAAAAAAGCTTTTCTCACAAGCCCCATTCAGGCAGAACAAAGCGTGGCACTAATCATTCAGAAGCGGCCCGCGCTGTCCTCTGGGATCCGACGGGGCTCGATGCAAAAATCTGTTAAAAGAAATAGTTTTGGAGACGCCGCCAAAGGTCAAGTAGATGGATTAAGTGATAAAAGTCTGATGAGATAGAAGTCAACCACACAAAAGCAATATACCTGGGGTGGAAGCCTCGTCTCCGCACAACCTTTTCGGAGTCCCTCAAGAGGACAGACAGGCACCCAGATGAGCGCAATCCAGTGTGACCTTAAACAAAAGTATTCTGCTGCTCCGAGTTTATCTTTGACAAGCTAGATTATTTTATAGGTCAGCTGATGAGACTTCTGATTCTGCTAGGGGGTTGAGAGTGTCTACGAATAACAGTCTCCTTCATGGTCTCCTCTGAAGGCCGCAGGTAAGGAGCAGAAGCGCTGTGGTCTGAAGAACTCGCCTCTTAACTCAAAAGCACATTGAAAGCTTGTCAAGATGCCAATCAGAGCATATTTCTAAGTAATGGAACCAGTTTTGTGGTTGAAAGTGGTTTTGCTGCTCCTAAATGTGGCACAAACTCTTTGGCACATTCTAGGGTCATGGAATTTTTTGTTATTGTAGTGTGAAAATGTCGGCCTCCTCCCTTCCCCTAGGAACCTTAACTTTGGAGTTTTACCATGTGATAGGACAGTACTTCGCAACTCAAAAAGTATTTCATAACCATGGTGTATTTTGTTCGTAAAACAAGCCTGCATCTATGTAACAAAGGAATACTTGTATTGATTGTTCTAGAAAAATTCTCTATTCGCCTTACACCAAACATTTTACCAAAGAGGTTAGAATGCAGTTTCATCAAATGACTGCAGGGCGGTCAGCTAAAGACAGACTGAAATAAATCCATTGTAGAGGAGTCAGAAAGGGCCATTTCTACATTTCATTTCAACATTACACTTGATAATGATATTTTAAAAGTTTTTACAAATTTGTCTTATTTTAGTGGCCATAACTACTATCAGTTATAGTAACTAGGGGGTATGAAACATAGCAACATCCCTAACATGAAGTCAGACAGAGTAACAAACCCAAGCATTCAGTTGATCAGATGGGTTTTAAACAAATCTCAAAGTAACCTATTTTGGGAGAGAAAACAGAAGATGAATGATAAAGTATAACCCAAACTATCATTACAGTTTACAGATTTACTTCCTGCCTGTGCTTCCTTTAGATGTATGCACATGCTTCAGCTACGTTTAAGGTGCACCAACTTTCAGTTTTACCATCAAATTGAGGGTTTTAGATAATAGGCTGTACCCTACACAATGATTTAAATCATCAGTCTAGTTACACTCACAGTGTTAAGCAGTATGTCACTACTTTGAAAAAGTATAAGGGATAACAATCTGAAAATCAGTGATTACATCAGATTCAACAATCCCAGTTAAACTTTGACAGAACAACACACAGGTCCAACTTTTCCTGCCATGCATGAGTCGACATTTCACAGGAGTCTCAGGACTCGGTTTACTGATGGGCTGCGGGTACTTTAGCAGCTAAAAGTTAAAATATTCCCAACGTTTGGCCACACTGTACCGCGGCATCAAAACTGCTTGCTGACCTCAAAGTGGCCACTGCTGCATTCCATTGACAGAACATGGCAGCTCACTGCAGGCCACACTTAGCCACTGCTCTAGTGTGCATTTGGCACAAGGCTTTACAAGCATTTTGTCTCCAAAAGACATAGCTGTCAACTCAACTACAATGGAAATACAGAGTAGAGGTGGATTTGTTTTTTGGTAAAGGAGTGCAAAGCAGAGTGGAAGCAGAGTAGTGCCATTTATTTCTCACTTTTCCTCTCTTTTGCTGCCACCGGTGGCAGTGTTCGCTGGCAATGTTCGCTAAACTGGCACTGCTTCTTCTGTTACCGTCCAGTGTATTTGTCATTAAACTGATGACTGTTATCACAACTGATATAACTGACTGCTACAACTAGCAACATAAAACCAAAGTTATGTTAAAATGAATTCTGTCTTTAATGGTATATTATTTGATGGAGCAAGAAAACATATCAAGCAGGTGACACTTTCCTTGTTTTAAAAATCTTAAAAGCAACAAGTTGAGAAATATTATCTGAGAGAAAACACTTGTACAACCAACTGGTGACCTGCGCTGCTTCTTCCCTGCTTTTCATCTATTGCATGCTGGAATAGCGTCCACAGAATCCTCATATAGCATTGACATCTCTCCTAGATAGGATTACATAAAACATCAGAACACTGATCTGAATTCTGCACACTCATTTTAGAGTGCGTGTATGCGTATGTGTGGGCGTGGCGTGCACTCTCTCTCCCTCGGCGCCTCCCGTTTCCCACTCTTGTCTGCTAATGAATACTGGTGGAATGAGGAGCTCTAATGGAATTACACTTTAATGATGTTTGCCATTTTTACGATGGTAATTAATTAGATCAGTGTAATCTCCTTCTCCCAAAGATCTTCCCACGTGAAAACCATAAGCACCGAACAACGCCCCCTTGTTCCCCCATACACATCATGAAAAGCAGTAGTGACGTACTCCATGGACGAGGCTTCCTCCTTAAAGGAAGGCAGGGCCGGAGCTGAGGATCCTCAACCGGTGGAGATGTTTGCAGACTAATTACCTGATGTCTCTGTGTGCATTTCAATCTAAATTGCTCCAAACTCGACCTGCTTAGTGCATCCCCAAGCACCTCTTGAGTTTGAGTACTGCACACAAATCCACATTCAAATGAGGTCTCACTGAGCTTTAACCGTAGCTTCATGTTGTATATTGTTAGGTGGCATTACCCTCATGAAAGATATTTGATTTTATGAAACAATGCACACACAGATGAGAGGAACCACTAACTGAGATTTTCAGAAAATAAAGAGGGTTGGACAAGGTTTGAAAGCCAGTGTTGTCTCAGAATAGGAAATCAGTCCTAACCGCCCAAAGATTCTCCGTGACACATATTTGGTCTTAGAAAATAACTCCCATCTTTGCATATATTTTGGAGAGCTCCAGGTGTGACCTTTTCGCTGCAGGTTCACTTTCTTGGACTTTCTGCCAGTGGTTGATGAGTTTATCAAGAGACTGTTTGGTTGGATACATGCGAGAACACATAGGCCTAAATGCAGAAATTGCATTGCTCCATTTTGACAGAAAATACTACTTTCTGATGTTGATTTCCGATTTTTGCTTTGATAACAAAAAAGAAACCTTTGCATTAGTCGTTTAAATGATGTATTATAAGCTGCTCAGATAAGTTTTGGGAAATGTTATATTGCTGGGAAAACATGTCCTTTAAACAAATGTATTTATTCAAGTAAAACTACATTTTACAAGATTTCATTTGAAAACATCATGATAGTATTAGAATCTACCTTCACCCAATACTTAGTTTTACTGAATAGAGGTTGAAAAGTACAATATTTCCCAGGATATAGCCAAGTAGAGATGTCAAGTTGCATTAAATTGAAATACTCAATTAAAGTTCAAGTACCTCAGATTTATACATTAGTAATGTATCCATAGTTTTGTTTATCCTCTGGTGAAATAGAACCTCCTACCTTGGAGTAGATATGAATGCAGGCTCTGAACTGAACATTTAAAGAATGGTTAACAAACACAAAAACAGTGGAGATAAAGATGACAATAACGATGGCTTCACTGTGAGAAGTAAGCTATCGACTTGGATGTCTTATTTCTATCTGCTTGCATTATTTGTTCTTTTTTTCCCCCTCCCCAAATACATTTGACTTGCTTTCAGCGGTCGCCTCATCAGATAGCACAGAATAAATGTGATAAAAGGATTGATATAGCAGCTTTCTTGGCAACGAAACAGATAGCGACCGCAGCCATCCATACAGCGTGGATATAGTAGATGCATAGTGATTCATGATCTCCTGTTTTCAATTTGCATTTACAATGCTGCCATCAAGTAGATGGTCACCCGGGGAAAGTGGAATGTCTGCCCCTCGTTCATGCAATTGACATTGCGAGTCCGGCGCCAAGGCAGGCGGAAACAAACACTGCAAATGAGCGCGTCACGTGGTGAGAACGACCTTGCTTTATGACTTAAGTGCTTCCCGCCTTCTCCTGTCTGATCTGCCACTTCCATCTATCAATCTAATGATGTGGCAAAGGGCCAGGTTAATCAAGCTCAATTACTTTTGCTCTCATTTGAGAGTGACAGTGATGCAGCACTGTCCCAGCTGCTTGGAAGTTTTAGGACCGGACAGCCCTCAGGGTCAGGATGTTGGACATTGGAAACCCACACTATTGTCAGGATTTATCATATCCAGAAGGGATTTTTTTTTTCCTGCCCAAGAAAACAAATGACTACAGATGTTCTAAAAGATATACGTTTTAACACCAAGCTTCCTAAAGTACCTAGGACTAATAATATATAGAAGTCGTTTTGCTGATGGATTTTAGGACTAATAATATATAGAAGTCGTTTTGCTGATGGATTTTGCTCAAACTCCATCAGCTGATCAAGTAGGGCTGCACTATAATGACCAAAACTATGATCAAGTTTATTCTGATTATTCCTGAGATCATGAATATTCATTATCATTATTCATTGATTTCTAGGGACATCATTTTTTTATTGCACGTTCACATTTAACAGAGCACTGCTTTCCTTTCATTGTCGTGCTAGATTCCATGCACAAATTAGAGCTGAAAGATATTGCAAAAACACTGACATTGCAAGAATTTGTTTCTGGGATATATATTGCGATTTGAATTAAGAATTGTCTTTGAGAAAATGAGCCTACTTTTGAATTGATTTAGAGCCATAACTGTGTCTCTACGTCACTCCTCTGCATTCCAAATATGGTAAATTCCGTTCATTGGTTGGGAGATAAACAACATGGCCACAATCGTATTCTAAGATGTCAGCTGGCGAAATCGCTGAACTTGAGGCTTCAACACAGCAGTTCATAAACCAATGGGGGACGTCACCATGACTACGTCCGATTCTAATAGACAGTCTATGGTTGCTACATCGGTTGTGTGGATATGATGGTGATGACACAGCAAAAAAAGTCACACCCAGAAAATATTGTGAACCAGAAGGGCTCCGTTTATCAAGGGTTGGGTGCGTTTCTGGCCTCGCCGTAGACCACTCGCACTCAGCACAGTCCGACACGGTTGACAGCTCAGTCCCTGCAAAGAGGAATGACCCACACAGTTGAAGCTACCTGATGTGTAGAGAGCAGACAGGCAAAACAAGTAATATATAGTATTTTAATCTTATTCTCTGGACTGCAGATTTAACATTCAGGAACATTTCTCAGAGGCTGCCACTTTCATGCGCACGACACCCCACAAAGTGGAGCCAAAACATCTTGATCACCCCCGGGTGGCTGAATGTTAGTTTAATCAACATTGCAGCTGATAACGGTCATGTAATTGTCAAAAGCCAAGATTGGGATCACGATTAATATTACATTCTGAGAGAGAGGTGGTTGACAGCTCCATAAACAGCTAGTAAGTGGACCTTGAGTTTAGAAGTTCCTGTCAAAATAAAGTAGAAAGCAGTTTGCAAAATGTCCTGTTATTTTATCAGACTTAACAAAAGCTTTGTTAAGTCTGATAAAATAACCCCGGTCATTGGGGTTGAGACTTGAGTTGGGTTTTTTTAACAGAAAGGCACTTGAAAGACATGCGTGTTTACCAGTCAGGGAGGATCTGATGAAAAATGCAATAGAGTTGCATTATGGGAATGAATGATCCAGTGATTTTAAGCTTAACCCATAGTTTAATTTGCTTTAACACTTGCTCTCTCGTGATTCCCTTTCCATCATATCATTTTGCAGTATTTGGACACATTACACTTCCGCTGATATCTTTATCCGTCTCCTTTAACCTCTCCACGTCTACTCTCTCTCTTTGTTCTCCTTCCGTTGTCCCTGGACAACATGGCCTCATTAGTGACAGTAACTGGTGACCCTCCTAATACGCGTTTTGCTGCTACAGTCTGCAAGCGGCGAGCGCCCTGAGGCTCCTATCAGCTGGCCGGATCATGAGCGAGACGCTCACTGCCTTCCTGCCTGTACACATCAAAACATCTCTGCCTCTGTCCTTGAGGAGGGCGAGACAAGGGGAGCATAAGGTTCAATAAATATTTCATCGCACTGCGGGCCCACCTTGAAACACAAACAAGGATCGAGTTGTAAGCACCGGTGGCAGTCAACAGATGTTCGTACTACAAATGCTGTACTTCAGACAGTGGAAGCGAGAACGATTGCTGTTCGATTCACTTGTGTAATGGTGCGTGTGTTATTGTTGAGGCCTCTGCAGAAGTCACATTAAAAAGAAATAATCATGATGTTTTTTGGACGATGGTTTTGGGGTGAGGAATTTTTGCTGGTTTTCTTTTTGCACTTCCCAGAAAATGTGACATGTCAAACAGTGCAGTCAGCACTCGAATGTGCTACTCCTTTAAATTGTGTTGCTGTAGTGTGAGCTTTTTTAGGTGCTGCTCTTTCCTCTGCTTCTAACCACATTAAGGGTCTTGCCGACTGATTCCAAATAAACCACTGTTTTTGTGGCCGAATGCATCACTTCTATATTTACTTTGTTGACGAGAGGGCTGAGCAGATATGAGCTATATGCTGCACTTTTTTCCCCACATAGGACTCTCAGTTTCCCATGTAGAATGTAGTGGGCACCAGTCATGATGAGATGTAAAGCAGCCAGTTAGCGTAGCTTAGCACAATGACTGGAAACAGGGAATCAGCTAGTCAGGGATCGGTTGCCAGGCAAACAGTGTCGACCACAGGAACTTTCTTGTCCCTGAGGCAACTTGGGTGTGGCACCTTGGAGCAAACCTCAGCAGATGGCAAGCCAGCTCGGAGTAAGCGCATAAGGCATTTATGCACAAAGCGCTGTTTGTTGCATTATTCTCCGAAGCGCCAGAGGACGTCCAACAAAATGTACTATGAAGAGGCAAGAAGACAACGAGTGTAACCAGCAAAACGCAATAAATCAACCTCCACAATACCGAGAAAGGATTGTAATCAACTGTAAACTCCTTTCTCATATTCATGGACTATTTTAATGCCTTACAAGCCTTGTAAGAAAAGAGGTGACATTTTGAAAGTATTATAAAGAAACAAAGGTTGTATATCATGCAACAAAACATTTTTGGGCATGATGATGAATCATACTGAAAAGATTTTTAAGACCTCTGTTTTCTGGAGCATTTAAAAAAATGATTGACCAAGTTAATAGAGCTTAGTTGTGCATGACAAAGCGCTCGACCACTTGCAGAGCCCTGCACATTGCATGATTTTCAGGCTTGCACTACTCATTCTGGCTTCACTACAGCCAGTATAAACCAAGCTTAAGTGTTGCTTTCACACTTAAACTAGAGATCACACCTCGCCTCGCCCCCCCCCCATCCCCTTCTTTTGGCACCCTAACTCAGAGCACACGGATCCACATTTTCTAGTTTAGTTACGCAACAAAACTTCTTGGTTAGGCTTAGGTAAAGGTCTTTATTTCGGGCCATAGTAAGTATCTTTGTTACGTAAAATAACTGTTATGTTCATATGTAACTGGCTTTAGTAAAGTACGGAAGTTACGTAACTAAACTATGGTAAAAATAAGTCAACATTGACTTGGTTTGATGCAGGACATGAACACTTTTTACTGTGTTAATTGCTCCGAGTATCTAATATTGACTCAGACAGGTTTACATTGGAGTTAGTTGAAAACCTACAGAGCTGCAGGCAGCACCATATTGACCATACAGACATGAGATTGGTAATCATTACTCTTAGCAAGAAAGCTACAAAGCATACTTCCCAAAATGTTAAACCATCCTTTAAAAACCACAACAAACACCTGCCTTAAACTCTGTTATCCTAAATGGTACAGGCTGCAGCATATAGAGGCGCAAAAGCGTTTAAAAAAATGAATATGACTTCAGTTATCTAAAAAGTATTTCATAGAAACTTGTATGCATTTAACTACAGGCAATTATTCATTCAGAGAGTGTCAGCGAGGTCTTAAAGTGCAGGAGTACCAAATGAATCAAGATGCAGAGGTTATACAATTGTTGCTTCCAAATCCATTAGCATCACCTTAGGTAATCAGTGTTCCTCCCACTCCACTTGCTGCATATTTCTAATAGTTAGCATTAATGAAGTGACCCTCAGACCCGCCACCTGCAACACTTCGGATATACCACCATTTGAGATATATATACGATAGGAGGGGGGACTGGAGAGTTTTCTACCTCAAAAATGATGGGGAGGGAGCGAAAAGTGAGTAAAAGATCCATTGTTTGTCCAGGTTGCCGCCATTCTACACTTCCTGTTCTTGTCTGATCACATTGGTTATGTACACGGGTATGTAGCATGTGCTGGTCGACGTCTTTATCGGGGTTGTGAATCCCCTCTGTGCCTCATTTCTGGATTGGGTCAGAAATGAATGGGTCAGAATTCATGCTTATTTCGGCTAAGCCCCTGTCCCGTCAATTATGTGAAATACATCAAGTTAAGCCTCTTCCAATGGGCAACGACAACAGAAAAGAAAAAGAAAAGGCCCTGTTGAAATGTTTAAGCGCTCGTAACAAAAATAAATGAAGTTCATTAAAAATGGAAATCTTGCAGGGGATTAGTGAGGGAGAGCTGCTCGGCGCTGGTGGGACTTCTCTATGAAAACCCTGCTGCTCACGGTCGATGCACAAAATGGTGTCAATGCTGTTAATTGCCCCCAAGTCCCTGTCCCACAGTGTGGCTCTCAGCCGCCTCTCAGCTCCGACTGACTAATCTGCACATGGTGTTAATCAGTGCCACCGCAATTTTATAACAAGGCAAACTCTCCAACTGTGTTTGCAGAAAGAGGATTTTGTATTCCCTCCATTTCGTCATTCACTGGCTGAGGCTGCAAATGTGCTGGAGCTTTAGAGGAGCAGTTGTTCAATCTTGTCAGCGAGGAACTTAAATTAAGTGGATCCACTGTTGTTTTGGGACCGCAGTTAAAGAAAATACACTCTTACTGCGGAGTAAGAATCAGGTCTGTAATCCACTTTAGGTTGTCGATTAAGTTTTTACAGGTGCAGTCTTATGTTTTGGGAAAGGTACTGTTGTATGGGTCTTAATCAAAGTAAGATGAGAAGATCTATATCAATGTCATCACTGTGCATCCAGTTAAAATATGCAGGATTTGTTTAGCAAAGGTCGGTTTTCTGTAGGATAGCAGCTCTGCTCCTAGACTGTAAGTCTACGCTGATACATGAGGGGCTGTATGTACCAGTAACTTCTTTGCCGGACAGCAACATTTTGGGCGTCATAAGGCACTCAAAAGAGGTACATGTGACATGGAAATATGTTGAAGTAAGGACTGTAAAATTGTTGTAATGTTTTCTAGCTAGAGACATCAGCATAGGCTTCTACCGATTTTTTTGCTATGTTTGTTATAAAGAAAAGATTATCATATCGCATTTGCGGCTTTTTTATTTTTGCTTGTGTAGCGTTAGCAATATGGCTGATGATTCGAAAGGCATTCTGGGAGATTAATCATAACACTCGCTTTTCAGTGTGCCTCTGAAAAACAGCCATTTGCCACAACCCTCTTTTGACACCATCCATCCATCCATTATATTTAACCACTTATCCTGTTCAGGGTTGCATTCATATATTTCTACATGTATTAAACAAAAAGCAAGGTGTACTTAGATAGCTTTAACATTCCAAGACAACACATTTTTACTCCCAACTCACCAAATACCGACACTGGGACCCTGGACCTACGCTTCAAATTATGATGCTCTATGTACCCCTTTAGCGTCACTTTTGGACGTGTCAGGAACCGCGTGTAAGTTTCCGCTCGTTAGTCTTTTCAAAATGTCCAACTAAGCTCAGTTTTTAGGTTTAGTTACACAACGAAACTGCCTGGCTTGGTTTAGGAAATGATTTAGTTTGGAGTTGAAATAGGTGTTTGTTAAGAAAAATAACTGTTTCTTATGTAAGAACCATTAGTTAAGTACGGAGGTTACATAACAAAACTATGGTAAAATAAGCCAAAGTTGACATGGTTTCACACGGGACATGAACAGTGATCGCCTGGGTGAGAGTCCTTTGTTCGTTTGACTTAACCAACCTTCTCAGACATTCCCACTCACACGGATGCTAAAGGGTGTCTGGGTATTAAACACCACATGTCCAAATTTGAAGTGTTGGGTGCGCGAACGGGTTGTCTTGGGGGACATATTGTTTCAACTTTTAGTGGTGCCCACTAGCACTTCACCTGCACTCACCTACTTAGCTGGAATAAAAAAAAAACATGTTTCTGTTATAGTAGGTAGAGAATCTCTAGGATTCTCTACCTACTTCCAGTCCTTAACAATGGACCTATATATGTACTGGACACAACATGATAAAATTGAAATTGAACATTTCCCAAAACGTTAGACTGCTTAAATATAATACAATGAATCTATTAATTTCTTTCAATGTGTAATTTATCAAACAGGTTTACTCATCATGCGCTCCAGCTAAGTGATACGGGCCAGAGGAAAACAGATGTGCTTGTCACCATATTATCAAGCAGGAGAAAAGGCCTGACGAGGCCTCTCTTCTCAAAAGGGAGCCTCTGCTGTATTCCGAAAGTCAAATAATTCATCCGATCCGGGCCCGGGGCCATTTGTCTGTGTCAGAGTTTATACGATGCTCCCAAACACTTTGCCTAGCGCCCCCAACTTTCCTGTCTCCCATCCTTGAAAGCCAAATCAATCAAGCCTCCCCATGCAGCAAAGTGGCGAAATAAAGAGACAATGAAGTGGAATGAGTGGAAGCAGGATTGATAGCATTAAGAGGATTTGGGACAGATTGTGAGGAATTTTTCTGGGCTGCCTTTTTTTTTGTTGGGGGAGGGGAGTTGGAGTAGCACACTCCGGGTCCACGCTGCTGAATAGGAGGTATGCAGATAAATAGAGTCAAAGCGATGTAATCATACATTCACAACCTGGGAAGCGGTCGCTGGCGCTGGTCTGATGGATGATTGCCTATCTTCATTTCTGGGAGCCAGAGAGACAAAGGTCCGCTGCATAACGTAATCGATCATTTCTCTCTCTTTGCCTTCAGGGGCGAGGCGGAGGCCCTGACAAACTCCGAATACAGATTGTTCAATGTTTTTTCTTTTAATCGTGCTCAAGGGGGTGGAGGGGTGGGGGGCATATGAAAAGATTGAACTGACTTGTTCAATCTTTTCATATGCAGACAGAGACATATAAAATGAAGATGTTTGCCATAAACAAGCTTTCATCCCCGTAATACCGTGTTATATCTCCCTCAAATCAGCAAACAAGTAACAAAAGCTACAATATTTAATTCAATTGTGTCTTTGATCAGGTCAGCTTGTGTCAGCTACAGCCAAAACAGATGGCCACTGGTTTATTAATTTAACATCAAAGCACAAACACATGATTTGAAACAGCAGCAGGTGTGTTAAAAGCAGTTATCCAGTTATTTCTGACAATGTCACGTGCCACTCACTTAAGCGAGGACACCCGCGTTGAAGGGCGAGCTCTTTTTTTTTTTAAATATATATTCAAAGTCACAAAGGCCCGTGGCAGATTAGAAAATCCGAGTGCTTTCTTGGCCGGCTCTGCCAATGGTCATGGCAGTCCTTGAACACCATTTGATAGACTTGTGCATCTGGACCAATGTCAAAGAGTACTTGGCAAGGCTGATACTTTATTGTCCGGAGGTGAAAAGGGACATTTCTGGCTGTTGTTCAGGCGTTTAATTTCTAGGAGAAACACAAGCATCTGTTGTCAAGTTCATTTTTCAAATTGGTAGAAGCTGATTAGCACTTTATAGAGAGCTGGTGCAGTCAGAGCTCCTCTGTCGGGCTTTGAGATAGCAGCCAAGATTTGTTTCAGTAATGTTAATGATTACTTTGATGCAAATCAGAAAGGCGGGGGAAAGAAAATCTGACTTTGAAGCTGAAGGTGGGTAAGAAATGGAATTGCTTCACACCATTTTTCTCCACTTCTGACAAAACAAAGCTCAGCTGTGGTCCGTCTCTCTCCCTTATTAATCGACTTCTATCTGCGGGACTTTTGCCTTTGATCTCAGACAGTTAGCAGCAGACTGCTCCTCAACGTGAGCCTCTGACAAAATGGGTGAAGCATATGGTAACACAGTGGGATTCACAATGATCGCCCCGCATGAGGATGAAGCCTTGACAGAAGAGGTGAGGAAACCGGGCTGAACTGAGCTGCGTTACTCAAACATGGCCGTCATTGAACAATGGTCTCCGACTACACAGCCGAGTCCTACAACACAGTGGAGATCTGTGAACACACCAGGCGTTGCTCTCATTGTCCTATGCTAAAAAGACCAATATGTTCCCATGGGGGTACGACTTTATAATAAAGCACCATTTAAAAAGGATTTAGAACAAGGAAATCCTCATTTCCAACAGTTATTGACACTAATAAAGCCAAATGATACACCTTATAAACCCTTGACTAATGCTGTATGAATGTGATTGAATGATTTATTAAAACTTAGATCAGTTATAAGCCATTGATAAGAACTCATTTTGGGTTGCCAGGTTGTGAGAACTCTCACTGGATGACAGAGCTTGAACGATATGCTTATCTCCCAATTCCATACGATATTGATACTTGCAGACTTGATGTGGATTGAGATTTTTAAGTTTTGCAATCCTTCAAGTATTGCGATTCACCGTTACAATTTATTCCAATTTTCTTTTACTTCTACACTAGACAAAGGGAAAAGTACACTTCAACTTTCAAGGATGGAATGTGTCCTTTAACGTAATAATGCGTTATGTATGTTGTTAATTCATTATTAAATGTTAATAAAGTTGCCAGTAAATTGAATTTGGAATCTACAGATGTTACACAAGGTGAGGGGTCTTACCATCAAACTCTGAATAGATCAGTTATAAACTATGTACAGTTTTCAGGTTGGAAACAATCACTTTGTATGATGTTTATGAATAATACGAATTAGAGTGCATTACTTTCCCCAAGTTTAAGTACGAACAGTGAATAAGAACAGCCTGTGTGATGTACTGAGAAGACAACAGGGCAGGCTGGAGGTCAAACCAAAAGAGCATTTTAGGACTACTGAAATGGAGAACAGGGCATTGTGTTTCTAAATTTAGATTTTTTTCCTGTGTCAAATGCTAATTGGAACTTTGAACCAAATGTGACAGCTCTATTAGAACGTGGTGTCCATGTCATGGGGCATAACAACTGAACAACAACATGGAAACAAATAATTACGACCTCCCAGGATTCCCAGGTCTGTTGATGTTCAGTGGCCCGTGCATGGAGCAGGTGGCCACCGTCACACACTGAGGAAACAGCTTGACTCAGATCTCAGGACCTGGGCAAGTGTCACAGTGATCTGGACAAATTACACTTCTTAGCTCAGCCCCCCATTGTCATCGGCCCCCATTTCATCCTGAGACATATTCAACAAGATGAATCCTATTTTCAAATTATGGATGAAACTTTAATGACACAAGGCGTTAAATGGGCTAATATAATTCCAATTAAAATGCAAAGATTTTGATCTTTAATTGAGGCTGTGAGTGAAAGGAGTGGATGCTCTAAATGTTTAAATAGAGAAAGGATTGTGTGAGGGGGAGGAATTGTGGGAAAAAACACATTAGACGTTATGCTTATTACTTCTGTATCTATATTCATCAATCAGAGCATGAATCTTTAAAGCTGTACTTAATTTACAAAGCATGGCTGTGCAACAATAATAGTGCAGATGGGGTGGGAAATAACTCCTTAAGTTCTCATGTAGGTACAATTTTTAGATAAATTAATTTCTAAAATGTCATACTTTGAACCACTTCATTTTAGAGGGAAATGTTGTACATTTTACTTCTCTTTACCTCTGAAGTTGCAGATAACGATTTCCAGTACATTTGATCAACATTGATCAAGTACATTTTTTATAAACTTAAGTACCCGACAGTGTTTGCACCCAAAAACAGAGCAGCAGGGATTAAAGTGAGGCTAACTTGGCCTTGATTCTCGACTGAGGTCAGCAACGGGCGAGCAGACAGCAGAGGCAAAACAAATCCACAAAAAGGAGCAGGTAGGCAGGCAAACAAGAGCAGCAGCTGGACAGCTATAGACATATACACACTGAGAGGCTGATTGGGGGGAATGTGAGTAAGGTGTGAAGGCAGGTGAGGATCAGGTGACTAAAATATACTCCTTATTTGCATTTGTTTTGAAATATTCACGATTACATTTGGTACACTCAGAACAACATTTAAAGCATTCCAGCTACAATGTTCATTGCTGCTATGGGTTTTAAAATACATCAGTAATAAAAATGATTTTTGGATGTATATATGTATATAAAATTCAGAAAGGGACCATTCTGCATGATGATAAAGTTGACTTAAGTTAATGTGAGGAACTTTTACCTGGTTATGCAACAGTCTCAATGTAATGCTGATTGTGTCAATGTGATCAACATAAGTAAAAAAAGACCATCAGTGGGAAGAATGGCTACTTCTTTTTATATTTTATTCTTAATGCCTGTCATCAGTAATGATTCTTTGCAAAAATCGGATGAATTGTTTGCTCCGCTGGGAGCCAACATAGATACCACGCTGCTTGGCAGTATTGCTGGGCCCGCTGGAGCGAAGCTGAGGCGTGGTAGAAGCAGTGCGGTATGGCCACTACATAAGACTTTTAGTAAACAATTGCCTATTTACACATTCTTGGAACAAAACTAGATTTAGCATTCATTGAGGTCCATTTTTGTCCACCTTATTCACTGTCCCTTTAGCTCTGTTTTAGTCTCCACCAACTCCTGAGGGAAATATCTGTCTGTCCCGTTTAGCTCCTAAATGCTTCACTATGATCACCAGCTAGTCTTTAACTGTGTCTGTCTTGGTGTTTGGTGCTAAGCAGGTAGTGTACAGTGGATTTTCAGAGCTCATTTGCTGAAAACAGCTGCTGCTGGAAAAGAGGGTTAACAAAACCATTGCATTAAACATGTCTTTTCTATAAGATTCATGACAAACCCCAGTCCAGGACATCAGAACCCAGATGCCTGGCATTTTTTTTTTGTACCTTTTGATCATACCAGCCCTTCCCCCTGTCCAGTGTTCCTGGTTTTAGCTTAACAAAATGCAGCTCATACTTCAGACAATTCTGCACCCATGCAGAGTGGAGATAATTAAATATAATGGTATAAATGTCAGGTCAGGGCTACTGCGGCTCTGCTAATGAATCCCAGGGTTCTGCTAGAAAGGAGACCGCACAGTTTACCACGCTCATCTTAACAGCAAAAGCAGCGTGGCGGTTTATCAGCGTCGCTAATCAACGCGTGATGAAGATGTGATGGTCCAGGCCTGGAAAGAAAGGGGCTCCAGGTCATTCATCTCAGAGAAGATGCCCCAATACCGGCCCCTCTCTTCCTGGAACATTAGAGTTGGAGGGATCAATGTGAGGAGCCAGCAGAGGAAGTCCATCCATCATGTCACCCAGACAGCAGCATGCTTCCTGAACCTCACCTAAACCCCACACCACAAATATAATTACACTCTGCCTCAAACTCCTTACGCTAAACTGACCCTAAGGACATCCTCATCTCCAGCCAGCAGGGCTCCGAGGATGTCCACAGGTTGCCTCCGGAAAGGACAAATGAAGGGCAGCTAAGGACTTGGACTGTTCTGCATACAATTGGCTGTACTGTATAATCATACTCAAATATTAAAAAAGCTCTTCCAGGTCAGTGGTTCCCAAGCTTTTACGGCAACCTTTTTATACGAACTTAAGTACCGCTTCATCAACCAAATGTGTTAATTTTACTGGATGCTATTAAACATGATTTAATCCATAGAAGTGGATATTGGTACAACACTTTGTTTTCTACAGTTGAATTATCAATGTTAAGGTCAGTTTGGTCATGTCAGAATTTCAGGAATTGCAGACAAGCCAATGAGGTGGCAGCAGGAAGAGATCAAAGATGTATTAACTTACAGCCACAGATTCCAGAAGCTGGCATAAACAGAAGTGTATCCAAAACAAGTCCTGGACCGCTGAATTCGGGAAGAACTTGAACACTACAGGCACCAGGGCTAATGCACTTTATACATGAAATGATGAACAGTGACGAACTGGCACAAGGAGAAGGGACCAAAGAAAGCAGGGTGATAACGAGGGAGAGGTGAAAACAATCAGGGCGGGCCTGACAATCACACAGGCAGGAAGTAAAGCTGTCTGCAATGAAAGAGGAGGCAAGTATGACAATAAAACAGGAACCAGTTAACATGAAATGTTTTCTGTTAGCTATTTCGACAATTTATCCATCAATTTTAGTTGTCTATATCAACAATGATCCATTTTAAACCTTATGTTTGTTACCTTTAGCTCTTTATTCATTACGTTTCCTGCCCTTATCTACTTCAATCGTTTATCCAATACTTAAACTAGGAGTAGGAAACCTTTTTGATGTGAAGTGCCAATTTTTTTATTTACTTTTATCAGTGTGCCACATCAACAATCAGGCAGGCATAAATTGACACCACATCACGATTTAAATAAATGTATCCTACCAACCCTCATACCAGTCTTGTTCTTTAGCAACAAACTTAATAAAACTCTGCACAAAAAACAATGGGTTCTAACCCATCAGAGGCACAGTAGGGCGGGCCTTCCATCGGCTGTGAAAGAGGTAATTTGGCATGCGGATAAGAGGACACTTCAACATGTCCAAAAAAACTCTCTTGCAAAACGTATTGCTGGTGTGTCATTGGTGGAGCTTGTGCCAATGGTGACGCACGTGCCAGACAGCCAGGCTGCTTTGATGACGTAATGGATGCAGATCGTTCTTGGAGCAGATGTTTTTACATCGGCCGCCGTAATATAAAGCAAGATGTTCCAAGACGCACATGGGCTGCCCAAGCAGGCAGTGTGGCCTGGGTTTAAATTAACATCCTCAGACTGCAGTCTGCTATTAAGGGGACAAAGTTACTAAGCAACTGCCTGATACTGGCAAATAAACTCAACCAAACTTACAATACTCTTACTCTCATCAAGCCATTTCCTATATATATCCGTGGTTTTATAAAAAAAAAAATGATATAGACACTTAATGACCAATGTCTGTGTAAGAGGGCTGTGCACACCTTGCGTAAAAAAATATAAATTGAGGACTAGCGTATTTTTGTCTTTTGTAGAGCTGTTCTCCTGCTATTCTCACGCCTGGTGCAGCCTTTTGATTATATCTGACGCTTAGTATTGCAGCAGCCCCTCTGCAAACTCCTCCTTTTTTTACGTGTTCAAATGTAGCGTAGGCGTTAGGTTGTAAGGTGCAACTGTTTAAACTTCTCTGCTTGTTTTTTCAGTTGCAACATATAGTATGCAGGTGTTGAAATTTCTATTTTGTGAAATTAGTTGTGCAACTCTACAATGTTTCCAAGTACTCAATGACAACTACAAAAGCAGTAGAGCACAAGTGGTTGGGAACTGCTGCTTCAAATTAATACAAACAAAACTATTCTAATGATCCAACAGCTTTGTTGCCTATGATTGATTGCTACCAGGACAGTTAAGAGAGAGAGTCTGGCTGTTCAGGGCCGTCTCCAACTCAATCAACTACTGGAGGTGCACATGTAGAGCAGATTAGGTATTGACCTGTGCATTTGTTGAGCGCATTCTCAGCAGGACGGCTAAGAACATTGAAGCGTGTTGATGATAGATTTCCACTGTGAGTCAACGCCACATGTGATTTTCAATCAGAATGCATCGCATGATGGACTGATAAGAGACGCACGCGTACACAGGGTCTCAAAGTGAGTGATGTGACAGATCACACTGTGTTCCTTTTAAGATGCTACGCTTGCGTTCAAAAGTGCATTATTGACAGGGAGTGTGGAGAAATAGTCTGTCTCTACCTTCTTTTTCTTTAATTAATAAGGAAAGGCCAGGGTTTGATTGTTTCTTTTCCCAGGATGCTTTCCTCTGCTTACAGCCTGTAGAGCAATGATTTAGATTTTAATGTGCAGAATCTGTTCTAGAGTTCAGTGGTAGAGGACTAGAGATCTGCTTCCTCTCTCAGATCTGATAGGTCTGGACAAAGTATTGAATTTTGGGGATGAGTTCAGGCTGCTCTTTGGGTTTGAGTTATTTTCACATTTCGTTAATAAAGAAATTTCTCCCCTTCAGTCTCTGTCTTTGCCAATTGTCTGTGTTGATTAAACTGGTTTATCAGTTTTTCAAAAGATGAGCAACTGTGTTAGAAAATATCTGGTGCTTTGATAGTTAAAAGAAAGCCTGTAGACTCTCCAAAATATGCAAGCAGTGAAGTTAATTATGACTCCCAAGATGCATTTCACAGGAACCATCGATCCCAGATCTGAACATTATGTTGCAGGCAGAAAGCTAGTGATTTTTCTCATCAGGGAACTGATAATACATATACATATATATATATATATATATATATATATATATATATATATATATATACTATATATACATAATATATATATATATATATATATATATATATATATACTGTATATACATAATGCATAGCAAATATGGGCATTTTCAATTCACTACAGGTCTGATTTGCCCCTCTTATTGACTTCCACTCAATAGAGAGATTAACCATAAATAAAAAGTATCAAATAGAGGATAGTATTAAATAGTATCAAAAAAGTCATACTCAACAAAACTCATTCAGTACAATGTGTTTGGTTGATGCTTTTAATAGGAGTGTAGGAATAATTTGCACATTAATATTTGCAAATTATTGATAATGAAGGCATTAGCCAATTAAGTTGGACCAGATGCACTTCTTTTGTTTTTACCTTTCACAATAAAAGCACTTAAATGAGAAAAAATGTTTGCAGGCAAGTATTTCTCATTTTCCTGTTCATCACGGCCCCGGTGTGTAAAGGCTTTTAAAGCCTTTAAGCAATGCTAAATGAGGTACTAGGCACATAGAGAACAAGCAATTGTCATGTTGAAAGCCCCTAAAACACCATTGAAGGGATCTTATTTTCAACAGTTTTATTGTCTTTCTCATAGCTTATATGATATAAAAGGCATCATAAGCGGCTGGTCCTTGTGCACCTCCGCCCCCTGGTGATCTCATCTTTGGACCCTCTTCAGTTCGCCTATCAACCTGGCATCGGGGTGGATGACGCTGTCATCTACCTGCTACAAAGATGCCTTTCTCACCTGGAAAAGGCTGGAAGCACTGTGAGAGTCATGTTCTTCGACTTCTCCAGTGCCTTCAACACCATCCAGCCTTTGCTTCTGAGGGACAAGCTGGAGCAGACCGGGGTGGACCACCACCTCACTGTGGATCCTGGACTACCTCACCAACCGTCCACAGTATGTGAGGATAGGGGAGTGTGAGTCAGATCGGGTGTCCTGTGCAATACATTACACATTACACTGTGCAATAATAGTTAAAAATAGTTAAAATAGTTAAAATAGTTTTTTTCTGTCTGTAAATATAATATTTCAGTTATTGTTGTTTTACTGTTTTTTTTATTGCTTATTTATAATACTTTTTTTTTTTTTTTTTCATTTTTTATTTTATCTTGTCTTCTTCTACTATGTCTCTTGTGTGCACTTTACTCTCTGCTGCTGTAAGCCTGCAAATTTCCCCGCTGCGGGACTAATAAAGGATTATCTTATCTTATCTTATCTTATTAAACATGTAAATCACACGGTTCAATCAAGCGTTGTATTCAACAGTGGTCCAGACGCACCCTACATTCTCCATGTTCTGGGAATGAGTCACAGTCAATCATACAAAGATGCCTGCAGACATGAGGAAGAGGAGGAGTAGCGCATCCGGAGTCTTGACATGTCTCTGTGAAAAGGGGAATTAACTCCGCACTCATAAATATGTTGGCTGCAAAAGGAATTACCGATCCCATTCTCGGCAGCCTATCTTTTCAAAATCCCCCTTTTCTCTATGCAAACAAGAGCAATTCATTTGAATAATTCTCACTAAACCTGTCTCATCCACTTGTTTTCCCTTTGAGAGGCAATCACACGTTGTCTGCTTGTAATTTATGACCACGGGGCAAATCTGCCGTGGTTTTTACAGGGTTGCATTAGAACACACTCTTGTTATTGCGAAGCATTATGGTAAATGGGGAAAAATACACTTTTTAATGGAAAAAGACAGGTGCTGTCCAAGGTAGATGCTCAGCCTGGTGCGTTTCTGAGACACTAAAAGGAAGATGGATTATTTCGCACTGCTACTTATTATCCAAATTATGCAAATCGTTTATCACTGTGAAATGTTTTTAAAAAGCTTTCAAACATTCCAGCCCCGCATCTCCAATGAATTAAGATGCATTGGGACTCTCCCAACAACTTGATTATTAAGTTAGTGAGCTTACAGTGCCGCGTACGGTTAGCCTTGTGACATAATTAGGCCTATAGCAACAATCACTTTCAACATGTTAGAGTGATTACAAGTCCTGAATTATTATCAAGCACTCGCAATTGTCTGCAATCACTGCTGGGAGATAGCAGATAACTCAATATGTAGTTTTATTTTAGAGGAACATTTTCATGCAGCTTTGTTGGCATGTCTTTCTCCAACAGGTGTAATCTTTGAAAGCTTTTACCAACAAGCAGAACTATTTCCATCTTAACAAACATGAACATTAGATCTAAATCCATAATATCAAAACCTTGGAACATAAAGAACAGGTTTGGGCGGTGGAGGGAGTGGCAGCGGCAAACCAGCTGGCATGAACACATGAAGAGATGTCAAAAGATGTAAAGATGTCATCACTGGCACATAGACATCAGCACATCTGTGTTTTCATTCATAAGGCCTTGTTATCTAAGTTCCTCATACCTACTCTGAACTGGGGAAAACATGTATCAGAAACTATGCACCTCACTACTATAATGCGCTAAAAAACTAAATGAAGTCCATTGACCATTGTAGGTTCATTTGAAACAGCTCTATGTTCTACTGCAGATATCTATCATAATACGTGTAAAGTTGTCCCTCCGTTCTTCATGTGCAACATGTCTTACAATGTAGCTTTTTGGCGAGTAATACGTTTGTTCCAATATCACATTTTTTCACATTGTGTCAAGGGGACAAGAAAGGCCCAGAAACAACTAGAGCAATATCCTGGCTTTTCCTATAAATAAAATAAAGTTTCTCAACATGGGTGGGTTCTAGATGAAACCCTTGAGTATAAAAGGGTTCTTGGTATTACCCCCTGGGTGGGCTTTATAATATAAACCCTTGGAATATTAAAGGATTGTTGGTAGAACCCCAGGGCGGGTTTTGTTGGTACCCTGAGAAGGTGGACAGGTTCTGGATAGAACCTCTCTAAGCTTCTGGTTGGAGCAACTACACCATTTCAGGGTTTTCTGTAAAACCTTTCATAATGGGTTTGGGTTGGAACATTTAATGGACAGTTTTAGGTACAACCCTTTGAAAGGGTTCTACGTAGGTGGACCTACCAGGAACCAAAAAGGGTTATCCTATGGGGAAATGTCAAAGAACCCTGTATGGTTCTAGTTATCACCTTTATTTTCCAAGAGTGTTTACGTGTCAATTTCAACATAGTGCACGTCTAAACATGCAATATATAAGTGCTATTGGACAAACACCGAAGAGGTTCCAGAAGATTTTAGGGGGGAGAATAGCAGCTCAAATGGACACTTCCTGATAGAATTCAGGTCATGTTTCTGGAGGGAAGTGCAACAATATTCTCAAGATGATATCTTAATTTAGACAACCAATCTGTGAAGTATCCCCTGTGAATATTATTCTGGCAACGTAAATGGTAATGGACGTATCTCACGTCTGATTAAAGGCGGCCATACATATCACCGCTACAGTCTTAAAATGTTTTGATCTGTTTGATTTTCAAGGTTAAATGTAAACATTCATTGACCTGTGATGGCTTATTTTAAATTATACACATACGTATCAACTCACAGTATTATCTGCAATTACGCGCAAATTCGGGACATGTTCATTTTCACCCAAATAATCAAATGTAGAACACACAACTGTTTACGGCTGAAAGTTATCAACCAAGATATTCTCAAATCTCCCTGAGGTCACCGGTTACACCGATTCCTGCCACCAACTCCAATGCCATGCCACTTACACACTGCTCTCTGACAGGGAGGGTTGCAGGAATACATATCAGAGGGATTTTTTCACACACTAAAAATGTAAAAGTTAAATCTGCTGGTTGCAGGTTAAACTGTCACATATGACTGGTTTTAGTTTAGAGATTGTTGACTGACTCTGTTGGCTTCAGTCAGGTATCAGGAGGAGGCATGAGTGGAATCAGGAGAGTGTCAGCACCACTTTGTGGCCAAATTGAGAAATTACATGTAGGCATTTTTTTTAAGACAGCCCATGTATTTCTGCTTAAACTATCAAGCTTTTATGAATTTACAGGCTGTGATGTTTAAGCACGCAGAAAATCAAAAAAATTGATTAAGTAACTTTTTCATTTAAAGTTGTCTGCTTGATGTTTAAAAATTGCTTAAGAAAAGAATTCTTACAATTAAAATGTAGGTTTTGACTATATACTATACAATACTTTGATTGGTGCAATTACAATGTTTATTTTCTCACTTGTATTGTTTATAGCATTGATTTAATTTAATTATGATAATCTAACCATATATGTATATATTTTTTTTATATAGTATTTTTTCATACTTTAATTTTAATATTCTTTTCTATATTTGTTTATTGGTTGTTGGCTACACTTTTAGTCCTATATAGAACATGAGGTAGAGGTGCACTTCCGATGAAAATAAGTAACTTTGAAAGAACATCCAAGCATTTTTCCCCCCAGACTTGCCTCTAAGGGCTTCTGTATGATACTATTTACTTAATTCCAAAATACAAGCTTTACAATTGCACTTTTTTGCTATAATAAATAAAAACCAAAAACCAAAGACTGAAGTAAATACAAATCATTTAATTATGCCATTTACAAAGGATCATTTTGATAAAATACAGTAGGATTATATAAACACCGTCATGGTTAAAATGTACAATTAACAATAATTTTGTTCATGACACTAAAAACATTATATACAATCATCAGAGCATGAGATAATCCACCATGTTCAAAGACTTAAGTATGTGTAATGCGTTCCATTAGGTCCAATCGCTTCGTTGCCGTAGTTAGTAATGGTCAGAAAGAACACTGCCACAGATCTGAGAGCAGCTCTACAGTGTTTACCAAAACATCATTAAAAAGAACGGATTTAGTCCAGTTTCACATGGTTCAGTCATTGAGCAATTATACTGTAGGTCCTCCATGTGTAAGACTTACAAAAAATGCATACAATTAATATACCCCATTATGAGAGCAGAAAGGGACAGGTACAACTCAGATGTGTGGGTATAGTGATACAATGTAGCCACCAGGGGCAGACTTGATGCATTTTGGGGACCTACAATTAAAAAAAATGGGCCGGCAGGCTTAAATGACAATAACAAATTCCTGTGTGCACACAAAATAATCATTTGTGCTCTTGAAATACTTAATTTTTGCACACAGTTTAACAGAACATTAAACAATCTTTAACACACGTTAAAGGGTTGTCATTTTCAAAAATACAAAGTTTTAATGGGCAAAAAAAAAATCTCCATCCAGCAAAGAAATCAAAAAGCTCTGATAAACGGACTGGTGCCGAGCGGGTAGCGTACAACCAGCAGTAAAGTTAGCAACTAGCTGGTGGTCATAGTGGCGAATCTATCAGCTGAAGAGCTACACATTTTTGTTGGGAGCTTGTGGAGACCAAAAACAATGCTAAAAGAGAGGGAATATTGGACTTTGATTCATGAGGAGGCCGGAAATAAGAGAAATTAATGCTACCAATGCTCTGCGTCTGCTGGATGTGTAAATAAGCTGTGTAAATAATTGCTAGTACCTTCTCCACATTAACTTCAATATGATGTGCACCACCCTAAAGCAGCCCAGAAAAAAATATACATTTTAAATACGAGTTTAAATAAAAAGTATAATTTCATTTAAGTTTCCAGACATTTGTATTTAAGTATTATTTAAATGTGCGCCCATGAATTAGTTTTTCCTCCAGGACACCTGCAGGGCTCTGTTCAAACCTCACTGTATCTTGTTTGTTTTTTTAATCTTTCTTATGGCAGTTATTAGAGTGGCACAAGGAACCTGAAGTGAAACAATTTGATCGTTTAATGGAGGGCGTGTACTTAACTCTTGAGTGAAATAGTATGTACGCGAGCACTTTGTAAATTAGGAGATAATCTTATTGTTCTTTGATTTAAATGGGCAGCTCTGACTGCTGGTCACAGACACAGTTTCCTACCTTTTAATAAGGTTAAATCGCTTCTGGAATCTTCATAGGAAATCAGTAATGATCAGCACATGCCACACCCTGTGTCACAGGACACAAAGCCAAACAGATCGAGCAAACATGACTCACGGCTCCTCTCAGGTACCTGCCGGTAATAGCTCGGCAGGTGGACAGTGGAAAGAATGCGCACTATGCCGAGTGCGAGAAGAACCGGTCCGTCGAGATGGGCCGATAGCAGCTTTCTGTCTCTGCTGTAAAAGGCCTCTTCCAATCGAGTGTGCTTTAAATAGTTAGGCTAGACAAGTACACGGCCTGTCTGAAAGTGCATTCAGTTGTCAAAGAAGGCCAAACCTAGGAGTGTTGCTGCAGTCAAAGCTTCCTCACTGCATGTCAGGTACAGCCCCACCATTCTATCACACACAGATCAAACATTTTAGATCCTTCATTTCACCGCAAAGGAGTTGAATTTAAATCACAATTCAATCTGTTATTTCATAAAAACATCGACGTATGTTGAAGTTTGGATACAGGTGATTTCGATTTAGCTTCGGTGCAGAATGTTTTTTTTGTTATCTCTTTCTTTACGTGCGTCCCAGCCTCGTCGGTGTGCTAGTAACGGCCGGCGTCATCGTAGGAGGTCACGTCCATGTCGAAGAAGTCCTCCAGCTTCCACTTCAGGGTCTCGAATGTGGGGCGGTCCTGTTCGTTCTCCTTCCAGCAGTCCATCATAATGTCATACATGATTTTGGGACAGTTGGGGGGGCACGGCATCCTGTAGCCCGTGGGGAGCTTCTGGACAACCTGGTAGTTCGACATGGCTGGGGATCACAGAAGGACATTATAGCTTATCTTGCAGGAGACAATTGATAAGCATTCAATGTTTGAAACTCTTTGAATATTCAAAATAGATCGCTTCCATTTATCTCTATGTACAAAGTATCATTCATGACAAGGCTGACTTAAGTCTCACCTGGGTAAGGCATCTGTCCAAACGTCATGATCTCATATAGCAGAATTCCAAAAGACCAAACGTCCGATTTGATGCTGAACTTGTTGTCGTGGATGGCCTCTGGCGCCGTCCACTTAACGGGGAATTTAGTTCCTTCTTTGGCCTCATACACATTTTCATCCTCTTTCTAGAAACAAAACAATATTTTTTATTTTACAGTCAGTAAGTCAGCTTTAGTGTAGAGATCAGGTGGTAACCTCCGGGTTTAAAAAGTGAAACCAATGCAGAGGTGCCTTTACAAACTGGGGGAATTTTTTTTTCATGCAATCAATTCGCAACCATATTTTTTCAAACTGTTGTTTTTGTCAAGAATACGTTCACACAGTACGCAAGTATTATATAGCAAAAAAACGTTTGTTTTTGGAAGGAAGTCCCTTTCTTTGAGCTTTCGCACCGCGACTAAAGGCATCCAATAACCCCATTGTACAGAACAGGTTGAATTGCGCTTATATTTACGAAACAACAAAACCGAGGCTGAACCAAGACGGCCAACTTTATTACTCCTTTCAACCGTGACAAAGGCAGTGCAAACCAGATTCACTGCTTCCGTTCTTAGCTTTCAACTTAAATGGCCTTGACATATACGATTTGCAGGATTTTGATTTAGTAAATTATGGTTTCATTTTTACTAAAATAGACAATAAAGAAGGGTATGCTTTAGGGCGTGGCTACCACAGCGTTGTACGTTCTGGGAGTTGTTCATGTACTTAAACATTTTCAGTGCGTTTTCAGTTCATGAAAGCGTATTGTACTACTTCCAATTCTTATATACAGTCTATGGCCAAAACCATTACTGTCGCAACGTGTGTCAACATGTGACAATACCTAATGTGAAACAAACTGTCTGGCTTAGGTTGTTGAGTTTATATTAGGTTGTATGATACATGCCAATAAATGAGGGCAGTGTCCGTAATTAGTATGCAGGCTTGCTTTAACTTCAAGGAATTAAAGTTCACCAAAAAGGACAGGACCAACACCTACCAAGAATCACTGTACACTAAGTTGATCAAAAAGTTAATTTAGTTAATTATTTCTTGAGTCTAGTGAACATTTTTATTTGGTGTGATTAGTGAGAAGGACTTTTACACCTGCCAAATGCATTATACAACACCGCTTTGAATGTCAAACCCACCATGAAGACCCTGGCGAGGCCAAAGTCAGCCACTTTGCAGATGTTGTTATCGCCCACAAGGACGTTCCTGGCTGCCAGGTCTCTGTGGATGTAGTTCTGTAACTCCAGGAAAGCCATGCCCGATGCCACCTGGGCAGCCATCTCAATTTGGTCAGAGATACCCAGCTTATTGCCCCTATCCTCTGTAATCAAAAGAGAGGCACAAAATCAGCCGCAGTCCTTCCATGTTAAAGGCATCATAGGTGGAAGAAAAAGAAACATGATAAAGAAGAAAATTGTTCTGCCCATTGGCAAACCTGGCACATGCCCAGGAGAACAAAGTGTTAGCGGGCCCCCTGGCTTTCATGTACAAAATATAATTAAATGAGATGCGTAAAGCCAGGAAGTTTTTCAAACTGACCACAGAGAACATAAAAGTATATATAAGTCTTGTTCATATGTATGAGAGATGGTGGGGCCATTGCATGTCTTTTTCCAGGGGCCCATTGTCTCATAATCCTCCCTTGGTTGAGCCATTAATCATTTTAAAATTGGAAATCAAATGAAATTGAAATAAATGTAAATTTGAATGAATTGCATTCTTACTTGACTGCACGACAGCCAACAACTCACATTCATGACTTGGCAAGCAAGAAATGGAAGTGATGAGAATTTTTTTTTTTTTTCTGTGAATATTAACAGTCTCAAGTCATTAGTCACACTTCGGTTCTCTGGCCACATAACATGTAACTCTCCGAGTCTTTGCTTCCCACTGGCTAGCCAAACGCCGTCGCTCTGCACTGCGCTCATACAACGGTTAAAGCTGATAATGCAATCCCCCAACCAACAGTCATCGTAAACCCTGTTAGCTCTTTGGGCACTGTTGCCTTTGTTTGCACCATTTGCGCTGTGAGCACCGTTAGCTTCTAGCTGCCAGCTCAGCCGTCGCCATGTTGAGAGCCGTGTGGAGGCTTTCCTTCAGTTAAAGATATGCTCTTATGGTCAAGTTTAGCAACTTTAAAGTAAAATTTTGCCAGGGACTTACTCAAACAGGCATGCTTTTAATGTTCACTACGGTTATAAAAAAAGATCTATAGCAGTTACAGTCTAGATTACGTGTTATACTTCCTACCTGTGACTTTGAACATGTCCTGATTCATAGTAGAAGAGTGTATGGTGGATTATGGTGTGTCACCACATCAGTTCCACATGAGCGCTCCTTCGAGTGACACTCACTCTCAATGGAAGCTACACTACATATCTCACACTACCGTACGTCATGTCAGTCTAAGAGGAGACGCACTACACATGTCAAGCAAGTACGAGGTCCAAAATGAAGCAAATCAAAGGGGTTTCATCAAAACACTATTTAGCATCATGGCCACTCTCTGTCTACTACAGGTGTTCCTGTACATTGGGTTTATGCCACACAGAAAAAACAGGTCACAGTCACCACTGCCCACAGTTTAAGTCCATCAAGGAATTTCCATCCATTCCTGATTGTCTACTGCTGCAATGATGATTGTATACATTATGGACAGATCTGCTCATTATTTCTTAAATTAATTAGCAATGGTTTTGTCCATACAATTCCCAAACATAATACAGGTTCAATGCCAACATAACATAGATGTGAAAATATTTCATATTTCGAAATCAACAAATCTTCACACTAGAGTTAAAACCAAAGAATGTTTGACACAGCTGAAAAAAGCATTGCCATTTATTGTCAAATTTATTTCAACTTTCTCTATTTTTAAAGGTGCATTTAGAAGGGAAAAAAGTCAGAAGAGGCTAAAACTCTTGCAAATTAACAACTTAAACGCTCAGTTTTTTAGATTATATTAGTCGTTGCAGTGTAACAATGGATGTACGCACAACTATCACTGGATTATCTTGATACTGAAGAATTAGATTCACAGAGAAGTTTTGGAGTTTAAAAAAAAAAAAAGGAAGAAAAAAGAAAAAGATTCACTCGGTGAGAAAGTGGGCCGACCTGGAATCTGGAGGGGAATTTGTACACAGGGTAACTGATTTATAGGCGACTGGGCTACCCTCTGGCCGAGACTAAATAAAATGAATGTGTGCAGCTGGGATCAAAGATTTATAAACTGTAGGCTCTAAAATGGTTTTGTTGCTGTGGGATAAATCTCTCCTGCAGCCTGACCCTTGCACATTAGCGTTGGACTCTGACCCTGCCATAAAGAAGCAGTAGCTCATAATCACATGGGAAAGTTGATGGCAGGTTGTCTTACTGTTGAGGTACTCCAGCAGGCTGCCATTTTTCATCAGCTCTGTGATGATGTAGATGGGCTCCTTCATGGTGCACACAGCATACAGCTGGATCAGCTTGGGATGCCGCAGCCTCTTCATGATCTGAGCCTCTCTCAGGAAGTCTTCCGCGTCCATTGTACCTGCGATAGGTGTTCAGTGAGGGTATAAAAAGGAGTGGAACTTTTTTTTTTGTGTGACATCTTGGCTGAGTGTGCTGTGCAGTGTTTTGTACACTCACTCTAACAATCAATACTTTTTTTCCCCCCCCAAACAAGAAACTGAGCTTGCTTAGAATTCATTCTCCCCTGTCAGAATGTTAAAATTAAGTACATTTCAGTTCTAAGAATATGTGACAAATTAGCCACATGAATATGTTAAATACCCAGAAATATGGCCTGGGCTTTCATCAGGGTTGACCGGCAGAGCAGTGAGGCAAAGCTCTGCTGCTGCATGGTGCAGAGCCCTCCACCAGCTGCCGGTAAATCTGGGTCTTGGTCTGCAGTCTGAGCCTTAAGGAGTTTCTGGTGAGCCTGAATGATTTCGTCTCATTTTGCCGGAATCGGAGCAGCGAGTAGATTGACTAATTTCTATACAGTTACTCTACGACTTGTTCTGATTTCGGCGCAACCAGAATTTTTACTAGAAACCCGTTCAGCTCAGACTACAGCAGGGCCTCCTTCAAACTGCGGTATAAACTCAAGCGGGAGTTGGCCAAATTCTGCACACGGCAACAGCTGCTCTTCCACTGTCCAGCAGCAGAGCTTCTCCTCTCTGGTCCACCAGTTCCAGCTGGGAGACGACACTGATGCCACACTACTGGAGCCCAGGCCGTACTGCCAGCTGAGGGGAATTGAGGCCCTGGAGAACCAGGGTAAGGACCGCACGTGGGCAAATTATCAGACTTTGAGAGTTTTTCTGAAGGGACTCTGGCACTGGGAAACTTAACCGCTTTCTGTCCACAGGGACCGCCAAACTCAACACCGAATTACAGTGAAAAATTTGCTTTCTGATGTCGTTGATCACACAAGGAACTATTGACATGATCAAATCAACTTGTTTACTCATTCCTAAATAGTTTGATCCCGTTAAACACCTTCAGTAGGAGAAAAAGGAGGCAATAGCGTACCAGGTTTGAGGGTCTTCACTGCGACTGCTGTGGTGTCGTTCCACAGTCCCTCGAAAACTTCTCCGAACTGTCCGGCTCCGAGCTTCTTTAGCATCTTGATGGAGCTGCGCTCAATCTCCCATTGGTCCACCGTTTTGTAGGACAGGCCATGGGTCTGTGGAGCCTCCATCTACACAGACGGGAGGAGTTACTGTTTACTGAGATGACGATGTGACTTTATGCAGTAAAAAAATCTTAAAGACTTTTTTCCAGCAATAATGAAATTTAAACAATCAACAGGAAGTGTTAAGTTCACAACGTGTCTAACATTTTTGCATGGTTCTCCAAGGCGCACACAGAGGCCATCGGCCTGCATGGAGTAATGCTCCACTAACTCCTCCAGCGTTTGAAAGGATCTGCTCCTCGACACGTAGTAGTGACCATTCTCCAGTTTTCTCAGCTTGTAATGCTTCACCTTCCCATTGTCCAGCACTGAAAGACAAGTCCACATCAGTGATGCAATCATGAGTCAAGAACTGCATACGCAAGTTTTCCGCATGGCACAGGAGGTTAGGGAAAGGTTTTTTTAATCAAAGCAAGTCAACGTACGTTTGTCACGGTCTTTCTTAAACAACCAGCATGAGACATTCTAACAAGTTTATTGACAAAGAAGTTTCCATTTCCAGTCATTTCTAAAATATGGATTTGTTAGGAGGAAAAAAATAGGAATTGCTGCACTTGGTCATATTTTTTTTTAAAGGGTTAAAAATCCTTTATTGATACATGGATAACCATGTATTTTTATTATTCTTTTGACTTGCCAATGTTAATATAGCATGTTGTCATGATAGAAGCGTGTTTCTATTAACTGCATTAACTGTGGTTTCAAGCAGTGTTAATTGATGATGGGTGCTAATGATAAAATTGAATACAGACAAGTAAAAAATGGTTCCTGTAAATGTGCTTCATTATGAAGAAGTAGCGCCACGCATGTCAAAAACAGAATACTGTCCCTAATCCTTGATTGGTATCCAAACATGTCTCACCAACTTCATATTGAAACCATTTTAGGATGTTTTTGGAGGAAATAAGCCTGAAATTAGTTTTAATGCTGTAAAAAAAAAAAAATAGAACGACAACTATTTTTTTTTCATCTGTGCTCCCATCAGCGGAATTTAGGTTGTTAAACACATACACCAGATTCACGCACAAACTCAGTCGATAAGCCTGGAGTTAGCGGCTTATCAACAGGCTTTAGTGAATGAACATGGAAAGAATTTGGTCCCAATGGAAAGAAAGAGCAAGGCCCGGAGTGAAAGGAAAGATTAGAGCACAGAGATAAAAGTGATCACGCTGCTTTATATGAACACAGACCTTTTTTTATTTCACTTGATGGCCTTGAAGCCATTAATCATTTGAGTCAATTGAGGATAAGAGTGATTCACTGAACAATGCAGGGGCTGTTTGGAAAGGTAAGTACACAGTACACACACTGCAGAATGCTAACTGGGGAACTAGCATGACTTCATCTGAGGAAGTAATATTGATCAAGTGGAATAATACAATAGTCCAATTAGAAATGATTGGCAGTGTGATGGCTTTAGGTACGTCATTAATACATCTCTGCATCAAACAGGTTAAGTTATAATAGATAATAATCATTATGATACATTAACCACAATGTTCTGTTTTTACACACTTGCATTACCAAAACTGCTATCCGTGTTTGTATATATGGGGATGCAACACATTTATCACAGTCCCTGTTAGCGCTAAAGCTTTTGATCATTTTAAAGAGCATTTTAGTTTTAAAAACACTTTTGCTTTCTTGAGGAGCAATGATATGTATACAATAAGAAAAATAGGAAGGAAGAACTCATTGGTTTCCCTTTTTAGAAAAATTTACATTTTATTGCATTACATTTCAACCTTCCCAAAGTCAGTGGGAACCATCACAAATGTAAAATGTTATCCTTTAACTTTTGTTGTAATCATATCTCAAGTATATCAATATTTACTTACTCCTCTAGCTAAAAGCATGGAGGTCGGTTTACTTTATTTCATTACTTAGTAGAAACTAAAAACCCATTTGAGATACATCTCTTTTATATATTCATTTTCATTTGCCACCATATCTCACTGCCCCCTGCATTTTGCTGCTGGATTGAACAAGCGTGTGTTTTCTTACTTCTGAATTCAACTTTTTGAAAGAAGATTGCGTCATTTCATCTTCAAAATGTACACAACCCTTGTGAAGAGAATTTCATCAGAGCTTACCTGAGAGGGAGCGTTCCCCTTTCTGACTTTCACAGTTTCTGATGAGGAAGGCGCCATGCTGATTCCCTCCTGCCAACAGCATCTTCTCTGCATCCAGCCTCTTTGTGTCGGGAAAATACCATCTGCAAATGAGGATTCAAGTAAAAAAGGAGCAGAGCAGGTCAAACACAATAGCTTTCTGAATATTACCAATCATTTAAAAAAATGTATCAACCGTCTGGGGGCCCAAAGGGTGACTAGTAGTTTGGTTGATTGCAAATTGGGTTATCAATTCTATTGTTCTAACTAAAGCACTTAAAGTGGCCGAATTATGCTTTTCCACTTTTTCCCTCTTCTTTATTGTGTTTATATATATATATATATATATTTTTTTTTTTTTTTTTTTATTTATAAAGGTCCGTAGAGCGTACAACCTGAAGTCCACGCCTAAAAGGAGTTACCCCCCCCCCCCCCCTCAGAATCACTGCTCCTGAGCTGCCTGAAACGGCTCCATTGAATTCTCTTCTTCACTTCCGTAACTTTATGAGGTCATAATGTTACGGAAGTGACGTAAAAACTCCTTCCGGCTAGTTTGGCCCTCAAACAACAAAAGAGAGAGACGGAGCTGAAGATCCGGGGGAAGAGTTTTTTGAAATGTGAAATGTTGACCAATCACAACAGACCTAGCTGACCAATCAGAGCAGACTTTGCTTTCTGGAGGGAGGAGCAAGCGCTAAAATGGAGCGGGTGAAAAGAGGTGCTGCAGGACAGCCAGGATGAGAAAAGCAAGGCAGAATAGGAGCATTAACGCATGAAAACATGTTGTAACTGTAACTTGAGATAAAAATATGCACCCGGAAAATAGCATAATAGGGCCTGTTTAAACAAAACATACATAACAATCAATAATGTTTAAAATTGAGTGTTAATGTATAGTCCGGGGATATTCTGCAATTGTCCTTTTGTCAACAAATCCTCTGAAAGCCCTTTTTGTTTATTTTGCCTAAAATCCCACATACACAGTCCCGCTGTCACTAGAGCACCAAATGTGTGTCAATCGGCCGCTAAAAAAACAGTACCTATTAAATGCACTATTTCCTCATGTTTAAACAACGACCGTTCAAAACAACAGTGCCCAGCTGTTGTAGGAAATGCTTTAGCATCTTAACAATTACAGCTTTTATACAAAACCTATTGTTATTGACTTATATCCTCAGTGGGAGCAAGTGGGTTTAGGGCTGAGAATCACAAACAGGCAGTGAAAGTCTGACTAATTATTGTTGGATTGGTCTTTTCATGAGATTTGTTGACAATAAATAAGATATAGAATGAGACCAGCTTTATCCCCTTCGAACTTTATTATATACATTTAGTCTAAATATCTTTCAATCCTTCACAAAGGATTCCTGGACTGATGGAGGCAATCAGAACTATTTTTAACCCTGTGAAGCAAACGGGAAAAACCAGAGTACAGCTGTAAAGAAACAGGCTCCACTGAGAAGGCCAAGTATGCTTAGAGGGCATCGGAAATACGGGCTGGATTCTTCTGTGACGTTGCTTTTCCCAGGAATTCACATACTCACAGCCATACAGATTTTATAAATGAAAAAACCTTCTGGATAGGTTACCACATACTGTAGCATTTGATTAAGGCCTTTCATGGCATGTTGAGGTGATTACCTGCAGCCACAAATAGGTTTGCTGCAAACTAGTTTCTGTGATTTTCCAGAATGTTGTCACAGTACGTTTTGGCTTTTTCTCAAGTGAACCAGCCGATGCCAACCTCTGGGTTGGCATTCAAAAATATGTCATCCCTGCTGCATTCTATTGCCCAAGGAATGCTTGCATGAAAAGGCATCTTAATAAACTATTAATGTTCTTGTGTTTATTTACTATACTTTTTTACAGTATTGGCATTAACATAAATTGACATTTGCGTACATATGTTGTTCTTACTTATAGCATTCAGGCAATGTTTATTTAGCATATAAAAATAATAATAAAGTAGAGAAAATTAAAAAAATAATACCCACACACACACACACACACACGTTTAATTTGCTAAAATATAAAGCATGCTAGACATTATAATTACTTGTCAAAACACATCTGTCTGACTTTCATTCTTATGCCGCAATCTGGTATTTATACATTTCTAATGAATTTTCTTTTTTGTGTGTGTGCTAAAGTATCTCATGTACATTTCCAATACCTATACTCTGATTTGTGGATTGCTTTAAATCACGTGATCTTCTTCCAGTCTTTTGTTTATGAGCTTAACCCCCAGTGGGAATTATTAACCTGTAAGCAAGCCTACATGTCCTGCTCCTAGACAATCATTACCTGGTTTAACCCAGGACTTAAACCTGTGTGGACACCATTTCATTTCATGTGGAAGTGTGTTTTTAAAGGTGCTTCACCACCTCCACAGACACCACCTGTCCATCACAGGTAGATGGTGTATTACTCACGCCTCTGCGTCGATGCTCTCCACGGGGGCCACGTAGTTGGCCGGGATGTAGCCCTGTTTGGACGCAGACACCCCGGACAGAGCTTTGGCAAACCACCAGTCCCCATGGCTCTTATCCAGAGCCTGCAGCGTGTCTCCGGCGCTGAAGCTCAGGTCCTCCTCGGTGCGTGCGGAGTAGTCGTACTGGGCCACGAAGAACAGCCCGGCCTGCTCCGACGGCAGAGGAGGCCTCCTGTGGAACAACGACTCCTTCTTCTGATGGACCCCCGGGTTCTCCATCACCGTGGCGGTGCAGGTGGTGTTGTCAGGTGTGTCCTCTCTCTCGGTTTCATTTGGCTTTGTGAAAAATGACAAAAAGCTTTGCCAGCATGAGGACAGCCTCTCCTGGATCTCCATGGTTCAGCCGTCAATCACTGCGAGCCATTCCGTGTCCAGGAGAATCCCTTCTCCTCCTCCTCCTCCTCCTGCTCCTCCTGCTCTACCACATTACATTAGATCATTAAGTCATAAAGTGATTGTTTCACCCAGCGGTCTTTGACCTCGGCACAGTCCCAGCCAACACTTAATGTGAGTTGTTTCCTGGTTGAATGGGGAGTTCAACAGGTGTTACTCACCTGTACCTGTTGAGGAATGGGGAGCGGCTCGACCTTACAGACGCCCCCTGGTGGTCACCTGGAGGGCCGCACCTGGAGCAGAAATCAACGCGTCATCATTTTCCATCCATTTTTCTTTTTTTATGTACTTTATAACTATGAGATCACTGTGGAAGTTAATTCCTGCCAGGAAAATAAACAATAATAATAAAAAAAATAATCATGGTGAGTCACAATTATGTGGTACTCAGTAAAAGTTGTGGCATGTTAAAAATGTTTCAAAGTAAGTACAATTTTTTTACTTATTTAGATAAAGTTATGATGAATCGAAATGATAAGATAATAAGTCAAAATCATGGCCATATAACTGCGATGGGGGAAATACTTTGAAAGCATAAAGCTGCTATCTACATCACACTGGAAGAAGTAGAACTACAGTAATGTTAAGTTGGGCCTCAAGGTTAAATAAACATACTAAACCAAAATAAGATAAAAATACCCCACTGAAAAAGATATTCAACTTGCATATTTTTCGACCATTTGTCCGACTTGAGCGTCGGTCCAAACAAAAATAGGCCTGTCTTCTTACTTGTCAGTTTTGTAACATTTGACTTGTACAATCTTAACAACTAAATCAGTCTTGTCTCCCTCTCCTGCTGTCCCCTTGTGTGCGTGTCCTTCCTGTCCTGCCACTTTCTCTCCTGGCTTCCTGTTCACCGCCCTCGTCGGTTCATCATCCTTGCAGTATTTAAACCTTGGCACTTTGGTAAATACAAAATTAAATACATATTTACACTTGTAGCTCATTGAGATGTGGTAACCGATGCTTTGTAGCTTTACTCGACCCTGTTTAATTTATGGACCACCCTTCTCTGTTTCCTATGTTAATGTCCTGATTAGTGTATAGAGCAGTTATTCTCTAAATGAACCTGCAAAAAAGTGCATGTTTGTCTCAGTTTGGGGCCTCCGTCCTCACTAGGTCGGCGTTTTTCTCAACCAAAACCCAAAACGGCCCAGTGTGGGTCGGGGCTGTGTGGTAATAAGAACGTTTTTGTTTCCTCCTGTGATCACTCATTTTATATGTCAATAAAGCCGATCAGATAGTACTGCTGCTGTCAATAAAATGCATTTATCTTCATTTTGTCAGATGACATTGTGAGTGATTAATGATTAGCAGCTTGGCAATAACTGATTGTACTTTAGACGTGATTAAATAACACTCTTTGTGTCTCAGCAGAGACAGAAATATTTATAAAGAGAACAGCTGTAGTGTGAATTTTGCTGCATTATAACACAGTATAGGTGAACACAGAGAGGAGGAGACTATATGAACTACAAACATATGTAATCCGTTAGTCAGTTGTAGCAGTATTACTAGTGATATTTAAGTATTTCTAATGATAGCTTTAGTTCTAGTAGAAGCAGTAGGTTTAGTTTTGACTTCACAACAGAAACAAAGAGCTTTAAGAGGGTCTGCTGTCAACATTCCACCTGTTTATTGCTAGTTAATTTGTCTATAATGACCAAAAATATATGAAATTCTTTTACTGCCATCATTCCTTGTGTTTGAGTATCTCAGTATATTGACTACTAAACCAGTGTCAGAAAGTGCTGACTTAGACCGTGGTGAGCGTGCATACAGGCCACAGCGGTTGAGTGCATTACTTATTGTTTTCTTTGAAACAATTGTACCTGCTGATTCCAGGTCTTTCTGAAGCTCTCCACTAGTGGTCCTTGGCTCTTGGACAACTCTTCTGATAATTATTTTCACTCCTCTGTCAGAAATCTTGCGAGGAGCACCTGGTCGTGGCCGGTTTATGGTGAAATAATGTTCTTTCCACTTCCGGATTATGGCCCCAACAGTGCTCACTGGAACATTCAGAAGTTTAGAAATCCTTCTGTAACCAATGCCATCAGTATGTTCTGCAACAATAAGGTTGTGAAGGTCTTGAGAGAGCTCTTTGCTTTTACCCATCATGAGATGTTTCTTGTGTGACACCTTGGTAATGAGACACCTTTTTATAGGCCATCAGTTGGGACTGAACCAGCTGATATTCATTTGCACTGACAAGGGGCAGGACTGCTTTCTAATTACTGATAGATTTCAGCTGGTGTCTTGGCTTTCCATGCCTTTTTGCACCTCCCTTTCTTCATGTGTTCAATACTTTTTCCCTGTGTCATTCCATTTTATTACACATAACTTAATTTCTGAACTCATTTGTTTGGTTTTCTTTGTATGTATGGATTACTTGGGTTGTTACCGACATCTGGTGAAAATGTCATGTCAATGGCACCTTTAGAAATATATTTACTGAGAAAAATGGTGACATGTTCAATACTTATTTTACCCGCTGTATGTGAAGGTATCATTTCTGACTTACTAAAGTTAACTGTTTTTATGGCTTCTGGCAAATCTATCTATAATACGACAGCAATACTACAGTCTACAAATACTATTTTACAAGTGAAAGTCCTGCATTCAAAAGCATACTAAAGTAAAAGTAAAAAAGGATCAGCATCAACTTAAAATACTCATTATACATAGTGGTCCATTTCGGATTCATATATATTATATAAGTGACTTATGATTAAATGCATAAATGTGTACATCACTTTAATGTTGCAGCCAGACAGTATATAGGTTGCAGCTTGTTAAGGTAGAGATCATTTGAATTACTTTAAATAGTGCAAGGTAGTTTTACTTAATAATACATCATAGTTTGTAAGTTAATTTAGTGAATAGTGGAGTAGAAGTATAAAGTAGCATAAAAAAAAGGAAATACTCAAGTACCTCAAAATTAAACTTAGGTACAGTAATTGTGTGGATGATACATTCCACTATTGGTAACTCGAACTGATGCTTTTATTTAAGATCTGAAAATAAGTGTTATTGACCTTGTGTATATGTCTTTATTGTATGTACGGGGCGGCTGTGGCGTAGTGGAGAGCAAGGTAGTTCTCCAATCAGAGGGTCGGTGGTTCGATACCCGGCTTCGGCAGTCGATGTGTCCTTGGGCAAGACACTTAACCCCAAGTTGCTCCTGAAGGCCATCGGTGTGGACTGGATGATGAATGTTAGTTAGAGTCTGATGGTGGCACCTTGATGGTAGCCTGTCATCAGTGTGTGAATGGGTGAATGATATGTAACATACTACTGACTGTAAGTCGCTTTGGAGAAAAGCATCTGCTAAATGACTGTAATGTAATGTAATAACTCCTGCTTTAACATCATTTGATTTGAATTCATAATAGGCTTAATTTTGTCGCTTCAGTTTTTCAGAAAATCTATAACCAAGGCAGATGTGAAACCAGCAGTACATTTTATTATATATTTATCATCAAACTAGAGCAATACTGTAATGTAATGTAATGTAATGTATGTAAATTTAAAATAAACTCCTTATCTTTGGTCTTTTTTTCCAGACTAATGTAGCCTAAATAAAAACACAAAAACACATTTATTTTTTCAAAAAAGAAAATTAGTGATATATATATAATATATATATATATATATATATATATATAGTATATATATATATATATATATATATATATATATATATATATATATATATATATATATTACAATAATTTAGTTTTGTTGGTTTTTACCACTGACAATCTGAAACCCCACTTCACTGTGTGACGCGGTGACGCGGCCCTCAGTAGCGCGTCACTCTTGTCTCAGCCAATCAGAGCGCTACGTGTATCACGCTGAGGGTTCAGAGGTCAGGGGTTGACCACGAAAGAGGAAGATGGCGGCGGGCGGACCCATCTGCAGACAGCGATGAAGCAGCTTTAGCAGGCAGAGACGACTGAAGAGAACAGCGACCACTATCCTTTACGGTTCTTACGAGGAATAAGCACGCTGATGGCGCTGCTTTACGGCCTGTTGTGGCGGCTGCTGCTGGTTCTGGTCCACATCAACAGAGCGCTCGTCGTGTGGCTCCGTGTCCGGCTGCGGAGCTGCAAGGGCCGGCTGTGGGAGCGAGCTGTGGCCGCCCTGCTGCTGCCGGTCGCCCTGGCTGGGTTCCCGGACCACCACAGGAAGCTGAACGAAACCCCCGGTGCCACCGCTGACCCCGGGACGGGAACCCGCACCGCAGGTCGCCGGTCGCGGTGTCTGTCCGACGGGAGGTCTCTGGAGAAGCTGCCGGTCCACATCGGCCTCCTGGTGACGGAAGAAGAGCCCAGCTACACGGACATGGCCAACCTGGTGGTGTGGTGCATGGCTGTCGGCATCTCTTATGTCAGCGTCTATGACAGTCACGGTAAACTACCCGTCTCTCTGTCTCTCTGCTGTCTGTTTGTTACCGTCCTGACAGCATAGCAAACGGACCAGCTGCCAACTCACCATGTTTAAGAGTCATGTGTGTCAAGCAGCAGCAGCTATTGGGGACTGACTGCTGACTGACTGCTGACTGACTGCTGACTGACTGTTCTCTTGTCCTACTTTTCATTACATTACACATTACATTACAGTCATTAGTGTTTCTCAGTCAGCCCTCTGAAGCTGTCTAAATATGCCATCGTGTGCATATCTGCAGTGTAATCCGGAGGCTCAGGTTTGCTGTCACTGAACAGACTCCACTTTAGTCTAAACTCCAAAGTTGTTGTTTCCTTATCTTATCATTTACAAGCACCCCCTTTGTGTTTGATTAGTTTGTTTGATACGGTTTGTTTGGCTTCATAATGTTCCATTACTCATCCGGCCATAATTTATACAAGTCGAAAAGAAATGATCCTCCCCTCCTTATTTCTGTAATGTCATGTGACTGTAGAAGTTATATTGGTTTGTTCCACTTTATGTGCCTCAGTTGTAAAAAAAAAAAAAAAAAAGTTGAGCTGCAGAAACTATGCTCATTTCAAGGTCTCTGAGGAGACAAAAGTGAGACTATAGTATTTGGGTCTAAATCTTTTTTCCTGGGTTTAGTTTATTTGATGAACATCAAAGTAGCATTGTAACATGCGTTTATGAGCAAGGACCAGACGCACTGTGTCAAGTCTTTGTATTTACAACATCCCGTCCAAAGGAGGCTTATTCTCGAGGTTATATACGGCACACTGTGTGACTTATTCCAGCCTCTTCTAGAGCTTTATAGTAGATGTAAGGCCATTTTGTCAGAACATGATCCCAGTTTAGCTCACAAAGTGAGTCAAAGACTCCTCTGTAACATTGCCCTGTTTCTGTCTCCTCTTTTCTAACTGATGCATGAAAAATGTCTCTCTTATTTTAGCCCGGATTGAATGATCCTTACTTATCCTCATCGTCTCTTCACTCAGGTATTTATCGCAAGAACAACTCCCGCCTGCTGGAGGAGATAGTAAGGCAGCAGCAGGACCTGCTGGGTGCGGACGGATCCAAATACAATGTGGAGTTCCTTAGCAACGGCAGTGACAAACAGCAGCACCAAGGTAAAGCTCTGATGTTGCAGTCACTGCGTTTCAATGAACTTCGGTAAAATGAGGTTCCTCTAGTAAACTGATTTGTTAAATGTCATGGAAAGGAGAAATCTGGGCTCTCTCCGTGCCCACATGCGCTAATCAATATGAAACAGATTGAAAGAAGCCATAAGACAACAAATAATAATAATAAGAACAATAATAATAAACCAGCAGAAAATTAATAGGGTTCAACCCCCTTCTGAAAAAGTCATGGCTGACAGCACACAGCATAAGAAACAGATTACTTTAGTGCACTGGATTACTAACACAATATTAGTTATTTGATTTACATCGAGTTGGCGGTGTCATTTTGTACCAGGGCAAGTACAATCCGTATTTAAATAGTTCTCAATCAGTTTGTTCTTTTAAATCTTGCATGCTTGTCAAATAATCTAGTGTCTCCGTAGCTCACACCAAGATGGTTGTGTAAATCTGGACATAAGTCATGTATTGCCTCACTCACAGTAGGTCACAGTTTAGATTGTTTCTACTTCAGTCACCCAACTAGTTGTCAATGCACCATGTAGATGAGTGTAGATTTCTGCACATGAAATGAGAACCAAATGTAAACATTTGATTGCTGCCATTTTAAGATTACTTGAGACACAAGCGCAGTTAATATACAAATACAAATGCCAAGATTTAGGCCCTAACCTTGTTATCCTTTAATGTGGCTGCATTATATCACCTTTTCACACTATATAGATCTTAGTGATGTGAAACAGGATGTCACCATGATGACTGTGATAATCGCTTTGTTTGACGTCTTGGCAAGTAAGGGATTTACTCCAACATGTTGCTCAGAACAGCATGAAATGTATCTTTGCAATCAAGGCAGAGCATTTGTAGCTTCACTTAATGTGTCCCTCATGATTGGTTGGCTAACTGTACTCACTTAAACATCATATATAAGGATATGGCCATCTTGTTTGTTGGTTGGCGGAGTGGCTGTTTTTACAGTAGAGCTGAATCCCACTCCACTTCTGTTACACAAGCTTTCATCACCTCATTCCTTTTGAAAAGCTGAATTTTGATACGCTAAAGCTGAAGGGATATGTACTGTTGCACTAGCTGGCACCGGGTCATTTTCATTCCACACAGATAAATATAGAGCGTTTCCACAACATTTACAGTGCAAAGTGCAAGCTTGAATAAACTGGTTGACATTATGTAGTGGGGCTACCTTGTGATTGACAGGTCGCTACCTCTACAAGAGCTGTATAGGGTGTCTCTTCATCACTCGATCGTAGTCCTAATATGGTGACTTCTGTTCACTGGTTGCAAAAAGCCAAGATGGCGAGGGCCAAAACACTGTCGAGGCCTCAAAGCGGCAGTGCACAAAGCAATGCGTCACGTCACGGTGACTACGTTCACTTCATCTATACAGTCTATGATTATAGCATATGCTTGCATTCCTCTGATTTCATGTGGTTTTTTTTAAAAACCATCTTGAATCCTACTGTTATTGTTTATGTGGAAATTTATAAGCCAGGTTTTGTGCCGTCCGCTTTGTTTTCCTTTTTAAAATATATTCTTCTTTTTTTTGCACCTGGCAAGCATGTGTTTAACTTTGCAATCCTATGAATTGCGGGTAATTCCCTCAGACAAAGTCTGCAGAAATGCGAACTTACGGAAAGTGTTCATAAAGAACAAAAAATCTCTGTAAGAGAGCTCTCGAGCCCTTGGTTTGACAGTGGAACAGCCCTAAACCCTCGAGAACATTGCAGGAAGGCGCCTTAAATTTCACGAGCCCTTGTCTTGTTTTCTAGGATATTCATTCAGGATACAAAAGACAGAAATTGACACCGCCGGCTAGCCAACAAAAAGCAGCATCCACAGGTTTCGATCTCATACTAGATCAGTACAATGAAGTACTCCAAAGCAATATCAGAGTTGTATTGTGGAGGTCAAATTCAAGAATGCAGCTATAACATATTGAATTCTGCACCACACTAGACTTGGGACATTAGTTTGTCTGTCTGACAAGGTACCTGCCATTCTGTCCCGTTGACTTTCCTTGATGGTATTTTATGACTCAATCATATGGTGTCAGTCTCCTCCCAATGAACCCATTAAAGGAGAGTAGTTTCCGGGATGGTGATGTTTGTACTGAGGAAGCTGTGGAGCAGGTTTTTCTCACCATGCAGGCAGCGTGTAGGTTCTTGTAATATTTGTGTACCTCCTATAGACTGTAGCTCCAGTTTTACTTGTATTAGAATTCATTTGGCATGGGGACACAGATAGACTCACCCCCACCCCGGCTTCCTTTCAACACAACTTACTCAGAAGTCTGCTGTTGCTCAACCGATTGTGGGCACCACATGTTAACTTCAGGAGATGTAAGTCAGTCTCTACCCTATAACGTATTTTATAGAATGTTTATTTGCATATCAAGTTTTAAAGACAAAAAAGTCCTCTAATATGCACGTCATTTTTTAACCAAAAGTATTGAAATTGGGGATTTCCTTGTTTTCTAGCTTTTTCATCTTCCTTTAAAGATAAATACGCCTTATTTTTGTGCAGAGTTCCCCAAATTTAAAGTAAAAGTAAAAGCCTTCTTGTTTCCGAATTGTGTTAAAGGAATTAGTGCTCCAGGGTCAGTGATGTGAAGGTACATTATGCTCAGATTTTTAATCATGGAGCAGTGGAAGTTAATCATGTTTGTTGTGTGTGTGTGTCTGTGTCTGTGTGTGTGTCTATCTCTGTCTCTCTCTCTCAGTGGTTTCCTGCAGGCCCACAGTGAAGGTGTTGTCTCCAGAGGACGGGAAGCAGAGCATTGTCCAGGCAGCGCAGCAGCTCTGTCGCTCTGTGGAGAACAAAGAGAGGAGCTCCAAAGACATCAGCGTCTCCATGCTGGACGTACTGCTAAGAGGTACAAGTTTGTGTGTGTAAAAGTTCCTCACACCTTTTTTTACATAACATGCACCTTTTCTTTCGATATTCGTTCGTCTGGTATCTCTCCCAATGAATTTGTCTTGTGTTTGGGATGCAGACGTTCAGGCATGTCTCAGCTTTATATTTTCTATTACATTCTTGACATCAAAAACAGTGACGCAATACGCAGCAACCAACACACAAAACAAATTAAATCCCCATAATCATTTGCAAGTAAAAGTCTGGAAAACACCTCAGCGGAGAACACAAGGCGTGCTGCACTGCAGCTCCACAGCACGTTAGCAGAGCAGCAGCAGCAGCTTCATGGCTCCGTATCTGTCTACACAGGGTGCATTCAGGCACAGTATTGATTGTAGGTCACCTGCGTTTTTGCAGCGGTCAGAGCCCAACACACAATGTAGTTGCAATATTTAGAAAGGAAGGATGCACTTAAATAATTAAACATTAATTTAACACGGTTATTTTCTGCATTGTGCCAGTTTGCTGAAGTAAATCTGCACTCTGCAGTGCACTTATTTAAAATGGAAAAAAAGAAACTACCATCATTATTGCTCACATATTTTTACACATTATTAACTCACTACAAGATCTTAAAATTAACAAGATTATGTCAGAGTTCATTTAGGTTTCTTTATTTTTTGTATTTAGTTTATATTAAGAACTTTGTAATCGGTGTCTGTTGTTCTATTGTTTTATTTTTTTGACAGTGATTACTAATGTGCTTTCATTCAGTGGTCATAAATCATCAAGGTGTCATCATATCATCGTCCACCAGAGAGCACTCACAAGTACATTTTTTACACTGTGAGATGTCCTGCTCTGTATGTATCATGGTCACAATTATTTTCCAAATAGAGCTCAAGGAGATCTGAATAAGGATTGTTGTTTATGTTGTGTGTTTGCATCTATTTATGATGCAATAACTTGCTTCATTCACATTTCTGGATTACTCAAAAATGCAAGGGTCATAAGAAGAAACAACATACAGACATTGACACAATTTTCATCATTTTGGCTCTGTACACAACCACAATGGATTTGAAATGACACAATCAAGATGTGCTTTGAGTGCAGCCGTTCAGCTTTAATTTGAGGGTATTTACATCCGAATCAGGTGAACACTGTAGCAATTACAACAAATGATATACATGATCTCCCCTTTTGAAGGGACCAAAAGTAATTGGACAAAGTAACATAATCATAAATCAAATTGTCACTTTTAATATTTGGTTGCAAATCCTTTGCAGTCAATGACAGCCTGAAGTCTGGAACCCGTAGACATCACCAGACGCTGGGTTTCATCCCTGGTGATGCTCTGCCAGGCCTCTACTGACACTGTCTTCAGTTCCTGCTTGTTCCTTGTTTCCCTTCAGCTTTGTCTTCAGCAAGTGAAATGCATGCTCAATTGGATTCAGGTCAGGTGATTGACTTGGGCATTGCAGAACATTCCACTTCTTTGCCTTGATAAACTCTTTGGTTGCGTTTGCAGTATGCTTGGGGTCATTGTCCATCTGCACTGTAAAGCGCCGTCCAATGAGTTTTGAAGCATTTGGCTGAATATGAGCAGATAATATCGCCCGAAACACTTCAGAATTCATCCTGCTGCTTTTGTCAGCAGTCACATCATCAATAAATCCGAGGGAACAGTTCCATTGGCAGCCATACATGCCCACGCCATAACACTACCACCACCATGCTTCACTGATGAGGTGCTATGCTTTGGATCATGAGCAGTTCCTTCCCTTCTCCATACTCTTCTCTTTCCATCATTCTGGTACAAGTTGATCTTTGTCTCATCTGTCCATAGGATGTTGTTCCAGAACTGTACAGGCTTTTTTAGATGTTTTTTGGCAAACTCTAATCTGGTCTTCCTGTTTTTGAGGCTCACCAATGGTTTACATCTTGTGGTGAACCCTCTGTATTTACTCTGGTGAAGGCTTCTCTTGATTGTTGACTTTGACACAGATACGCCTACCTCCTGGAGAGTGTTCTTGATCTGGCCCACTGTTGTGAAGGGGTTTTTCTTCATCTGATAAAGAATTCTTCGGTCATCAACCACAATTGCTTTCCTTGGTCTTCTGGGTCTTTTGGTGTTGCTGAGCTCACCAGTGCTTTCTTTCTTTTTAAGAATGTACCAAACAGTGGATTTGGCCACACCTAATGTTTTTGCTATCTCTCTGATGGGTTTGTTCTGATTCTTCAGAGAATTGACAGCAACAGATTCCAAATGCAAATCCCACACTTGAAATGAACTCTAGACCTTTTATCTGCTCCTTGTCAATTAAATAATGAGGGAATAACACACACCTGGCCATGGAACAGCTGATCAGCCAATTGTCCAATTACTTTGGACAATTGCACTCAAAGCACATCTTGATTGTTTCATTTCAAATCCATTGTGGTTGTGTACAGAGCCAAAACTATGAAAATTGTGTCAATGTCCAAATATTTATGGATTATGTGTTGGAGGCAAAACAAGTGACACAGTTTCTCCCACAAACATTCATTAAATGAGAATAATTAAAGTATTGTTGCCTTAAACTGGTGTGTAGTTTTCATTGTTCACTGAGTGAGTCGAGCAGTGATTAGGATTCAAGCGGTGCTGCTTTGTTCCGCTTTGCAACTAGACCTGAATCCATGTTCATTTTCAATGGCTGCTCATCGAAATGATGCAATCATTTGCAAAAAAGAGTGTCAATTAATCCACGGATAGTTTGCTGAAACGATGCTTCACCTCACGCTCTGCTGCACAGTTTTATTTCAAAACATTTACTTTGATGTTGAAGGAGGCTTTTTAAATTCTCAAAAGTAAATTTACAGGGAAACACAACGCCAGTGTTAACCCTCTTAATTCAGCCTCCAGACCGGGTGCACAGGGGGGGATTTGTATGGACCATCCTTTACCGAAAGACTGGAGATAATGCCGGCCCATCATTCCTTGGGGCCAAACCCACCTCAATAGCATCCGCCGTTGCATCATAATTACGTAGCCGCCATGCAAGTACAATCCTAAGTCCTAATGAATTACCCTCATCCTTCCTCAACCTCATGACGTCTGCCATCGAGGTCAAGGAAATCTGGTTCAGAAGACATAGGACGTCTTTTTTTTTTTTTTTTGACAATTCGTCTGCAGCCCTTTTTTCCACGCAATTGTTTTTTGGTGAATTATCTCATGAAAAAAGCTGGATGAAAGCGATGACTTCAGCATAACTTCCCCCAGAGCTGTCAAACACACCGCTGCATCTGTAGGGGAGACAATAAAAGAGACCTGTTTTCAGCTCCTCTGTGTCGCCGTCGTGCTTCGGAAAGCAACAAAATGCATGCTGAGATGAGCAGAAACAGAAGGACAGCAGCAGCGAGATCTAGACAGCCAAGCTCTGCTTTTTATTTGCCATGTTTTTTGCTCAAATTGGAACCTTGTGCTCAGGTAGACACTAAATATACCCAGCTGATGGAAACACACCTAATACACTTTTTATCTGTTGTCACATTTGTAACTTTGGCTTTAAATTCCCTTGCTTTTGGAGTCCAGCGATTAAGCAAATTATTGCGATCAGGAGATTATGTAATAATTGAAGAATTCCACTAATGATGATCCGGCTTCACAAATATATGCAAATGCAGGCCCAGGACTTCTGCGCACACATTACTTAGTAGATCCCACTGCACTTAACGCTCATCACCGTTTCATGATTGGCTCTATTTAAATGCAGGTTTTACATTTTTTAAGTTTTTTTTGCTGTGTTTCCATTCAAAGTGTTAAAAGAGGTCATATGGACACATCAGTCGTGCTGATGTGCTTTGCTTCTTCTTTTTTTTTCAGAATCCAAGAACGTGCCGGACCCTGAGCTGGTGGTGAAGTTTGGTCCGGTGGACAGCACGCTGGGCTTCCTCCCCTGGCACATCAGACTCACTGAATTCATGTAAGCTGCTGTCTGAGTTTCGATGTATCACTTAAATATATTTATGACGGAGACACCAGGTATTATAAATTAGGCCTGATTTTTGCATAAAAAAAAGCAGAAGATTCAGGTTATTATATATATTTTCTCATATTAAAGTTACTACAAGGAATCTTTGGCATTTTGTGTCGATTTTTGCTGTCCCTGTTGACGAAAGCGGTATTGTTTCCAAACACCGGAGTCCCTTTTAGAAGACGTCTCACTTGACTGCAGCAGGGGTCTGACAGTCTGCTCTGCTCAGTCCTGGTTCTGGTTCTCCCGTGCCTCACTTCCCTCCAGTTGGCCAAGCAATGCGGCCAGCAGCGTGGTGTCAGTGTTGGCCCCCACCAGGGATTGACGTAGCAGCCATGCAAAGCTTAGCTCTTTGCCGGAGGAGGAGACTCTGCTCCCGGCCGTAGCAAAACCCAATCTAAAATAAACTAAGATAAGATAAGATAAGATAAAATAATCCTTTATTAGTCCCGCAGCAGTCTGTCCGTGGTGGGCTGTATGCTGACAGAGTTTCTGGTGAACCTGCACGATTTCATTTGATAACGCATGAAATCAAACCCGCTGGTATCAAGACTGTTTCATAACAAGTTTAAAGTTTAAAATCACCAAAAGAAAGCAAAAACACTACCTTCAACATGAACACTAGGTGGCACTGTTTAGCTCTCAGTACGGGTGTGTGTTTTTTTCCTCTCCTGATGTGTTTAATGTTGTACTGTTTGACATTTCCTATGTTTGACATGTGTTTCCTGCTCTGTGTCCTCAGCTCCCTGCCCTCCCACAGAAATGTCTCCTATGAGGACCTGTTCGGTGTCCTGCAGCGGTTTGGTTCTTTTCAGCAACGGCTGGGCCAGTGACGTGCCGGGCCCCTGTGTCAGGCTCCTCAAAGAGAAAAGAGGTGTGGGGGTTCACACGCCCAAACTCTGTCCATCTCCTGGATCTTTAACAGACTCAAAAGACCAGCTCAAAGACCAGGAAGCTCACTTCCTGGCCCCAGCTCTTGTCTCATGATAAACTCACATTCCAGGACTTCTGGAACGCGCTCTCCAAAGCCAAGAGAAAATAGCACATCACTGACATAAGAGGACTGTCTGCACAGACTCAGTGTTCCACAAAACCCTGTTCTGTTTCCTCTCTAACCCTCTTGGCTCGCTGTTTGCCATTCAGTCTCCAGCTGCTGTTGTCTGCTGTAGACTTAGAAAATGACTCGCCTTCACTCGGCGGATGACAAAAGAAGAAACGAGGCTTTGTGCCCGTCTTCGCGAGGCCCCCGCGGGTAATACAGCTGGGTCTCGACTCCCAACCACCCATGAGGCAGAGAGGCGGAAGTTGAGCTTAAGGACAGAGTGGTTAATAATGTGTAAATATGATAAATTCATGTGGCTCTGTGTTTGTTGTCCCCGTGGCCTCCAGTTTGCAGTCATGTGTTCATGCGTAGTGATGCTTCAGACACATACAGAGGTTTGTTTCAAGGCTCCTGTTAGACAGACCAAGCTCTGATATAAAGAAATGCACTGTCTGCCTTCAGTCCGATTTTACGTCACTTTAAAGGAGTCCCTGACAAAACTCCCCCTAATAACTATCCTGACTGACATAGTTTACTTATCTGAGTTCTCACTCAACACAGGTCCATGTTTGGGTCTCATAATGACGCAGAACATGAGATGATGTGTGATGATTTATGAAACTCAAGCATAAAATTGATGTATCCACCTTAAGTTTAAATCATTTTGTCAAACTACTATTTGAACAACCTTTCACACTAAACTATCATAGATTTGAAAAACGTTTTCTATCATTCATACTAACTGTCCTCACAGAGTCGATATCTGAGATCTGGAAACATGGTGACATCACTGAGAAGAAGTTTGTAACGATAAAACAAGCAGTGAGACGTTGGGACAGGTTGGAAACGAATCTCAAGTTTGGAAAAAATAATTTGGAGGAGAAACAAACCAGTATCAACGTTAACTGCCTGGGCCTTGACCGGGGGAGTAATACATTTTGACTTGTCAAACAAGGGTGTAACTAAAAAAAAAAAAAACATGAATTGTTTCACCTGTGCTTTTCGTGTTGTGACAAAATATTTGCTGTGGGAAAAAGATCTGAAAAAATTGGTTCCATTTGGAAATAATAAAATGTTCCACTGGTTTAAACTGCCAAATAAAAACGCTGGCAAATTTCAACTTGTATTTGTTTTATGCCTCCGTTTCGTGGACAGTCGTGGCTGGAGGCCGGATGTTCTCGGGTTGTCCGTCCGTCCATTTGTTGATATTTCAGGAACACATAGAGGGAATTTCTTCAGGTTTGCCACAAGCGACAACCTGGGCTCAAGAATGAGATGATTAGAACTAGTAGGTCAGGTCCGTCCTATTCTTGTGAACATAATAATAGGGGAACGCCTTGAGTGACTGTCTAATTAAAATTTCCATCAAATTTGGCATAAAACGTCCACAAATGGACCAAAGGTTATTAAAATTTGGTGGTTTAAAGTTCACTGCGACCTCACAAAACACATGTTTTGGGCCATAATTCAAGAATTGATATTCTTATTGTGACAATTTAACACAAATGTCTAATAGGATAAAATGATGAATTGATGACTGTTTTCCAGACTTTTACTTGCAAATGATTATGGGGATTTCATTTGTTTTGTGTGTTGGTTGTTGCGTATTGCGTCACTGTTTTTGATGTCAAGAATGTAATAGAAAATATAAAACTGAGACATGCTTGAAGGTCTGCATCCCAAACACAAGACAAATTCATTGGGAGAGATACCAGAGAACGAATATATATATATAAAAAAACAAGGTACAGAGGTAAAAAGGTGAGTCATGATTGATTTTGGACAGACATGAATGTAAACTGCAACAAGACTTGGCATTCATCCGCGAGGTGGTTATTTTCGTTTATTTGGACAAAGGAAATAAATTAGAAACATGGTCATGTTCTAGATGATGCTTGGCTCCTTCAGTTAATGGTTTCCATAGTTTTGTTTCTAGTTGATAAACAATGAACACTGACGTATATCTGCTCCAGATGAGGAGGACTTGAACGCTTTTTTCATACAATGATTTTTTTTTTTTTTACTTTTTAAATTTGACACAACCCTAAATAAACCACAAAGCGCTGCAGCATCAAAATGTGTTTTTCATTAAGTAATGTTCATCACGGTTGTTTAACAGGCATGCGGCAAAGTTGGTTCAACATACAAGTAAGTTAAAACACTTTATGACATGGTAACAAATAAAAGCAGTTGCTGTGTTTATACTCTTAAGATCATATTTTAATCTGTTCTTACTTTGTAGGGATAGTTTATTCAGCCACTTTTGGAATCTTGGGATAATAGTCAGTTGACAGGATGGTAATATGGAGTAAATACCCCTTACAATCAAAGTTATCTTGTGGTAAATTAAAGAAGGGATTTAGAGGACAGAAACAGAATCCTCTCCATTTACCTCTCAATTAGTGCACAACTATCTCATAGTCTCAATCGTGACTGAGATGGATAACATTTTAAGAATAGCTCTTGGCTTGTTGACGGACAGTTCTGTGTTTTTGTTTCCAGTTTCAGTGTACAAACTTGAACAAAAAATGGTAGTTGGCAGATAAAGTATTGTCTGGGTGAGAGCTGTCAACCCCGAGACGAACACACACTGCACATCAAACTGATGGACGTGATAAATGTCACATATCATTTCATCATGAGTTTTTTTCTGCTGCAGCTGTGTCTCACCTCTCAGGTTTAAAAAAATGATATTTCTGAGATCGTATAGCTGTGTTCCAAACCCATATACTACATGCTCATTCTAAATAGGTTTGTAATCTGTTCACATTAAAATAGTGAGAGAAAAAAAAGTGAGAAAATAAATTCAAATCCTTTGAAGTTCATGGGATCTGGTAGAATTTAGACTGCACAAATTATACACAAACCAAAAGAAATACTGTACCTCCAGGTAACATAAAAACAATATTCACAGACAGAGAGGGGGGGGTTGTGTTCAGAACAGTATGAAGAGTAGCCTATGTCTATTTCTATTTGTCGGAACATTTTGTTGAATGCTTTGACTATAAAACTCAGGCAAATATAAAGTCCAAATATAATAAAACAGATGTTGTTTTCCTGATACTAGGGTTGTACATAATACCATGTGGGTGGTTGTTTATGAATTATAAGAGAGAGAATGTGTATATTTTGCTGTAACTTTACATTTGACTTATTTTTGTTTTCAATTATTTTTGATAAATGTTTGTACACATTAAAAAACAACAACTATGCAGACAGATCAAGGTCTATATATAAACTCTGGCTGTAAACAGGGAGTGGAGGAGGAATCTGGACTCATGTAAATCTCAAATTCAGACTTTTGTAACGCTTTTCCAAACCAAACCAACCACACAATGTATCAACTTTAAATCACATGTTCACACACACATCCTGACGTGTCACGTCTCCATCCCGTGGGTGTGTCTGGATGAAGAGGACGCCACCTGGTGGTACAGTGAGCTCCCCAGAGTCTCATCCATGCAGACAGCCTCGTTGTTCCCTCTGAACTGCAGCACGGAGACCAGGAGGGTCTGAGGTGAGCCTGCTCCTCCTCCTCCTCCTCTCCTCCTCCTCCTCCTCCTCCTCCTCTCCTCCTCCTCCTCCTCCTCCTCCTCCTCCTCCTCCTCCTCCCTCCTCCTCCTCCTCCGGTCCTACCCCAGAGCAGAATGCGCTGATCTCCGCTCAGTCTTTTTGGGGGGGTAAGGAAAGGATGATGTCTGTCGTCTCCACTGTGGAGAGCGTCCCCAGAGGTACGGACACCCCGACGCCGAGCCTTTACCAGCGGATCAGGAGGGTCTTAACCAGGTAAGAGATGATGATGATGAGGATGATGAGGAGGATGATGAGGACGGTGCTGATCCGAGGCGAGCATCCTTTTTGTTTTTGCATTCACCCCACGCTCAGCAGCAGCTCATCACTGCGGACACCTTTTGTTTCAACCTGTAACATCAGCCTGTATTCAGTCTGCTGCTGGAAGAAGAAGAAGAAGAAGAAGAAGAAGAAGAAGAAGAAGAAGAAGCATGTTGTGCAACAGATATGATAACATGCAGCATCTGCCTTTTGCATGAACATCATGCATGCGTTAGTGTGTGTGTGTGTGTGGTGTGTGTGTGTGTGTGTGTGTGTGTGTGTGTGTGTGTGTGTGTGTGTGTGTGTGTGTGTGTGTGTGTGTGTGTGTGTGTGTGTGTGTGTGTGTGTGTGTGTGTGTGTGTGTGTGTGTGTGTGTGTGTGTGTGTGTGTGTGTGTGTGGGTGTTGCTGGTTCGGTGCTCTTGGACGCTGGCTGGCTGCCGTGGGTGTGTTTGTCAGCGTGTGATGAGGTTGTGCTGCACAATGGCTGCTGTCCTGCCCTGCATGTCTACTTACTTACAGGCTTCACTCTCACTGTTTGTTGCAAACTCCCATTTGTATTTCTAATGCACTCAGACACACACACACACACACACACACACACACACACACACACACACACACACACACCAATGCATCTTACCAGGGGCGTACATATAGACAGTGCGGTTGCACTGGGGCCAGTGGGGTGGGGGTGCAAATTGCAACTGATCAAAAAGGAATTCATATCAACTATTTGCTATTTGCTATATTCTCCCCCTTTAAAAGGCAACCCCATCTCTGTCAGTTTCAATTTTTGCAGGGTAAAATAGGCAGAATCAATCTATGACAAGCTATTTGAGTCAGCATGGACCTATATCTGATATCGGTATTGGTGAATCTCTGATACAGATATGCACTGGGGATTTCTGGGTAAAATGTATGTTGATGTTATCCAGTTTTAGGTCTCTATTTGATCATGTTAGGAAGCGAAACAATGATGTATGTGTGTGTGTGTGTGTGTGTGTGTGTGTGTGTGTGTGTGTGTGTGTGTGTGTGTGTGTGTGTGTGTGTGTGTGTGTGTGTGTGTGTGTGTGTGTGTGTGTGCCAATGTTCTCTTATTGATGTTCTTGTGGCTGCCACAGACACAGAGGGATGTTATTGTAATAAATCCTTTATCAAAGTAGGCGGACAGAACAAAGCGGACTCACAAACAAGGGCAGATGGCGACATGTCAGGCAAGGGAACGGAATACAAACACAGAACAGTAAAAAAAAAGATAGATATTTACCACTATTCTTTAACCTCTCAGTCACAGTTAACCAGGCAGGAGAGAGGCTGCACAGAAATGCATGTTAATCCAAACCAAGAGTTCCAGTCACAACGAGCCAGCAAGAAATAATTGCAGCTCACTATTAGCTGCTGTGAGGCCAAAATGATCCAGCTCCTTTCAGACGAGGAAAAATTTGAATTCTTAATTTCATTAGTCAGGCCCAAATTTAATTTGCAGTGAGCTGCCCTTTAACTGCTGCAAACAGAAGATCCTGGTTATTAAATAATACTAATACTGTTTTTTTGAGGCTGATACTGATATCGATATCTAGGCCGATAATGTTTAGTCTGATTTTGGTTTCCCTTTACACTTCTTTTATGAGAAAATGACCCAGCTTCTCACTTGATTTATTCCCTCAGTTAACGCTGTAAACATTAGCTTATGGTCTTAATTGTAAATTTCAAGTCTCTTCTTTATTACAACATAATGTTCATTTAGTAAATTATGATCCATTTAGAGTCAAATAGACCCTAAAGCAGGGGATGCTTTAGGGGTGGGCTACCTTGTGATTGACAGGTATCTACCTCGGCGTTGTCCGTGATTTTTGTCTCAACTTAAAACAAAACCACAGTGTGTTTTCAGTTCATGAAAGTTAGTTGTAACATTTTGGTCACATAAAATTGTCTTATTCAGCTTTCGATTGTGCTAAGCTCCACCCAGTGTCACCTCTGGTTGCAAAACACCAAGATGGTGACAGCCAAAATGCCAAACTCGAGGCTTCAAAACCGCAGAGCACAAAACTAATGGGTGAAGTCATGGTGACTAAATCCACTACGGCCTATTGTTCCACTGTTACAGAGAGCATAGCCTGGACAGCAGAAAGATGTAAGGGAAACATTTTGCCAGATCTCAGTCGCTCAAGCACCTTTTGAGCTGAGGTGAGAGGGGACAGTTTTAGCGTTTAGGCAACGGACAAATCTGCAGACACCGCAGGAGGACAGGTCAACATGGACAAGAAATATCTAGGCAATGTTTCCAGCAAATAGTTGAATTTATGCCACAAAGAAGTCAGACTATACTGGAGGCAAAACTTCCACAACCAACACAAGAATGATGTACCTAATAAAGTGACCACTAAATGTGTTTATTAACTATGTAATCTTATATATATATATCTTTGTGCTGTTGCTCTCTGGCTGCTGAATGAGTATATAAGATTATTATATCGCCTTGGTGTTAAGCACAAAGGATTTGCCCCATGTAAAATCATCCCTAATGATAATGCCCATGCGTCCTCCCCTCTGCAGGGACCTGCTGGTGACTCTCGCTCTGGGTCAGGTCCTGTCCTTGTTAATCTGTGCCATCAGTCTGACCAGCAAGTACCTGGCTGATGACTTCCATGCCAACACGCCGGTGTTCCAGAGCTTCCTCAACTACATCCTGCTGTTCCTGGTGTACACAACCACGCTGGCAGTTAGGCAAGGTATAGTACAGATGGAACTGAGAGGTGTGTGTGTGTGTGTGTTACTGATGGAAATGCTGTGAGTATGCTGAAACAAGGAGCAGGGAACACCAAAAAAATGTGCTTTGCGTCCTGTTTGAAGTAAAACCGGCCAGAATCACCAATGTCAATACAGAATAATATTATTAATAAAAGCTTTGAGTAGATGTGCGCACACTTGCAGACACACATTAATTTACGCCACTTCTCCGGCGCAATGCTATTTGACGTCTGCTGAAGTGAAAATATATAATTAATAAAATCAACAGGGATTTGGAAAATGAACGTACATAACTAACAATTAATATGCTCTCCTCAATGCCGCCATACTGTAGTCAGACAACAGTAATTTTACCATCCTGGTCATTGTAAAACACAATAAAAAACTAACAAACAAAAACTTAGTCTTCCTTCTGTTCCAAGAGTTTGAAGGAGAGTTGAAAGAGAGACTGATTAAGTAACAGATATCAAAAAAAGAAGTAACCACCCTAATTTCACTGTTTACTAATTCTGCGTGTATTTGACGTAGAACATGACACACCAGAAAAACAACAGAAACTCAAGTCTCCTGGCAATGGGAAAGGAGTCTGTAACCCAGTTTAAGCGGGTTTTCCTGTGTTTAAAAATCCCAAGTATGTGCTAATTTTGGTGGAAAACGGGTAAGAGGAGTATTCATGTCCCAGAATTTAGATTAACATAAAATATTTTTTTTGCTATCGATCCTATTCAAACCAATATCTATCGACCACCGACTGATACACCTCTCATACTGTTCAAATGCTTTATGTGTGTACCCAAAATAATTGGTACAGTGGTCCCATTTTGGGTCACAATTAAACATTTTAATGACCAATTCAACCAAGTTTGGCACATTTTGATGTAGTTAATACATCAAAATGTGCCAAACTATGTCTGGTTACATACATAGAATATCAAGTCTGTTCCAAACGGAGCAATTAAAACCCCTAGAACATGAATGTATTACATAGTATTACATATTCCTCTAGCTCTAATTTGTAGAGTTTTTATTATATAGTCACTTACAGGCCTTGTGACAGACAGGATTTTCTTTTCACGAATTTGAAGATGCAAGTTATATGCATTGTAGCGTTTAAGTCCTTTCATAAATATTCCGACATTCATTTTTCAGATCAGATTGTGCAAGTTAAAGATTGTGTAAAGTGCAGTCACAGGAAGGGAACCTGCTGGCCATCCTGAAGCAGCGCTTGTGGAAATACATCATTCTGGGTTTGATAGACATCGAGGCCAACTACATATCTGGTGCTCAAAGAAATGTTTAACAGGACGGAGCCCTGGCTCTGCACCGGATCGTTAAGTTACATACAGTTTAGTTAAAATGAATGGAATAACATTTATATTGTGATTGCATAATCTTGAAATCAATCAGAATAATTTCTTTCAGCTGCTCTTATCACATGAAACATCTATACACAGTGACTTTAAAAATGAGGAAATGTGTCTCCTACATCTTCCTGTGATCACATTTAAAGATTTAAAAGAATTTGTACATTTTAGTTGCCTTACAATGTATGAATATATTGACAATGTTTAATGTAGTTTATACCAACACAAACACTCTTCACTTGGAAACTCATTATTGATTCTACACCTTGTGACTTTATCCAACTTATATTCGTCATATACCTCAGATTTGAGCGTCTGCTCTTCCTCCCTTTTTCATGTATTCGGTTTGTTCAGCCTGTGCTTTCTATACAGAGGTTCTTTAAAGGGGAAATGATTTGTTTCTAAGTCAAACTCGCACACTTGCTCTCAACACTCCCACAGCAGGAACAGGACCGTATGGCAGTAAATTACACCTGTAGGGCAAGTCATTTACTTGCACAAGGGACAGAACAATAATACACAAGAGAAGAAACACATCCATAAACTGAAGCCTGGCCATTAGAAAACAGCCTCCTGATGGGGACTCTGATCAGCTTTTTGCCCTCACACTAGAATCACCGTTTAGCAGCCAAGGTTCGAAGCTAAAAACTGTCACGGCAGTTAGATATTCTATTAAAAGCACATGAATGTCGGAATAATTACGGGGACTTGGAGGTATTACTTTTTTATGGCTTTCCTCAGCCAGTAAACTGTAATGGATTGGATCCTTGTTATTTTGTTTAAGTTGATATGGCAGCTGTGGATAAGAAGAGATGAAGCAGTGAAGGACTTTACATACTTAAAGGCAAAATCATCTGTTCATGTGTTGTATATTTAGCACACTGATTTGTTTTAGTATTTTCAGCGTGTTGCCTGTCTCTCTCTCTCTCTCTCTCTCTCTCTCTCTCTCTCTCTCTGTTGTACCAGGGGAAGGGAACCTGCTGGCCATCCTGAAGCAGCGCTGGTGGAAATACATGATTCTGGGTTTGATAGACATCGAGGCCAACTATCTGATGCTCAAAGCTTACCAGTACACCACACTCTCCAGTGTGCAGGTAAGTTTGTGTGTGTGTGTGTGTGTGTGTGTGTGTGTGTGTGTGTGTGTGTGTGTGTGTGTGTGTGTGTGTGTGTGTGTGTGTGTGTGTGTGTGTGTGTGTGTGTGTGTGTGTGTAAACTTTCTCAAACGGACCAAATAACCACAATGATGTCTGCATTACATACTCTGGGGGGCGGAGATTTAAAGACATGGACCTTTACCAGGAAATGGAGGTCTAACAAAAAAGATCCAACTGCATTGGATTATTGGAAATGTAGGCTCCACTGTCTTTGGAGCTTTACCAATATCATAGTATTCGTAAAAAAAAATATTTCAGTGGCAGTGTCTGTGCACCATTTTGGTTCGGACTGAAATATCACAACAAATATTGAATATATTGCTATGACATTTGGTGGACATTCATGTAATCCTTAGGATGAATTGTAATAATAGTGATCCTCATCAAATACTTTGGTTTATGACCAAATACCTGCAGAACTAACAGCATCCCAATCAGCCTCAGCTGGACTTTAGACATTGGACTCTCTGAATGGGTTGGTGCATGTTGAACACTCATTGAGTCTATTTGAGTCCAGCATCACACGCTAATCGACTGTGTGAAAGAGACATTAGTGATTTTATCGTCTCTTGTAAGTCCCGTGACCTAATGGAGTACAATAATAAAAGACTAAAATACCATTTATCAGGCTCACATTAATTAGTACCTATGAACACACATTAGATGTAGTTAATTTTTTGCAATTCATTTCCTGTAAGTAATGCAATACATCCTTAAAAAAATCAATATTTGACATTATATTCAGGCTGGGTGTAGGCACACTCATGAAGAAATCAGCTTACATTCCAGGATCTAAATTAGCATGAAATCAATAGCACTGAACATTTGCCAGGACCATGTAGATCTGGCAGCATCCCTGCAGGACTGACAGTCCAGGCACAGAGCCCCTGGAGTGGCTTTTTAAATAACTATCAGGAATGCAGGAAGATGATACTGTTAAACAGAGTGAATGTACAGAGACATTTCTTTTTCAATTCTTAAAAAAACAGCAACACCAAATCAATACACCCCTCCCTATTTAAGACAGTCCAAATTACATAGTCAGATCTTTTTCATTCCCTACTCTCCTTGATGACCATATGAAGCTTAAAGCGCCATGTTACAGGCTTGTTCCACCCACCAAGCCTCTCTCTTTTTCAATACCTGCTTAAAGTCCCAGTGAAACGGAAGTTTGAGGCAATCAGCTTGGGAGGGGGGCCCAGGTGCCGTTCAGTTGAATGTGCTGCAGTGACACTGAGCTGGTTGAAAATCTGCAAAGTTTCCCTTTCATCTCTGCCTCATCTTCCTCCTGATCTTACAACAAGTGAGGGAAGTGAGTGGAGCCAACAGTCTTTTTTAGCTCCATATTGGGCTTAACTCTAAGCCCCTCCACATTTTGGGGTCCAATCAAATGCGAAGGATTCAATTTAACCTCAGAAAAATCCACCTGCCCGCTAGTGGGAGAGGGGTAGATTTGTTTTGGAATGATGGTATTAGGGTAATTAAAAAAGGAAAGTTGGGGCTTAAATGGTTATATCCCTCTTGTTACTGTACACAGCTCAGTTATTCCGTTTCACTGTGAAACACATCACAGTACTGAAGTTACAGATGCTCTGTTTCTTCCTGGCTGGATATTTGGGCCCAAACACAAAGAAGCCACCTGAAGCCTAAAACCACACCCTTAATTAATCAAACAGACAAACCTCTAAGATCAGAATCCAGGTGTGCTGTGAGTCTTGTTGGAGCTGTACAGTCCTCAAGTATAGTGGTTCACAGGGACAGAAGCAAGTCCCGGCTCAAACAACTTATTCAAACATTGGTGGAAGGGATGCTGTAGCTGAGAGTCCATTGTTGCATGGTGATTTTCCAGCCCACTGCTGCTGTTGTCTACTGCTCACCAGTCTGAGATGATGAACCCACCCAGGAGGAAGAAAACAACTAACTGAAACCATAAACAAATAGAACTCACCATGTCTGTATGTGTTTGTCTCTGTGTGTCCGTCCTTCCGCTCAGCTGTTGGACTGTTTTGTCATCCCAGTGGTCCTGCTGCTGTCCTGGTTCTTTCTTTTGGTGAGGTACAAGGCCGTCCACTTTGTCGGGGCAGGACTGTGTCTGCTGGGTGTCGGCTGCATGGTGGGAGCTGACATCCTGCTTGGTCGACAGCAAGGCCTTGGTGAGTGCCCCAAAGCATTCTTGACCATGCATGGCACGCCAGGAATGCAGGTAGATGTGGAGGTTGCCAGGTTTGTTGGACTTGCAGCCTCGCTCAGGTTTGTCTTCTTCACCACCTTTGTTCTCCCTCATTTACCAGGAGAGCAGAAGCTGTTTGGAGACCTCTTGGTCCTGGGTGGAGCGACGCTGTACGGGATCTCCAACGTCTGTGAGGAGTTCATTGTGAAGAACCTGAGCCGTGTGGAGTTCCTCGGCATGATGGGACTATTCGGATCCTTCTTCAGCGGCATCCAACTGTGAGTTTGTGTGTGTTGTGGGGACAGATACACCTCATGACAGCTTGGCAGTGGTGAAAAGTAACTAACTAACAGTACTCTAGTACTGTACAGAAGTACAATGTTGAGGTACTTGTACATTACTTTACTTATATATTTTGGGAGAACCCTCACTTTCTGAATGTGCATTTTTAGAGCTCAGTGGGACAACCTTCTTAGTAGATACCATGCAATTCCTCCTGTATGTGTGCAGGGAATGTGGAACGAGACTCTTTGAGGCCCTTAACTCCCCCAGGTGGCTGGTGTCCTCAGCCAACATTACTGCCTTTTGGAGGCTGTAGCACGATCAGTTTTAAAGCTACATGTCATGTTAACTTGTTATAGGCTAAATGTTGGTAAGGGAAAAACTAGCATGGCCATATATACCTCTCACCTCAATATATGTGAATGACAATGGGTTCCATGGGTATCCCCAAGTCTCCCCTTTACAGATATGCCCACTTTATGCTAATCCCATGCGGCTGTTTACATGCAGTATAAATGCGTTGTTTTTCGCCTTTTCTAAAAGAGGTGTATTTGAATATTTCTGCATACTGGAGTCCTTAAACAGTCTTAAAATTGCAAATTGGCTATGACTGTAGAGCTGAGACTCTTGTTGATCCAATGAGCCCAATTGTATACATGTGTGTTGATATTAGTCCCCATAGTAGCCATTTTATAAGGGCAAGACCATTGATTGAAACTTGACTTCACTATGTAAATTACCTGTTGTGACCTCTAGGCTTTTCAGAGGATGTGTGGTTTGCCTAGGAATTTTGACACTAAGGCAGTTCCTGATCAGTTTCCAGAACAGAAGTTCTTGCCATCCAACTGCCCTTTTGCTCGTTCAGAAACAACTTATGAGACAAAAATAGAGCATGGGAATGGTCATCAATGGTTAATCTTTGTGTTTGTGCTCTGTTGCAGGGCCATCATGGAACATAAGGAACTGCTGAGGGTACCCTGGGACTGGCAGATAGGTGAGAATGCACATGCAGCCAGAAACACAGACATACACATACAACTTGGATTCATACACACAACTTAGTAAGATAGTAAAATGCAATGACAGTAACTGGTTAAATCATTTACTCCCTCTGTGTCTGCAGGTCTTCTGTACATTGGTTTCAGTGCCTTCATGTTCGGCCTGTACAGCTTCATGCCGGTGGTGTTGAAGAGAACAAGCGCCACCTCAGTCAATCTCTCTCTGCTTACAGCCGACCTGTACAGCTTCTTCTGTGGCCTCTTACTCTTTCACTACAAGGTAAGAGCAAACTGCTAGGGCGCTTTCATTTGGGGATGTCCAGGCAGCTAGCATAACACATGCGAATATCCGACCGAAGTGTCGGTGCTCAGTTTGCATGGTGGGTAATGCGGGCGCCGGGTTTTGACTCGGAAGAACTATGTGTGGAACAAAGAAGACAATACCTGTAACTTTTTCAAAATCATAACTCCAACTATGTTACAGGAGTTCAATCAGTGTTCAAACAGTAACACTTGTTCCATGTTATCTAGAGAGTCTCTGGACAGGACACAAAGACCCATAATATACTGAAGAATATCATGAAATAATTGTTTGGAACTTTCACAAAAAGTCATGAAAGGTCTATCAATGGGTCTGTGTCAAGTCTTAATAATAATAATAATTAAGCCTTTATTAGTCCCACAATGGGGAAATTACAATTCTCTGCATTTAACCATCCCGGAGGAGCAGTGGGCTGCTAAGAAGCGCCCGGGGAGCAAGTCTTGCCCAAGGACACCTTGGCATGTTGACTGTAGAGGGGTTCAAACCACCAACCTTGTGGTTACAGGACGAGCGCTCTACCTGGTGTGCCACAAACAAGTTGATGGCTAAGCCTAGAGTCGATAAATGTGTGATCAATGCTTGAATTTCAAATTCCAAAATGGCACCATGTCTGTCTTACTGCCCTTACCGCCCACTCATTTACGGAAGAGAATTAGAGAACTGGGGCCTCATTACAGACATTCCTAAGTCTGGAATCTTGTCATCTCAGTGTGGGATGACATTTAATATTTTTGGTATAACATAAACATGTTTTCTTACTGCATTAAGTAAAATGTCTATCATATCTTTGGATAGGAATTTAGTTTTTATAGAGGCTTCCTAATTTTGGGATGTCCCAAGATAGATATCCTAAATTAGGATGGCATAAATGGACGCTGTCCAAAAACCCAAATACCTGCCAGAAATGGCAGCAGCACTGTTGGTAGGTCTGTAACTTTACGGCAATGACCATGAAGATGGAGAACAACACAAACACTGAAATATATTGATTAAAAAGGCTACTCAAACCATATGATGAGGCTTTAAATTTCCTGAACCATGTATTAATGAGTATATATCGACTGCCAAGACAATTAAATCTGATTTTGATGACGTCTGGCTCTGGAGAGGCCTGCATGGAGGCCCGTGCTCTAGATGGCTAGCTAGCCAGTGACAAGTGAGTGTCATTGATATTATGGCTAGACCATCTTGAGCAGCCTACCAGAACATTCAAATAAAAGATACAAGTATTGCAAGATCAAGGCTGATTGAAAAATCAAATACAGTACGAGTTAGGATTTCTTAAGTTGGTTTTTCCAAAACTTGCATTCCTTGTTTTTTGAAAGCAGAGTGACAGGGCGAAGATGGCACTGTCTGCTGATACATAAACAATGTAATGTTATTGAACATCATCCACAATACATGCTAAAGGGAGATAATAAATGCAGAAAAAGAACTAAAGAGGAGGGGACCAAACATAGATCGACATCACATATCCATGTCACTGATCCTTACACACTGGTTTATAGAAAGAAGATGGAATTTAAACCAACATAAAGCAGAAGTGTAGATATACAGCTCCTACTTTTAAGTCTCTCTCTGTGTTGCAGTTCTCGGGACTCTATTTGTTGTCGTTCTTCATCATTATCTTGGGCCTGGTCATTTACGCCACCTCGTCCACCTACGTTGCTCAGGACCCGCGAGTCTACAAGCAGTTCAGGAACACGGGCGGCCAGCACGCCATTGATCGGCCTCCGCAAAGTGCTGGAGTCCTTGAGCCCTCCGTCACCTACACCAGCCTGGGTCCCGAGGCGGGGGACGAGATTCCTGTACGCGTCGCCTAAGATCTGGGTGGGAGTTTAGTGTGCCAGCTCCAGCCTCCAGAGTCTGCCCAAAGTTGTATACAGATGAAATATGCTGGCTGTACCCGGTCTCCTGAGCAGGACGGCTGGGTGATAACCCAGGTAGGTCCTGGTTATCATTTAATGGCCTGTATTGGTGAACAAAATCTACACCTCCTCAGTGACCAAGGCAAATACATGTATCTGAAAAATGAATGAGCAGAATGTCGTTAAAACAAATAGAAAAGTGAGTGAAACTGTTGAGTTCACTGTGATCAAAGACTGTGAGTAGACAGTAGTGACTGATCATTCATGTAAATAGATGGTAATGTACTTTTACTGTATTTAATCTGCTTTCTTTTTATATCTGTCAAGAAAGGTTTGTGCTTCACACGTCCATTTGTTAAAGCTGTATTCATTTAATTTCTTATTATCTGATTTGAATCTATTTTGTTTATAACTCCACCTGCTCAAATCCAATGATGAGCTTAGTAAGTAATACGCAGTCTAGAGTCAGTTAATACTTGCATAGCAGTGCACAAGTGGAGAATTAAAGTATGAATGACTATGAATTAATTTACCGTCTTTGTATCACGCAAAGCTACACTGGTATGTAAATACTGCATCAGCTACTGAGGGTTTGTCCTTTGTATTTTTTCACATGATGGATATTTTAAAGGCTGGTACAAATATATTTAGTTTTATCATAACTAAGTTTGACTACTTTTACACACAAAAAAGCATTCAGTAGCTTATTCACCCGCAAACAGCATTTAGACCTTCATCTTGAGACATTGAATTTACAGAAAGTAAATAATTGAACTGATGAAAAATCGAAATAATAAAAATTTGAGAGTTTATTTTAGGGTCTGCTCAGGTGGTTGGATGGGTTCTTGAATTTAGGGAAATTGGATTTGTGACAGCGTTTTTTATTTAATTACCTTCACTTCCGCTGAAAAAACCCTGATGACATCACTATGTTGTCACTTTCTTAGACTTGACGAAGCTCCTGCCGAGCCTCAGAAAAGAACAATGAGTAGAGTAGAGCTAACCATAATGACCATTAGCAAACTGCTGTGTTGTTGGTTTCGGCTTTAATGAAATACAGTCAGTGATCGAGAAGTGACAGAATGGAGGTTTGATATGCTTCATTGTAGTAAACCCTAATCCTTACCAAAACTGCTATTTGCCAGCTGAAAATGAAGAAGGCAAAAGATATTCGGTTATGTTTCTATTGATTTTGCCATTTCACTGTCGACAGCCATTCTGAAATCACTGCTATAAACTGAACCGTGTTTCCACGTATGGTGCATTTTTAGCTGTATTAACACCAGTGTGAATGTGGCCTCAGTGTTTGTTTCCATGAGACTGAGTGCTGAGACGCCCTACTGCTCAAATCCAACTGAATGATTCTTCTTACTGCTCAGTGTGCACACCATGAGAAAGATTGTTGCTTAATGAGAGGAATAACGTGCTCCAGGCCGAGGAGCATTGTTTGATCCCTTGTATTATTTGTCTGTTCTTCCTATTTAAGTCCTAATTCTGATTGAAACATAACATTGGAAGCAATATATTTTCCTGTCGATTGACAGGAGAGACATCACAGGGTTACTGAACGGACCGAAGATAAAGCTGTTCACTTTGTTTGGTCTGCTTCTTTGTCCACTTCATGACTGTATATAATCTCATGTCTGGATTATTTACAAGGGACTTTCATGATGCTCCTCTTTCAATGGCCTTTTGTATCCCGTTTGATGTAGTGCATCGGAGTTGCTGTCAACAATGTGCTTACAATGATGTTACTTATTGTAAAATAAATAATCTTTGTCAGAACATCCAGCCCAACATGCTTTGTGAGCACTGTCAAATTTTTTAAATGTACTTTTGAACAATTGAATTTGCCAATCCTAACAGGAAGAACAACCTAAACAGCAGTAAATTGAGTTTTAAGATTTGTGAAGTGGCAAAAAGAGCTTCGACTTTTAACCGCATCTCATGGTCTTCATTCAGCAAATGAAGCCGGCTCTACATCCAAGCATGGAAAAATCTGCTATGATCTCTGGAAGAAGTTATACCTGACAGTGTAAGAAAGTTTTATGGTACAACAATGGTAAGCTACATATTGTTTCTCCAGCTATTTTTTCCACTCCAGCGTGCTTGTGTCATATAGAATAATGGGGCGGCTGTGGCGTAGTGGAGAGCAAGGTAGTTCTCCAATCAGAGGGTCGGTGGTTCGATACCCGGCTTCGGCAGTCGATGTGTCCTTGGGCAAGACACTTAACCCCAAGTTGCTCCTGAAGGCCATCGGTGTGGACTGGATGATGAATGTTAGTTAGAGTCTGATGGTGGCACCTTGATGGTAGCCTGTCATCAGTGTGTGAATGGGTGAATGATATGTAACATACTACTGACTGTAAGTCGCTTTGGAGAAAAGCCTCTGCTACATGACTGTAATGTAATGTAATGTAACCAGAGGTGACACTGGGTGGAGCTTAGCACAATCGAAAGCTGAATAAGACAATTTTATGTGACCAAAATGTTACAACTAACTTTCATGAACTGAAAACACACTGTGGTTTTGTTTTAAGTTGAGACAAAAATCACGGACAACGCCGAGGTAGATACCTGTCAATCACAAGGTAGCCCACCCCTAAAGCATACCCTGCTTTAGGGTCTATTTGACTCTAAATGGATCATAATTTACTAAATGAACATTATGTTGTAATAAAGAAGAGACTTGAAATTTACAATTAAGACCATAAGCTAATGTTTACAGCGTTAACTGAGGGAATAAATCAAGTGAAGAAAAGCGTCTGCTAAATGACTGTAATGTAATGGTCCAGTTTAGGGACAATTTTGTTGCAATTACTTGCTTGATTTTAATTACTTTACAAATGTATTTCTTAGAGAATCAAACACACTACTTTATTTGTTTTATTTTCACTTGGAATTGCTTCAAAAATGTCTGATTGTATTTATGTGTATGTATTTATGTAACACATAGATGTGCTGCCTGCAGTCGTCCTGTGGGGGGCAGCAAAGCTACCGCACTTTATTCCGAAGAAGAAGAAGAAGAAGAAGAAGAAGAAGAAGAAGAAGAAGAAGAAGCAGTCTGGTGGGGGCTCATCATCCATCTTCTGGGAAAGCAGGAGAGCAGCAGCCATCTAACGACGGACCAGAAGACAAGGAAACACATCGGCCATCATGGGAGCCGTTTTGGGATTGTGCTCCATGGCGAGCTGGGTTAGTGACGCATTAGTTTCTGTTTCTCTCGTCGGCAGTGGAACCAGTGGAACCAGTGGAACCAGTGGAAGCAGCGGATGTGTTGTTTGCTGCTTCACTGCAAACTAGAGCTGTCATGACTGCGCATCACACAGCAGGCCGCACACACAGCGGCTAGCTAGCATTAGCATTAGCTGCTATTCTGCAATGCTAACACCAAGTCTATCGTTGAGATATATATATTATTTATATATATATTTATATTTATACTGTCGTTGTGTAAGCTAGCTGTAGGGCTACGTCACAACAGCTCACGTTAACCTGAATAACAACAGCCTGGATGCTCTGTTGTTGTTGTTGTTGTTGTTAGCTTATGCTTCGTTACAGTATTTAGGCGTGTTTTTAATGTTGGTGATTATTGTAAACAAAACATGTCGATGACGTCACCAGAGCAGCTGTTGCGACACTGCGGCGGCCATGTAAACAGAGGATCAGGTATCATCTCTACCCAGAGACAGAGACAGACAGGCTGTAAACACAGACACACATGGTGAAGCAGTCTGTCCGTCCATCACATTAACGGTGCTGGTCTGTGTGCTGGTCTGTGTGCAGGTCCCGTGTCTGTGCGGCAGCGCCCCTGCCTGCTGTGTCGGTGCTGCCCCAGCGGCAACAACTCCACCGTGACGCGCCTCATCTACGCCTTCTTCCTGCTGCTGGGAGTGGGCGTGGCCTGCGTCATGCTGATGCCCGGCATGGAGGGCCAGCTCAAGAAGGTATGGACTGCAATAGACTTAATAATTCATTATTACAGGACAGGAAAGAATAGGATATTAGTCCCACAATGGGGATGATCTTATCTTATTGACCTGCTGGAGGAGCAGTGGGCCACCATTACATTACATTACATTACATTAGAGTTATTTCTCGCTCAAGGACACTACAGTCATGTATGTTACATATCATTGAACCACCTGATGACCTATGTGGTTACGGGATACAGACACATAAATACAACCAGACATTTGACAGCAACAAGGAAAATAAAACAAATAAAGTAGTGTGTTTGATTCACTAATAAATACATGTAAATAATTAAAATCTTATGTGATTGCAACAAAATTGTCCCTAAACTGGACCATTACATTACATTACATTACATTACAGTCATTTAGCAGAGGCTTTTCTCCAAAGCGACTTACAGTCAGTAGTATGTTACATATCATTCACCCATTCACACACTGATGACTTAGTTTAACCCTGTGACACACTGATGTAGGTGTAAATGAATGTAGAACATGACTTTTGCAGTAGCACGAGCAGCGTCACATTAAAGTTTATTTACTGAGGAGACATTGCAACGACTGACTCACTAAATCCCAATTAAACTTCAAAGTTTGACTACAGCCTTACATTACATTACATTACATTACAGTCATTTAGCAGAGGCTTTTCTCCAAAGCGACTTACAGTCAGTAGTATGTTACATATCATTCACCCATTCACACACTGATGACAGGCTACCATCAAGGTGCCACCATCAGACTCTAACTAACATTCATCATCAGTCCACACCGATGGCCTTCAGGAGCAACTTGGGGTTAAGTGTCTTGCCCAAGGACACATCGACTGCCGAAGCCGGGTATCGAACCACCGACCCTCTGATTGGAGAACTACCTTGCTCTCCACTACGCCACAGCCGCCCTCAACGGACGCCTTTCATATTTGTTTTATTTGCTAAATGTGGTGTGGTTAGTAGCTGCTTTTATTGAGAAGGTGCGTTTGTTTTGGGTAAGTTGCAGCAAAGTGTGGAGACAATAATATAGTTATTTTGTTACATGTGTGTTAATTTATGAATCTGTGTTCATGTTACTTTGTCCGAAAAGCAAATAAACTTGCATGAGAGATCCACTTGTATCGGAGACACTATAATGATGGCAATCATGGTCAGAGCTCCATCCCTTTTTATTTTTTACTTAAAGGTATATGACAAAGAAGATGATACAACATTTATTTTATTTGTTTAATCATTTGTACCTGCCCCCTGGTACAGTTAAAAAATTGCAACTCATGCAACAATGCATTACAGCTGCTTTGAAATTATACAACTTCTGTTGTTATTTGGTCATTTGCCACCTCAGTGCACCTGTTTACAGATTATTCTGGGTAGGGCTGTCCTCAAAACAATTCTTAGCTAACTAACAATCATACGATTTGGTTGACTTATCGATTACAGAGATCTATAAAACAAAACAAACTTTCTCCAGAAAGAATCACTCAAAAGCACCATTTTAAAATCTTGAAATTAAGCCATTGAGCAAATAAAAGCATATCAAAATGACAATTATTTTATTTTTTGACTCAGACCAAAACAAACGACAGTAACAACAACCACACAAGCTGGCATACTTTCCTCTAACATGTAGTTATATTTACTGGTATTGTCCTTTACTGTGCTATGGTTATCAAATAGAGAAGAGGACAAAAATTGTAAATTTCCTTTTTCATTGAAACGCAAACAGCTTTGTGCAATAATCGATAACCCTTAAAAATGATTAGCTCATATGCAGGCCTATAAACAAAATGAATACATAAATAGAATGTAGCCTATGCCAGCATATACAATGAAAGACCTGGCTTGGTTCAGAGCATTAATTCCCAAAATACACTGGCTTCAAAGTGAAATTGGTCGCATATGAAAAAAGAAAAAAATGTGTCCGTGTAGACCTGTTCATAAATGAGAGCTCTGGCCACAGGCGCTGAGAATAACTCATAATAATTAATGTTGATGAATAATGTGGGATTACTATTCCTTATTTCATAGGCTATTTGGGATTTTTTGGTGTAATGCATATTTAATAGTAATAATGATAATGATTGTAATAATTAAAAAGCTGCATAAAAAAAGCTGCATTGGAGTACTGATTTGGAAGTGGATTACCATGGCAACAGTGGAGGCGTTGAAGTATCTGGGTCAGCCATATCACACATACACCATTTATATTTACATTTGTGTATTGGTGTTTTAAAAAAATGAAGTAGAGTGTTTTATTGAAGCACTTGAAACGCCTTGAGAAGACTTCCCTAAAGGGATCAGAGTTACATTTGGGGGAAAGTCAGAGCAGCTTTCTTAGTGGGAGTAGGACTCTCTGTTCTGTGCTGCATACCAGCTCTCTGAACTAAAGTCTGTGATTTGTCATAAAATGGCTTCCCCGGTTGCAGCGTCACAGCTTCTGTCCCGTGTGCCGCTTTAGATTCCAGGTTTCTGTGAAGGAGGGACGGGCTCGTCCATTCCTGGCATTGAGGGTCACGTGAACTGCGATGTGCTGGTCGGCTACAAGGCCGTGTACCGCATTTGCTTCGGCATGGCCATGTTCTTCCTGCTCTTCTCCCTGCTCATGATTAAAGTCAAGAGCAGCCAGGACCCTCGAGCTGGGCTGCACAACGGGTGAGTCAGCATCCAACCGTCCGTCCACAACCCTGTCTGTCTGCTAGGACATACATCACTGGCATTATAGAGAGAAATCAATGTAGCACATCCTTACTGGAAAGAGAACAAGTTTTCTTGATAAGTTACTTAAATGATTAATCCATTATCAGAAGTGTTATTGATTAGCTTTCTGATCGTAGACTGATCCTTTCAGCACTAATCTGTGCAAGAATTGAGTTCTGCATCTTTTGCCTGCGACTGATGTGAAAAAAACCTCTCAATTCCAGGTTTTGGTTCTTTAAGTTTGCTGCTGCTACTGCCATCACGATCGGATCATTCTTCATCTCAGAAGGCCCCTTCACTACTGGTAACTGTTCTTGTCCATTATGTTTTTTCTCCTCTCAAATGAAATGTAGAATGCAACTGTCTGTACAAGGGTTTAATCCCAGAATCCAATTATCCCGTTTCCTGGGAAATAGGATAACGGGCAGACAGGGAAAAACTAGTTACGTTCTAGGCATAAACCAAGAAGGCTAAAAATACATGCAAAAAATAAGGCTATTTTTTGAGACAAATATGAATCTTAAATCTGTCCCTCTGTGGTGGTAGATCAAGACCTCAGGTATCAGTTCTATAGGGATTTGTCTGGCCCTACATAAACATTTTATAGAAAACAACTCTGTCTATTCAGTGCTGTCCAAAACCATATATGAACACAAAAAAGAGAGCCTTAAGTTTTGTGGGTTCTTAAAGGATTTTATTAGCTCAAAGGCCTTTACATACCGGGGTGGTGTTTTCGTGAGATTAATTTGCATGTCAATATATTTTTCTCTCTAGTTTTTGTCATGAGTACTATAACACAGAATGCGAATATCACACCGCGAAAAAGCGACATCATTTTACAGAACAAGGTTGTTTTTTTATTAGCAAACTCTACTTCTTTCAACGTTGCCAAAGGCTTCGCAGACCAGGTCCACTCCTTTCCTTTCTTACCTTTCCCAATAAAATCCCTAGCCATAATATTGGCAGGCGAGTATTTGGCATTTTTCTTTTATTGGTCCTGCCCCCGTTGTGTAAAGGCCTAATGAACTTTCGGGAAGGTACATGGCTTTTACGGGACATTGTTGTTATGTTTTTGTATTTCTGTCCTGGCAACCAATCATGGCCCATCATAGCTGGCTCAGAACAGGTTTTGATAGATTTGTCTATATTCTAGTTTATAATATCATTTCAAAGTGATAATAAGGTCCAAAAATGAGACCCCGCAGATACTGTGACATTGTAGCAGCTTGACCTCGCTCTGCGTCTTCCACAGTGTGGTTTTACATCGGCATGGCTGGAGCCTTCTGCTTCATCCTCATCCAGCTGGTCCTACTTATTGACTTCGCCCACTCCTGGAATGAGTCCTGGGTGGAGAAGATGGAGGAGGGCAACTCTCGCTGCTGGTATGCAGGTATGGTGACGGTGTTATTATGATGATTTATATCACAGAGAAAAACTTGATCAAATAATAACCTTTAAAAAAAGCTCAGTGTTATTTATAGCTTGGCAATTTCAGTGTAGACAACAAAAATAAAAATGTCTTAAAAAAAATGTTTTACCGCAAAGTATGTCAACATGCAAAAATAAGTCAGTAGTAGTTTGTATTTCTTTAAGACATGTATTTGTTGTTATGAAGAAGAGAAACCATAAAGAGATAAGGACAGAAATGATAATGAATTCATGCAAACTCATGTCAGAGTAAATCAGATTGTCTCGTAGCTTTCAGGTAAAAGGCTGTAAAGCCGGTTTAACAGTGTTGGATTCTTAATGAAAGGCCTAGCGGTAAGTCTGTCTTGTTACTTTGTGTTCACAGCTCTGCTGTCGGTCACCGCTGTGAACTACATGTTGTCTCTGGTGTCTCTGGTCATGTTCTACGTCTACTACACCCACTCCGACGGTTGCACCGAAAACAAGGTCTTCATCAGCATCAACATGCTCTTGTGCGTGGCTGCCTCGGTCCTGTCCATCCTGCCTCCGATCCAGGTTCTCTCTCACATTCATTTCTGGGACTTAAAGCCAAAATACGTGTGCTATTCCCTCCATGATGCTCAGCAGATACACGCTGAGTGCTTTTGTTTGTGACTTGGACTTCGATTGATTTTCCTTCTGCTCTCTGTGTAGGAGTCCCAGCCCCGGTCTGGCCTGCTGCAGTCCTCCCTGGTCACCCTGTACACAATGTACCTGACCTGGTCTGCCATGACCAATGAGCCTGGTAGGGTTTCTTACTTTTCCAAGAGCTGAAATAGGCTGTCTCCTTAGGTGCATGTAAACACAGTGTTTGTTACTGTTACATAACTGGTGGAAACACTGGCTAAAGTCCACGCAAGTAAAGAGAAATAAAGCCTACATTTACCCGTTAGTCACATAGCATGTATTGAAAATCTTTTTCTTATGGCTCACAGACAGGAAATGTAACCCGAGCCTTCTGGGTATTATCGGGCTGAACAGCACCAGTCCTGCCGGTCAGGACCACGTGGTTCAGTGGTGGGATGCCCAGGGCATTGTGGGATTGATCCTCTTCCTCATGTGTGTCCTCTACTCCAGGTGAGGATTGCCTTTTTAATCATCTTGCAACTTGTGAAGAGACTAATCAGTTTAATTAGCGACCTGCAGGCTGCAGCCTAAACTACCTGTCTGTCACCTTGTTTTGTTGTTGGATAAAGCAGCTGACGTCTCAATGTCCTCTCTCCTCCTCCTCCTCCTCCTCTTTGTCCATCAGTATTCGTAACTCGTCCAACACCCAGGTGAACAAACTGACTCTGACCAGCGACGAGTCGGCTCTGATCGAGGATGGGCCTCAGGCCGACAGCTTCGAGGAGGGCAGCGGTGCCAGCAGAGCCGTGGACAACGAGAAGGACGGCGTCACCTACTCCTACTCCTTCTTCCACTTCATGCTCTTCCTGGCCTCACTCTACATCATGATGACTCTCACCAACTGGTACAGGTAGGCAAAACGTCACCCAGCGTTACAGTGTTGAGCCCGATGGCACAGAGGAAGACAGGGAGTTCCTCAAAAGAGGCACATTTACTCTGAACACTTCTTAAAAATATGTAATAGTTGAATCCAGACTACTGGCTTTGCTGCCATCCTATGGTTTAACACATTTACTGACGGTAACAGGATTGACCAGATTCTAATTCTGCTTTGCCCATGCTTTATTTATTCTACCTAAATAAAAATATATGTTGCTATGCGTAATTTTGAATAATGACAATAGTAGTGTTGCTATTTATAGAGATACTAGAAAAGTATCCAATGCCCTGCTTCTAAAAACGGTACCATAACCTTTTTTTTTTTTTTTTTTTTTTTTTTTTTTTTTTTTAAGTACTGCTACTATAAAGGTGCTAAATGTGAAATTCAGAGCACATCTATTTCTAACGGCGCTAACAGTGCAAACAACAACAACAGTGCTGACGCCCGCCCTATAAGACAAATGTTTCCGTTATTGCTCGTAGTGACGGCCACTGTTCAAAACACCAAAAGAACATGAAGGTGTCCATGGATTTTGACAACCGAACATTGAACACCAGCAATTTTATTTTTTTTTAATTTTGCAACAATGTAGCTCAATGAAGAGGATCTTCAAATCCTCTTAAAGCTGCTCCACTTTAAACTTGAACTTCTTCCACATACCTTCAGCTACAGCCTTCATTTGAACTTTAAACAGGTTACAAAACTTTAACCTATTAAAATATCAGTCAGCTTTTCAAACTCTTTTACAGATTTTGAATCATCGCAGTCAATTTTTTTAGCCGCTTTCGAATTATGTCGGATGTAAAAGAGTCTTCAAGGGACATCAGATTACTGAATATTATTATATTTTATATATAAATTATATTTTTTATATAAACAATTTTTATTATTTTTTTTTTTAATTACTACATTTGAAAAATATATTTCTATGCTCCATGTTCTGTCATCTATTATTCACTTACTTTTCCTTATGTTTTAGGTATTTGCCATTGTAAAGTTTCAGTATCCCGATAGTTAGCCAGGGTATCGTATCAAAGTCATCATTTAGGTGAATTGATGACACTAGTTTATATAAGCTCCTGTCACATTCATCTTTCATCTTCATTTTTTTTTTTTTTGTACTTCATTTTACAGTTTTTGGAAGCCAGACTCATAGCCACAGAGCATAAATCTGTCATCTATTGTTTTTCTCTCCACAGCCCCGACATCAACTACCAGGCCATGACCAGCAAGTGGCCGTCGGTGTGGGTGAAGATCTCCTCCAGCTGGATCTGCATCGCCCTCTACGTGTGGACGCTGGTGGCTCCGCTGGTCCTGGTCAACAGAGACTTTGACTGAAAACACTGTCCCACCGCTCACGCACAAACACCTCCATGCTCCGCTTCACCTGTGTTTTTGTTTCAGCAAAAAAAGTCAGTAATAAAACAGTAGCTTGCTAGCCCCCAGCTGCAGCAGAGGGGCCGGGGGCTGATTCAGGACTGTTTGGTTTGGGGGGGGCTGTGGGCCCTGTAGTCTGGGGATGATGATCGTCCCGCCACAGCTCTTGACAGGACCTGACTCCTCTGCTGCAACGTCATTGTGAATCCTCAGCAGCCTGTTGTAGTGGTTTTCCCCATGCTGTTTGCCATTGTAAATACGTCCTGTGTATTCCTTGAGGAGGATTTAGTTTTCTTTCTGAAAGACTGAGCTGCATGCTTTTTCTTATAAAACCTAATGTGACATGAACAGTAGCTGTATATGACGCTTGTGTGAAGACGATGATGGCTTTGATCGGTCGATAGTTGACTACACTGTCTGCAGTATTACATATGGAAATGCCGTTACATGTATATTAAGTCCTTAGCTTGTGCCGTTGTCGGATGGATTCAGTTGTGTATGAGCAGGACTCCAGCTGTGGCACTACAGACACCAGAGCGAGCTCATTTTGGTTTCCCTAACCCGCACCCACGACCGGGAATGAGCAGTGCTGTGTAGCGTTGCGTGTGTGTGTGTGTGTGTGTGTGTGTGTGTGTGTGTGTGTGTGCGTGTGTGTGTGTGTGGTTATTCTAGTCATCTGCTATCATGTGTTAAAGCTCTACCAGCTGCATGTGTCCTCTGCAGCTTGCACATACAAAGGCATTCCTGTTTTTTGTGTTGCTTCTGATTTGGATTTTGACTTTAAATGTAAAAATTTAAAACTTCTAGATAAATTATTTGGTAGTGTTTAGCATGTAGTTATTCACACACGTTAAGTGTTTGTGTGCATTTGTATAATTGTCTCACCCATGCTTTTATCCTAATATGATTTTCCTCCTGTCATGTAAAAGTGTATTGTAACTCGTTTAATAAAACTGACAGAACAGAAGTTGCGTGTTTACTTATTTGTTTTCCTCCGTGCAGCTGGGATGTGTACCGGAATAGTCTCGCAGCAGTACGTTTGGACAAAAGAAAAATAATACCTCTTCCCGCCATCTCAGCTTGTGATGTCATGAACTTCATCACAGTTTATCTTTCACAGTACGCTTTACACTAAATAAACTACCTTCAAACCCTTGCTGCATCTGCTAGTAATAAGAAAATATGTCATTTTATTAATCGGTTTATTTAACCAGTTCCAATTATGTGCGCCAATAAATAAGTGGTTCCAATAAAACAATCTTTACATCGGTGGGTTATTGTCATGGAAATATTGTTATTATTTTACATTTTATTTCATAAATCCCTTATGTCTCCATACCGGGGACAGCCTTGGCCAGAGCCATTATGTTTATCAAAACGCCCACTTGGACCAAAGGATGAACTGATTTGAATTTTGTGGTCAAAGGTAAAAGGTCACTATGACCTAAAGTCAATCTAGTTCTTATGAATTTGATATTTTACGCAATGCCTTGAGGGAATTTCTTCAAATTGGTCTTGAACAAAACAGGTTTGGGCCATAACGCAAGAATTTAAATGCTAGTTATGTCAATTTTATACAAATGTCTAACAGGATAAAATGATGAGTAATGGCATTTTGGACCAACATGAATGAAAACTTGACTGCTTGGCAGAGGCAAACAACAAAAGTTTTTTATGACTTATTATTACTATTTAATGACGTAATATGCTATGACTTTTAAAGTAATAGTATAGTATTTCTTCTAAATAAATTATGACTAATGACTTACTATACATTGACTTTTTAAGACATATTATACCATGTCTTTTTATGAAATTGTAAATGACTTTTTATGACATAGCATACAAGGACTTTATTTATGATATACTATACTGGGATGTTTAAAGGCATACTATACTAGGACCTTTGTATTGTCCTATAACTTTTTATTACACACTGTAGTATGATATTTCTTTTTTTTTTTTACTTTTCATGAAATACTGTTCCATGACTAGATGAAATTATTTCCATGACATGCTAAACTATGACTTGAAATATGATACTATGTATTTTATGACGTAATAAACGAGGAATATTTATGATATACGATTCAATTACTTTTTTGTCATGCTCTACTATGACTTTTTTATGACATACTATACTTTAAATGGCTATTTGTAATATTTGAAATTCAATGCTATGACTTATTTGGCTTTATTTGGACATGCTAAACAACAGGCATATTTGTCATACGATACGATTACTTTTTATGACGTACTATACTATTTTTGGAGGCTTTATTGAGGTATTTTACAATGAACTTTTCATGACATATTTTCACCAGAGCTTTTGGGGACTTTTTATGATTACTAGGCTATGCTATTACTTTTTTTGACATACTGTTCTTGGACTTTTGTGGGGGTTTTTATGTAAATACTACATTATGGCTTTTTTATGGCTATTTCTTCTTTTTACCTACTATAATGTGCTTTTTTGTCTGCATTCTATATATTGTCTTTTTTTTTTTTTTCAAGATAATTTTTATGGATTTTTATTGGACATAGTATACTATGCCATTTTTCTTTGACATACTCTGCTTTGGCTTTTTTCAACATACTATACTATGACTTTGTTTCTGCATACAATACATTTTATTTGTATCGCCATACTATACTGTGGCTCTTTTCTACATACTATACTATTATTTTTTCAACATACGACACTGAATTTTTTCGACAAACTATACAATCACTTTTTTGGGACTTTCTATAGTTTGGCTATTTTGGACATACTATCCTATGACTTTTTTTTTATTACCTTTCCAACATATTATACCATGACACTTTTTACATTTTCTAGTTTTTTTACTTACTATACTATGACTTTTTTAAAAACTGTTTTCAACATACAATACCATGATTATTGTTAACTTGTTTTGACATACAATACTAGGACTTTTTTTTACTTTGTTGGACATGCCATAGTCTGACTTTTTCTTCTTTTTTTTACATACTATTCTATGACTTTAAAACTTGTTTTGACATACTTTACCATGTCTTTTTTTTTATAACTTTTTACGACATATGACATTTGTAAAAAAAACAACTATTCTATGCCATTTTTTGACATGCTATACCAAGGCTTGTTTTTACTTTTTACTATACTATGAATATTTTTTTTATTCTATTCGACATGCTATATTATGATTTTTTTTCATTACTTTATTTCGACATGCTATACTATGACTTCTATTTCCTTTTTTTCCGCATGCTATACAATGGCTTTTTCTTGACATACTATACTATTACTTTTTTTTCCTTTTTTCTTTGTACTATAATATGATTTTTTTTACTTTTTTTTCGGCAAACCTGACTATTACTTTTTTAAAGTACGGTTCTATGACTTTTTTTGTCATGTTAAACTTTGTTTAACATGCTATACTATGACTTTTTTTGACATACTATTCTATGACTTTTCTTTTACTTTTTTCGACATAATATACCATGACTTTTTATTTTTAACTATTTTCATCATCTATACTATGTTTTTCTTTTACTTTTCTCTCGGCAAACTTAACTATTACTATAACCTTTTTTGACTTAATATTCTATTATATTTTTTGTCCTTTTTTCGACATGTTATACTATGACTTTTTAATTACTTTTTCAACATAGTATACTACATCTTCTCAACATATTATACTATGACTTGTTTACAACTTTTTTGAGACACCATATACTATGATTTTATTTTTACTTTTTTTACATACTATATAATAGACATTTTTATAGCTTTTTTTAACTTACTTTATCATGATAATTTTTGAAATACTATACTATGACTTTTTCGACACACTGTACTTGACACAGTAAACTATGATGTTTTTATGACCTTTTTTTACATACTATACTCTGACCTGAGTTTTTCAAGTAATAATATTAAATTACAACCCAATGCCTTTTTTCTACTTAGTTTACTATGACTTTTTTATAAGCTTTTATGACATACAATACTTTTTTTGACACATCACACTAGGATTTTTTGATGTCTTTATGGCTTACTACACAATTACTTTTTATGACCCTATAATGACATACTGTATTATGACTTTTTAATGACATACTATACGATGACTTTTACGTCACTTTTGTATGAAACACTGTACTATAACTCTTTTCTGACTAACAATATTATGACTTTTTAATGACTTTGTATACTATGACTTTTTATGGCATACGAAACATTTTCTTACATACAATGCTATGCCTTTAAAAGGCATACTTTGCAATAACTTTTAATGACATTCTATTCTACTACTTTTACGGCATACTATACTATGACCTTTTTATGAACTTTTTGACTGACTATACTATGATTTTGTTATGCCCTACAATACTATTACCTTGTATGACAATTACTGAATGTTTATACTATATAATTACCTTTTAATTACATCCTATACTATGACTATTAGTGACTTTTTTTTAATTTACTTTACTATATTATATTGTGAGCTTTTTATTAACTTTTTATGCATCCACTCTGAAAAGAGCTGTCGTTGTAATTAGGTCTGTCCTTCATATGCACTTATTTGAACACAATACCTCAGGAACACCTGAAGGAAATTTTCTTCAAATTTGGCACAAAAGTCCACTATAGGAAAACCTGATTTGAATTCAATGGTTAAGGTCACTGCAACCTTATGTCGATCCAATTCTCATGGACCCAATATCTCAGGTATGCCTAAAGGAGTTTCATTATATGTGGCATAAAATCCACTTAAGTTCAAGGATGAAGTGCATAAATTTCAGCTGTCAAAACTTGTTTTTTTGCTATCACTCAACAATTCACATGTTAATTATAACAATTTCACACAAATGTCTAACAGGACAAAATGATGAAGTGATGGCATTTTGAAAAGACATGGATGTAAACTGCAACTTGCTTATTCAATTCCACAAAACTTTTCACAGTGTGTAGTTATGATTAAAAAGGAAGGCTGAGTTCTAAGGTATGCTCCGAGCTAGAATGAAAAAATGAAAGAAGCAAGGAACGACAAATGAACACTGTAGCATTTGCTTTATTTAAACCGCAAGGCTTGCAACAATGACAAGACAGCTCATAGGAAGTGGGCAGGTCACAGAGAAGTCACATGACCATGATGAAGTAATACTCATGGAGAGTAAACTATAACCAGTATCTGAGATCTAAAGTGTAAAGCTATCAGAAGAAATGGGCAATTCCATATAAGTGAATAGAGACAGGGGAAGACTTTCCCTTAACAACAACATGAACTTACTTAGGCTACTCAACACAACGAGAGTGAAATCATAGACAGCTGAGATCAGGGCTCTGACTTAAGCACACAACGTTTTCTCTGTTGTTTCCAAATTGTGAACAGGGAGCTTGGAAGATGATTTGGGGCGTAATGGAACGACTGCGCGCTGTAACAAAATCAGTGAGTGCTCCTTTAAAAATACAATAAATTCATGTTTTTAGCTGCTTTTTCATTCATGCCAACTGGGACAACAGGTCTCGTTACTGTTGAAGAATGTTGGTTAAGGTGATTTAAACCGAGAACATTGGATCACTTTGCTACAAAGACAACCAAAGCTGACCACAACATCAAATAGACCCCAATGTTTTCTTAGTGGACGGCAACATCACCTGCTGGACACTCACGATTTAATGACATTTCTACCATGTGTATCCCTCAGTCGCACGCAAAGGCCCCATTCCTTTGTGGTGACTTGTCTATGGTCACACCAGAGATATTTAGACTACATGTATATAAGAAATGTTTATTGAACTAGCATTCAAATGTACAGCACTCCGTCATACATATGTTTTAAGTACTGTATACTGATGTTGTTGAGAAGAGGTGGTGCAACTAACAATCATCTATTGCACAATGTACTTTACAATGTGTCCCATCCCCCACTTTAACAGACCACTAAGTGATGTGCAAACTGTGAAATTACTTACATGACACTATTGACGCTTTAACAGGTACGTTTTTACTCAACTTTTGTCCCAGTTTTAAAAAAATGTTGCTGAACTCAAAGTAAGCCCGGGCCGAACACCACCCTATCTGAAGGAATGTTGCTTTCTGCAGAATCCTAGCCTTTTTTAGACAGAAATGTAGCAAAAGATGAAAATAAAATAGGAATAAATACATTTTCAAAAGTACATACAAAAAGTTCAATGTGTTCTTAAAGGTTGGTTGAAGATGCCGCCTCAACGACTTTGTAGAACTGGGTGTGATGCAATGCTTTACTGATGGCAGAGATACTGAAGAGGAGACCAAAGATGAATCTGGCTCAGAGTGTCGCGTGCCTTCACCAGCCGCCGTTGGTGCAAACCATGTCACTTTTTACATTTGAGAGCATTGCGTTTCAGAAACATGGACAGTCATGGATATAAAGTACTCTTATAATCACTTTTCAGACACACGGCAGCGAAGTTTGTTTACTCTTTTGAGCCCTCACCCGTTTCTGCTCACTTTTGACTCCATTTAAAAGGATGATGGCAATCACTGCATTTTAGCTACATGTCATGTACTTATTCACAGAATATGGTCAGCGGAACTAAACATGTAGAAAAGAAACACGTTAACGCAATTAAAACATTTTGCCTGTATGTTCATAAACACACAGCACAGTACATAGGTGTATATGAGTGGATAGAGTAACTGTTCCGAGAATATAAGAACCATGTTGAGGAGACATTTTGAGTCAAAACATTTATTGATCAAACAAATCTATTTTGCATTGGTTTTGTAACTTTGTTGTTTTTCTTATTTCCATTAAGATTAGAATGTTTTGTGTTTTGTTTCCAAAATTCCCATCATGCTTTGGGTGATGTTAACCGAAAGTGTGATGTTCCCATGGGTCCGGATGTTCCTATGACTACATTTAGGTTACTGTTGATAGAGAAGAAGAAAGTTCACTCTGGTGATCATGATATGAAGACATGAGGAAGGAACATCTTCCTGCTTTTAGAAATGTATGGACACAATCCGATTTGTCTGTACAGTATGTGTATGATGTGTTTGTGTTCTCTCCTGACCAAGTAATGACTCTGTAAGAAGTGGTGCAATTTTTTCAAGGGGTTAGTAAACTGCCACAGGTTGTTAAACTGAAATAATTTTATTTGATGAGAATGTGGCTTATTTTTGTCACTCCGTAGTCATAAACGCAAAAGTCTTAAATGTAAAAATGTGTACATGGGACAGACTGCAGCTATTCTTCAACCAGCCCGGGGCTTCCTTCAGTTCTGTTACTGCTTCTCAACGTGCACACCCCTCAGGCCAGAGAAGTGAGGGAATATTAACACACGTCAGTCCTGTCTGTATGCTGTGGTGAACCAACATCACTGTCATACCAGTTCCCTTCCTGCTCACACTCTGTCCAGAATGTTGGCGTCGCCCTCTGCTCCGGTGGGACTCAGTTCACACAGGTAGAAGAGCGTCTCAGCGCTGGCCTCCGCCTCCGTCAGAGGCTCCAGGCGGATCAGGGAGCTGCGGGCCGGCTGCTTCAACTCCAGGCTGCTGTCCAGCAGCTCTGCTGGCGGCTCAGCCTCCACAGAAGCACCAGGGCTGGAGGAGGGCTGGAGGTGGGTGGTATAGCAGCCAGTGCTGCTGCTGCTGCTGGGACCCAGATCCAGCTCTGTTTGAGGAATGCAGCTATCGAGGATGGCCAATAGGGGGCAAGAGGTGTACTGGATCAACTGCTTATCTGAACACAAGACACCGGAGGAGTCCAGAAAGAAAAATCAAAATCAATCTTTCTAAATGTAATTACTTTATTTGATTGTGAAAACTATTCAGTACATGATGTACGGAGAAGAGCTTAACAATCACAACTCAAGCTACTCCACACTGAACCTTGAGTTCCACTAGCTTAATATCAACAGCACATTCTACACTGCTGACTGGCTTCCACTTGCAGATCAGACACAAATAAAGGGACTCCCACTGTGGCTTTTTATTACTCCTATTTCGTAACAAAAAGTTATAAATAACACACAATTAGTCATTTCAGGTATGAGAGTGTGTCTGCTTCCTTTTGCAACATTTTTGAAAGGACACAGTCAAGGAGTAAAACTTTTTCTTTTTCCAAAAGATATTTACTTTACAATCATAAAAAACAGGGAAAAGCTGCAATATCTAAATGCGTAAATGGATCAACTAATTGCTTAGTAAATGAATCACTCAGGCATTTGTGGGTGAGGTGATCCCTGAACACTTGCTCGCTTTTAAATCATCCATTCGCATAGTCCTAAAAGTGCCAGTGCAGCCATCATGCAGAATTGTGCATTAAAAGTTTAACCAAAATATTTGGGCTTTTCCACACTGAACTGTTAATTTACACAACCCCTATGTGCCGGGTGACGGGTCAGGAGAAGGCAGAGAGTGTGATGCACTGAAAAAACACTGTGATGGTTGCACCAGACAGCAGTTTGCATAAACCCCAATTGAATAAATAAATATCTAAATTTGTGTTCGCTGCAGCCATTTTACACACAAAAACTGTATGAAAAGTAAAATCGTACATTGTGATATGTGCACAGTATTAGAAGATATTATTGAAAACTATTGAAGCTCTGTTCTGCAGTTCTCTAATGCTATCTGATGTAATGTTGGATTTCAGATCATTTCATCAGCTTCGGTGCACTGCAAGGCTGCCTACGAGCATTGTTAGTCCGACTCTCCCCTCTTTGCTCTGGGAGTGGGGAATGTGATTATGAGACAACAATGATGAAATATTGAGCATAATTTAATTTAAGATTGTATTGTTGATTTACATATCTTACAATTGAATGATTCTTAGGGAATAGTTATGGCGCAGACAACACTGCTGTTTTGAATGTTTGTGATAATGTGGATCTGTAAGTGACATCATACGTATAATGATTCCACCTCACCTACTGCGTCTGCAACTTCCCCGTTCTCCCTAATGTGCGTATGCATGCATCAAAGTTTACGTACAGGTTTGCGCATTCTCCTCTCAAGTTTGTTTGTATAGATCACAAAAATCCGCCTGAGAAGTTTTATGCCTCTTTCAGCCCCCATTTGAAGCATACGCAAAGGTTATAAATGAGACCCTTTGGTAAGTTGCGTCAGGAGTGTGAGTGTGTGAGTATCCTCCACTCACCTGTGTTAACGTCGTCTGTCCTGCCTCGGTTTAGCTGTGCCGTGTTCTCTTTGGAGGACACACCCTCCTGAAAACGCATAGAGAGGGAATGATGAACACAAGAAACTAGCTTCAACATAAAATAGGTGAACTAAAGTATAGATTTATCAACCATATTGACACGGCCTTATGTACATTGACAGAGTCACTGATCACTGAAATCCATCCATCGGTCTTCAACGGCTGTAAAGAGATCCCTCACTAACAGATGGTAGAATCCAGAGTTAAATTAATTCTTAAGTTCAGCTGAGATTAATATGTAGCTTATGTCACACAAATCAAGTGGGTACCTTACGTTTTCCTTTATGACCTACTGTTTCTCTTAAATGCTTTAGCGTATTAAATCATTACTGCGCTGTCCTTGTACGTTCTTAATGCTCTAACGCTCTCATTTTCATGGATGAATACTTCAATGTCTGTGATACTGAGGAACTAACACCATGGATATTAACCCTTTACAACACTTTCTGCTACCAAGCTACCTTTATGGCAGTGGAGATTGGGGAAAACTTTCACTTTGTCATTCTATCCACAGCCCTGAAATAAAAGCGATTATATATGTTGTGAGGTTGATCACGTGAATTGTCTTTAGTTTAGTGTGCAAGAGAAGTTATTTTACCTCGAAGGCATCGAAGTCCATGCCAAACTGTTTTCCATAAAGCATGGCCTGGAAGTCCTCCAGACTGCAGTCAATGCTGTCCAGATAGTCCATCAGCTCCATCCTGACAACACACACAAAATACCATGTCCCACCAATAAACAACAACCCCCCTACTTGTTATTGCAAACACATAGAATATTTAAAAGTAGTATAACCACATGGAAGGCCTGACTAATGTACCAGTGGACATTGCTTATTATACATGGGTTACTAGTTACTTTGCTATAAAATAACTTATGTTGCAAGGCAGTATTACAACTGTGGCTGTCTGCTGGAGGGACATTCATACATATTTTAAAACAGCCATAGTATCATTTTTTTTAAAGATGGAAGTTAAGGAACTGACTCTGACTCTAAAATCACTTGGCTTCCAACACCCTCTGTCTTTCAGATAAGAACCTCAGAGCCAACACACGACTACACAATCAAATCACACCGATCATACCCTACCCAACACTTCACATTGCTTCCATCGGATCAGAGACACAGAACACTGACATAACTGAATGCATGATGATTTTGTGTACTGTCTATATTTATATGTTGCCACAAATCTACAAATACATGGAGCATGAGACTCATTAATAGTCACAAGCAATGTAAATAAACAGTTGTAAAAATACTTAGTAATATTTTTACTAAAACATCCCCATTTGCAGGGAAGCACTCTCCAGTAGGTTGTGGAAATGCAACAGTTATGGAAGCCAACTGATGTTAAACCAAGTGAGAAGAAAAGAAGCCATTAGTCCAAAAGTACGACCCGCAATAATGCATCCATGGATACTTTGGACCCTTTTAGGCCTGCAGAGTTTTTCCTATTCGTTACACAGCACAGATGCTGTTAACTGGTAATGTTTACTAAGTTATGGCTCTGAGTGACTTTTCATCAGAAATAAAGTGTGAATAAAAAAACATCTTCATGGTGCAGTAAAAAAGTGCACTTAAAAAAAAAAAAAATGTTATTTACTGGGCTACCAACTTTTCAGTTAAGTTTGGAGTGAGGTTTTGCATCTGTAGGAATTCTGATTAAGGTTGTCACCTACTTGCCCAGCAGGCTGATGTTCTGCGATATTGCTCCGTTCTCATTCAGTATGGAGTCCATCAACTTGACGGGGTCCTCCAGACTCAGGCCTGAGGCTTTATTGAGCTGCAGGGCGCTGCTGGTCGCTCCACCGCTGTCGTCTGCTGCTGCTGCTAACACACCAGCCTCGGTCTGTTTGACTTCATCTGTGCAAGAGGTGCTCACCTCCGTCTCAGCCGGTAGCAACGCACAGCTGTCCAGCTCCACTTCCACGATTTCTATGTCACTGAGGGATGAAGGATGTTTTCATTTAGAAAAGATACTGCTGACTATTTAATATACTGCCAGTTCCTTTAATGTCAACTTATTCAACATTTTGTAGTGAAAGACATTCTCAATCAGTACATCAAACAAACACTGACGTCCCCATAGAAGCTAATCCACTTCTCTTTTTTCCCCAAGAGAGATAGATATATATATATATATATATATATATATATATATATATATATAGTGTTTGTGCTTTAAATTAGCACGTTGGCCGCCACAAAATCAGAGTTCTTGGGGGAAAAAAGAGAAGTATATATATATATATAGTTTCTCCCCAATGTACCTGCATAAGAAAGACTACTGCTCTACCTATAATTATTATAAAGTAAATGTACATTCGTAAAGCCTTTATAAATAGGAGTTAAACTATTTTGACATAATCACAAAGTGTATTCAATTTGAGGGGGAAGGAATCTTTGGCACAACAACCTACAGGTTTTCTAGTCATCAAACCTCTATTTAACAAATCAAGATAGAATTGTTGCAAAGCTGATACCCTTTGTTATGGGGCAGTTTGAGAGCAGTAGAACAGTGTGAATGTCACTGGAGGAGTCAAAGGTAAACAGTCTTACCCCTGATCGTGGGCTCTGTGTGACCCCTCTGCGATCTCAGCTGCCACCTCGGCATCACTCTCAGTCAAGTCACAGATGATTACGTCATCCGACATCTCAGAGGCCTTCATGCTGTTCAGACTGTTGACAGACGACTAAACGGGACACACAGTCAAAACCTGGACTTCAGAAATAATCTTATAGAAAACATTGCATATTCAATACCATCCATTCAGAAACAACAACAAAAAACACTTCGGCTTAAAAAGACAAATGTGTGGAGTAATCGATCACATCAGGAGTGCACTATGGGTATTCACTGACCTGTTCCACACACACTTTGTCATCATAGATCTGATGAATGAATTTGGGCTTCTTCCCATTGCTGTCCATAAGAACTGGCCTGTAAAAAGGACAATAAAACAACAACAATTAAAGTTCATACAGACGCGGGTTTACATTATGAGAGTGCTTAAGACAGTTAGCTGGTTTACTTTGTTGTTGTTCAAGACAAAAATATAACAATGACAATTTAAATAATAGAGAAATCATGTAAATCATGCCAGTTAAAATTACAAAAAATGTTTTTTTCTTTTCAGTGTGAACTCACCTTTTGCGTTTTAAATTTAGGATGCGGTTGTTCTGTACCAATGTGACGATGAAGTGTATCAGCTGAAAAGAGAAGAGTCTCTGAGATTGAACAGAAAAACTGGATTTGCGGCTCAGATGCCAAGGATGAACATAACACCTGCTGGGTGTGGTTACATTAGACTTCCCTTTCTAAAGTAATAATTCCAATGCCACAAAAAAATGTTTATATGAGGACTAATTGAAATAAATTTATATTTCAATTATTTTAGTTTATATTTATCAAATGCACATTCCACTTCAAGCTGTTAATACTCAACCTCAGGGTTTATCTGGTGTAGTGCTCACCTTTTTGATGAGCTGTTGTTGGTGAGCATGAATCTGTCGCAGATCTGAGATCTCCCTCCACAGAGCTTCATTCTCTCTGAACAACAAAAAAAAAAAATGTAATTTAAAGTTGACAGACTGGACTGAAACACCAACTGTGGGTACATCCCAAGTCTCTTAATTGCATCCCCGTTTCTCTCGCTTGCAAGGAAACCATGCGAGGAGAGAGGAAATGTGTTTTAGGAGAAATGAGAAGTCCTGATCCCCCGCTGACAGAGCTCACTGGAGAAGTGCTTCCAGTCAGAATTGTCTTATTTCAATTCAAAGCATGATATTGTTCTAAACCTGACCAAGTAGGTATTTTTGCCTTAACCCAGGGAGATTTCTAGGAGAAAGCCCTGAATAGCCTACCACTACATTCACACACAAACAATAGCCCCCTCCACCTGCCAACACAGTTACTTTTATTAACATAAGCATAAACTTACATCAAATAGTGGGCACTTATACTTGTGTAGTTTCTCCGCCATCTCTTTCAAATATGTCAACTGTCAATTGGAGGCGGAGTCAGCGGACCACGTCGGCTTTTTATGCTGCACGACTTCCCAGAAGGCAGCTCTCGTGCATCCTCGCTCATGGCTCCTCAGAGTTCCCTCCTCGCTCCTCAGAGCCGAAATAAGAGCTTTGGGACTGCCGTCAATATGGCAGCGCAGAACAACTTCCGGTTCAAGCGAGGAGCGAGGAAATGACAAATAAGAGACTTGGGATGTACCCCATGTCTCCCCTGAGTTCATGTAGCTAAATTTTTAATTTTGTTAAATGAAAACGGTCAGTGCTAATGCAGGACTGACAAGTCATCAGGAATGGGTTTTTCCACTCTGTGGAGATAATGTTGAAGCAGTAATATTGGGTGGGATGACCTGTACAAGGCTTTACACTCACCTCTTGAGTGTTGCCAGCCTGTGGTCAATGTTCTCCTGTTTGCTGTGAACATTGTGAACACTGGCCAAGATCTTGGACAGGTCTTCCTGACGAATCTTGTTGTCCTCTGGCCGAGTGTTGGAAACCTGACGGAGAGAAATAAGAATCAAATCTTATATATGCAGTATCTTACCACCGGAACCCAAACTGTGACGTAAGGAATATTAAATAAAACATGACATTAGCCAGCAAATGAAAAAAAGAAACCAGACACCGTGGTCAAAGGTCTTGATGTAAACAAAATATTGAACAAACTGATTTAGTATATCTTGTAAAATGTTTAATATTCTCAATACAATCATCTTTTCTCTGTCTAACTTTGTCTGTGAAAATACAAACTCTTTACATCTGATTAATAAAATGTGTCCTACCAGACCACTGGGTTGGCAGAGTGTGCTTTACACTTCCAATAAAGCAATGATGGGAATGTGTATCTATCTCTGTCTGTATATATCTGTGTAGGTCTGTGCCTAGCTCTGTCCTGAATGTAAAGAGATGACGCTGCTTTTGACAAGCTGGTGTCACTTGACACTGCGTTCAGCAATGTTTGATCTCAGTGAAAGTGAGCCAGCAGAATACATAGAGATGACTCTACCTTTCTTTTGATGTTCTCCAGCAGATTGTCCTGTCCATGTTTGAAGTAGGGGTGCTGAAACTCCACTGGGCCGTCTCTCTCCTGTTTCACAACGCCGGTGTCAATGTGCATCACTTTACGGAATCCATCTGCACAAAACACACACACACAGATGTAAACACATAAAAAACAGCAACAAACACACCCTCTTACATTTATGTATGTAAGAGGTGTAAAGATTAACCAATATGTGTTGGAAAATTTATATAACGGTTGCATTGATTAAAAAAAGCTCCAAATTCGACAACAACGTTGAAAAAAACCCCGATACGTTATTTATATATGATATGTCTGAGTGTGCAGGAGGGGAGACACAGACACAGCAACACCCAGCCCCCGCCTCTCCTCTGTTCATAGAGAGGGGAGGACAGCCAGCATGCAAGCAGCCAGTTACAAGTGGGGAGCTAGCTAGGAGCAAGCTATGAAGACTCACAAAAACAAATGGGATTAAAATGTGATTGTTTTGTACGTGGGAGACTAAGATACAATAAACAGCAGTACACAAGAGTTTTGATCACCTTCTTTGGCTTGTTGGCTAAACATTAGCAAGTGCTTCTAAATTAGCAATAGCATATCTACATACAGCTACTATTGGTATGGATCTGAGGTAGTGATGTAGATGAAGTATAATTCACACTGATATTCTATTATTGTCTTATATTTGGTAGCTCCCATGAGGTGTATGTCAAAAAGAGAAATAAAAAAATATATAAAATTCAGTATAGTGCAATATACCACCATAAAACTGACTCAAAAGTAACCAATTAAAACCTCTCTGATACAGTGTGAACAATAACTGCAGCTGCAGGTTTGTACTGGATTGAATTACATGGTACAGTGTGTAAACTGTTCAAGCAATATGATGATGTATACCATGAGACCATATATATTGTAAACTAGTCACTTTGACATATTGTTTACATACCATGGTAACACTTTGGTGTAACTCTGCATTCAATTGGACTATTATGATAGATAAAGATGTATAAAGATATGTAAATATATGGCAAAATAAAATCCCATATAGCGTGATGGAGGTTTTTATCCACATGACCCACTACTTGGTGAAATCACACCCCATTTGGTCTCATTTATATCATAAACCGTGGCACACAGTTAATCTATTAGAATGATTGCTTAGTTATATATTGTTTTGCCATACTGTGATATATTGGTGTCTGATCATACATATTGTCAAGCTCCACAATTGGTTGTCATAATACAGTCACCTTAAAATCATAACAAATCACATTTCTAACACCAAACCAGTCATTCAGCGCTGAGATACTCAACAGAGTTATTGTCCTGCTGACAAATGCCAAGTAACTCTGAGCAACAGTAGATTAAATGTTTACATTGTGCCTTGTGGTTAACATGGTTACCATGGTATTTGTCCATGCATTGTGCAACTGTCTTACACTGAATGACGAGCTGCAACACTTAGTTGATTAATTGATGTAGTGCTTTAAAAAAAAAAAGGCAAACATTTGCTTGTATATGAATCTAAATTTGTTACAATGTAATGCTTATCTTTTTCTTATACTGCAGACTACATGTACAAATGGCTGAGAAATTACAACAGCCATTTTCTGCCATATTATAGACAAAACACAAATCGATCAATTGGAAGAATTATCTGCAGATTATTTGATAGTGACAATTCCCATTAGTTGGATTCCGACCTGGTTCTGTCCTTAATGTGCTGCCTGGTGGAGAGGTGAGTCAGTACTAGGGCAATCACCTAACAGGCTAGTTTCTCGCTTTCTCAGCCTTTATGGGTTAGTTTGTTTTGTTTGAGTTATGTATCACTACTCTCCATCAGAAACAACTGCAAGGCAATGGCTAGAAACTACATACATCACAAACTAAAACAAGAAGATTAATGGAGGCTTACACATGTTCAGCTGCCTGATGAAACTGGCCATGTTGTTGTGCTTGAAGAACTTGGGGAGGATCTCCTTGGCAAAGTGCTGCTCGTCCAACACAAGGAAACTGTTGCCCTCCTGGAAACAACGAACACCACCATGACAATCAGAACAGGGCCTCAGGGGCCACTGGGTCCAGTTCACAGTGTAACTGCACCCCTGCACACACACAGCTTTATAGTGACTCGGTGCCCAAATATCCTAGAGGAACTGATGCTGGGATGACCCTGAGCCTTCCTCGTAGCACTTATTGCATTCATATTAGTTTACTGCACTTATCCTATTCGTAGTAGTTTGTAGCACTTATTATATTCGTATTAGTCTGTTGCAATTATTGTTTTCGTAGTAATTTGCCTCTGCACTATACTTTTGCTCTGGTTTATGCTTTAAGATGCTTGTTTAAGAAAGGAGATGCACTTATGACTTCTGGTGACTAGTAGTTCTCTTGAATACCTATGTTGAATACACTTCCTGTAAGTCGCTTTGGATGTCTGCATGACTGTAATGTAATGTAATGTAATGTAAATTACTTGAATAAAACCTTTGAATACAACTATTGACTTACTCCATTAAAGGTTAATGCATTTCTTTTGAAATATATTTCAACTTAGTTTTTACTTTTTATATGGAGTAAATGATTGGACTTAACATTTTAACATTTTAACTGTACTTTTGCTCTGGTTTATGCTTTAAGATGCTTGTTTAAGAAAGGAGATGCACTTATGACTTCTGGTGACTAGTAGTTCTCTTGAATACCTATGTTGAATACACTTCCTGTAAGTCGCTTTGGATAAAAGCGTCTGCTGAATGACTGTAATGTAATGTAATGTGATGTAATGTAATGTAATGTGATGTAATGTGATGTAATGTAATGTAATGTACTGTAATGTGATGTAATGTGATGTAATGTAATGTAATGTGATGTGATGTAATGTGATGTAATGTAATGTGATGTGATGTAATGTAATGTGATGTAATGTAATGTAATGTGATGTAATGTGATGTAATGTGATGTAATGTACTGTAATGTAATGTAATGTAATGTGATGTGATGTAATGTGATGTAATGTAATGTAATGTAATGTGATGTAATAATGTGATGTAATGTGATGTAATGTAATGTGATGTGATGTAATGTAATGTAATGTAATGTGATGTAATGTAATGTGTAATGTAATGTAATGTAATGTGTAATGTAATGTAATGTAATGTGATGTGATGACGCACTGAGTGAGTCTGGCCCACCGTGCCAGCTAACGTTTCACGGTGAAGTTGGACTACTAACTAGCTAACAGTTAGCTTCGGCTAATGCCTGCAGAGAGTTGGGAGGCTGTCGACCCGTAACAGTGCGTAGTTATTAGCGTGTTGTGGCGTCATGCTACTCTCGGCTAACCTCACTGCCTAGCTTACGCTGGCTCTCTGCTTCGCGTTAGCTAACCAGCTAAAGCTACACAGTGCAGAGCTAGCTAGTTACCTGGCTCCAGCAAATAAACTCATTGGTGTCGGCATCCTCCACAAGTGTCCACAACTTGGTGAGGAAAGCCGGGACGTTAGAGTTGTGTTTCATCTCGTAGATCCAACGACACAAACACGTCGGCTGAACCGCTGCTCAAGCCTGTTGTTGCTTTCAGAAAATGTTATTGCTTACAACTTCCGGTTCTACAGAACGGGAGGTGATTGGTCGAAAACGGGTGCTTACGTAGCTTACGTAACTTACGTAACTTACGTAACTTCTCACGTGTATAGAGACAGAGCACAATTACTTTTCTTAGATTTAATTAAATTCAATGTATTTACTTTTTATATTTAATTTAATTGTCATTACTCTTTCTTCCCAATTGTGCTAAATGTCTTTTCACGTTCTCCAATAAAAAATTCTACATATATATATATATATATATATATATATATATATATATATATATATATATATATATATATATATATATATATATATATATATATTTATACACTTTTTAAGGAGCATAGAAATAACATTCCATTCAGCAATGGGAAATTAAGTTTGAGCAAATATGATTCAACTGTCAACTCATGTTGAGAATTTAATGCTTTTTTACTTGATATGTAAGACGCAACCTACATCATTTTTATATAATTGAGAGTTTATATTACGAGTCACTACTTTTTACTTTAATTTTACGAGGTTGAATCTGTCACTAAACTGGATTGCCGAAATAGCGCACAGCTTTACACTGTAAACAGTCAGGTAGTTGGATGTTATTTTATAAAGACCGCCATTTTGCATCAGCTGCTGGATCCTTTGGCCCATCTGTCAAAATTAATAAATAAAAAAGGAATTAACTAAGGTGTTCTCTGTACCTATGTTTTATTATGTGGCAATAGTATTCGTTCACTAGGCCTACCTTTTTATTCCTCATTCTGGCCTCAAGTAACTCCTGCAGGGCAGAACTCTTGACCATTGACCCCTAACCCTACCAAAGCCTGTGCCACATCTCTCTCCCAGCACTCTTGCACCACTTGCTTTATTGGGTTATTTTCCCCATATCGCTTCAGACTGAACTAGGCGACAAGTCTGGTTGTATAGAAGTCTATGAGAAAGTGACTCTACTTCTCACTTGATTTATTCCCTCACTAAACATTGTAAACATGAGTTTATGGTCTCAATCTCTAGTTTCAAGTCTTCTTCAATACAGCATGATGTTCATTTAGTAAATGATGCTCCATTTAGAGTCAAACAGACCATAAAGCAGGGTATACTTTAGGGTGGGGCTACCTTGTGATTGACAGGTCGCTACCACAATATTGTCCGATCTGGGAGTTGTTTGTGTTTTCGTCATACAACCTTAACCCTTTCACAGTGTGTTTTCAGTTCTTGAAAGATAATTGTAACATTTCCAGCTCCAAAAACCAATGTGGCAACAGCCAAAATGCCGTACTCAAGGCTTCTAAACAGCATGGGTGACATTATGGTGACTACGTCAACTTCTTACTTACAGTCTATGCTGCTAACTCTACTGCTGCTGTCCCTACCCCCCTCTTTATTCATCCTTCTAGTCTAACTCACTCCAAACCTTCTGGTCACAAGACCTTTTTTGTTCAAATTTTTTGCTGAACCTGTTTATCATAGTTCCTTGTAGGTGGGAACATCCGATTTTAAGAGGCTTTTTTAAAGACAGTGTACGTCATCATGTGGCCACTAGATGGAATCCTTAACTCACTGCGAAACACGATCGCTGTCAAACCAGCACGCTGCCAGTACTGATGTATGCAATCTGTTTACTACTTCACTATTTCATACACCCTGTCTCGTGTAAGTACAATTGAACTTATCGGCTTTTAGACTTGCTATTTACAATGCTACTAAACCTGTCAGTTTGCTCTAACTTGATGATGATCACAGTAATACTCAAAGTATGTAGTAACAGGGTTATTTTCCTTAATGATGGCTCCCCTGGTGGGTGCATTATAGGTGGGTATATTAGTTTAAGAGGTTTTCAGTGATTGATAACATTTAAAATTTCACAACCGAGCAAAACTCAAATATGTGAGTCCACACAGTAAATCCTTGAATATTGGCTGAAGCCTTTATTGGCCTTAACTGCACTGTTGATAAAACTAGGCCCTAATGTGTGACAGGCTAATAGAAGCAGGCTGCCATTCTGAGTAATATAAACAGAAAACCTATTTCTCATCTAAATAAAACTTAAGCAGATAGAGCGGGTTATAGTGTTGTATTTAATCAGCAGAGGCATTCCATAGTGAATTTGAAAGGGCCAGTAAGTGACTGGGCCTAACTTTCAGGCTAGTGGCCATGACTGCTGAGTGAGGTTGACAAGTGTTGGGCTAATTGGATTGGAGGGTAATATTACATCAAAAGACGTCACCCGCTCCTTTAAAATGGCTGTAATTAGGACATTCTTTAACCCTCGGACACAGGGGAGATTATGGAGGAGCAGGAATCAGAGCGCATTACAACCACCCAGGTGACACATTCATTTCATACTGCACAAGATAAATACTCCTAATACTATACAGTCCCGACTGGGCTGTGGGCTTTTTTATCTGCAGAGTAGAATTCAATTATTTTCAATTTGGATATAAATTGGGACAAGGAGTCATTGTATTAAACATGTATGTATTTTGATCCAAGTTTCAGGGGAATTTTAAGCCATACATTTGAAAATAGAATCTATGTTTACATGGGTACTTTGTCTTTTTTTCTTTTTGCAGTTTAGTCATCATTCTGATTTCCTTTGTAAAGACATGGCAACCCAATCTACTTTAAACGACATGCATCTGAATCTGTGAAACATAGAGTTAAGTATCATTTAAAAAAAAATCAATACCAGTGCCAATACTTTTACCCTTGAAGCAATAACGATATTGAAAGAATGCCACCACCAACGCATTTATTTTTATCAGGCATGTAGTATAGCCTAACTTTCGAACGTTTTGGTGTCATCTCAGCATGCTGATCTCGCCAGACTGTATGGGATGTATCTGCTGCTGTAGTGGGCCAATCACACTAATTCGGAGAATGCTTGTGGTGATTGTCTGCGACACCCTGGATAAGAAACACAAGATCAAAAACACTCACATTATGAGTCTAGTTTATTTTCCCCATCCAGTTAATGAATTAAAATAAAATATAAATACAAATCATTAATGTAAATCATTTTACTGCAAAAAAAAAAAAAGTCATATCCCCATCGTTGCAGAGAAAGCGTCTCGGGGCAGATCACACATATCTGCTCCCAAAAATACTGAAAAACAGAATCACATCTTGACGGAGTGCATCACCGAAGAGCATCACAGTGGAGGTGCACAGATTGGAATACGAGGGTAAGATTTTTTTTCATTCTTGAGCAAATAACAATAAAAAGTGGACATTAATGGACCTCTTGACTGACCTTTGACCCTGACCTCAATATAAATCTTCATGGTTTTCTGTAAATTCTGTGACATGAAACAGAGTTATTTCACTAGAGTTGATCAGCGTTTTAAATATGTAAGATAGAACCAAAGCATTCCTGACTAATACCCAAACCTGGCCTTTGTGTGTATGTTTGTGTGTGTGTGTGTGTGTGTGTGTGTGTGTGTGTGTGTGTGTGTGTGTGTGTGTGTGTGTGTGTGTGTGTGTGTGTGTGTGTGTGTGTGTGTGTGTGTGTGTGTGTGTGCGTTGTTTCTGAGCAGGTAAAGAGTCTGCATACTGACTGTGCTGTGGACTTGGAACACAAAGTGGTTGGAAGGAACAGACATTTTCCATTGGATGGAGAACTTGGACATTGGTTTTATAGTTGTTGTTCTCTCTCATTACTTGAATATTGAAGTCTAGCAGGACAAAAAGACCCAGAAGAAGAAGAAAGAGCAGCATTACAGCTGACCTCGGCAGATTTATTTTTCGCCTAATGGATAAATATGTTTCGGGAGTTGGCCAAGCGGGATATAAGAGTCCTAGACTGCCAAAGCATGAATTTTATTGCACTTTCAAACAATGTTTGATTAAGTGTAACTCAACAGGTATGCCTCTTTCTATAAACTGGTGCTGTATTTCAATGCCCCCCTCCCGCCTTATACAAAATTGAAAATAAATGATCTCACCAAAAAAGTGGTTATTTTTAAGACCTCTGTATTATAGTGAAACAATAAAACACACCTCCCCAGTTTTTCACTTTGTCTGTGTCTCTCCTCCCTTTCAGGAAGCTATTTAAACATTATGAAACCCATTTCTCTTTGTCTTTTGTCTTTCTGTACTCACAGGAAGTAATTTTTTCCCGAAGGGACATATAAATTAATTTCTTTAGAGATTTGGAAATTATTTGACACTACCTGCAAGCCAGAACAAAACACCCACAACACATGTTTCAGCACTTGAGATCAGAGAGTCCTGGCTGGAAACTCAACAGGTTGAAACAATAAGTTACCAGAGGCCATAGAGAACAATGCAAGACTAGCTGAAAGACATCACTGCCCACATGTCATATATGTGTGTGTGCTTCTACAATCTTTGACAATGTGCAGCTGCTATCTGGAAGGCACTGCAAAGACACCAAACTAAACATATCATTGCTTTTTCAATTGTTTTACAGCTCAGATTCAAAAACAGGTGGTGTTATCCGTTGCCACAACAACGTAGATTTCTCCTCCTCCAGCTCTGGGGCCTAAGGAGGATGATAGCGGTTTGTCTGTCCTACACAATGGGCAAGAAAGCTCAGCAGCTACCAGACTACCTACCATGACAGCTGGTGTAGATGTTCATTTGCCACTTAAGAATATTGCTTACTCCTAGATCTCTCCTCTAGTGACAGCACTCCAACAGTATCTATACTTATACACTCGAAATATCAAAATCTAAGGCCCAGATCAGATCTAAAATTATGAAACACATTTATGCATCCCAGAACATGATCTCTTTCAATTTTAGACACTAAATGAGCCTCTGGTGCAACTCTTGTGTTAAAAAAACGACAATGTCTAAAAGATATCTAAAAAACTAAGGGCTTTTGCTGCTGTAATGAATCAATGTATCCTCATACAAGGGTTCCTATGATATCCAAAAGTAATTTGTTATTTTTTGTCCATCACTACAAGGGATTAGTGCACCTGCGCAAGCCCCTGCTGTGTTAAGGCAACAAAACTATTTGGTTACATTTAGAGACAGATTGTGGTTTGGTATGTACCATGTATTTTCATTCAAAATAATGCATTTTTTGCTGTTGTCTTATACTGTGAAAGATTTGTCATGCCATATGTCATTATTCACTGCCTGGATTAGGAAAAACTGTTGAAACTGGGGAAATGGGTTAAAAAAAACATTCCCCCCCAATGGATCCATCAAGGTGACAATTGGATGTATGACAGATAAGTACCAGTCTGGACTCTGTTGTAACTTGGTATACATTTTGGAGGCTACTGTCAAAAGACCGGCAGTTCCAAATTGATCCAAATTGCTCCCAACTTGGTGTATGTTTGGGTATGAATGGTTAGATGGTACTGATGCACCTTGCGTGGTAGCCCCTGCTATCAGTGTATGAATGGGTGTGAAGATGTAGTGTAAAAGCGCCTTGATTGGTCGAAAGACTGGAAAAGATCTTTACAAGTACAAGTCCATTTACTATTAACACCTGACATACTGCTCCATTTCACATTTCCCACATGGTTTAACACAGGTGATACTTCGACTGAGCTCTGACACTCAGACACAAATCTCTGACCCTGCACCACAGCATGATTATAGAAAGATGGGCAAAAGGACATATATTAAAAAAACACAGATTGATAACGGCAATGGTTTGCTGGCAGTTCATTGGCAAACACATCACAGATCCCTCACCGCAAGATCTTCTTACATTAAACTGACAGTTTTAAGGATGTTTTATGATGTCTTACTTCTGTGTCTTTCAAAGAAAAACTTCAGACAACATTGCAAGAAGCAGCTACGGAGGAAAAGCCAATACTTAAACAGAAAGTACTGATTAATGACAATGGGTGATATATATTTCGCCATAGATACTCATGAATCATTAAATCTCTGCGCATAATCTAAGCCACATTTTTCCTTTAACTCGTCCTGCTGCCAAACAACTGATATGGTATAATGTATATGTCCCTGTACTCCCTTCTCATTTCGAACCCAAAGTGAAACAGTGAGCCCCATAATCAGCTCCAACCATCCTTGTAAACTTGCTATAGCGCTAGCACACAATACAAAAAGTCATAGCCATAAAATGTTAACGCGATTGCTTCAAAACCTGTGTGCCAGCTGCCTCACACTTTTTTATCGTATGCATATTCATTGTGTTTTTGCTTATGCGTTTCTGCCGAGACACAAGGCCCCGGGAGAAACAGAGCGCAGTCGCTCTCGTTTAACAACCCCAGGTGGCCGATCAGTGAGAGGGGTACATTTTTAGAGATATAGCTCATCCACTGGACAGGATATCAGTTGTATTTGTTGGACACAGAGGTGTGAAGGTTATATAATGGCTTATAACTTCTTCATGTGGTAGTGTATGCATGTGTCTTTGATTGTGTGTATGTACGGATTGATTTGATTGTGTGTGTGTGTGTGTGTTGGGGGGTGGGGGTGTAAATGCGTGGGCGAAAGTAGCAGAGCAAAAGCATATGGAAGCACCCAAATGTAGCATTCTCTCATCTGCCAATTGAAAGTAAGCTCAGTCAGGTGGGGAACTACAAAGACAGGATATCATTAGTGAGAGCTGAAGTCACAGCTATGGTATCAACACTGAGTGAAATGAGGTCAGTCCTGTAAGCAGATGGTGGGAGAGGAGCTTACAATTAAATACAAATACGAACCAGAAAAAAAAAAAAAAAAATCATCAAAGAACGGTTCTCGCAGTCTGTCTAACCCACTCGCTAGAGTGAACATTGATACTGGACCATTCTGCGATCCCCAGATTATGTCCAATGACGACATTTGAGCGATCTCTGCTTGGGTTTTTCTCATCAATCATCCTCCCAATACCTGTGCATGGCAACTACAGCATGAGTAAAGGAACAGTTCAAAATTTGGGGGAAAAAAGGCTGTTTTATGAATCTGGAACATTGTGGAATTGTGTACCTACACAACACAAATTTCCACTGCATGAAACAACAAGAACAACAGCTCTAGAGACAATATTGTCCATTATATGTGTTGGCCAGTAAGGGATAGTAAGAGCAAATTCATGCATTATAAAATAATTGATAAATATTATTGCCCTCCAGCCAGATAAAAAAAGCTTTTTTTGAATGTCAAAGTAATGGGTTCCTGAAATGTGGGAGCTCTTTGAGTACTTTTCTACATACCATACGACATGATCTCATCCCTACTCATAATTCTCCCTTTTGGGCAGAAACCCCTGGCGTCATTATAGTGAGCCTTTTGCGAAGTGTCTTTGTGCAGAAGGTTTGCGCGTGGTAAACATTGTGAAACAGCTGCAGTTATCATTGTAACATATGGTTACGTTTGTGAAACTACTTGGTTAGGGTTAGGGAAAAAAATGTGGTTTGGCTTAGAATAAATACACTTTTAATGTTACTTAAGCTAGGGATGTTACGCTACATAACATCACAGGTAAAAATCTAACTTTTGTTTTCAAACATGAAAAGTTGAACGCAGACATGAACGTTGGTCCTCTGAGTTAAAGTCCTGTGTTTGTTTGAACCATCCACCTGCCCTCACCTAGCCCACAGTGGTCTATCTTGCTTTTCATACTACATTGTTGCTGTGAGCGTTTAATAATGACGCAGATGGGTTTACATTGGATAAATTCACTGAAATATGGCACAGCTTCCTCAGATTTGTAAATGGTAGGGCTAATTTCTGTGTGTGTATCAGTGCATTGTTACCTGCAGACTACACATGGAAAATGTGTCTTGTGTTGTACTGTAATGTTGCAGGATGTTTGAGAAGAAAAAATTAATAGAACATAAACATACTCGAATCACTCTAGAAAGCCATGGAAACAGTGGTCTGAAGTAGGTCGGAACTGCACACTCTGTTTGTGTAAAAAAAACTGTGAGTGGAAAATAATGTATGCATGGTTTTCGGCCCCTGATTTATTTTTTGTCACAGGATGTTTCAGCAACGAAAACACAGCTATAGCACCTCTGGATGTTGCTGCCTGGGTTCATACTATTGAAGATAGGTTGAAAGCATGAATAATACAAATTGAGATAACTGTGCACACTTTCGTCCGCTGCATAACGTGGCCATGATTGTTGAAATGTCTGTTTTGGATTCCACCGTCGGCAAAGAGGTTTCAGACATTGTAAGATGATCTGACAAGTCGTTTCTGTTAGGCATTATAAGATATTAAGGCCCAGACACACCAATCCGGCATCAAAGAACTATAGACGACAAAGGTCGACTGTTGCGTCGCCTCCAGTCTTGACCAAAAAATGTTGCAATTGAACACGCAAAACTACAGCCAAGGGCCAACTAGCACGTAGGTTCTGTGCCTGCGTGATAGGAAATAACTCTCCGTACCAGCAGGTGGCGGTAGTCTGTACTCGTCATTCAAAAAGGGAAACCGGAAGACCAAGGGCTGCGGATGTACAAGCTGTTCTTATGATACATACATGAAACAAAGCAGCGTTGGCCAACCATTTTGACTCCACTCTGGTGCACCTTTCCAGATGGCTGTGCCGTTGTGAAAATACTGAAATGATCAGATGAAATGAAGATGGAAAAAATGAGAAGATCTTTCTGTGCATGCCCTCTTGACTTTAGTCTTCTGCCTACTTTCCTCCATTGCTCTTTCTTATATGCTTGAGCTTTAAGTGATTTCTCTCACCGACGGGCTCCGCCACCGATTTAACATGTTGAATCGTCAGACAAGTCGCCGACACGGGCAGACTAGTGCCAAGGGTGTGGGACAGACTGCAAAAACTAGGGTGCGACTGACGCTCACTGACTGCCCGGAATTGTCCGAAGGCTGGCAATATGTGCATCAGTCTCTGTAAGAAGAGACCCTCATTGAGTGCAGCTCCAGTGTGTATTCAGCTGAATAATCAACAGCTGCTCCTGGAGTCCCTACGGTGTCTGTCTGTCACATGATTCTGTATACAGACTGATTCAAAGTACCATCAAAGTAAGGGAAAGGGACATTCATAGATCCCATGCTGTCTTTCTGGAATTGGTTTGATGAATCAACAATTCTTCTTGCAATGAAACACTTTACTAGAATAAGCTTATCTACAGTTCTTAAAAGTACCACTAATCACTACACTCCCTCTACTCCCACCCCCACCCGTGGGTGCACTTCAGGAGGCCAGGTTCCCTCTTTGTCCTGGCACTGCTCTGGCCTTTTCACGGAGCAACTCCCTATTGTGAAGTTACTTAGACATTCTGGATACATCCTCCAACCCACACACAACCCTCTCTACACACACACACACACACACACACACACACACACACACACACACACACACACACACACACACACACACACACACACACACACACACACACACACACACACACACACACACACACACACACACACACACACACACACACACTCTAACCCCAGGAGACGATAACCTTTGTGAGTTACTCGGTGCATTTCACAGCGATGGACTTTTACAGCCAGACTTACACGGCTGGAGCATGGTGGAATAGTGGAAGCCGCGGCGGGGCCTCAGATCAAGAAGAATTCAACAATGCGCTCTTCTGTGGCCCCGTGAAAGGCCTCTCCAACAGAATTGTGACTTCTAATGAAGCAGATTGAGTTATTGAGGTTATAAATACTCACAGTGGATAAGGGAGGATCTGTTCACTGCTGTGTATGCAAGTGTGTGTGTGTCAATTGGTACTTTGTCATAGGTTTGTGAGGAAATGGAGAGATAATCAAGCTGTTTGCGCAAATTAATTTGCCTTGGGAGGAGCCTTGTTGAGCCTAAAGAATGCTAAGCGTTCACTGCTGTAATATTTACTTCACTGTTGTCTCTATGTTGGGCACTAAATGCTCAGTGCTGTGTTGTTTTAGCCCTGTATTTAATTATTCAATACTTTGAGATTTCTGGTTCCAAGGTATGATAATGTCGGTTCTGTTGAATCAATGTTGGATTGCTCAACCGCATCTTATTGTCTTTCATGGATATGGCTCAGTTGTCATCATGTGACCTATAGTAAGTACTGTATGGACCTATAACATGGTATACATGGGAGGAGATCGTAACTTCTTTTTAAAAGAATCTTTCTCTGGTTGTCCACTGACTGCTCTGAGTGGTTTTGATGTGGGCTGCGGTCAAAAATCTTTGTTTTTGCTCAGGAAGTTTCCTAACTGAGTGAAATGACCCACAAGCATTCAGGTGGCAACCATGATAAGATCTGGTCGAAATCTATACGGCGTTTTAGGGCACCGAAAACAAAGAAGTTCGAAAACGCTCCCGAGGACGGATAAGTTTGAAAACGCCGCGTTTTCCTGATAGTGTGGATGACGGAGAACAAAGCAACTTGATTGGTTCTTAGCAGTTACGACGTTTAATAACTGTTAATTTAAAGTAAATTTGCTGTCTGTGTGGAAGAGATAGAGTTAGACCTGCAGTGTTGTAACTAAGCTTGACAAATAAAACTTCTAAAAACTTCCACGTAATGTGTCTGTTTGAGTTTATGGAGGAAGATTTTAGAGGAAGTTCTTAAGTATCAAGCACGACGAGTATCAAGAGTAGTGTAATCGTATTATCTGTAACCAAGCAACCAATGTACTTCCTGTTGCACGCCTATGCCCAGTGTACGTGAATAGTCACGTGATATTCGTTTTCAGGGGAGCAAGTCTGGATGCAAATCATTTCGAAAACGATGCTGAAACGCATGTGTGGACGGAGATTGTTTTAGTTTTAAAACCCTGTTTTCATTTGAAAATTAAAACGGGTTAATGTGGACATGGCCTAAATGTTAGGGAAAGGTTCCTCAATACCTCCTTTCTCATTTCCTTTAGCATTGTGTAGACTGGACCACCCTTCAGGAAAGGAAAGGAGATAATGTCGTCCCACAATTCCTTGCGCCAGGAACATCTCAAGCGACGCATCATTTGCCCTGTCGTTGTTTAATTGCACACTATGGATATGTTCCTAAGAACATGCTTCTTAGGAGGTGTGATTCTGTTTTGGACAGGAATCCTTATAAATTGTTCAGCATCGAGTTTTTCACTGTACACAGTACTCATCTATGTGTTAAAAATAAAGATTCTTTACAAAAAAACATCAGCCGTTGCATAATATAAGTAAAATCGTATTCTCTAAGGCACTGTGGCAGTCTTTTTCCAAGTGCTTATGAATTCACCTTCACGTCTTTCCCTGACCTCAAGACGTTTGCCATCGAGGTCACCAAAAAGTGGTTAGGAAAAGATATCGGACGTCACTTTTTTGACTATTCAGGTGTGTATGTGTGTTGAATGGTTGGTGGTGAGTGGTTGGAGACTCTACCTAGATGTTCTGACAGTTCAGACATGGAAAGGAGCCCCACTGGGATGAGGTCCGATGTGGCTTCAGTTCCATACTTAGGTCTTGTGATGACAATTGAACTGATTCCATTTAAGGATGAAGACTTGACATGTGATTGACATAAATAGACCTTGATTTTATTTATATTTATATTATTATTTCTTTAAAAACTATAAACTAGAATGTGCAATGTGCATGTGCTGTGTTTCAGTTACAGCTCAGCTTATGACTGATGTTTCAACTTGCGTGAGACTGTCTTTGCTTCAAATTTGCACCATCCCTGGGCTGAGCTGGTGTGGACTTGTATCTTTTTGCCTAGAATTTAAATGCCCTGCCTCTAAAGTTCACTTTGTATTTACACACCTCCACACTAAAAAATCAGCTTTGTGTGCACTTCAATTATTCCAAACAAACAAGAAACATAAGTGATGAAGTCAAATGAACATTATTCATGTGAAAACTGTGAAGTAACACCTAAACATCAAGTACAGCATTCCATTTATTTTTGTTGCACAAATGTTCCATTCTCTGCAGCAATGATTAGAAGACTGAGGCAAATAAATTGGGATTTACAGGTTTGGCAGTCACATCCCATACACACAATACACGTGTAATGTGGCTAAATCTGCATCAATAAATGAAGCAAGAACTTCATGGGGACTAGTTAAAGGAATCATGGTTTTATTTCACACTGTTAATGTTTCTATTTTTAAGTGAATGTAACTGCCCCCAATTTAGCTCCCTGTTAAATGGCAGCATATGTGTTGAGGTGTTAATCCAATTAGAGCAGAAAATACCACTGAGAATGTCACATTGGGACCTAGTTTAGGGCTCAGAACTAATAGTGTAAAGTGGTTGCATATTATTTCTGGTCTGGTTTGGCAAGTAGCTGGTTTCAATAAACTGGTGTTATCCCCTCTGCTTACTCTCCTTGTTAGTGTTGATCTAACAGGATTGTTAAAAGGTGCTATATACAAGATTGGGACCATTTATATTGCCTGTGACTCAGAGACCGAGCGGGTCATCCTCAAATTGAAAGATCAGCAGTTCGATCCCTGGCTCCCCTATACTGCATGTCGTAGTTTCCCCAGGCAAGATACTGAGCCCGAAATTGTTCCTGAAGGCCATGCCATCGGTCTGTGAGTGTGTGTTTAGAAGATTAGAAAAGTGTTAAAGAAATGCATGTGCATTTCAGGGGAAAGAGGACTGTGGGCGCTACGCTTCCTAGCTGTATCTGCCACATGAGCGCCATGCAGAGCGGCCATGTAAACAAAGCAAGGAGAAACTGGAATTACAACACAAACAGAAGTAGAGCGACTTCTTTCTCCCTCAGGTAGACAATAATCCACTATATTTTTACATAGGAAATAGTTGTATGCTGCTATATTTATGCTCTGAATCCCGTATATTGCACCTTGAAACCAAAGTAGAGATGTAGCAGGAAGCACTGGGCTTGTATCCAGGAGAATTGCTTAATCACATCTTTCTTATCAGTGCTAACATAGTCTTACAGAAAAAAAATAACGACAGATATGCTCCACATGGTGCTCTCATGTTTTCAAACTTTTGCTGTAGTGCTACAGATTTGTCAAGTTGTTGGTGAGAATGAGTTCCACTGATGATGTGTGCTTCTCTACACTTAAAATCAGTTGGGAAAGAAGTTTTTTATGTCTTGATGTAATCTCTTATCTGAAAGGACATGAGAGAAGTTCACTCTGAATGTTCTATCTTTCTCTGTGATCTGCTTAAGGGTCATATCTGAAAGAGGTCCCAAACAGAACCCCCTTTGAGGCACAATGTTTGAAACCCTGATTTAAGAAATCTGGTAAGAACTGGAGTAGCAGCGAGTCCACAAGGGAGGTGTTTTAGCTTTCATACCACCTTGTCTTCACAATATACCACACTTCTCTTTGTTTGATTATCCGCTCACATGCATTTTCTTAACTCTGCTATGCTGATGATACCCAACTGTATTTGTCTTTCCTGAAAGATGTCTTACTCTCATCTCAAAATGGATGATAGACTGCCACCTTAAATTTAATCTCTCTAATGCCTAATTTCCACTGCATGGTTTTGTTCAACTCCACTCAACTCCCTTTTGGCAGAAGGTCCTTTTCCTATATTTTGTTTTCAACTGCAGATAGTACCCCCTCAGTGTGGACAGGATTCTCAGCTGATCTCCATAGCGATGCCGCGTGAAACTGAAACTGAACGTCTGCACTACAGTCCGTTGTCCTGCATAGTTTTGTGGGCTGCCATTTTTTAAAATCTGAAACTTGGCTGTTTAAAAATGGCGAGTTTGTGCAGGATATCCTTGGTCGATATAGTAACAATTCACTCCATCCAATCAGTGGTCTGCAGTGTTTTAAATTCAAATTGTAGAATCGGCTTAGCTTGCTTTTAACCTCCCAAAAAAAGGTACCAGGTACTTTTCACAACTTTTGTAAATGGAAATACTAAACAAAAAGCGGTTTGAGTTGAGCAGAGCTGTGCCGTACCATGCAGTGGAAATGCAGTACATGACTGAACTCTAGGTCATCCTAGCCTCTCCCTCTCTTCAGCACATTAGTAGTCAGTCTGCTCAAAATTTGGGCAACGTGATTGATGACCGGCTAACCTTCACTGAGCATGTTGCATCTGTCACTCGGTCATGTCGCAACATCAGAAAGATCAGGTTCTATCTGACTGAGTATGCTGCTTAATTCCTTTACAGGCACGTGTCACCTTTAGCCTTGACTACTGTAACACCCTTCTGGCAGGGTAGTCCTGGATTTGTCTTCTATGCGTTGTATTATCTTATTAACTTCGTTGTAAGAGCCCTCTTCTGCTTTTTACTCTTCAACCCAGACCTTAACTACGCAGCTCCTTCACAGTAACCAGAGCAAACCGTCAGGAATGTTAATGTCCCGATGTATATCCTCCCTCAAGGCGTCTCCTAAGCCACATGCGACACAGCCTGCGGTCATACAGAAGAACCGACAGGAAGACGAAAAAAGAGAGAATGTGTAAAAAGGGAAGTTGGAGCATCTGAAATCGAGGTGTAATTGCACGTTTGCTCGGCAGCGCCAAAGCTACATGCTTGTTTAGTGGTGGGAGGGTGTTGAATGAGTGTGTATCTTGGTGTGCCTATACAGTATGTACCCTGGGACTGTGTCTGTAAGTTTTGCATGCATGTGTGTGGGCAGGGAGGCAGTTGGCTTGTTTTATATCAAACCAGCGGATATGCACAATGACCGTGTTACATGCATGCACTTATCAAATTGTAAACCCTGGCAAGGGTAGGTTGTTTATCCTCAGCAGTGTGGGAAAACAGTGCAGTACAGAGTGCTTGAATGGTTTCTGTATATTTACGTGGGCTTTAAATACTAAACAGCTCAACACTCCGTCCCACATCTCACAGCTTGGCTGCGCACATTGTCACCAGCTGCAAAGCACTGAACCGCAACACCAAACGGGGTCACTTTCTCTTTCTACTTTTTGCCCAGATGATTTTTCAGGATTAGTGGATATCATACAGAAGACTACTTAACTTAAAGGCTTTCAAAATTACACTCAAAGAATCCTTCCCCTGGGGATCCTTTTTTCCTTAAGGAGAGGATTTGTTCCCTCTGTGACAGCATTAGAGTAATGAGTAGCTCCCACAGAAAGCCACTGTGTTGAATAATTGACTGTAAACACTCAGGGAATGTTAATTAAGCCTCTCACACAACCAAACAGATTCAGTGGGTCATTTTGTGCTATGGGGTACAGGGAAACCTCAGCTCAGTATGTAAAAAGCTGTTACTTCAAGTAAAATGTGCTGAGAGTAATCCAGGTCTTTATGCTTCCATCAGTGTGGACTTCATGGTGGTGGTCCGTCGAGCATTCACAGGGGGATTTTTAGTAAAGAGTCATACATTTAGCTAGGGAATAGAGCAGTCAGATCAATGTTAGTAACAAAGAAATAACATTTACTGCACTGTGTTGATACTCTGAACACCTGAAGTAGTAAAAGCCATGGTTGTGGACCCCTAGAGGCTGCAGTGTTTGTCACATCCCACAGTACTTTCCCATTGAAAGGAACAAACAAAATACTGAATATTGTGCTTTATTTAAATGGAAGTAAAGCGGATTTGAGACATGAGTTGAAAATGTTTCAACATGAGTGTAAAAACTGTCTTATTTCAAGGCTCTATCAGTCTTCAATGTACTGGGTCGTGAAGAAAAGAGAGAGAGACTAGAAGAAAATGAAAAAAAACAGGTCCGAAGACACACGCAGTCTCAGTCTCATTGTTTACATGCATTACATTACATTACATTACATTACATTACATTACAGTCATTTAGCAGACGCTTTTATCCAAAGCGACTTACAGGAAGTGCCTTACTGCAGCTAGAGGCTGGGGTATGCTTCAACTAAACCTGTGCGACGGATATGTCGCCCAAGTGCGTCTGAAGGCAAAGGGGTTTATGACACACTTAATCACTTTTCAAAGGGGCTAACAGTACAGACATTCAGAGAGTCTCCTTAAAGACATTAATGGTGTTGCACGTGGTTGCTCACATAAAATGGGACTTTTGTATCAAGAGTAAAAAAAAATGAACTCGAGAGAGAAGTTCAAGTTTGCTTTACTGCAACAAAAAATATATAAATGGATATAGAATAAAAAACATTTTATGTTTGTAAACCATGAATATTTAATAATTATCAAAATTCTAATGCCACATTCACATCATATCATAATTATGTTACTTCAGCCCTAATAAATCTGAATCAGTTAAAAGAACTACAGACAAAATGGCTGCAAAGGCATCTTTGCTGGGAGTTAAGTCAGTAAGCTCATTTAAAAGGGGCTATACAAATTTATGGGAACTTGGGTCTTATTTTAGTTTTTGGACCATATTTCCTGGTCAAAATAACAATAAGATCCACATTCTAATAAATGGGAATTATCTTTCAAAAGTGTGGAGTAGCTGAATTGCAATATTTTTAAGAGCCATTCAAAGACAGCAACAGGCAAGACATTTCAAATTAAGCAACAAAGGCAATAAGTAAAGCAGCTTCATATTGCAGATATCGAATGATCAGCCCTGCCGTGGCCTGCTCGGTTCCTGCGTCGGATCGCTCTGCTTGGGTTCAGGCTCATTCAGAGGAGATTCCAGGTTGTGTTGGAGAAGCTTACACTCTGCTCCTAACTAATCCCCTCGCCCACACTCTGTGCCTATGTGAATGTTTGTGTGTGTGTTTGTGTGTACTTGTGTGTGGAACCAGGGTTTGACAAAAACAGTGTCCAGCAGAGGGCCTTCTCCTATCATCTTTAACGTAGGGAGTCACAAAGAACAGAGGTCAAGGCAATGCACAATCTGTGCGCACCAACACATCACACACAGAGAAAAACTACCAATGTAGAGCTAAGGCACTTTTTCCTGCTCTGTTGGAGCCAACAACAAAAAACAATTGTCCCCTCTCTACGCCCTCATGACAACTGGACACATTACAATTCTGATGAGGTGCAATTTTAGAATGAGCTGGTAACCAAGGGCTGCCCCCTATTCGCCAACCTATTGGCTGTTGGTTTACTCAGTCAATTTTAAATTAATTCATATTTCTTTATGATCATTTTATGGGAAAATAGCCATTACTCATCACATTTCTATCATATTCACAGTTCAACAGTTAAAGTGAGGAGTCTTTGTGATTGGCATGTTATGATTGTGCAAACAAAATGCTGGATGCCAATTAGCAAAACAAAGTAGACTGGGCCAAAAGTTGAATGAGCACTCTTATGAAAGCCCTGTATTCATGTTAAATTATGTCTTGACCTATCATTATCTCTGCCGGAACGATTATGCAATCGGTCACATGTGTGCGTGCAAACGGCATAATATTTTGGGTGTGCAGTTATGGCTGCAGGCTTAAGGACCTCTCTTGGTTGCGGCGACACTATCTTAAAATAGCTTTTACTGCACGTTTCATACTTTAATTGACCACTTGCTTACTCCTAACTCACAACGCCGAGCACTTGGTCGGTAGGTACCGCTAGTCACAACACAGCTGAGTGCATCTCCGACCCCCATCCACTGCTCTTCGGCCAGGGACACAGTAGGGTTGCTCTCTTTTGGTGTTTTGGTTGACGTGTTTGCCTATCAGCTAATGGAACTACCAGTACACACACTGCTGAGTACATTGCCGCCACTCAGCTGCTGCTATGCGGGAAGACAGCTTTGTGTAATTTTGTTTTTGGCAAGACTGTATGACACTGCTTGTGCAAAATGTCCCGTGGCATCCTGGTGATGCAACATATACGTGCATACATAGTGTAACAAGCATACATACATAGCCACTTGCATACATAGCCGCTTGTTTTAGATTTTAAATGAAGTGAATTTTTCATTGACTTACAGCCCCTTAGTATCTACGAGGCGTTAGCCAATTGTGGGTTGTATTCATTCAATCACACAATTCAGCAGTTGTTGTTTTAGACCCACCTGGTGGAGATCTACCCTTTTGGTTCGGACCTGCAGTGGGTATCAGGCTATGCTGTCATAAATCTACTGTGCCCTCTGATGGGCGACACCATTTTCTAACCCTGACCTTATTTACTATTAAGCTGCTTTGGAATCCTGGTCTAATCGTTTCTCTATTCAAGAATAGCCCAACATTTTGGGGAATATGCTTATTTGCAGGAAGAAAGCAGCAATGTCTTGAGAGTGGCAGTGTAGTCCTCCTTAACTATGTAACTGCAGAGGGTCTGGATCAAGAAGCACGTAACAGGCTTTAGAGGTGCTATCAATGAAGATCACAAACAGAATCAGTGACTGTCTTCATGACGTATTTAAATATATTAATATACTTATAAGATAAGATAAACCTTTATTTGGCTCATGGGAACATTGCCATACAAAGTGGGAGGAGCCAAAATATAAAGAGTTTGTCTGAGATGTGGATCACAGAGACAGATCTGGATATATTGGTTCAACTAGAAAATTTCACACATATCCGAACGGACTGCAGCATTGACACATATTATGGTTGTGTGCTCTTATTAACTAGCGTGTCGGCATGAGGTTATCAACAAAGTAATAGTGAAAACTGACCGAATATAAAAGCTGCCTGGAGCACAAATGTGATTGGATAGGTGTTGGCCGAAAAAGTCAACCTCAATTCACACTCCAGAGAACAACTATACACGTGTTTACCTGTCTACTTACGTCAATGAAAAGACGCAAGCAGACGTGAATGGCGGCGTATTTGGTGGGGGAGGTTGTCCAAGACTAAAAAGAAATCATTTCGGAATTACTTTTGCTAACATTTTTTGCACAACTTTCATTTAAAATCCCATGTTTTCATTTGATTCAAAGCATGCCTGCACTGGTAGCAAATCACCCCTCAGACTACAGATTCCAGACAAAAGTCTTTAAACTCTACAGCACTCCTCTCAGAAATACTACCTCTATAACAGCGCTTTAATTTCCTGCGGCCTTAAAGCAGCAGTAACCAGACAACTTCAATAAAAAACAACAAATCCCCTGTAGATTTGACTCGAAGCATTTTACCCCCTGAGAAGAAACAGACACACACACAGAAAATCCATTGCTCGCAAAACAGTAAGACATAAATATGTGACGCAGATATGAGATAAAGTTATAAATCTAGGAAAAAGAGATGACGGAAGAGTACAATAAAGTCATGTTCTTTCTATTTATTCACTTTATGTGGCCTTTGTTCACAAACCACAAAGGCTTAGATTAGCAGTAGGTGAATACTGGGTTCTGTGTTTTTATCCATAAAGCAGGGAACAGTAAAGAGGTTGGCAACAACAAGCAAGGTCACAAGGAAGGAGGAAGGAAGGAAGGAAGGAAGGAAGGAAGGAAGGAAGGAAGGAAGGAAGGAAGGAAGGAAGGAAGGAAAAAACAGATTGAGTTTGAACTCATAGACACACACAGTAAGCAGATGGTACACAACTAGCTGTATACAGGAACATAGACACAACAACATACATTAAAATATACAGAACGTCACCATGGCCCTGTTCTGTCCTGGTATTAACATGCATCTAGGCTGATCCGATCACAAGTTGACAGCTCCAAGTACAAGTGCGAATGCACACAAGTCACATTGAGGATACTTTGAGAGCTGATCACTCAGACCACATTTGGGAATGTTGGTGGTACATAGGTCCCCGGAGACTGCGGGGTAGACAGTAATCTTGTAATGTTAGTTTTACAAAAGGTACCCAAATTCACAAATATGTAGGATGTCTCTTTTGCTGCCTCCTGCCGGTTAAAAACAACAATACATTTGGTCTTTGCAAATGACACTTTGTTATCACTCCCAATGCATCAAATAACTCATCTCATTAAGTGCTCTTCGTCGTCTGACACTGACGCTTGTTTAACTTGTATGCGATGCACCCACCCACGGCAATACGGGCAGACCAACTGACGTAGTAGAAAGAGCGAGATAGCCTACATAGGGCGTGAAGATATGGTTGTGGATGGGTCAGGATTTTAGTCCAGAAGACCACTGCAGTCATCAAATTTCACAAAATGTTGTGGTCACATCCAGCGTGAACTGAAGGTTGACTGAGTGAATTTGGTTTAAATGCAATGATCGGAGGCAGTGTAATTCATCAAAAAACTGTTTGCCCCATATATCAATGTATATCCACCATGTGCTCCAGATTCATACTGTGGAATTTCATGTAAATAGGCCAAATTATAGGGATTATATATCCTGAAATTTAAAAAGGACTATGTATTGGTGGTCTTATGCTGCCATCTGTAACAATGCCTGTGTCTGCACAAAGCTTTTTAAAAAGGACCACAAAGGTTCTACTATGAGGACAAGACGAAAAACACTATATGGTTCTAGTTAGCACCTTCACCACCAAATGTTTAGACTGCCCCTTTATTTAAAGCTTCCAATGAGAGATCCAGGGCTGGTAACAAGTACAAGAGAGTGCCGGAGTAGTGTTCAGGATAAACTGACGATAGAGCAGGCAGCTTGTAGAGAAAATAAGTTGCTCTTGGCCTTGAGGCAGAAAACAGTTTTTACTCAGAATGAGAGCCTTTTGAATTGTTGGCTCTCATGATGACGTGAAACATCCTGGTGGAGAGCAACAAAGAAATAATTCTCAACTTTTTGTTTACGCTGACGGTGCCCTGGGTCGGGAGCGTTTCACTGAACAGTGGAGAAGGATGAGATGCTGTCCTTGCAAAATCAATTGCTAGATATCTTTTCTCTCAGACTCCTGCTGCAGCATCTTAATAGCTGATGTTATATAACACCCCCTGGTGTCCCCAGATGTCTTCAGTTCCTCGAGTCCCTGCATGTTTTATACATGAAAAGCCGATCATTGAGAGTATGGATAATGTGTGTGTATTCCCTGTGCATCTCTGCATGTGTGTGTTTGTGTTGTCTGAGTTTGGCCAATAGGACAGAGACAAAGCTGTTGCTAAGCTGGATCTTTCGCTGCTGAAGAAATGCAGTGTTTGTGCTGGGTTGTTTGGGTGCCACCTCCTTGGAGATGCCCTGGGCACTGGCACCCTGACCAGGACTCTCTTGGCTGGGTGCTGCCTGGATCAGTAGGTGCTCTTGTACTAAGTCCTTATCTTCTGCAGGTTGGTTTGAAGACTTGGGTGAAGATTGAAATATAAATTAGATTAAAATCAGTCTTAGTTTAGCATTGGTCTTAAGTTTGAGTTAAATCTAGAAACCATACATGGGTTGGTGTGTGTGTGTGTCTGTGTATCCAGAGCATAATGGCAGTCAGGCTCATAATGAGGCTTGGAGGCCCTCTGACCAAGCTTTTGAAACACTGGGCAGACACTTGGCACCCACGGGATACTACATCATTTGGACAAAGGGGCATTCATGGGCACATATATGCACAGCCATAGACTCACATCAACACACACACACACACACACACACACACACACACACACACACACACACACACACACACACACACACACACACACACACACACACACACACACACACACACACACACACACACACACACACACACACACACACACACACACACACACACACAAATATTTTTGTATGCTGCTGCAGGTTCACATGAGCGAGTCTTGCAAAATGACAAAACGTTAGAATTGATCATTAACCCTTGACTTAATGCCAAATTAAAATACCTTAATGCAGCTTTTGTTGTTTGCAGTGCAAACCCTAGAGAAACATCAATAAGTTAACACTTGACTTTTTCTTCCCTTATTGTTAAAAGTGAATAATAATGGAAAAACCAGGGAACAACCTCCAGTTATGCATTTTTCTAAAGATTATCAGGGGACGACTTCTCTGGCTGCAAAAAGAAGTCTGATTGTATAGAAGTCTATGAGAATGTGACGCTACTTCTCACTTGATTCATTACCTCAGTAAACATAGTAAACATGAGTTTATGGTCTCAATTGATAGGTTCAAGTTTTCTTCAATACAGCATGATGTTCATTTAGTAAATGATGGTCCATTAAGAGTCAAATAAGCCATAAAGCAGGGTATGCTTTAGGACATGGCTACCTTGTGATTGACAGGTCACTGCTACGGCGTGGTCCGACCTGGGAGTTGTTTGTTTTTACTTTAACCCTTAACAGTGTGTTCTCAGTTCATGAAGGTAAATTAGAACATTTTGGTTGCATAAAAATGTCTTATTCAGCTTACAATTTTACTTAGCTTCAGTCTTGTGTCAATTCTGTTTTCTTAAAAACAAGAAGGCAACAGCCAAAAACCCTGATTGTGAGGGCCTTAATGCCAAACTCCAGGCTTGAAAACAGTAGTCCAAAAGCCAATGGATGAGGTCACGGTGACTATTTCTATTTATTCTAAATTTGCCGAAATGTACACCAATGATCTTACAGGATTTTTTTTGGATACTTGCTAACACACATTTCTCTATACACTACGTATTGACTTTTTATTTTATTTTGCTCAGTCTGTCCCCTTGTCCCTACCTTCAGTCACTTTTCACTTTCCCCCGAGCCCATGAAGCACCTGACCTACTGCCTTGTTTCTCTGGATTTGTTTGCCTGTTTGGACTGTGAGCCTTGTTTATTCCAACATTCGTCGAGTAAAGTCCTCTTTCTTCAACCTGTGTCTTCATTTTCGTCCTCAATCCTATTGCCTCGTTAGCTTGCATGGCAGCTGGATTCTCACGATGGTTCTGTGTAACAATTATCTGGCGAGTCAGGTAAATTGCCTTGTACATACACCGTGACAGAATGTGTGTAAACTGCTGACATGGAACAACACCTTGCCTTGCAGGCTTTTTTTTCTGCATCCAAACAGGCCTCCCACCCTTCGCCAGTAAACAACTAAAAAGTACAGCAGCAGCCAACAGGTGTAACCAAAAAACTTCAGAGAGCTGCCACGAGATGCAGATATTTTTGCTCGCTTGCAAGGAAGGCTTTCTCGGGCCTGTAATCAAATACAAATGCCACACACGTGAACAAATGTATAAATTCATGCTAAGACACAAACACATCATCAAGCTTTTCTCCTCTGACCACACACAGTCTATGTGTGGTCTCTCTACATAATGGGGCATTCACTAACTCTTTTTCACGAAGAACCTCTCCAGGGCCCTGTAATCATGTTAACATGATCTGTATACAGCTATGCCTTGTAATTTCTACTTAAATAAAAGAGAGGAACCTTCAGAGGGTGATTTACACAATGAATGCTACAACTAATACAAGGTCAAATCCATTATACTTTCAAGAAAGCTTTAATTTAGCTGTCCTAGCAAGGAGGACCACACCACAACAATGTGATTTTAAAGCTTCAGTTAAATGAGGAATGGGATGAATGTGGGGGAGGAAGTCGTCCAGCTAAAAACTGTTTTAAATAAATACTGTGTATTTATGTGTATATGTATATGTATGCAAAGTGCTCAGTGCATCACTCGTTACTGCTTATTAGGCTCATTGCTGTTGTTAAAAGCGGCAGGCGTATCAACATTTTTGTCAACTCTTTTCATATTAGCACTATGGTGGCTGGATAGCACTTGTATACAAAATCTGAAAAATAACTGAAACAAGGATGGTGAGGAAGACAAAAATTTGATTTAAAAAAAATGGAGAGTATGCCACAGATTAGAAACATGGATCGCTGGGACACTTATTTGAAATTGACTAATAATTACTTTCTGTAAGAAAAAAGTCTATTAGTGAGTGTCTCACCACGGGTGCAGACCCGCCATTATAACAGGCCTTGGTGTTGATTCACACATTTGTAGAAATGCATAGCCTAGTGAAGCATATGGGACATAAGATCAGTCAAATCAAAAGACTGCTTTGATGTCATGTTTTGTAGGGGAAGAAACTCAGTGAGGCACTGAGATAGAGAGGGGGAGGGAGTCAGATTGGGTGTTCTTGGTGGGCTGAGGTGTCAAGACTGGTACAAAAGCGTAGCACCAGGGCGTACCAGGTCCTGTCCTACCCTTGTTCCCAGCTGTTAAAAGAGAAATTGCACTGCCTTCCCACCACCAGTGCCCTCCATGGCCTCGGTGGAAATTCACAGTGAATTTTCCCAGGACTTCAGCATTCTGTAACAGGGGCACAGGAGATCTACACACTGGGGTCAAAGTCATGAGACATACAGCAAATCTCTGGTTTCCATGTTACGCGTGACCTGCAATAATGACTGCAATGGGCATAGATCAGTCAACCATCCAAAACGCTTTCACATCACACGTACATTAGACCCTCACATGGCCAACATTAGCCCACTTCCTGCATTTGTGGAACTGGACTATATCAGGTGTGGCGTTAGGTGTGTTCAAAATGGTGTTACACATTTGAGATATGTCAATAAATTCTGAATAAGACTGTTTACACAGTCACATTCTGGGGACTTGCCTACCTTTTGGGGGAAAAAATGCACATCCCCATAATGTAAATCATTTAATTTTAGGGTGAAGACTTAGTTGAACGTTAGGATAAGGGTATGTGTGTGTATGTAAATTTTAGTGGTATTCATGATCAGGAACTACTATTTATCTTCTCCAATTTTTATTTTACAGAGGTATAGAACTCCTGGAAAGGGTGGACTTCACAATTGGGCAACAAAATATAAGACCCCTCAAAGGAAGAAAACGAGAGGGTGTGTGTGATTGTTCAGGCATAACCTTTTTTTTCAAATAAGACAGTAATGGATAATGTATGATGACTTTCAGGTCCCAGTCAGGTGAGACTGAGAAGGTGGGCCAGTAGCAGGAGGGTCTTAGGAGAGAGAGGGGGATGACATGCAACAAAGACCACTAGCTGGAATTAAACTCCTTTAAAGGAACATGTCCTCCACAAACAGAAACATGTTATAAACTCAGATGATCAGTTTTACTACTTCCTCATGGAGATCCAACTTAGGCAGTCAAGATGCTGCTTTGAGGAGAGAGTGGTCGCAGAGCTGGAAATAGGACCAGCTTTATTGAAATATGATGATACGAAGAGAAATCAAGATCTGCTGTTTTAAGGAAAGCTGAATGTGTTTAATCCTCATGTGTGATAAAGAATTAATTCCATGGTGAAGGGAAGACACCACAATGCAAGTGGACAAGGTTGCAAACCACAGTGTTTGGACTAACATGACCTTTAGTGATGCACCAACACACGCACACACACACTGCGCTGGAGTGGAGATGAGTAATAGTGATAACATGGGATGTAATTCATTGTGATCGGCTGTCTGCAATGCAGCTGGCCTGCTCCACAGTTCTCACATGGGGTACAGGAGGTCTTCACTGGCCTTGTGAGCAAACACACACACACAAACATACACACTCACACACAAACACAAACATACACACAACTACACACACTGACAGCAGAGGTGCTTTTGGTTTAAGGGCGTTGTGTAATCGGTTGGCAACATTTCAATCATTTCTTTCACTGTTTCAATCTTATTTGTAATGAAAGTGCCTTTCAGTTATTCTATTGTTTCTTTTCTAAAGCTCTTCATTCAGAAGACTGCTGAAGTTATACGATGATTCATCTTGATTTCATTCTTGTTAAATGCTCTCACTCACTACAGCTTTCACCATAGCATAACTTCACACTTACTGTGTACTTTACTGTGCCACATCCAGACTCATGTTTCTGTACTTTTGCCCCCCCCAAATGATGGTCCCAGTCAGTGATGGTCAATCCAACTGGTTCTCCAACCTAAATGACAAAATAGATTGTTTGTCATTGCCTTCCAAAGCAATCCATAACAACATCAAAAACAGAATATGACAACCACAGTAAGACAAATTGTTAATATGTTTATACAAAATAGGAATTAATGCAGCTGTAATGATGAAATGTTTAAATTCCAAGCTCAAAATCTATTGTAAAATAGAACAATAATTGTTGGGCATCTGATTTGTCATAATTTTAAAGTAGTCAAGACACATTTCAGACCCACTGGAATATGGTTACATGATGAAGTTGTCACTGCAATTCATTGACTTAAGAGGTTAATTCTATGGGTTCAATTTGACCATTTATTGGGTCAGATTAGGGATACATTCCTTAGGTGAAGAGATGCATTCTTCTTTTCAATGTTTTAAAATAGGATTTGAAGAGGTTAAGTCATTTAAAGAACATGGCTAAAGAAAGAAGTATGAGATGATTCATCAGCTATTGGCAGCTGATGCCCCACATGAAGGAGAATGTGTATCAAGTTTAATTTTATCCATCCATCGGGTAATTCATCGCTCTGAGACTAGTATCTACAATAGTGGCAGTAGGTTAAGTAAATTCTCAATAGCTAATTGTGGTTTTCAGAGAGACAGAATTTCAAGGTGCAGCTAATAAATGGACTGTTGGCTTTTGTGGTCTCAAGATGTTGTCTCTGCTTTTTGCAGGGGAATTACTGAAATATAGCACAGAGTAAGGTTGGGATTAGGCCTGAAGCTGGCGGTATTTGGGGTTGTAGTTGGGCTCTTAAAGAAGCCTGTGAAGAGCTGTCTTCTGATATAGATAATTTTGTTCATAATCTGCTCAAAACACAATGTTTTAAGTACGATAAATTGCATTTATGTGAAAACTTTCGGTTAGTCAATCTTATCCAGTTTAATTTTATGAATATAGTTGACCAGCTCACCAGCTATGCAGCCAGCTGAGCTGTAACCAAGCTTCTCTTTTCTTCCCAGTAGATAAATAAGCCCGCTGTTTCTGGGAGAGCGTGTACACAAATGTACAAAATCAGCATGTTTGGCCCTTAATGAAAAAACTGCAATGAATGGTCCAATAAAAAGAACCAGGTATTCTCAGCCCTATCTGAGTAACGCTCTGTAATTAATCCCTGGATCAATTTTACAACACCTCACAGTTTTATGATGCAGTTCACCGGTACGTGCAATGAAACCAAAGCAACTCTTCTCTAACTTGGTGTTTGAAAATGGTTGGATATTTAGTTTTAGGACAATTCACACCATCAGTGCCAGACACAAATGGTCTCAGAAATTTGGTGAAAAAATAATTAAATCCTTCTGTACAGCAGATGTTTGTAGGTTGAACCAATGAGTCAACATTGGCTGAAATGAAAAAAGCAAGCCTGTCCAGTTTAAGCCAATTTAAGAAACTGAAAAAGAAAAGCAACCATTAATCCTCCAAATAACTTTCAGCTTGTGTTCTGTCCAATGAAACAGTTTAAAGACGCATGAGACAAGGATGTCTGTTCGTAACCTGCCTGCCTTGCTTCTCTGGATTTGATTGCTTGTTTGGATTGTCTATCCTATAATTCCAACACTTAAAATGCTTATTCTTAATTGTTTTAGAACATTCTTATTTCATATTTTTTTTGCCTGTATGTTGTATAAGTTGGTGCAGCAGTTATCCAGCTAGGGAGGAAATAGGAAATTAGCTGCCACACAAAGCAGTACTTGAATGTTAATGAAGTTGGCTGCTTTTTCTTCTGAAGGGGTCACATGGCTTCTTTATTTAGTGTGTGTGTGTGTGTGTGTGTGTGTGTGTGTGTGTGTGTGTGTGTGTGTGTGTGTGTGTGTGTGTGTGTGTGTGTGTGTGTGTGTGTGTGTGTGTGTGTGCAGATGGGGGCCAGTGGTAAGCAGGATCACATGGTTCATCGAAACAAATGAAGGTTAGCTGGGTTTCTTTTAAGATTTAAAGCCAGTGAAATTAAACTTCCTTTCTGTTTGTGCACGGCCACTTAAAGTCACCTACCATGTGCGTGTGTGTGCGTGTGTATATTTGTTTGTATTTGTAGAGCTATCTTTGTGAGGACCAATTTTTGACCTTTAGAGTGAAGACATTTTTGAAAGTGAGGACATTAGGGGCAGCTCTCACTTTGGGACAGACCTTAAAAGGACTGTTTTGAGGGTTCAGACTTGGTTTCAGGGTTACTGTTAGAATTAAGTTTGGGTTAGTTGTGATGGTAAAGGTAAGGGTAAGAGGCTAGGGAATACATTATGTCAATGAGTGTCATCACAAAAAAAGAGCATTAGTTTGAACGCAATATTCAAACTATTAATTAATTTTCTTTCAACAAACCAACATTTCTTTCATGTATAATCAACATAGAACACATGTGTGTGTGAGTGTGTGAGTGTGCATTTGTGTTCCTATGAGGAGGAAATATAGACGAAGAAAAGCAATCCGAACTTGCTCAATTCCTTTGATCTACACCTCTTCAAAGTCCTGCCAAGCACATTGTTATCTATTTTACTCAAAGCAGGTGTGACTTACACAGAACTGAACAAAAGTCTAACTGGTAACATGTGTGGGCGTGTGTGTTTAAGTTCTGTTAAAGTCAGAGTCATGCCAAACACAGAGCGTGCTGATAGTCCAGCACAAATAAGCCTGTGTGACAAGAGAGGACAAGGAGGACAAACTAGGGAGGAGAGAGATAGGCACAGAGTTTGGATGCTTATTTGCTTGCTGGGCCACAAATACATTTTCAGAAATGTATTAAGTGCTGTAGTGGATGATGATTTGTCATAGAACATGAACAGTAAACCCCAGCAACAGACTTCATTTGAGCAGAAAGACAAGTGAAAGAAATGCTGATTAAGACTGCATTAAATTACAGAAGCTAGTGGAACAACGGGCATGATGTCAGGGCTTAGGCACTCTATACTCTTGTGTTGCACAGATGGATATTATTCAGCCAATTTGAATCATTTCATTCAGTTCAGTTCAAAGATTTGTCATGTTTGTCCCCTTTTCTGTAGACCAAGCGATTGCATCACTTTTCAAACACCGTGTGCTAAAAACACACAAGCTGTCAAGCTGATTAAGCTAAACATGTTGGTATAGCAGTTTTGTTAGTGAGGCCAGACAAGTATACGTTAAAAGACAAACCTCAAATAACATTCAGCAAGCTAAACAAGCACAGCATAGGAAAAAGACATTATACTGACACTCAGGTAGAGGCTAGTTCAACTCCTGTTAGACAGTTAAATCTGAGACTGTGTTGTGACCCTTGTAACCCTGACTTTCCCTGTTTACAAAATTCTCGTTTGACTTGACAGGTGTTTTTGAGAAAGGTTCTTCAAGCTGGTCCAACCAGGACACAAACTACAATATGTGGTACCAAGTGTACCAGCCAAACATTTATAGATCTTCTCCATGTTATTATTGAAATGTTTATGATTTCACCTTCACCACAGCACATATTTTTTGCAGTAGTTTAAGTTCTATACAGAAATGTTTACAACAAACAGATTTTTATCAAAAAGGAAGGTCTTAAGCCTACTCTTAAAAGTGGTGAGTGTGTCTGCCCCCCGGACTGAAACTGGAACAGAAGCCTGATAACTGAAGGCTCCCATCCTACTTTTATATACTCTAGGAACCACAAGTAACCCTGCATTGATTGAGCGCAGCTCTCTAGTTGGGTAATATGGAACTATAAGTTCCTTAAGATAAGACGGTGCCTGGCCAGTTAGAGCTTTGTAGGTGAGTAGCAGAATTTTAAATTCTATTCTTGATTTAACAGGGAGCCAGTGCAGAGAAGCTAATACTGGAGTAATATGATCTCTTTACTTAGAACACGTGCTGCAGCATTCTGGATCAACTGTAGAGATTTAAGACTTATTAGAGCAGCCTGATAATAACGAATTGCAGTAATCTAGAGGTAACAAATGCATGAACTAGTTTTTCTGCATCGCTTTCAGACAGGATTTGCCTATAATGCAGAGAACGATCTGGCCCTGAGTGAGTGGATGACCTGGGTTGATATACTGCAGAGTTGATGAGTAGATTGAAGGCAGGTGTGTGGCTTGGAGCAGGTGAGTATGCTTGGCAGTAATCAGGGAGCTGGAGAAAGTGAGAGGGGTGACATGCCCACCTCACAGACACACACAGAGATAAACAAACAAGGGAAAACACATGAAACACAAGGAATAACCAGAGACATGGCCATGGCCATGACACCCTTGTGGAACTCCGTGACTGACCTTGGTTTTCACCGAGCTTTCATTGTTTACATATACAAACTGAGATCGGTCTGATGAAATATGACTTAAACCAGCTGAGTGCGGTTCCTTTAATGCCTATTAGATGCTCCAATTCTTTTGTCTGAAGCTATTAGAAGGTCATGGTAATTTTCACCAGTGCTGTCTCTGTGCTATAATTCACTCTAAATCCTGACTGAAAATCCTCAAATAAACTATTGTTACACAGTGTTATCAACTTTCTTTGTTAAGCCAGGTTTTCTTAGTCAGGGTTGTTTGGCTTGTCATTTGAATATTCTACAGTACAAAATAGACAGATCAATTGCATTCCCCATACTTCAGTCAAGGGAAACCGGTCTTTATAATGGATAGCTATGAAAATTGTAGGTTTCCCAGAGTGAGATCCAAACATATTGGGGCGTGGGTCATAATAGCTTTAGGTGTTGTTGTGGGAGAAAATTCAGTATCTGGAATATCATTCATCACAGTTAATGATTGCACAATGACTGAACTGCTGGACAGACAATGGCAACAGGTACAAAGAAAAATTCTTAGTAATATTACTCCTCACAGGTAATGATTGCTTATGCGATTTAAAGGCTTCAACTGTTTGATGTTAGCAGGGAGGTAATTCCAGAGACACGGGGCACGGGAGTTCCCTTTGTGCAACCCTGAACAGGATATACGGTTAAAGATGATGGATGGATCAACATTTGATAAGATATTACACGTCTACAGGGGTGGAAACAACAAGCATTAAGGTTCTTCTTGCCTACCAAGGAAGTCGTTTACTTTGCTCAGAGCAGTTGAGGCTTGCACAGAACTGTACAAAACACTTCTTTAGAACATGTAGTGTGTTGATAAGCCAGCACAGCACATGAAGAAGAACCATGAGAGAGGTAGATGACAGATGGTCATAAAGTTTAGAAGCTCTTGTGCTTGTGCTTGTGGGACAACAAACAACCAAAGGGTCAGAGAGATGCAGTGGTTTTAAACCAGTGACCCTGGGAGCTGTGTTGCCGAGGGCAATAGCTCCAGGTAGGGTCACACAAGGCAAAATGGTCCGAGTGGAGGAGCCAGACCAAGAGCAAGTCACTGACACTATAGGAATCGGCCAGAAAAGAGTTGTAGCACCTCAAAAGCAGAAACTGAGGTCCCCTTCTAGAGCCAAACCTGAAAGGGGAGCCCACCACTCGCAGGGATAGGCATTGGGGGTCGGGCAAAGGCAGGGACCTAGTCGGACAATCCCTGGCATCACAGGGACTGACTCTAAGGACAGAGAATGTCACCGCTCTGGCAGGAAATGAACCGGAGCTGGTGCGCTCATTGTAGCGGTACCCACTAGATATAGTTATTTAGGCTCATCTCCACGCATAGCACTGGTTATGGAACCACACTCCTTGAAAGGGGTGCTGGATTCTAGCCTTTTTTTGGAGTTGCCAAGGTTATGAAACCACAACATTTTGGATTATGTTCCAAGAATAACAAAGTCTCATTCAAAATCCCATCAAATGACTAAAAATCTTATCCAGTGATGGAACATAACCTTACTCAAAAATATGTTGCATCTTTCGTTCCATAGATTTCTATAAGGACATACAGTGGGTACGGAAAGTATTCAGACCCCTTTAAATTTTTCACTCTTTGTTTCATTGCAGCCAAAAATCGAAAAAGTTCAGTTTTTTTCGCATTAATGTACACTCAGCAACCCATCTTGACAGAAAAAAACAGAAATGTTTGCAAATTTATTAAAAAAGAAAAACTGAAATATCACATGGTCATAAGTATTCAGACCCTTTGCTGTGACACTCATATTTAACTCACATGCTGTCCATTTCTTCTGATCCTCCTTGAGATGGTTCTACTCCTTCATTGGAGTCCAGCTGTGTTTAATTAAACTGATTGGACTTGATTAGGAAAGGCACACACCTGTCTATATAAGACCTTACAGCTCACAGTGCATGTCAGAACAAATGAGAATCATGAGGTCGAAGGAACTGCCCAAGGAGCTCAGAGACAGAATTGTGGCAAGGCACAGATCTGGCCAAGGTTACAAAAGAATTTCTGCAGCACTCAAGGTTCCTAAGAGCACAGTGGCCTCCATAATCCTTAAATGGAAGAAGTATGGGATGACCAGAACTCTTCCTAGACCTCGTCCAGCCAAACTGAGCAATCGTGGGAGAAGATGAGAGAGGTAAAGAAGAACCCAAAGATCACTGTGGCTGAGCTCCAGAGATGCAGTAGGGAGATGGGAGAAAGTTCCACAAAGTCAAACTGCAGCCCTCCACCAGTCGGGGCTTTATGGCAGAGTGGCCCGACGGAAGCCTCTCCTCAGTGCAAGACATATGAAAGCCTGCATAGAGTTTGCCAAAAAACACATGGAGGACTCCCAAACTATGAGAAATAAGATTCTCTGGTCTGATGAGACCAAGATTGAACCTTTTGGCGTTAATTTAAGCGGTATGTGTGGAGAAAACCAGGCACTGCTCATCACCTGCCCAATACAATCCCAACAGTGAAACATGGTGGTGGCAGCATCATTATGGGGGTGTTTTTCAGCTGCAGGGACAGGACGACTGGTTGCAATTGAAGGAAAGATGATATCCTGGAAGAAAACCTCCTCCAGAGTGCTCAGGACCTCAGACTGGGCCGAAGGTTCACCTTCCAACAAGACAATGACCCGAAGCACACAGCTAAAATAACAAAGGAGTGGCTTCGGAACAAGTCTGTGACCATTCTTGACTGGCCCAGCCAGAGCCCTGACCTAAACCCAATTGAGCATCTCTGGAGAGACCTGAAAATGGCTGTCCACCAACGTTCACCATCCAACCTGACAGAACTGGAGAGGATCTGCAAGGAAGAATGGCAGAGGATCCCCAAATCCAGGTGTGAGAAACTTGTTGCATCATTCCCAAGAAGACTCATGGCTGTACTAGCTCAAAAGGGTGCTTCTACTCAATACTGAGAAAAGGGTCTGAATACTTATGACCATGTGATATTTCAGTTTTTCTTTTTTAATAAATTTGCAAAAAAATGTACATTAATGTGAAAAAAAATGAACTTTTTCGATTTTAGCAAATGGCTGCAATGAAACAAAGGGTGAAAAATTTAAAGGGGTCTGAATACTTTCCGTACCCACTGTACATTTGAAAAAAAATAATATTATTTATTTAAAATTATTGTTTTTTGTCAAACTTTAATAAACAGCATATCTTGTAAGCTCTAGAACATCGTTGAAGGTCATGACTTAACAAAAGAGTTGAGTCCACGGTCGAGTTGAGGTGTAAGGCAGAGGAGAGTGATCTGTCTATCTAAATCAAATACCAAAAAAGGGTAATTGGTTGAAATAAACCATCACCAAGTTTCAGTATCATTTATGAAAATGTCCTCTTTCCTGCTTGTTTTCTAGTAGCAGCCTGTAGTGATTGTTTTTTTATAAATCTTGGAAACCATCTGTTTATTTTTTTGTTGAACATTACAAAGTAGGGATTATAAGATAACTAGAGTAGTACTAATAATAATTTGATTCATATAGCACTTTTCAAGCCTAAGCACAAAGTATTTTCTAGATTCAAATAAAAATGGAGAAAATCAGACAACCATGTAAGCTTTCAATTTATCACATACACCACTTGCCACTAAGCCCATACATGAAATGGAAGGGCAAGTGCAAAATCGGTTAAATAACTGAATAAAATAACATGATGCCATTGGTTGGTTTTCCTCCTGTCCTCCCCAGTTTCTTAAACAAACAGTCGTTACTGCTGTAATGACAGCAGAACAGAGAGGGTCAATCGCTGTAGAAGGGGGTCCCCCATTGTGGCTAAATGGAAGATGGAAAGTTTGACAGGTTCATGCTAAAGACATGAAGTAAAATATATAGATATTACATTGTATCTAGATTGTCCAGCTTCACAATTTTGCTGCATTAACTTGGAATGAGGTAAAAGATAGAAAAAAAAACATATGAGCTGTGGGCCAAGGCAGCTTTTCTGCTTGTTTTGGCGGGTAAGCTTTGGCAAAGGTTGAGTAAATGTTTCCCTTAATTTAATCAAGATATTTATCTGGATTGATAAGGTTCAAGAGCATTTTCTTTAGAATATGATGCCTCACAGGTAATGGTTGCACAATGAGCTACAGCATCTCTCTCTATAAATGCAGCTAACCTGTGGTAAATACAACACAATTGAGAAAACCAGCTGACTTCTTCCAGTCGATCGTTGACTGTTACTAAACAGACTTGTAAGTATTCCAAAAAATTATATATATTTTTTCTTGCTGTGGAACATACATTTTTCTTTTTCAGATCTAAATTAATTGTATTCAGTAATAATAGTGTAAATGGGTGCGGTATGCAAGCACATTTCAATTACAATTTATTTCAGATATACTATATATTTTTGACAATTGAAATGGCACAGTTATGCTGCTAACTTGTTACATAGTGTATACTCATGATATTCTTTTTCTCAATGCAGTTAACAACAATGAATGCCTACATCTCACACCTTGATGTACACCATCATGACGCTGATGAGAAAAAGCTCCAATCACAAGGTTTCATGAAAATCAATGTTAATCTGAACAACGGGACAGGAGGAAAGGCCACCTATCTTTGGTACAAAAAAGGAAACTGCCCAGTAGCAATCACCAGGGTCCAACTGACATTCAACACTGAGATGAGTGTTGGATTGATCAATGCAGGGTACGCAAAGATCCCTATACCAATCTTTCCTGCAGTTGGAGTGGATCCCATCTATGTTTGGCTCTTCCAAGGATCCACAGAGTATGACACTCCAATAGTGGACATTGATGTCACCATAGATGCAGAAAGTGAAGCCCTGAAGTTTCGCCAAGGTTGGGAGAAACTGGCCTGTGATCTGAACCGAAAGGCTGGAGGGGACTGGTTCTACATCTGGGTAAAGAGAGAGAAACAAACCTACATCTGTGACGTCGCTGCCACTGATTCCTTCACATTCGACGAAAAGTACTTTCGCGATGGCTACATTCGCCTGGATGAAGATGCTCACAGGGGCACAGGAACAGCCGACGTCTTCATCTGGTATCGTCAGACCACCAACTCCAGGCGTGCAATCATTGATCTGAAAGTCTCTGCCACTGAAAGCGAGTTTCAGGACCTTCAGTGGCAAGATTACCAGCCAGTTGGCTTCAACTTCAACAAGTGGACCGGAAGTACCCCGATGTACCTGTGGTACAAGAGAGAGACATCCGACAGTCCCATCAAGGCCATCAGCCTGCTTCTCAACACTGATGCTGTTCAAGTGTATCAAAAGGCTGGTGTCACCGTGATCGAAAGAAGTCTCAACACAGGCAATAAAGGCCGTCCTGAGTACCTGTGTTTCTCTCAGTAAAAGCCGGAGAAAGCCTTCCTAACAGTAGTAGAGCTGATAATTCTCAACTCTCAACTGAAGTGGAAAGAAAAGTCCAACAATGGTGTTAAATCACTTCTGTGGGGGCTTCTTTGATTGTTTCTTCTCTTTTTCCTTTACAAAATTATTTGATTAATTATGGAAGTACTGCTTGTAATATCAAAATATCGATGGTATATGTGTTCTACTTGCTGATGTTATCAAAGAATAAGCATGTAAGTGAAAGTTAGGATGAAAAGACGAGTTCCGATTTGGATTCAAAGGATTCAATGTCTCATGTCAGCAGGGGAGGCTATTTTTTGAAAGGAGCAATGGTGCGTCAATTCTACTGTTGAAATGAAATAAATCCAATAAATCCAATAAATCAAATGTATCACTTTATTCTGCACATTTCCTGCTTTTCAATAAAGACACCTTTGCAAGTTAAGTGTGTTTGCTGTAGTCTCTTCAGGATATAAACTTTAAAAATTGTCATGTGTCACATCACCTTGTTCCCATAAGTGTCATCATGCTTACAAATCTTGTCCCTTATTTATTAAATGTTTAAGGGACATTTTAGAATTGATGTGAAACATTAAGATGTAAAAATGCTCTATAAGTGAGCCCAGGAGGTCTCTCAAGCTGGTTAAGAGTAGATCCTAAATGACTGCAGTACCAGAACACACCATAACACCTTCTGAGACATGTTTGTAAAAACTTTGATTTTGACATCGCTCATGATGAATAACACGTTAACTGGCACAAACTGTAGAATTCAGAACAGGGTCGTTTTATTATTTTTCCTTGATTTGAACATTTGACAGGCAGTTACATGTTTTGGCATTTATCAGGTGTGCCATCAACAAAAGCAGAATTTCCTTAAGGCTCAACTTTTACTTTTATCTATATTTCCATTCCAGAAAAGGTTCTATTATTTTCCCCTATTATTTAGTGTATATGTATACTTTTAAATAGTTTTTTATCCCCTGATATTAGGGACCTCACACGTAAAACCCAAGGTTGTTGTTTTTTAACCAATGAACAATACGGCGTGGGGGAATTCCAGCATTCACATGAATTATTAACTCTGTTATGTTTTTATGTGTCTTTGGTAGTTTTTTTTTGTAGTCTGGCAGCTTCTTATTTCCTGAAATAGTTTTACCTTGAGTGGGTTAAAAAAGAACACAATTGTATAGTAGACGCAAGAGATGTTGTAATTTTTGAAACCATTTTTACTAATTTAGCTTTCCTGCCACCAGTGGTCGCACAGGTCAATGATTTCTTCCACCAACCAATACAATTTAACTTATTTGGAGCCTGAATGTGAATTAATAACTAATGTGTCAGAATAAACCCTTTGAAAAATAAGCATTTGGTAGTGCTAACATAAAGTCTATGTTGTGTCTCAGTATATTCTGAGATATGTTGGTCACAGACACACAAACACAACAAATCACATACAAACACGGGTGGATGGACAGTAGGACCAAAGATCAGAAGAATGAATGGAGGTGATAATCTAACTTCTGCTCACTGCTAAAGGTAAAAATATTCTCTCTGAATATAAAAGACAACAGAAAAACTATAAATCAACATTTTCTATTATTACATAATCTCTAAAAGACAACAGCTATTGTTGGGCTACCCAGGGCATTAGAAAGTGACGCCAAAGGGTATGAAAAGCACCAGTATGGGACGAGTTGGGATGAGAACAGGTTGGCCTACTAGTCATTTATAATTTATGTTTACCCATGCTATTCCCTGTCCATTCCACACGAGTCAATTTAGCCTGTTAAAGTTTGGTTCCAATAAGCTTCTGGGTTGCAAGATTGCCAATCAAAGTTAAAGACTCGTGACCAATATGGACATGAGAACAACACCAAGACGTAACATATTTAAATGTGAAGATTTTCCTGGCATAAATCTTCAAAGGGTATAACTTTACACATTTCAATTTTCTGCACACATGTGTAAGTGGTCCATTTTCTTAAATGTATAGGACTCTGTGGAATCTCTGTGGTGAGAGGACTTTCTGTTTGGTAAAAGTCAAGTTGTGTGATAGATATGGGGTGGGTGCAGGAATTTCCGAGCCCAGATTTGACTTATCTTTTCATGCAGGGGTGTCCTCAAGTCGCCTACATATCACGGTAAATCTGTGTCTAACTGGGTCACCAGATCCCCAGGTTTCAGCAGAACAACTACCACTTTATCTAAATCACTGACCTGTCACCACTGGCCTCGTTCATACAGTTCCATATGAAACAATGACATACCTGACGTTAGTGTAGGATGACTGGAGCTTGGCCTGAAGATAATCATTAGCGACTCTGAACATTGAGGCACGTCTGAATAGTTGTGCTTGGCCTGTTAATGACAGCCTGAAGCATTGGCCCTGACAGGCAGGCAGGCTGGCGTCAACGTTGGCAGAGAGATATTGTGGGAGAGGGAAAGGGCGAGCGAGTGAGAGAGAAGTTGGCATGGAAAGAGGGGGATCTGAACCGCTGCCAGGTTTTGCTACTTAAATGGAGAACCAACAGCAGAGAGGGGATCAGTTGTCCGGACCATTAAAACCGCACAACGTGGTTCTCTTTTATATCTGGTTCAATAAATGACCCCCGTTTGCCAGCATGCACAGAGAGAATCAGGGCAACGTTAGGGTAGCTCCTTCCTGCTGGAACTTTGGGGCTCAGAATACAGATCTGCTCCGACATAAGAACATAGAACTTCTCCCCTCAGGGTATTCGCAAAATCGGATCTGTTGAGCATAGTGTAACTTTCAACACACACTTTTCATCATCATTAGACAATTGTATAGAGACACCAATGGCGTGAACCATCAGTGAGACATGGGATCCATGTTCATTGCATATTCAAACAAAACCGGACAGGGATTTAAGATTAAATCTAGTTTTATTCTCTATTTTTCTTGTAGTCATCAAATCCCATTTTTCCTAAACCAAACCAACAATGACCTTACGCTTACAAGTATTCTATGTGTGTGTTGAAGCCTAATATCAAAGCCTGATATACCTTATCCATCTGTGTCATAGAGCTCCTTTGTTATCCAAAAACTATTAAAAACACATTTAGTCACTTTTGAGATAAAAAAAATCTTTGAAGAACTGGGTACCAGATATATTGATCGATATATATATTAAACCATTTTTTCGAGGTTTGGGAAAATCAAAAAGATGATTTCAGAGAGAAGCAGAGGGAAGGTTCTACAATATGGCAATGAAAGATATATCTAGAATTTCAAAGTGATTCAGCGGGGAAAACAGGTTAAAAAGATAAAGTCTACAGATCACATTATAAAAGTAAACTACCACATCACCTGGTGATCGAGACAGTAGACAATCAAAGTAGGAAGGTCTTTATTTACTGTTGCAATCATCCAAAAGCGAAAGCAGATGTGTGTACATTAAGGTTACCTTCAGTAGCTAGCTTAGCATAGAATTGCTAACGCTAGTTATTGATGTGCTAAGGTGCTCTGCCGATATTAGGTTGCATAGGATTTTACGTAGAAAGATAACGTTCAATTTCCAATCTCTCCTAGTAACGAGTATCACTGGTACAAAACGATTAACCGTGACTAACTCCAAAGCCACTGAACCAGCCTGAAAATTAAGAAAATCTGAAACCATTCAGAGTCTAGCTGAGCCAGATAGTTGATTGACTCGTCGAAGCTGAGCAATGCTACGCTGAGATTGGCCAGACGGCGTTAAAGTGTGTGACCTAGCCAAATCCAAATCTAAATCCATCAATATAGGTCCCATTGTGTTCAGCTTTGAAGTCATCTAATGCCCTTACTAATGCTGTAACTGCATCAACGGCATAGGTTTGTATATGGATGACAAGGTAATGTCCCAACCAGTATTTTAATATAGAAGGATATAATTGTTGCCCCTTGACTAAAATGTTACAATTAACTATGAATTAAATTAAATCAAATTAGAAAAAAAATATCTAAGACAAAAACATGGATAACTCCCACACCGGACAACACCGTTGTAGCGACCTGTCAATCACAAGGCAGCCACGCCCTAAAGCGTACCCTGCTTTATGGTCTTTTTTACTCTAAATGGCACCATAATTAACTTAACTTAATTTGCCCCTTGATGGCCATTAGAAATAATGCGCTTTTTTCATTGGCTTCCCATTTCAGAGCCGGCGGTTGCTGCCTGATTTCCAATGAATCCATATCCTTCTCTGCAACAGTTATACTCTACATCCATTAGCCTTGCAATGGCAAGACCAAATTGTAACAAAACAATAGGCAATGCACCATTGATCTACAGGAGGATGTTGAGTGTTGCCACTGGAATTGGAAGATAAAAGGTGTGTTTACTGTGCCGGAACTCGCCAAGCCAAATCGTGAACGCGACAGTGGCTTCAATAGAACGTTCCTCATCAGCTGTAGCCACTTCAGTTGTTTAAACGGCGCTCCTCTAGTACAGTTATTGCCTGGAACACGCTCAACATTGAGATAAACGTTTGTGATTGGCTTGTCAGATCTCAAGTTGCTAGAGATCTGTCCAAAGCGGAGGGCGACCAGATGCATCTGCCAGAGCAAATTAAGCAAGAATGAGCTCGCAATTTATCTGGTTCCCAGGCAACTCATCGATCCTGACAAAAAGCAAAATAAAGCTACAGAAGTTGGATTTTCAAATCACTAATCACCTTAAAGTGAATCTAATTCAGTGTTGCATATTCTGAATGCATGTTTAAAAAAGTATTATATTTCTATGTATATATATATATACATATACACACATATATGACAGGATGTTTCTAATTGTCTTCACAACGGCCAGTTTCACATCACACACACAGACACACACCACTACGACAGTCAAAAAACAAGAGAACACGGAGCGTGTAAACATACACATGCAACAGTGACACTGAGAAGCAAAGTCCTGTGAAGACTAACCGCTGTTTGCTTCACCGGTTGTTTCCAACAGTCAGATATGTAAATGTTTGTGTGTATGACTCTGGTGCTAACAACCCACAGATGGAGGTCATTTTTCACAACACAAACGTCACATTTCGATGACCTAATGTTGATCCTAAAGAGTCCAGAACTTGTGTTCCAGCTGGAAAATATATCTAACATTCTGCCAGGTTAAAGAGACATAGCTGCAGACCTCGGTCGCGGTGCTGACTGGAAGTTGCGGAGAAAGAGAGGGTGCAGAAGACGAGGAGGAATGCATGGTGATGATAATGAAGGCTTTTTTTTCGGTCTCATTCTGAACTTGCTGTGCATGTGTACGTGGGGTTTGTTGCTCCTCTGCCACGTTTTTCACCCCGACTCTGAGGCCAGATGGTCAGCAGGCGCTGAGGCATGAGATGACTGAATCAGCCCCTCCACATCCTCTCGTCTCTCATCGCCAGGGTTTTGGTCTGCCTGTGTGACGCTTTACTTTTTCTCATTCTGGCGAGCCGTTTTTTTTTATGTCCACAGCTATGAATGAAGTTGTCTTATGCATGGGTCAAAAGTCTGAATAAGTTAACAACTTTAGTGAATGACTGAAATTTATAACCAGGATATTACTCTATCCTTAGAGATATCCTAACTTTTGTCCCTTGTGGGGTTCAAGTTCCATTAGCACTCCATCCTACATTTTGCAACTTGATGCAAAGAAATTTAACAATTAAAGAGAATGCTTTTCAAGCCAATCAAGCACAATCTTTTCCAATACAGGTTTTTGCTGTTCATTCATTACCAAAATATGTTCCTTTGGGGAACCACGCGTTTACAAAATCATCTAAGGTTCCTTGCAGTACATTGACTTACCTTTCTCAAGGAAGAATTGATAATAATGTATCATACGTCATTGAAGAGTGCAGTTTATTAATTATCTTATATTGTATTTTGTGTGATTTTTCTGATTTAATAGTTATTTTGGCATTGAACAAAACTTTGCTTCAGGTCTGGTCTGAACAAACTTTTAACAATTGGACTGTTTTTATGATTTAGTCTAGGTTTAATTTCTTCAGAGACACTGTTAGAGGTTAATCTAGAGTAAATATTTATGTTTTTTCTGAAATGTCATTGTGTTTTGACCCTCAGGGCCACCATATTAATGTCCTCAACACATGTTAACAAATATCGTACAAAATCCGGGAAGATCCCAATGCTTTGTGCTGCTCAAACACACGTACGTACAAGTAGAAAACCAAAACCAATAGGCAACTCAGGATACACTTTTTTCATGCAATATATATACATAGTTTAGTAGAATACTTGCAGTTTTTTTTTTACTGCCGATACAACGTCCTGTAGTTTTATTTTCAGTCAGCAGAGGGTGTTTATATCTTCAGAAGCTCAGGGAGACTGTCACATGTGGTTTCTGCTTCCTTGCCTACGACAGTCCGAGCACGTGCATAGAGCTCCAACACACAGCCAAACATCCTGCTGCGAAGGAAACTAAAAAAAAAAAAAAAAAAAGAGTCAACTGTGAGGAGAATGACGATGGACAAACATGGAAGAGCGACATCTGACATACCGCAGTCCGGCTCCAGCATGAAGGAATATTGTGTAACAACGTCTTCCGTCTCATTTGTATGCCTTTCCAGAATATTTACTCACTCTGTGTGTGTGTGTGTGTGTGTGTGTGTGTGTGTGTGTGTGTGTGTGTGTGTGTGTGTGTGTGTGTGTGTGTGTGTGTGTGTGTGTGTGTGTGTGTGTGTGTGTGTGTGTGTGTGTGTGTCACTGTGGGATGACAGGAACTTCTCACCATGGGAACTGTGAGGGGAACACAGGGTTCCGGCAAAACTCAGAGAGGATTGAATTCACACACACACACACACACACACACACATACACGTGCGCGTGCGCACACACACACACACACACAGTTCTGTTTGTATATAAACATGCCTCATATCCTCCATTCTGTGGTGGAAACATGCAAATCATCCACAATTATACTTGAGGGAGAATGGGAGCTGCTCTCAGTAACTCTGTACAGTCAGGCATTGACTGAGAACTCCAGTGAAATGGGTTGTTGTTGTATTGAAAGAAGGGAAAACTGTTAGTATCTCTATGGGTACATCAAAAGAAAACTACTATTTGTATAGTTTTTACATTCTAGGTCTTATGCTCCTCTCTGACATGATATGAGAACATTTTAAGCACTGCTGAGATCAGTACTATACTACGTATATATGTTACTTTGGCTTCTTTGCAGATTCTTATTTCTCTCAATGGTTTACTCATGTTTTCTGAAAGCATACAGCATATTCTCAGAACACATTAAAAAACGCACTCACACACAAAAGGCAAAAAATCTATTGCAAAATGAAACTCTGCTTTAAGAACAATTATGTTATATGTTATTTCTTCTCAAAGGTGCTTTCATGTTCAAATGACAAACAAACACACATCATCATATGAATAGACATTTCAAAACTGATATGATCAATGTAAAACACTACTATGAAAGGAAAAGACTAAGAACAATGAGTTATTAGGAGACTTGTGCCTTTTGCATGATCAGTGTTACTAGTATGACTACCACATGGTCAACCAATGTGGCTCGAATCTCATCCGATATTATGACTGTTCTTGGTCTTGGCCTTGTACTTCCTCTACTTGTTCTCCTCCTCCTTCCCATCCTTCTTCTCTTACTTTCACTCCACTTGCTATGTTTGCACCCATTTAGATCCAAACAGAGAAGCTCACCAGGTGGCCCTTTTATAGCTAATGCTCTAAATGGTAATTGAAGAATGGTGAAACATGTGTTTGCCCATGTGGAGCATTGACCATAAGTAGAAGCACATTTGTGGCCCTTTGGTAGAGTCACTGTATGGGTACCTGTGTTGTACCAGGCTGGCGTCTCTACTCCGAGAGACTCTTTGGTGTGTGTTTGTGGCAGTGTTATCTGCTGGCCCATGTGTTGTGTTTACTGCCATTAGAGACAAATACATCTAATTCAAGTACACACCACTAAGCTACAGCTTCAAATAAAGTAGACAGATAATGTACGAGCAAATTTTGAGCTGAAAAGTTTATTTTTTATCATTGTCATGCATTCCAGTGAATGGGAAAACTCTGGTCGTAGTGAGTCATCATGAGGCGGCGCCATCTTGGAAACTAGGAAACAGGAAGACGAGGATTGGTGTGGAAATCCAAACATTCCAAATATTATGTATATGGGTCGATGACCAAAATTAGCCAACATTAGTCCTCGGATGGCTGCTTTTTAGAGCACACAGGGGCACAACTGATGAATGAAGCCATACCACCATTCATGCAAATAAAAAACAAGGCTCAGTTGAGCTCACATGCTTTGTTGGTGTTATTTTATTATTTATATTTGGATATTGAGAAATAACCATCTGTGGAGTTTCTGCCTTGTGCCTCTAGAGAGGCTGACATTATAGCGACTTAGCCACGGGTAAACTTGGGCTTATTCATTTCTAGAAAAGCCGTGATTCAGCTGTAAAGGAAACAGAGTTATGTCCAGTGGTAGTCTGTTGGCCAACATGGTCATACCAACTTCTATCACACATGAAAATATGCAGATGCTGAGTAGACTGAGCATGCAGTTAGTTAGCTTGTAATGCACTTCAGCAGACGTCTGTAGACAATTAGGAGATGTTCTTTTTAGATAATGTTTGGAGTCCGCCTCAAAGCAGATTAGCTCAGATTAGCTCTCAGAGTCGCTCCAGATCTTATAACTGATCCAAGGGCAGACAATCTTAAACTATTTGGTCATGCTTACAAACAATCCAGTAAAACTGACAATAGTGGAGAGTATTTTTTAATGTGTAACACAACCACACAGATTTGAATGGACCAATGTTTGTTGTAAAAGATGCAATCAATTAGATGCTTCCCACCTCACGAACCAACCAGAATATACCTCCATTTCATGACCTCCCACTGAGCTGGTATTAAATATGTGGTGCCAGCCTGGACACCCATAATCACTCTTAGTTTCTCAGAAAGTGAATGAATGCTGCTGTCTTTTACAGCACATGTTCTGTTGCAGTGCACACACACACTCAGGAGTCTCTGCAGGACCAGTCCAAATCTAACAAAGCAGAGATTGAATGCTTGCAAGGAGCGATATTAGTAGCAGGGCAAACTGAAACAAAAAGCAACATGTGTGTTTGTGTCCACCTGATGGATGTAATGTAATGTGTCTAATATTCACCCTCAGCTCAGATTTTACTTACTCTTGCCTCTTTAGCTGCTCAATGCTCGACCATGTTCACCAGATTTAACTGTGTCTGTCTGCTGTTTGCTGCTGTACATGTAGTGAACAGTGGGGTTATCAGAGATTTTTATGCCTTCCCATAAGGCAAAAGTGATAACTAAGTGGCTTGGGGAACAAAACATCGACATTTTGGGTCCATGGCCAGGAAACTCCCCAGACCTTAATCCCATTGAGAATTTGTGGTCAATCCTCAAGAGGCGGGTGGACAAACAAAAACCCACAAATTCTGACAAACTCCAAGCGTTGATTATGCAAGAATGGGCTGCCATCAGTCAGGATGTGGCCCAGAAGTTAATTGACAGCATGCCAGGGCGAATTGCAGAGGTCTTGAAAAATAAGGGTCAACACTGCAAATATTGACTCTTTGCATAAACTTAATGTAATTGTCAATAAAAGCCTTTGACACTTATGAAATGCTTGTAATTATACTTCAGTATACCATAGTAACATCTGACAAAACGATCTAAAAACACTGAAGCAGCAAACTTTGTGAAAACCAATACTACTTGCATGCGCTGCGGCATGGAGGAGGACCAGGATTTTTGTCAGTGAAAAATCTTGATACACTTAGGCATTTGCCTAAATTTTGCGTATGTTCTGTGTGTACTGTTTATGCTGTGGAGGGTTTTTTAGTTTTAAGTATACACTCTGAGAGATGCTGCTTTCCACAGGGTTTGTTCCCTGAGGAGCAATTTGAAAGAAATAATGTTTCCGCTGTGCACACTTGTTTCCTGTGGGCTACAACTCAGTCAGCATATATCTGACTTATAAAATGGTGAAAACTTTTTCATTCATGCATTTCTAAATGGTGTTGATAAAGGAGTTAAGGTGTTGCCATACTGTTTCATAAGATGCTTTTGAACACACCTGAGATGTTGCGAAGAGCAATCACATAGTAAGGCAACTTAGATGTTATAATGATTATTGGAAATCAACAAGTATTCACGCAATACCAGACAATTGATGATTTCCGCTTACTGATTGTCTGGGGATTTCTAAATGCAAAGACGTTGCTACAACGGCGGCGAGAATGGACGCTGAAAATCCTATGACCCTATATGTCCTGGATTAGGACAGACCATCACAACCGCTTATGTACATGCTTGGGGACATATAGCGGTGCCTCGTGGGGATAATGTGCTCTCATTGGATTTTGTAGAAGTTAAAATTGCAACTGCAAAGTCACATTCCGTTTTTCTGTCTGGAGATTATTTTTGTGAGATATTTTTTTCATGTAAACTTTAAACATGAGCAGTGTTTCTGTTAGCACTTTAGTAAAGCAGCCTCTAGCAACGACAAATCTGTACATGTGTTACTGTTCCCACAGAGTTCACAAGTACATGACTTCTGCATGTCTCTGCCTAAAGACTTTGGATTGGTTCTGATATGCAGGTTTTTTTAACCATAACTGTTTCCACCCAGTTTTAGCAACAAAACCAAGCAGCTTGTCTTTAGTATCTAGTTGAACGAAGCATTTAGAGACTGACTTGTGAGTCAAATCAGCAAAGAACACAGTAAAATTATTTCTTGCAAGTGATTCAATCATCAGCAGTTTGCTTATGTCCTCTAAGTGTTCATCAATGTCAAGTCCAGAAGTCATTCGGTTTCGTTGAGTCCAGCCAAGAGTTTGCTTTCGCTAACTTTCCATGTAAAAAGCAGATAGCAAGGGGTTACAAAAATCTGGCCTCTACAAAAGCAAGCCAAACCATGAGGAGGTTTTAGCCAGTAGAAGCCTCAGCGGACTATTGGTAGCTAATGTGCCATGTTGTCAAGCTTTTGACGTCAGTCGAAAAGAGTAAACCAAGCCTGGACCCCATTGATCTGGTATTATTTTCCTGTGGCAGAATGGAATTTTCCTAAACCAAAATCGCGGGTGAATGAAGCCAACAGCTTCTAGTCACGCTGACCAGAGGCTGTTTTACTGGAAGGAAGCATTACTGTTCAACCATGACTAAAGGTTGGACAAAAACATTTTTATTAAAGCAGCCAGGTATTTATCCCACTTGGAAGAGAGTTTGGTGGTGGAGTTGTGGTGAAAGGCCCAAATTTGGTGCATACTTTTTACACTTCATTTAGATCATAGTCAAAGCATTTCCTCTGTGCTGTAGTTGACATATCATGGCACCATCAGTTCTGGTCCGGCTTATCTTCTATAGCCTGAATTATCTGATGGGATTTGGAATATATATATACACACATATATACACATAAAAAGTAATTATAGCCAAAGGTTAGAACAGGAAATATTACTTTGCTTGTTTTGGATACATTTGAAATGTTTTCCCTTTTTTCCATGTCTGCTGACTACAGATTGTGGCAGTGAGTTAAAGGAATGCTGGAGCAGCTGTGTAACATTTCCTGGTCACCAGAACCACTGGCGGGCTGCTGTGTCATTTAACATGCGGCTGCCCACAACAGAGCTACTAATAGAAAGAGTCAAACAAAGAATGTACAATGCCTATAAAATGTATTCACCCCCCTTGGATGTTTTCCCCTTTTGTTGCTTTTATACATGAAATCATGGTCAATATAATTTGGCTTTTTTGGCAAGAATTTGCAAAAACATATATATTGAATGAATATTCACCCCCTTCAGGTCAGTATTTAGTAGATGCACCTTTGGCTGCAATCACAGCACTGAGTCTGTGTGGATATGTCTCAATCAGGCTGGCACATCTGGACACTGCAATTTTTCTCCATTCTTCCTTGCAAAACAGCTCAAGCTCTGTCAGGTTGCTCGGGGATCGGACGTGAACAGCTTTTTTCAAGTCCAGCCACAAATTCTCGATTGGATTGAGATCTGGGCTTTGACTTGGCCACTCCAGAACATTCACCTTGTTGTCTTTGAACCATTTCTGTGTAGCTTTTGCTGGATGCTTGGGGTCGTTGTCTTGCTGGAAAATAAATCTTCTCCCAAGTCGTAGTTCTCTTGCAGACTGAGTCAGATTATCCTCCAGGAAAAATCAGTTTTCACTTTGACATGAAAGAAGTTTTTTATGCAAATTCTTGTCAAAAAAGCCAAATTATATTGACCATGATTTCATGTATAAAAGCAACAAAAGGGTGAAACATCCAAGGGGGTGAATACTTTTTTATAGGCATTGTATATACTCTTTAACTCCTCTTCAACTAGATAATACAAAAGGTGAAAATCTACACATAATCCCTTAAATAACTACAATGGTAAATGTTTGTTTGGGGTACAGCATTCAGTTCACAGAGTCAGCAGCACTACACATAAGCAGACATCAATGTAACATTAAGCGCACTAAGTCACAATTCAGTAAAGTTTTTCTATATGGAGTGCTATCAACACTGAGATAAAACTGATATTATTTGAATTCACTTCATTATCACAATTATTTTAAACCAGATAAATGTAAGCACATTCATGCACAGAACAATAAACATATTTCTTTATTATTTTGTTTTTATCATTTGTTTTATTACAGAATAATGGTTCCAATATTAACAAAATAGACAATTATAAATACTGGGCAACCTGGGTAGTTGCATCGAGCCATATGGTCCCTCTTTGACCAAAGTGAGAGCTGTGTCCGGATACTCGGCACAAAGTCAAGCCCGTTGGTCTCCACCACGGTTGTCCATTGTCATCAATCTGTTTGTGATTTTCATGGGCAGGATTTCAAGGTGCAGCCGAGGGGAGGAGAGTGTCCGGTTTTGGTACCTCAGAATTGTACCTCTGCTCTTTGCAGACAATCTGGTTCTGGTGACTGCTTCAGAACCTGACCTTCAACTGGCGTCACCAGTGCTACGGACTTTCTGACCCTCACCTATGGTTGTGAACTTTGGGTAGTGCCCGAGAGATTGAGATTGCGGATATAACCGGCCAAAATGAGCTTCTTTGGTAGGGTAGCTGGGCTCAGCCTTAGCGTTAGGGTGAAGAGCTCAGACATCCAGAGGGAGCTCGGAGTAGATCCACTGTCCCTCAGATTCAAAAATGGGCCATCTGAGCTGGTTCGGGCATCTGATCAGGATGCTTCCTAGACGTCTCCCTTTAGAGGTTTTCCGGGAACGTCCAACTGGTAAGAGGCCCCGGGGTAAATCCAAAACACGCTGGAGAGATGACATCTCTCTTTTGGCCAGGGAATGCCTCGGGCCTCCCTGGTAGAAGCTGCAGAGCGTTGCTGGGGAAAGGGTCGTCCCTCCTAAGCCTGCTGCCTGCAATCCGGCAGAAGCAAATGGATTGATGGATGGTTAATAATAAATACACAGGTGGTGTAGTTTCATCAAATGGTGTGTTGCATTTTAGATTTATCTCAAATATGCCATGATTCACGCATCCCAAAACTAAGCCAGATCTGGAAACCAGAGCCAAACCCATCAGGTCATCCAGTGCCAGGATATAGTGGAGTGTGCCGATACTCAGTCACAAGTAACTTGGGGAGGCCAACTGGGATGGACATTAAAAGGTTGGTTCACTGAAATTACAGATCTGCCAGCCCTAAATGAGTGAATCACTACTGTCCGAACATGAATCACAAAACATAATTTGCATACATTGGCATTTCCTTCAGAATTTTGTGAGATTGTGGTGGGTGTACCTCGGACCTTCTCAAGGGGTTTTAGTACATGCTCCACAGGGAGAAAATTTGGATCATTTTAAAGTAAAATGCATCTATCTTGTGCACTTTGAGAGCAAATGTAGCATGCTGTAGGTATTTGCACTTAACTTGAGTAGTTACATTTTATGCAACTACTACTCTACTACATCTCAGTGGGAAATAAGCACTTTTTACCTCACTACATTCGTTTGACAATATCAGTTAATAGCTACTACTAGTATCTTAATCTGACCCAGTTGATGTTTTTTTACACAGAACGATTTGAGAAGCCATCATTGGAAACTGTTTGGAAAAGGGCGGGCACTTTCAAAAAAAGAAAAAATACTTGGCAGGTGATTGGATTAACCATCTGTCAATTAAACACTTGCCCATGGAGAAATGCCTTCGGTGCCGTTCTTTGCTTGTCTTTCAATGAAGAAATACTCCCCAGTTCTGATCATTCTGATGCTAATGCAGCATCTACCCTAACCCTACACTTCACTTCAAGTCGGAGGCGCAATGAGTTGGATTTTCATAAAAAACAATGCATGGAAAAATAATCTCTCTCAATCATCACTTATGTCCCACTAGAAGTGTTTGGCAGTGCCTGTATCTTAAGAGGCCATGCCCCGTGCCTGTATTTTCTTATTTGGGATGTTTCTGGGCATCAACTACAAAATGAAGCAACCAGTAGCCAGATCGTAAGTACGCTTCCAAAAGGAAGCTACAAAAATAGTGGACACAGAACCAAAAACATGCCAACACCAGCTCACTCCAAAACCAGAGTGAATCTGAGTGTTGCCTTTCACCCACCGGCAACGTAGTCAGGGAGCTTGACCTTCTGGTGTTGTTAATCTGGGAGAGTGGCCAGCTTTGAATGTTGTGCATACAAACTGCAACCTACTCATTGTGCCTTATATTGAGACAGTCTGAGTGGTTTCGTTTTGGTGATTCAATTTCATCTTTTGATCAATCTCCCAAATGGTTTGTCAGTCCATAACTTCACCAATCCGTGACCTCAAAGCACCTCCGTCGAGAGATGAAATACTGTGACTAACTGAAGGAACTGGGTGTGTGCGTCTGGTTTTGTTTGAAGTCACACATACTGGCACTCCCTCTGCAGTGATGTCCACAACACAGTCCATCCAAAACTAACAGTCTGCAGTGAAACTCACAGCACTGATTCCATCTCAGCCGGGCACTGATGACGCACTGTAAATACTACCGCACTCAACCAATCCACTTCCTGCTTCCCTGCTGTCCTCATCCTGGACGGCAGAGCTGCCCTGTCACTTAATACGTTCAGGTTAAAGCACTATTAACAATTACAAGTAGATGGGTTGAACAAACACAGGACTTTTATTCAGGGGACTGCATTTGTGTCCGTTGTGAAACTAAAAGTTGAGTGATTTATACTGATACATTGCGCTTATGTTTCAAGTGTAGGTATTTTAAAACCAAACCATGATGTTTTTCCAACCCTGTTGGTAAAGCTGCCTAAGCTTAAGCACTGCGGGTACATAAAACGCCACCATTTCCAAACACTAACCGCGCATGAACCATCAGCGTCAAGATATTAAGCAAAAAGGCATCGGGGGGAAAAGTATGATGACTGGGGATGAGATCATGTCGTCTCATGAATCCATATACTGTGAAGTCGGTTTGCTGTCCAAAAGGTGATTCACAATTCCAATGGAGGTGTAAAGTAAGACCATAAGACCATAAAACATTGAAGGAGACAATAAAACATAAGCAACAACAGACCTTTATAACAAAACACGAGACAGCATGAGGTGACACAAAAAGCCAGATTAAATAAATGAGTCTTCAGCTGCTTTTTTTAAAGCTGTCAACAGAGAGCTAAGATCTAATGTAATAATGTAATCTAATGTACGTGGGTCAGAAGACCTGAATGACCTGCTGGTGATATAAGCATGGAGCAGAACTTGCTTGAATGAAAGCAAATTAAATAAAGATGAGAAGGGTGTGATGCGAGTCATGCTAGACATGGCCAATAGGCCTTGCAGCAGCGTTCTGGAACATTGGTGGACTTTTCAGAGATGACTTTGAAAACAAAATTAAAGGCAGGTGAAGAGAAGCAAATATATCTCGACTACATATTTACAGTAGTCCTGTCAGAACACAGTAAATCTTTGTTTCTGTTACTGTCAGAGCTTTTGTGGTCACTAAGCACTATGATGCTAAAAACAAAAGACTCTAGAGTGAATTGTGTTGGTCTGTGTGTGAGGGAGAGATGTTTGGATGAAAACAGCCTCTTTGTAACCAGCAAAAAGCACAAAAACACCACTTTCTTGATTCCAACCTTTTTACACTTGCTGTAAACAGTCATTATCCGGGGCAAAAGATAATGACTGTTTATAGTTAAGAAAAAAATCAACTTAGTCCTGTGAATAAAACTGTATGTTAGCTTTAGTTCTCTTTCAATTTCATATGCTTTCATACTCTTATTTGAATCGGTGCCATTGACTGAAACTTACTTTATTTGTAACTAGTGGCATGCCTGTTCAGAATGGCTTGTGGTCAGTTGTAAGTAACAGCAGTGAAATACACTCGGTTTCACAGGGAAAAAAACAGGTGCAGACTTTACCGTTAAGCAAGGTAGGCAACTGTCTGGTGCCCCAAAGGGCCCCAACCAGCTGTAGATTTATTATGATATTTAGATATGAAAATGATTAAATAATGTATTATTATAACTTGTTCCACCCTGAAATAACTTGCAAAAGGCCCCAACTCAACTATATACTACATACTGTGTACTTCTACTTCAGACAAAAAACATTATGGTACTAAATTTACCAGACACATAAATGTTACTGGTTACATTGCAGTTTCAGATTTGACTCTCAAAATATATAATAGTTGAAATATGATAAATTATTATTCATTTAACTCTCCATTTTTATAAATTGAAAGCATCACCTTCAACGGACGTTTGGTACATTTAAGAACATTGTGCTGATAATATTTCTTTCACTCTTCACTTGAAGTAAACATTTGAATGCAGGACTTTTACTGTGCCATATTGTGATGTACTCTTACTTCAAAGGACAACATTGTAGTACTAAATTTACCTGACAAAGAATGTTACTGGTTATATTGTAGATTCAGATTTTTCTCACAATCTTAATATAATGCTTTATTATTCATTTACCTATCCATCATTATATTAAAATTGAAAGTTCCAACTTTCACTCTTCCCTGGAAGTAAAAACCTGAATGCAGGACTGATGCTGTGTGGTATTAATAGTTTTAATAGTTACTAACAGTTGATGGTTTTACCTCATAAAAAATATAGTTTTGAGTACTGTTAATAAAAGCTGTTATATGTATAACAATATAGAGTTTTAAGATGTGTTTTAATTCCCGATATGCTGCGATGCTATCGAAGAAGCGAGAGCCGCTACGTGGAGCCTTGAAACCGGCTCGGCCCTCTCTTTGCACACTTCAGTGAACCCATGGTGTGAACAGTCTGCTGGTAAAAAACACACTTAATCATTCATTTAGTTGGCAGTATGCAGAACATACTAATTGAGTATGTAGTATGTAGTAATTTGAAGACAGCCGAAGGAGGGTGCCTTGAAACCGGGCCGGGCCAAGCTTAGTAGAGGTATTTTACCGAAGGCTATGCAGTGTTATAAGTAAGTCAGTGACAGCGTCTCTCAATGCCTCTCTGCATCTGGATACCTATCTGACAGCAAGACACATGCTATCTTACGGTGCTTTGCATTTCTGGCAGTTAGATAGGCACACTTTTTTGTTTGTTAGCAACACTAATACCCCAATAATTTTGATGTCAGTAGGAGTCGAAAATCTTACTGTTGTTTGATAAAACTATATTCTGATTGGACATGCTACCATTAGCAACACAACTAAATTCTGATCGTACCATCCGTCCAACTTTAGCATCGGCAGAAAATCCATGTTGCACATGAATTAGAACATAACACAGAGGCCCAGCAATAACTGTAGAGCTATAGTTTAATCACTCAGACAGAAGGACGCCTGCGTAACCTGTGTTCTACCTGTCACACAGTTTGTTTATTAACCCATTTTGATGGGAAGAAAAACATGATTTTAGCCATTTAATCTTATCCATTGAATCAGTTATCCCAGAAAAGACAAGGTCCATTTAAACATAAAAGTCAAAAAGTTCAAAGAGCATTAAGTGTTATATACATTTCAAACAGGAAATTACAAATTAGTAAAACATATAGGTCTAATAGCTGATCATTTAACCAATCAAACCAGAAAAACACCCTTTCCCCATAAAAAGCAAATGTACAGTGGGTACGGAAAGTATTCAGACCCCTAAATTTTTCACTCTTTGTTTCATTGCAGCCATTAATGTACACTCAGCAACCCATCTTGACAGAAAAAAACAGAAATGTAGAACTTTTTGCAAATTTATTAAAAAAGAAAAACTGAAATATCACATGGTCATAAGTATTCAGACCCTTTGCTGTGACACTCATATTTAACTCACATGCTGTCCATTTCTTCTGATCCTCCTTGAGATGGTTCTACTCCTTCATTGGAGTCCAGCTGTGTTTAATTAAACTGATTGGACTTGATTAGGAAAGGCACACACCTGTCTATATAAGACCTTACAGCTCACAGTGCATGTCAGAACAAATGAGAATCATGAGGTCGAAGGAACTGCCCAAGGAGCTCAGAGACAGAATTGTGGCAAGGCACAGATCTGGCCAAGGTTACAAAAGAATTTCTGCAGCACTCAAGGTTCCTAAGAGCACAGTGGCCTCCATAATCCTTAAATGGAAGAAGTATGGGATGACCAGAACTCTTCCTAGACCTGGCCGTCCAGCCAAACTGAGCAATCGTGGGAGAAGAGCCTTGGTGAGAGAGGTAAAGAAGAACCCAAAGATCACTGTGGCTGAGCTCCAGAGATGCAGTAGGGAGATGGGAGAAAGTTCCACAAAGTCAACTATCACTGCAGCCCTCCACCAGTCGGGGCTTTATGGCAGAGTGGCCCGACGGAAGCCTCTCCTCAGTGCAAGACATATGAAAGCCCGCATAGAGTTTGCCAAAAAACACATGGAGGACTCCCAAACTATGAGAAATAAGATTCTCTGGTCTGATGAGACCAAGATTGAACTTTTGGCGTTAATTCTAAGCGGTATGTGTGGAGAAAACCAGGCACTGCTCATCACCTGCCCAATACAATCCCAACAGTGAAACATGGTGGTGGCAGCATCATGCTATGGGGGTGTTTTTCAGCTGCAGGGACAGGACGACTGGTTGCAATTGAAGGAAAGATGAATGCGGCCAAGTACAGAGATATCCTGGAAGAAAACCTCCTCCAGAGTGCTCAGGACCTCAGACTGGGCCGAAGGTTCACCTTCCAACAAGACAATGACCCGAAGCACACAGCTAAAATAACAAAGGAGTGGCTTCGGAACAAGTCTGTGACCATTCTTGACTGGCCCAGCCAGAGCCCTGACCTAAACCCAATTGAGCATCTCTGGAGAGACCTGAAAATGGCTGTCCACCAACGTTCACCATCCAACCTGACAGAACTGGAGAGGATCTGCAAGGAAGAATGGCAGAGGATCCCCAAATCCAGGTGTGAGAAACTTGTTGCATCATTCCCAAGAAGACTCATGGCTGTACTAGCTCAAAAGGGTGCTTCTACTCAATACTGAGCAAAGGGTCTGAATACTTATGACCATGTGATATTTCAGTTTTCCTTTTTTTTTTGCAAAAAGTTCTACATTTCCCTGTCAAGATGTTGTGAGTGTACATTGGCAGCTGAACTTTTTCGATTTTAGCAAATGGCTGCAATGAAACAAAGGGTGAAAAATTTTCAACTTTCCGTACCCACTGTATGTGTGTGTTGAGCTGGCAGTGCCAAATTTTTTCAAGGTGCCAAAATGCGATAAAGTGTGTAGCGTATCATAAGGCTGAGGCGTAATTATTCAAACTCTCTTTCCTATTTATTATACTTTTATGTTTTTTACGATTTCTTAGAAGGAAATTCCAACATGCTGACTAACACCTTGATTAGTATGACAGAAAAAGCACTAGGAGTATTGCGGTGTTTGACACATGCTACTTTACAGCAATGAACAACAACAACACCTCAGCGGAAGCTAAGAAGCTGTTTGCCACCTCGTCTTGTTCTGGATGGACAGATATGTCTGCTCCTATTATTCAGTATCGTCATATATATCTGCATCCTGGCAAATCCAGCCTTTTTATTCATTCCTGTCTCCGTACCACATGGGGCAAAACTTTATAGGTACACGCTGGAGCAGAGACCACACCGAGTCTCTATATTTTCAATTGCGAAATTGGGTATGAAGAATGAGATTATTGTGCAGCCACACATGCCATTTTCAAGCTATTACAGCATATAGTGTGTTGAGTGAGGGAGAGGGTTTGATAGTGTGTGTGTTTATGAGTGTGTGTCGGTGTCTATGTGAGGCAGTTGAAAAAGGCAGGAAGCAGTGGAACAGTGCTGTTTTCAATTAGCATGCCAGTCTGAAAGTCATGTTCGGGTGGGAGGACTTTACAAGCAGCCGCTCTACATACTGAATGAGAGGGGAGAGGGCGAGATACATACGCTACCTCCGTGTGGGAGAGAGGGGCACCACTTAAGCATTTGAACACAACCCTCTGCTACCATGTAAAGTATTGTAAAACTTCGTCCTGTGTGTGTGTGTGTGTGTGTGTGTGTGTGTGGTGTGTGTGTGGGCGATGTGTTTGTGTGTGCTTTCGGCCTGCGTGAAACCTTTTTTCCCTTCTTCACAAGGGCCGGGGCATTTGAGGACACGCGCCACCGAGCCGTCAGCAGATCTTAACCCACACTTTATTTACAAAAAAATTATAAAAATCAATCTGTGTAGGAGAGATTCCATGTTATTTTGTTCGCTCTGTCCTGTAATGAGGTCATCCCTCTGAAACGGGCTGCTCAGCAGGGAGTACCGGCGGAGGCTCAGCAACAGATTTATTGAAAAGTAGCTGCATGGAGGCTCGCTGAACTTGAGATTTTGACGCACATGGACCGTAGGCATGGATAAATTCCTCTTGTGCTTTATTGGCCTCCTATGTGCAGACACTAAAGCTCAGCTCATTTGAACCCGTGTTCTGTGTGATTTGAATAGATAGAGAACAGACGTATAAAAGCCAGGCGTAAAGGCAGCCACTGTGACCACCCAAACTGCCAAAGCAGCTGTGATTAAATAAAAAAAAAAGCCTCAGATAACTTTGATATTTTGTTGTTGTCGTTTGTTAGACTGTGTACAAGGTCAGCTCTATCCCTTCACCAGAAAATAAGTTTTGATATCGGACAAGTCTGCAGAAGCCCAGACCACGTTCAATGACAGCGTAGTTTATGTTGTTTCTTGCTATGTACAATATTCTGCACAAGGCAAGTGCGGTTAAAGGGTGCCTTTGCAGTTTTTCAACCTGGAACCTATTCTCCCATGCTTTTGTGTCTAAGTGACAGATGGGGACGGCAGTTTTTGAAATTTGTCCATTATTAAAGGAGAACGCTGCAGACGACTGCAATGTAATCGCTCTGGACCATTCCTTTCACCAATGTGCATCCATTTAAAGTGCTTGTTTTTTCCACTGAGAGGTTCAGAAGTATCTGACAACATTATGGATATTTCAACCATAACATGGAACATTTTTAATGGCACAGCTGTGCTCAGGTCCAAACCTGGAAGTTTCCCCTTGGTTCTAAGACTGATAAAAAGCTGCAAGGGACCTTTGTTTGGGAATTTATTTTTAACAGGTTATGCTTTTAATTTGCTTATACAATACAAAAAAATGACTATTTATTTTATGTTGTTCTTATCTTGGGTACTATATTATAGAGTTGCTTTGGCACATCAGCTTAAGAAGAACTAAAAAAACAAACTGTATCACAATGGCGTTATTTCTAAGGCTTAGTAGTCCTGGAGAAGCAGTGCAACAGCCACATACCAGAACTTCTGGATGTGTAGGTGTGTGTGTGTATGTTTTGAACCTTCCTGGCGTAACACACCACTGCTCACAGCAGCTCGCTGTCTGAATAATAAAAGCATTATATCCTAAGCCAAACAGGTCCACCCATTGTCCTAAGCATATTGCCTTTTCAATAAAACAGAGCGCTGGGATCGAGAGAGACCTTGGAGGGGTTTCTGGGTACTTTGCTGTGCAGAGGAAGAAGCAAAATGAGCTTTTCATTCCAACTTTGGCACAGTCTCTATCAAAGTGGGGCTTAAAAGGAGGCAGTATGGAGGTCGGGCTTCTCAGTGTGCTTTTCACGTTTTCCCAGGCACATCCAAAATAAAAAGTCCCACGGCGCTTTTGTTGCTGACGGTTGCACAACTTGAGCAGGACTACCCAGTGTTTTTGTTCATGGACCTGCACAGCTGAAGAGTTGTTAGCTCTTAGATGGCATGCATTAAGAGAAGGTTTCAGCTGTGAATTAATAGTATTCTTTCATGGCGGTGGACAAAAGACCAAATAGCATGAAACAAAACAAAAAACGTTGATCAAGTGCAATCAAGTGCTAACTTGATCAGCAGCTCATCAAATGGCTTCATGTGATTTTCAGTGATAGACATTTGGACATCGCTATGAGCTTCTTCTGAGCTTCTTCTGAGTTTAGTTCACCCAATGCATTTTTTTTTTCTTTTATCAACGGCACATTATGGGGAAAAACAATGTGATAAACTCCATCACCACTATGTCTCAAAAACATGTCACATTGTCACACACACACACACATTCAAGTGCAGGATCCAATGCATTGCTGTTGCAGTGGATTGCATTTCATTGTACAGGTGCAGCTAAAAGTTTACAGAAAACCGAAGCCAATATTGCAATGGATGCAACCCCACAGCACACCTTTATTTCAGGTACACACTTAATTGTGTCATAATTCAGTTAGATTTTGTACTAACCTTGCCGGTAGCCTCTTCTTTTGGGAGCGTGTTGGCTGCCTGGGATTTTGAGGCTAGTTCAGGCTTCTGATTGGCTAGCACAGATCTCCCAACACGTTCTTCCTTCCAACTCTTGACATACTGACGCTTTGTCAAACCCGTTGGTGTCATTTTGTAACACAAATTAAAAAAAATAAGGCTTGCTCAAGTTTAGGCGATCAAACCACTTAGGTTTAGGAAAATCATGGCAGGGCTTAAGAAAGGTACTTAAAACGTCACAAAAATCACTAGCATAACTTAAAAATAACTCAAAACTTTTGGACACGAACACAGGTCTGCTTGTTGCAAGTAGTGTGTTTGTTTGACCCATTTTCCTAAGGTTGGTGATAGGGGGTTAGAATTACTCCCCAATCCACAATGTGTGTTTCCTCTGTCTTCATACTGCTGGAGCATTTTCTCTGAGCTTCTAATAATAACACAAATGGTATTATATTTTAGTTAAAGGCCTGCTGGGATGTTGATTTGTCCATGCTTTTACCGAAAAGCAGAAGTTACATAAAACTAACTTGAGCAAAATACTTTGACCATTATTAACTTTATTTCAAACAATCCATTTGGGAAGTATTTAAGAACAATTTAGAAACTGAAAATATTTTCCGGTGGGCATATGAAAGCACAGTCAGATGCAAGGGGCTTTCTTGCTACTGTTAAACACACAGTATTGACGAGAAAATACACCGTGGAAACCATAGCTGTGTCCCAATCCAGCGGCTGCATCCTTCGGAGGGTGCATTTGTAGACCGATTACGTCACAGCGGCCGTGACGGGGCTGTCCCATTTCGTCGACTCCTTCTAACGCGGCCGACAAATGCAGCCTACTTTTCCCAGATTCGGAGGATACAACTGATGGATCCTTCACGGCCCCACATATCCCAAGATGCATTGCGTGCCGGTGAAGATGTTTTTTTTGTTTTTTTTGACATGGCGACTAGTGGACCAGCAACGGGAGAATTCACATTTAAATGTAATTATTGGGTTTTAACTCACGTGAATATTTACCGAAACAAGTGTTAAAACTAAAAACAAGGGACCTGATCAGATCACACTTATGTTAAAATGATCGATTCATTTACATGACACTATTAACTAACAAACTAACGCTACCGAGAGCCGCTGCGCTATTTACAGCAGCTCGTCCATTTTAATATTTTAACTTTTTTATACTCTTTTATGACAACCGCAGCTGGTTGCTAGGAGACGGGAGCGGCAAAAGGCTGGGGGCGCGAAAAGCTGGTGACGCGAACAAGAAATAATTTGTGGACCAGACGTCTCATTTCGGGGACCGCTCGGTCCAGCCGTCACGGTATTCAAAGGACCCGGCCGACGTAGAGCGCGAAGGATGGTTCCTCCGTGGGCTGCAGCCGCTGGATTGGGACACAGCTCATGTTTGCTTGACATAAAATGGTGGCGGTACTGATTGCCCAGATTTCAGCTGATTGGGAAGAAGCCTGAGAATTTGTTCCAAACCACATAACACAGAAATATGTACTTGGAGAAACGAATCTCTCAATTGCCTTCACAGTGAAAAAATGCCTCTTTAATAAAGGAAAAAGTACCGCTTTGATACTAAGGACATATGTACAAAGAGGGTTTCAATGGGGATAAACCAATATTTAAAATAAGGATAATCAATGAAGGATCAGAGCTTCCTGGGTGTGCAGCGCCCCACCTCTGTTAAACTCTATGAGAGATAACTTCTTCACACCGTGATTGGCTAAGAGGGTAAATGCACCAAGCTGCTCTCAATTCTTAATTAGCAGCCAGTCCCCCACACCCTGCACAGCAATGGGCGATGTGAATAAACCACAAATCAACTCAGGGGAATGTGATAGTCAGCTTAGATGAATAGGGAAAAGGGAAAATGACAGCAAGTACTAAAGAAGGACGGACTGCTAAAAAGCAATAGCAAGCACAGCATGTGGAATAACACTTTACCAAAGTAAAATACAGGCAAATAAAAACAAAAATACCACAGTAGTAGCATTCTACAAAAATTGTTATCGGCATGAAACATCTTATGACATAGCCAACACAATGACAATGATTTCGCAAAGTCGTGAGTAATCAAGACCATCATGTTTTGTGGAACTGTAATTTAGATTTCTTTTGTTTATGCGAGACTATGACACGAAAGTGATCATTAAAGTGCCTGATTATATGGTCTCAAATGGAGGCTGATTTACAATTTATGTTATCCCAGTGTAAAAAAGTGAATTGGTCAAACTGTGATGAACTGGAATACATTGGTTTGATTATCATTCACCACCACAAATGACTTCTGTTCTTTTCAAATGTCTCCTCTCTTCAGACAGCTTCTAGGAGGATTTGAGAAATTAATTTATGGGACATTAATATAGAGAGACAAGAGATTTTAGATATAATCTTAAAATCATTTAATATGTTAACTCTTCTTTCTGACCACAGTCTTACTCTGGTGGCCAAAAAACTAACCAATAAGCTATTTAAGTCTTTGGTAGGGTTATATCATTCATTTAAAATCCCCCCCAAAAAACAGGAGAACTTTCTGTGCAGATTAAAAGGGGACAATCCAATTTTACCAGCAAATTTAGGCACAAGATTAAAAAGAATGCCCTCTGTTGGAGAAATGCAGAAAAATAAAGGCTCATGACCGAACGGGATCTTGCCTTAAAAACTGTAATCTTAACTAAATTGAGCCATGCCAGACCATTGCACAGTGATAAGGAATAAGGTTGTAAAGAAGCTAAAAAATTAAAGCAAACATATAGTTTTTTTTCATGACTATAATTACAAAGGCAAGAAGAGGCTGATCTGGAACCAGTTAAACCGAAAAGGATGACACCACAAAGCGGGGAGGCTGATGATGTAAACATTAAACTAACCTGTTGTAAAGGCACAATGTGCATTTCACCTCTACTACTGTGTCCATACAATCTGGCCGGGGCTAGCTGGTTAGCATGCTCATATCAGTAGATATCCCTGCAACACAATTCATAGACTTCTTAGACGTTATGTCAGCGCTTTAGCCTCTTCACATTATGTTAATAATGCCAGTTCATTTCTTTTAGATAGTTAAATATTAATATTGCACCTTTAACATGTTTTAAGAGGAGTTGTATACTGTGACCATTTTTTAAAGTCCCATGAGAGTAGATGAGAAGATATCAGAGGTAGGCTGATATCATCATCACATCTGTCAGGCTTGTGGCTATTACCTGCTCAAGATACTACTATCACTAGTACACATTGTAATCAGATAGTACAGTTCTTCAGCTATTGAAAAAAATGCATCTAAGACGGGTGTATTCAGGTTTTTTCCAGTATCAATTCCAAGAATCCATCAAAGGCAGCTGTTCTTCTTTCTATTCATCAGGCCCTTACGAGCTCTGGCCTGGGCTTACCTTGTTTCTTTGAACCTTAACACCGTGCTCTTTCATCTCAACATGAAAATACTCCACTCCCAATCACACAGCAGAGGAACTGCCCACAGTAGTAGGCCTGCCCTCTGACTGGTGGACACAAAGCAGTGCCAGTAATTTTATTTCCATTGAGCTGTTCAACATTTATAACGCGTATATGTTCCTGAAAATGTAAGTTCAATTAATATGTAACCCCAGATTTTATTTGTTATTGATAGGGCCAAAGAGGTATTTCATATTTACTATGATGGAATGCAAATTGAGCAATAATAATCCAAGCACTCTTCTTCTATAATACAAAGATTGTGTTTTTCTGTAAATCAACATCTTTTGAGAACAAGGACTCCAAACATTTGTATCTAAATCCCAATCAAAAAGTTAGCGGTTAAAGGAAAGAGCCTGTGTTAAAGGTTAACTTCGCAAATTTCCGCAATGGTTTGGTGTCTAATGGGGACAACAGTTTTTGAAAATCAGTTTATTTGCTTGTTGAAATCTTGTTCTGAGAGGTGTCCTGGCGTCCACATTGTTGAAATCAGCTAAATATTCAGGCACGACTGAAAAACTTTTAGATGACACTAACCCTATTCTTTCTGTACTCCAATACGACAAACTATAAAATAAGTCTAGCGTAAGTGAGTCTTGATAGGAAGGTTCCCCTTAGATTATGGATTGGTTGTGCTTTTTAACTCCTTAATAACTCCACAGTGTTTTAGAAATGAAACCTAAAACTAAAGACCGGTACAAACACTCTCACATCTGTACTTTTATTTGATAGTTGACAGTGTAGAGTTGTATCTTTCTTTATAAAGTTTGTTGCAACATGTGTTAAAGTTAAACCATGATTTTATCAGGTATTATGAAGAATCCTTGTTGGTGCAAACCAGCCTATACACATTTGTTTTTTGCAACCCCTATGCAACATAAACAGAGGAGTAGTTTGCCAAAGGAGAGAACACTTATGCATTTTAAACTTTTGCGAGTAACTTCTCAGCCACCGTCTCGGTCATATGGAACATATTTCCCATCCTTTTTCTGCGGCCCTGCTGATGGGTAGTGTGATGCCCAACCTTACATTCTTGGGGGCTTTTAGAGCGTTTGATGAAACAGTAGGGGAGAGAGGCTGGCGGTCTGGGCTGAGATGTTGGGGAAGGTAATTAGTGCAGAAATCCCACAGAAATATCTCTCATTAAACCCAGAGTCAGGCCGCCATCCCAGCTTCCATCTGGAGGCCTTTCCCTCACTTTCTTTTATTGACAAATGTTGGGGCTTTTATGACATTTTTTTATAGTCTCCTTCAGAAACTGGCTATATTAATTCAGCTATACATTTAAAAAAGCCTGCTCAGATTCTCAGCATGGTACCCCAGGACACACACGGTACTTAAACAGTAGTTCATAAAAATAGCAAACATACATTGTATGCATCTTTCAGTAACTTCAGATTTTTTTTCACCCCCTTGCCAGATACTTCAAACACTTGTTTCCATGTGTAGTTTATATTTAATGAACCAAAAGTTTTAGTAATACAGAACCATAAAAGCATGTATAAAAAGACATGCATAGTAAAACCTATATAGGGGTATATGATTAATGCTATGTTTTTAGACTTTTTGAGCATAACAAAATTATTTTGTTCATTCACAAAGCAAATGAAAAAATCATATTCATCTCTATTTACACATATTTGTACGTATAAACACAAATATTTATATGGTCTATATTTATTCATGCATTTATCCAGATATATGTATGTATTAACTTAAAGGGTTGTTTGGGAGGGGAAGGGGGGAAACTTTTATAAATTGTTGTTTACAGTTTATGATTAAATATAGATTAATCTGTAAATGAAAAAGCAATATCTTAATCACTAAAATGGATATCAAAGGTATTTTAAAAAGTATTCACGTGAATGCCAAACACAGCAGACCTTTTCAACCCTGACATATTCAGTTCCCATGTCCAAAACATTAACTTTCATATTATGGGATTGTGGCCTCTAAAGGAATGCCTCCTTATAGTAATAGTACATAATCATCCCAACTGTTAACTCTGCATGAGACTCAACCAGGAATTACAGCTTCTGTTAAGGCATGCCTAACACTAAAGGAGAATGGATGACTCATGAGAGAGAAGCTGAGAAACTGCTGGTTACTCCTCACATCAGGAGTGGGAACACGTGACGGCTTTGTGGTGAGAGTGGAGGTCACCACCAGTGTGGCCTTCCCGCTTCCATCAGCTGTGTCTGCAGTCTTTTCACTGACCATGAACACACCTGACGGCTCAAACGATGACCACAACGCTACAGTGTTGTTCATAAGCAGTGGCAAAAGACTTGCCAATCCCAACACTAAATGATACAAAAATTAAATTACCACATAGAAACACAGGTTCACCAAGACTGACCCGTGTTTGACCCACATTCTCTCACTGACCCATTAAAGGTCTACTGCCAACATAGGTTAAATCCCCGTTGAGATTGGGATTTTCGCTTCGGTGAGAGTTTGAATGCCAAATGGTTCATCCAATCAACTGCCAAGTTTTTTTTGAAAGTGCCTGCCCTTTTCCAAACCGTTGCCAATGACGGCTTAGGTGGTTCTGTGTAACAAACCCTTAAGCGGGTCAAGGTAGGGTTATCAATCCTAAACATCTATATCAATGGGATTTCTGTTCCACCTTTTTCCTTGCCAACACACATACTAACACACACACACACACAAAACACACACACACACACACACACACACACACACAAACACAAACACACACACACACACACACACACACACACACACACACACACACACACACACACAAACACACACACATCCATACCATGAAAGCCTTACACACACTAATCCCTGCTGCCGGTGGCCTCTTTGTTTTCAGCGTCCTCTAACTTCTTTACAGGTGACTGCGTGACCCCTGCCTGGAGATTAACTAATTTCTTTAACAACGTTGAGCAGTGTGTCACATTTACTACTGTCTCTGCCTTCAGAGATGACTGGAACTGAGCTCATATATATGTGTGTGTGTGTGTGTGTGTGTGTGCGTGTGTTTGTGTGTGTGTAATGAATACCTGTGTTGTCATGTGGCTTTGATGGGCCACTATCAGCTAAAATCATTTAGAATGAGATTATTTTCGAGCAGAGAGACTCTGTTTTAAGCTGCTTGATGAGTCGAGGAGGAGTCATGACTGTAAGAATGTGAGAGTCTCAGTGATCAGAGAGCTGCAGAGACTGATCATATTATCTTTACTCTGAGTTGTCACACATCTTCTGTATCATTCAGGCTGTGTCTTTTCATAAAAAATATGTTAACATGTCATGTTTTTTTCCCCATGTGTTCGGGGAGGTTGCCTTTATAAACTTTTTTAACAATGAGAAGTGGGCCTAAACAGACAAAAGGTTGGGAAGCCCTGACCTAGGCCACCTGACTAACCTTCTCATTAACTATCAATACAGGGCGCTTATAACCACCACTGCCAGTACTGAACCAAACTATTACTTGAATGTTTTAACCTGACGATGTATCCTAATGAGGTATGCTACTGACTCAGATGATCTCCTGACTTTAGCTTTAGCAACACCATAAGGTCAACATTTGTGGTTTTAAGGAACATGTCTCAATAATTGTTGGATGGATTACAAATAAATTCCATACGCCTTGGTGGTCCATGGTAAACATAATACCTGCTTAACATCAGTTAAATTAGGAGGGATTAATTGAAAGAGCATAACGATATTTATTGAGTTTGGCAACAGAGAAAGATTTTGGCGATATGACTCCATCGATGCAAAGCATCCCCATAAAGCATAGGTCCATATGAAGATAGAAGATTGGATAGGATCCTCCAGAGTCCAGATGCTAGTTTTGATGGAGTAAACCCAGTAGGTGGTCGTCTGTAAACTTTCTGTGGAGTCTCTTTGGACTGGAGTTAAAGAAACGCCCCCAAGTTAAGGAAAAGTGTTGCTCTGACACACAGTGATATAAACATGTCACAGAAATGCTTTTGAATTTGAGGTCCAGTATTATTTCATCTGCCTACCCACAATTCATGACCATTTGCAACTCAACTACTAACTCATCAGCATCATTGATCTCACTCCAGGCTCTTGACAAGTTTGTTTAGTAAGCTTAATATTTATGATCTAAGGCAAGGTCCTACAAACAGTCCACCTGTTTGTAGGACCTTACAGGCTGTTTGTGATCTTTGGAGGTCATCTGGACTACAGGCTCTGTAGGAATAATCTTAAATTCTCTTCAGATACTTATGATCTTTGTCATTGTAATAAAATTATATATATATATATTAATACTTTCTTTGTGGTAACTTCACAAATACAAACAAAACCTGTCAACTTGTGCACCCCTGTTGTGATGAGGATTAGCACGAATGATGTTCATGTAAACATAGACTAGATTAGGACCACGCTTGTCCATCTTGTTTCTCTATTTCAACCAGTTCCACTCTTTACCTAAGTTTACCTCTGTCTATCCTTCAATTCAGGCCACGGGACTTGATGAAGCGGTTGGACTCCAAGAGGAGGCACTGCCCCCACCATCCTTACCCTTGCTCTGTCCAGATGTCCACCTGCTATACTCCACCATCTCAATAAATGATTGTACAATATCATATGTGCGTCCAAGAGATTTATACTAAGTTTTTTATTTATTTCCAAACTACTTTGGAAAATATTTGCGACTCACACTTGATGAGTGAGGGCACTTATGCAGAACATGGTCAATTTCCGCAAATGTGCAACCATTCTTCCCATTCTACAACATTGACTGATGCATAAACAATAGTGTGCCTCCAGCTTTGTTGCATCAGATTATGTATGCCTATAGCAGCAAACTAATGACCATAAGTCCAAAAAAGGGAAAAATTTCACGTTCATTTCCTTCCTTTTTTTTTTTTTACTGGTCGGATGCTATGGAGCTACTCTCCATTCTCTTTGCACATCCTAAGGATGTGGAGTGGACTAGACAGTGGCTGATGTCTCCACTCCTTTGATTGCACTAGCCATGCCTGCATGCTTTGTGCCGTAAAACACAGTGCCTGATACACTGAGTTCACCATTCACCAAAAACGCGAGCACTTTCAAAACTTTTTTATGCCATTAATGCACAACACCGTTCGTAAGGTAAATATCACTGTTTGAGCTGAAATAGGGTTTGGGTTAGTACTTTGATAAGGTTTGGAGGACCCTCATCATCAAAGTTACATAAATTACCATGTGGTTAACGCTTGGGTAGGTCACATTGGTGAAACCACTAAGAGTACGCTAGATTTAAAAAAATTATCAAGCCAAAAAAGCCCAGTGTTGCCAACTCTTTCCAATGAAAGTAGCGAGCAGCACTTGAACAAGAAGCTGCTAAATCTAAAGAGAATTTCAAGAAACAATCTTTTTTTCTAAAGGACATCTTCCTCCCTAAGAACCCAACTGCAATTCCTGCCTACATGGGGTTTGTAGGGCAACATCAATAAATGACCGATGTTTTCGTGACAAGTCAGTCTCAATATATCATGTAATAAGCTTTTCCCGTAGACCTCCTGCAAGAAAGTTAAAACTGATCGTGCATGCACTTTATTGAATGTTTCCCATGGCTTGAACCTGCAATTCAGTGCTGTACATATCACACCATAGGCTGAATGTGGGATTCAATGCTTGAAATGCAAGTCCTACAAAAGTATTCCAAAACGAGAGGGAGAGATGGGAGATGGGATCTGGTTCAAGAGATACTATCCACCACGACTTCCTTCCAGAGAGGCTTTGTGGTTCTTCAAACAATGTCACTCTACATCCACCTTTGCTTCTGACAGTGTTATTAACATCAACACAGAAGGCTGCTTGTCAGGAAAAAAAATAATCACAGGTCATTTAGAGTGCTTTACATTCATGGGAGACTTGCTTAGATGCTGACTCATGATCTGGCAAAGTAACACAAAAAATGGCTTCTGAACATGGTACCTGCATTTCATGGGCCGACCAAATCTGTGCAGTCTGCCTGTCTGCACTGTTATTTGCACAAGAAAGAGAGCAAGCAACAAATGATTCATAATGCATGTGACTCATCCCTGTAAACCGGCAATTATGTCGTTAGAGTTTTCTTTTGATATCCACAAAGAGACTAATTTTGGGACTGACTTTTTAAAAAAGTGTTGTTTTGTTTGAGTTTCTCAAAGGAGTTGTCTGAAAACACATAACTCAAACTGTAACAGGTGGTGTGTGGACCCAAGTGCAGTACGACCAGGAGACAGAGTAAAGTTCGGGAGCTTTATTCAAAGCGGAACAAACAGCAGACAGACAGGCAGGAGATAACTCACGGGTTATATTCCACTCGAGAGAGCGCTGATCCGTCAGCGGAGCAGGCAGACAAAAACCAAAAGGAGCGAAGGCAAATCTCGTGGTCGGGGACAGAAGGCCGAGTCGGTTAACCGGGGCAGAGGCAAGGTAGGAATACCGTGGTCTGGGACGGAAGGCTGAGTCAGTTACCGGGGCAGAGGCAAGGCGGAGAAGTCCAAACAAGCGGTGTCGGCAACGGGAATAACGCTGGATGTACAGTTGGATGGGTGGAGGGGGTCTGGAGGAAGGGTTCCTCGGAGCCGGACGACGAGGCCTCACTGTCTGACTCGGGAGCCTCTTGAGTGTTTCTGGCAGGGGTCCTTCTCCTAGAGGGCTGGTCCGGGTGCTGACGATGAAAAGCAACAATAAGTCGAGGATCACAGATGTGACGAGGTGGAACCCACGACCTCTCCTCAGGACCGTATCCCTCCCAGTCCACCAGGTATTGGATACCCTGACCCCAGCGGCGAGAGCGAAGCAGGCGATGGATGGTGTTGACAGGTCCTCCTTCGATGAGGCGAGGAGGCGGAAGACGGACTCTCTCGGACTGGTTTCACCCTGGAGACGTGGAACGTGGGATGGATGCGCATGGACCTCGGGAGCTTGAGCCTCACTGCCACTGGGTTGATGACCTTCTCGACCTCGAAGGGACCGATGAACTTGGGCCCCAGCTTCTTGGATTCTACCCGCAGGGGTAGGTCCCGGGTCGACAGCCACACCTTATCCCCCACTTGGTAGACGGGGGCTGGAGTGCGGTGTCGGTTGGCAGCATTCAAGTAGCGGTCGGCGGACCGAAGCAGGGCTGTTCGGGCTTTTGTCCAGGTCTGACGGTAGCGGCGGATGAAGGTCTGGACTGAGGGGCAGGAAACCTCCTTCTCCAGTGCGGGGAACAGAGGAGGTTGGAAGCCATAGGCGCACTGAAAAGGAGACAGGCCGGTGGCGGAGCTGGTCAGGGTGTTGTGTGCGTACTCCACCCACATCAGCTGGCGGGACCAGGAGGCAGGATTCCACGAGACCAGACATCGGAGGGCGGTCTCCATCTCCTGGTTCTTCCTCTCTGTTTGGCCGTTGGACTGTGGATGTAACCCAGAGGACAGGCTTACGGTGGCCCCGAACAGTGTACAGAACTCCCTCCAGAAGATGGAGGTGAACTGGGGACCCCGGTCAGAGACGACATCGACCGGAATCCCATGTAGGCGGAAGACGTGGATGGAGATGAGTTCGGCTGTCTCTTTGGCAGACGGGAGTTTAGGCAGAGGGATGAAGTGGGCCATCTTGCTGAACCGGTCGACCACCGTCAGGATGGCAGTGTTGCCTTCGGACGTGGGCAACCCGGTGACGAAGTCCAGGGAGATGTGTGACCATGGACGATGGGGTACTGGAAGAGGAAGCAGGAGACCCGCGGGAGCCTGGTGAGAGGGCTTGTGTTGGTTGCAGGTCGGGCAGGTGTTGACAAACTCCCTGGTGTCCTCGGGAAGTGAGGACCAGAAGCGCTTGTCCTGGGTTTGCTGGATGCCCGGATGGCAGGTAAGTTTGGAGGAGTGAGCCCACTGGAGAACGTCGGACCGAAGAGCTTGAGGGACGAACAGGCGGTTGGAAGGGCAGGTGCTAGGACCGGGTTGACCCTCCGTCGCGGCCCTCACTGACTCCTCGACCTCCCAGTTGAGGACCGCAACTTGGCAGGAGTCCGGAAGAATGGAGATAGGACCCGGAATCGGCTCCTCCACCTCCTGAAACTGGCGGGAGAGGGCATCGGGCTTGATGTTGCGAGAACCGGGGCGATATGACAGGGTGAAGTGGAACCTCGTGAAAAAGAGGGACCACCGGGCCTGTCGGGAGTTCAGTCTTTTAGCGGTGCGGATGTATTCCAGGTTCTTATGGTCCGTCCACACCAAGAATGGAAGTTTGGTCCCCTCTAGCCAGTAGCGCCACTCCTCCAGGGCTAACTTCACCGCTAGTAATTCTCAGTTCCCAATGTCGTAGTTTCTCTCGGCGGGGGAAAGCCGACGGGAAAAAAGAGCGCAGGGATGCAGCTTCTGGTCGGTGGCCAAACGCTGGGACAGAACACCCCCAACTCCTACGTCAGAGGCATCCACCTCCACCACGAACTGTCGGTCAGGGTCAGGGACTTGGAGGATGGGTGCCGAGGTGAACCTGGTCTTGAGGGTCTGGAAAGCTTCTTCGGCCGCAGAAGTCCAGAGAAAAGGGATCTTTGAGGATGTGAGGGCAGTGAGAGGAGAGGCGACCGTGCTGTAGTTCCGGACAAATCTCCTGTAGAAATTTGCAAACCCCAGGAAGCGTTGAACCTGTTTGCGGGTTTCAGGAGCAGACCAGGACGTGACAGCGGCCACCTTTGCGGGATCCATCTCGAAGTTACCGCCGGACACAATGTAACCTAGGAAAGGGATGGTGGTCACGTGGAACTCACACTTTTCAGCCTTAACGTATAGGGGGTTCTCCAGGAGGCGTTGCAGGACTGACTGGACGTGGTGAATATGCTCCTCCTTGGTTTTAGAGAAGATGAGGATGTCGTCTAGATAAACAAACACATGTCGGTCCAACATGTCCCGGAGAACGTCATTAACCAGGGTCTGGAAGACTGCGGGAGCATTAGTCAAGCCAAAGGGCATCACCAGATATTCGTAATGCCCCTTCGGTGTGTTGAAGGCTGTCTTCCACTCATCTCCCTCTCGGATTTGGACCAGGTGATAGGCGTTGCGGAGGTCAAGTTTAGAAAAGATGGTGGCTCCCTGGAGTAGCTCGAAGGCAGTAGTGATGAGCGGTAGTGGGTAGCGATTCTTGACGGTGATCTCATTCAAGCCCCGGTAGTCTGTGCAGGGTCGGAGGGTCTTGTCCTTCTTTCCCACGAAGAAAAACCCTGCTCCTGCAGGAGATGATGAGGGGCGTATGAGTCCAGCAGCGAGGCAGTCGTTAATATACTTATCCATCGCCTCCCTTTCAGGCGCAGACAGGGAGAATAGACGACCCTTGGGAGGAAAAGTACCCGGACGGAGGTCGATGGCGCAGTCATATGGACGGTGAGGAGGCAGAGACTTGTTGAATGCCTCCTTGAAGTTGTGGTACTCGACCGGAACCCCTGTGAGCTCAGGTGTGGAGTTGACTGGAGCAGGAACCTGAGGTGCGGCGGCTTGTTTCAGGCAAACGAGGTGACAGGAAGGACTCCGTAGCCCAGTCGATATGGGGGTTGTGGCGTCGTAACCATGGATACCCCAGGATGAGGGGAATACGGGGTGATTGCAGGATGTGGAAGGTGATGGTTTCGTGGTGATTGCCGGACAGAAGCATATGGACTGGGACGGTTTGGTGGGTGACGGTCCCCAGGAGATGACCGTCGAGGGCGCTGGCTGGAACAGGACGAAGAAGAGGAACCTGGTCGATTCCCAGCTGCAGAGCGAGTCCCTCGTCCATGATGGACGCATCCGCTCCAGAGTCCAGGAAGGTGGAGATAGTCTCGGGCCCCCCGGGTAGAAGCAACTTGGCATGAAAAAGGGGCCTCTGGCAGAAGGAGGGTCGTGACACGGCTCGGCTCACCAGTACCTCCTTGGTTACTGGTGAGCCCTGGCTTTTACCGGGCAGTTGGGAACAAAATGGCCGGCCTGACCACAGTACATACATAGGTTGTCCCTGCGGCGGCGGTCACGTTCCTCAGTCGAGAGTCTGGTGCGACCCACCTGCATGGACTCGGTCTCCTGATGAGGTGGAATGGTCGATGGTTGGTTCGGAGAGGTAGCGTGCGTGGAGTAGGAAAATGAGCCGTGGCTGAAACGTCCCTGGCGCTTCACCATCCGCCTGGCCTGGATGCGAGGGTCCAGTCTAGTGGTCACCTCGATCAATCAGAAAATTCTATTTTTAAACTCGAATTATTCAAAAATAATTCAGGATTATTGTGCATAAATACTGCAATAAAGCTGGAATTTTATAGCCCTATACTCGGGCACCAAATATTGGGATCCGGCAGGGGCTGGTTTGGTTATTTGGAAATTATTGATATTAATGAAATTATTATTATCAATAGGATTATCAACATAGATTAATAGTAACGGGGCACCACCCTGGGATCAGGCACCAATAACGTAACTGTGAGGTAAGGTGAGATTTTTAATGCCTGATGGGGGTTTGGCGTGGTTTTACAGTTTTTTATTTTAAATGGTAGGCCTTTCTCTTTGTTTTCGACACTTGGCGAAGTCCCAACTCCCATTCTGAAATAATAGAAGTTCTAACTCCCAACTCGTCAAATATCAACGCTTAGTCAATGGCCATCTGCGTCTTGTAGTGACATACCAAGGAATACTTTAGCATGTGTATGAGATGCACCTGGCTTTCAACTCACTACAATGTAAACCCATCCACATCATAATTAGACGCTCAGAGGAAATGACGCAGTGCAAATAGCTAGAAAGTCTGTGAAGGGAAAGCAGGAGTAGCGGTTTGATAGGTCAATCAAACACAGGACTGTCACCCAGGAGGCTGCTGCTTGTGTCCAGTGAGAACAGTGTCAACATTGACTTATTTTTCCATACTTTTGTTACGCAACATACATAGTTAACTTTGGTCAGATAAGTAACAATCAGACTTATTTTATGTATCAAACTTATTTTAACCCAAATCCCAGAAAATTATTTTTTAATTTGGATTGATTTCTAAAAAAAAGACTGTATGTATGTAACCTGCAGAAACTCTACGTTTCCTGTGAACATGGCAGTTTATTTGAAAAGACACTATGCATGTAATGAGTAAAAAAAAGAATGTGTCCCTAACCAGTCCAAAATTGACGCCAGAGGGGTACCAAGAGCGTAATAGTTTGAGAAGAGGATTAAGGGACTGAGAATGTGTTGGTGTGTTTCAGATGTTGACTTTCTCACTCTTCAGCCAAAGTAAAAACTCTGAATCCCTGCAGTCCTTTACAGAAGCTGCTTCTGTTTTTTTAACCTTGTTATTGCTGAACAGGAACCTAGAAAGCTCATGTATTGTTGTTGTGAAGAAAAATATGTATTTACAAAAGTAAATTTAAATCAAGATTTCCGTTTTTGTCTTAGTTATAAATAGTTCCCATGGCTGCAACACTCGAATAAATGTCAGCTATTTTCAATTCACAGATCATATTTTTGAACATGTGTTCTATTCAGAAGGGGAAACTCTGCACAGTTAGAGACATGGAAGGCTCAGCGTGTTGCTTATTACGCCCTAAACGACATCTTTACTGTGGCCTGAGAATGAATCTGGGACAAATTAAACCATCAAATGACACGTACCAATTACAAAGTTACAAAGTAAAAATCTGTTCACATAGCTATAATCCGATGCCAATGAGCTGGGTTCTGTAATTGAAGCCAGTTCGACTCTCCTTTTAAAACAATCACTGATTATTTTAATTGGTAGCATGTTTATGCTGTGTGTGTGTGTGTGTGTGTGTGTGTGTGTGTGTGTGTGTGTGTGTGTGTGTGTGTGTGTGTGTGTGTGTGTGTGTGTGTGTGTGTGTGTGTGTGTGTTATGGGGGCTGTTATGATCACTATAAATGCAGAGGTCGTGGTGACACCAAGATGCTTCCATGTCAGATTGATGTAGGAGTTAATTGGAGGGTAAGTGGGGGAGGATAGGGCAGGGGAGGTGCAGAAGGTTGAGTGGGGGTTATTTCCTGCATAAATGTCTATTCTGCAAAGGAACTTTTGTACTGTTGGAGGCTGTTACAGTGAAATTAAAAATATTAAAGTATAGTTAGAATGCCTTTTCCGCTTGTTTAAACTGCTCTCCAAAAAAAGGAAGTGGCTGTGTCGATCCTGTAATGATTCTTTGAGGGTTTATCAGATGCCAAATCATGCACAGCAGTTTATAATGAGACTATATTTTACTTCTCTGGAAATTGAGTGCTTGCACGTACAGTAGTTGTCTGGCCTATGCAGTGCATTGCTGGGTGTGGAAGGGCTAAGTCTGTCTTTAATGACTGAATGTACGAGCCAAACATTAAACCTGGTGCCTCCATGCCGTTGTCCTAACAGGTTATCTAATGTTGTAAATGGTCAGCCAAATTAACTCATGTAATGAGATCATATGTGCAGCTAAAATGGGCTAATGTCAGTCATGCCCTAATCTACCACTCACTCATGGGTGCCAGCAAATACCAGACATCCACTTAATGTTAGCACCAAGTAAAGTAAGGTGTTTAACATAGCCTCATTCATGCTGAACAGCTTGGAGAGAACATACTGTTTGTAAGATTGTAAGGACAGTTTTAAAAATAGACTATAAAACATTAAATTAATACAGTCACCTTTCAAGTTACAGAGACATTTTCTGTTGGATCCTTCTCATAGCATCTACAATTCAGGCTGAGGGCTTTTTATATTTGTTTGGGCAAGGGCTGACTGCATTACAACGGACTAAGTTTAAATTGTAAGTGAAATTAAATGTTGAGGAGACCTGCTTGAAAATGTCCTTGCAATGCAAATGCATTTTATTTTGTACATAACAATTATCTCTTTTGGATGCCAGAATCAACACCCAGGCCTTCTGGGTTAGGGCTGCCACCATCCTGGCTTTTTTGCAACCAATGAACGCAAGTGACCAGGAGGAGGAGTGAGGTAGAGACGGCGTATTCAGCTCTGGTAGGGTAGCGTCAAAAATAAGGCAGATCCATCTTAAATCATATCATGATTTATGGTCTATTTTAATCTAAATGCACCATAATTTACTAAATGAACAAATTGCTCCATTGAAAAAGACTTGAAACTAGAGATTGAGACCATAAACTCATGTTAACAATGTTTACTGAGGTAATAAATCAAGTGAGAAGTAGGGTCTTTTTCCTCATACACCTTTATGTAATCTGACTTCTTTTTTGCAACCGGAGGAGTCGTCCCCTGCTGGTTAGTTAAGAGAATGCAAGTTTTAAGAGACTTCCGCATTGGCTTCACTCTTCAGAACCGGAGGTTGCCGACTGATCAACACCTCAGTTGCATTATAGTGTATCATTTATTTTACAGTCACTTTTCAAAATCCAAAATAACAACTCAACCGCACAGCCCTTCTTTAAAAAGAAATAGCCTCACTTAAAGACATTTCCGGTACCACAATAAATATGTACACTATGCAACTGAGGTGTTGATCAGGTGACAACATCCGGTTCTGAAGAGTGAAGCCAATGCGGAAGTCTCTTAAAACTTGCATTCTCTTAACTAACCAGCAGGGGACGACTCCTCCGGTTACAAAAATAAGTCTGATTGTATGGAACTCCATGAGAAAATGACCCGACTTCTCACTTGATTTATTACCTCAGTAAACAAATTGTAAACATGAGTTTATGGTCTCAATCTCTAGTTTCAAGTCTTCTTCAATGCAAGAACCAGAACCAGGACAAAGCGGAGCAGAATGTTAGACCCTGCTGCAGTAAAATGAGAGGTTTCCTAAATGGACAAAAACAAAACAAATTAAAGTTTAATGTAGTAGCTTTAAGCTTTGATTAAAAGGCCCAGGACCAATCGAGAGGACTCATACCCTACCATCTTTCCACTAAATTATTATTTATATATTTTATACAATATTGCACACATATTATAAATGTGATTAGCTGATAATCTGTCAAAACTGACAAATTTGATGAGTTGAAAATGGATTGAGAGATGATATCATTTTGTTTATTTTACTCTGATTATTACTTTGCTCTGATGATGAGCGTCAGATGTGATTCCACTGTTGGATTACATTAATTCTCTTTATCAGGTCAAAAGTGACATTTTTAGTATTCTTAGTGGAAGTAAAAGAAGTGGTCGTAACATACTGAAGTGGTCCTGGTCACACTGCACAGTGAATGCCAGGCCGGGTGTGTTTGTGCCCAGGGCAGGTCTGAGCTAGTAGCTTGGGCATGCCAGTGGGCCTGACAGGCCTCCTCCAGGCTCTCTCTAATACGTGCTAATTGCATTCCATCCTCGCTGGTCAGCGGCCAGAGGGAATGTGGCTGTTATTACGGAGGAGTCCTGGAGCCACGGGCCATCAGCACATTCTTCTGGACTGGTCAAAACACGCCTCCTGCAACCACAAAGGTGTGAGGTGGGCTGAGGAGAGAGCAGGGTCTCTGTTTGGTGTGTTAGTGGATATGGAGATGGACGTGTGTGTGTGTGTGTGTGTGTGTGTGTGTGTGTGTGTGTGTGTGTGTGTGTGTGTGTGTGTGTGTGTGTGTGTGTGTGTGTGTGTGTGTGTGTGTGTGTGTGTGTGTATTCAGGAGGGTGTTAAATTACATTACATTACATTACAGTCATTTAGCAGACGCTTTTATCCAAAGCGACTTACAGGAAGTGTATTCAACATAGGTATTCAAGAGAACTACTAGTCACCAGAAGTCATCAGTGCATCTCCTTTCTTAAACAAGCATCTTAAAGCATAAACCAGAGCAAAAGTATAGTGCAGAGGCAAATTACTACGAAAACAATAATTGCAACAGACTAATACGAATATAATAAGTGCTACAAACTACTACGAATAGGATAAGTGCAGTAAACAAATACGAATTCAATAAGTGCAGCGAACTGATAGGAATACAGTAAGTGCAACAACTAATACGAATGCAATAAGTGCTACGAGGAAGGCTCAGGGTAGTACTTCTTGAAGAGGTGAGTTTTAAATAAGGAGCGACGCAACTAAGTGATAGCAGTCAACTAACAACCAGGGTCACTTTTCAGATTTTGGAATGATTAATCTTAGAAGTTTCCTTCTTTTTGGGTTTTTTTGGTATGATCCTAAAGTCAATTTACAGTAAAAACACATTTATATCTGCATTATTCTTTCCTCATTAAAGTTAAATCAAATAAATGATTAACTCTTTTTTCAAAAAAGACAGATGTCTGACACAAAAAATTATATATATATAATAATCATAAAACAAATAAATAAAATACAATAACACCCAACTACATACTGCCGATAGAGTGTTAAAATATATTGTTGAATACAAGTATAGCTTGATTTACTTTTTTATTTAAACATCCTAATCAGTGAAAAAGAAAATAATGTTCATAATACACAAAAGTGGAAAGGATCAGAAACAGTTGACATCACATATAGCTAATAATATATTATATATGGTGTAAGTGCCGCAGACAATTGTGTGATTGTTGATAAAGGTTTTAAATTATAACAATTTGATATGTTTTAAAGTAGGTGAAAATAACAACTAAATTAATCGACCGCGGTTTACAATCATTGTATGTGTTTAGGAAGTAATGATCTCACACCGTTATGCCAGCAGAGTTAGCCTACAGAAGTTGCATATTTTGTTTGATCTGCTGTCAAAGTTGTTGGGATAAAACTGAACATCATGAAACTTCACAACTTATGTAGTCCATTTTACTTTGGAGATATTTGCCTGAAAACAAAAGCACTTGATCAGACAGTCGGCAGCAGAAGTTGGCATTTACCAGCACGGATTCAAAACCAGCCGGTCTTGTAAACACAGCGACACTGGAACAATTTAGAAGCAGTAAAAAAACTAGAATGACACTCGGAGAGTGCAGACAATGGTGTATTCACCGGCTCCACTGATGGCCCCATTTCCCGAGTCGGGAAGTTCTTCTTCCCCACTTCAGTGTGTTCATGAGCTTTGAGCTGTAATGTGGAAACAAAATGGATGCTATAATAAAGGGAAGGGTTGTATTTTATTGCTTAAACAACACAGTAGCTGTTTTTGAACTGTTGTCCAAACTTTAAGGGGCGTTAAGGTGTATTTTGTCAGTCGGGAACAAATCTTTTCGGATTATTCCGTCACCACAGGGATGCAGTGCAAATGCCTTTGTTGATATGTAAATGAAAGTGAAACATAATTGTTCAAACAAACAAAGAAACAGACAAACCGTGCCGACAACATAGATAACTAACTACTCTTTCTGTTGACACTAAAGTTGGCAGATGTGTTTTCTTGTTGAAATGCTGCTGTCCCCTCTTCCTGGGACACGACTACCATCTCTGGTTATGAACCTCACACACCGTGGCCTGGCAACTGTTTACAAAAACAAAGGAACAATCTAATCTCTTTTCACTCTCGTCTTTTCCTCCTGCCGCTTTTATGTTTGAAAAGCGTTGCTCAGCTTGCAGATGTGCTCAATTTGTTAGTCTCGAAAGATTTTGTGCCTAAAATAGCCATAGTATAGCATATCGTATCATCACATTATCAAATAGAGACTGAACTGTGGACAGCGTCAACAAACATATTACCCAGCATTCATCATTTGTTTTATATTGCTACTGACTATTGTACAAACAAAAATTAAAACCATGACAGGGAAGCGTGTTTTTTTTACGTCAAATACACCAAATGGCACCTTTTATGTGTACATGTATTGCTTTTTTGATAGGAGTATTTCTGAGAAGTCAATCTTAATAACTCACAAGGGCCCATTCTCCACATATACAACACACTGTACCCCAACTGGGGGCCCCAGTGCAAAAGCACTGCATGCACTGTCCATATTTACATCAAAATGTACTTGTTTTTCCAGAGCGTTCAGCCACATCCCATTCCCCAGCAGATGGAGCTTGCAAAGGGGATGGATCTTGTTGGATCCGGGAGGACATTCACATCTGACACCAGAGACCGTTTTTGATTAGACAGTTACCATCCCCTCCCGTACACAGTGTTACCACCTGTTATCATGTGTTTGGTGTTAGGTCATGTCACGAGAACTAGGTGAACAAAATGAATGTCAGCATTTGTCAGCTTTTGCTTTCAAAATGAACTAAGAAATATACATTTGTCCACTTTTTTATTAAATTTACTTTATTCAAACTTGGTTCCAGAGTGTGCGGGCTGAGATCCAGTGATTCACAGGGCCGAGTCAACAGTGTGACAAAAGAGAGAGGAGAGGCGTGGAAAGGGGAGGATTTGGTGGAAAAACAAGAGATCAGTCTTGTTAGCCTGTCTCAGGTTCTGTGTTAGCTTTTCCATTGGCCGGCCCACCGGTCACTGCGTGAGAGCATGCTGAGGACTGGAACGCTGCCAGCTGAAGACAGCGAAGAGGACACACTATATTAAAGTAAAACACCGGCTCCCACGCAGCATGGGCGCTCTCATCCTTGTGCAACGTTAGCACAGCGTTAATACTGAGCCGCTCTCCCTCCTGAGGAGTCATTTCATAACCGAACCACGGTCAGTGGGATACTCGGAGGGACCTCTTTGCTCTGTGTGTGTGTGTGTATGGGGTGAATTTGTATTAGAGATGTGGGATGACCCCCAGATCCGGAGTCACCCTGTGAAAACACTGAAGGGAAGTGGGCTGTGTCGCTGCCTGTCTCTCTCTCTCTCTCTCTCTCTCTCTCTCTCTCTCTCTCTCTCTCTCTCTCTCTCTCTCTCTCTCTGTCTGTCTTCCCACCAGCTCATTGTGAGCCGACGACCAGGGAGGCAGAAAATGAACTCTCTTATCCTTCCTGCCTCTCCTCAGCTGATTTTTCTGCTTCCCGGTATTGTCCGCTCTGCCATGCAGGAGATGAGTAACACACACACACACAAAAAATATCCCCCACACACACACTGAGGGTGGCCATTCTGCCATGGAGCAGTAGTGAAGGTTTATTTAAAAGATATATGTAAAAGGGCTCAATGCTGTGGTGCTTCATGTTGGACTGTGCCTGCGTCACATCCTGTTTGCTCTGAGTCTTCACTTTTAATTTCATCAATTGTGATATAGATTTCATTATGAAAGCTTGACCTATAGAACAATGTGAAAAATGGGATTATGCAATATCAAGGATATTGACTTAAATGGCTCCTCATTTTGTGGATGCTATATATATATATATATATATATATATATATATATATATATATACAGTGAAGGGCAGTGTGTAATAACCATGCCAGGTCTGACAACTGGTGGTGTATGACTTCATAATGACATCACAAATCTGAGGGGAACACTACATCAGTGACACAACAAGGACTCGGACAAGAAAAACATCAGCCGTCTGTGAACAGGAAAAGATCCCCACAGCAACCACTGGGAGGAGGTCAAAGGTCATCAACCAGGAGTCAGTGGACAACCGGAGAAAGCAGTGGTGTAAGGCTGTCACACAAACACACACACCATCATATTGACTCGTCACATAATAAATCAGAGACTAGTCATTGGACAAGAAAAGTAACAGTGATGGGTTTGCCTTTTTGTGAGCATATATATATGCAAGTGGCACCATTCTTGAGTCAATGGAAGTCGTTATTTGAACTCAAGGTAGCAACGTAAATCACTCACATGGGCTTGCACTCAGTCCAAGATGTTGTTAGAGGGCCCACTCTCTCTACAGACAACACTGCCTGCACTGTCAGTATTACAGCCCCTGAGAGAAAGATCAAGGAGGACATTCACAGCCAAAACCACAAAAATTCCATACTTAAGGCACACAGCGGTGGCTTGACGAATAAATGACACGAAATTTGCGTAATGCTCGCATGCGAATATAATATGTCTAGGGCTTTTATTGTGAAAGGTAGGAACAGAAGGAGTTGATCTGGTCTGCGTTCTCACTCAAAATATTTGTGATCTGTTTGAAGGGATTTATGAAAAGAGAAACAGTTTGAAAAAAATATATTGACGTGAAAATAAATTGCACATAAAACGCCCCTGTTGTGTTAATCTGTGATGAAAACTGAGCGATCTCCATTTGAAGTAGGACCATGAAAAAGCTCTGGAAAAAGCTAGTAAGTTGACCTTGAGTTAAGTTATTCATTTGAAAATGTTCTTGGTTGCTGGAAACAGGCTTTTTAGGATAAATCTGATGATATGAACATCCAGGGTATTAGGTAGTGACCTAGTAATAGGTAGTTGTTAAACTTCGGTGGAGACATGACATATTGGTTGTAGTCATGATGCAGTCAGTGTGTTTGCTGGGAAATGGAACTGTGGTCCCACCCATGTGCACTGAGTAGGCTCCAGGAAATGACAGGCCATCATGTCTAACTCTGTGGTATTGTTCAAGGTGATCCTTCACATTTGCCCTGCTAATGTGGCTCCTTGTTCAAGATGTATGTTCTGAATACAACATTTAAGAGGTACCATTCACTCCTCATATTACACATACATATTTTTTTCTTTTCTATACAGGCAAACCTCTGCTCCTACAATGTCTTTTCACTACAGGAACAATCTAAGAGACAGATTGCTCTCTTTGCAACAGTAGTTGTTCCACCTCCTCCTAAGGTGATGTGTTATCATTGTTGCTGATGACAAGACATGATCTCTGGTCTAATGGTTGAGGCAAACGGGACCAATGAAGGGTGGAGGCCTGCTTTAATGTGGCTCATAACTAACCGCTTGAAGCACTTCATGATAACACAAGACATCTTACATGGGTCTGTATGCTGACATGAGAAAAACTGATATATTGTCAGAGTGGCCAAGGTGGGGGCAAGGATATTTGTCTGTTCCTATGCCTCCTGGATATTCAAAGGTGTTCTCTCCTCTGGTTGGACAGTCAACATGTTTGTGGAATTTGGTACAGACTGTGCTTCCTATATTAGTTTTTTCCCCCAGCAATAACAGGAAAACTGTCAGGTTGGGCTGTCTGGAGCTCACTGATGGCTCCATGGAGCTCCCCTAGAGCCTCCTTAGCATTGACAAGGGGAGGGGATATACACATCGGCAGGATTGGGCAACATCTCAAATTAAAAACTACAATGCAACTCCCAAAGCTTTACCAGGTTCTATTGACGTAGACACACAGAGCCCTTCCACAGGTCTCACTGGACCACATATCATTTCTGACGCCACAGAAGAATGTTGGCCCGTCCAGCTTGATGGCTGTGTCTAGAATGTTGTCATTGATTCATGTTTCTCTGAATAACAATGCAGCAGTCTCACATTTCTCCATGTGTGTTGAGTTGCAAAACATAGGTAGTCCAGTTCATCTTCTGGAGATCGACCATTGGACAGTTGAATCGGCCAGTTGGGGTTAGCCATAAACATGACCTTTAAACTGGGAATAACAGTCTCTGATGTTGTTCATATTTACATCTCAGCCCCTGCTGGTTCAGTGGGGCACAGCAGCACGCGGCCGTGGCTCAGTGTTGATTCCGCTGTTATCCCAGTCAAAGTAAAAGGATTCACCTTACTGTTATTACTGTCATGCAAGAGGCCCCCTTCAAAAAGCTGCTGAGAAGGAGATAGCAGAGCTCTCAGGCGGGGCAGATGGCTCTCTCGATCAACAAACAACCTCAGATCTTTGTTGAACATGGGCTGTTTGAGCATATGTGCATAAGTCAAATAAATAGAAGGGAGAGTCCATTAAATCCAGATCTTCTCAGCGAGTGACAGGGCAGAAACAAATGCCCAGCTGCAATATAGGGAATGTTTTTTTTTGTTATGTGTGAATGGTGTTAACATCAGAAGTACCCAACTCAAGTATATACCAAACGTACCAAAGGTCAATTTTGAAGTGGTGCTCTTATTTTACAACTATGTATTTTTATATATATATATACCAAAGTATTTCAGTTTTATTATAACCGGGTCTTATTTTTTCAGAGTTTTATTATAAAAACAGATCTGGGAACATAGTGAAGTCTGACAGGTCTCAAAACGCAATCGTTAACAGTTTATCCAGATTGTTTCAACTGAAAGTGAGCGTACCTGCTTTTAATCCCAAATGGAACAGAAAACTGTGTACACACATAATAAATCAGCAATGGTAGGTTGAACCAGAGGCAGGAAGTGAGACTGTAAAACTACAATGGATGTTGGTTGATATTTTCACCATTCACCTTTGTTTTCTCCTTCAAATAGGTTTGTCTAAACTGGAAATTTAGTTTCAACCTGATCGTCTAACTGCATGGGTTTATTGAGCCTTTAGAATTCTTTTTAGTAATCACAGTGTTTTCAGATATTGGCATTTAATAATTTCACTGATAGAAATGATGAACAATACCACGATAATGTGGTCCAAGTTGTACTTAAATCGAATTTCCGTTGAAAAAACCTGGAAGCTGGAGCACACTTGTCAGCTGCGTTCAGTGGGAATAGATTTCACTGCAGCAACACCTGTGTTCATAACACACATGTTGTTGATTAGGAAACAAATAAAACCAAGTTCAAGGTTCAATCAAAAAAACTTAAAAGCTCCACTTACTTGGATGTCCTGAAGCTTTCAATCACATCTCATGGCCTTCATTAGAGGATGGAGTTTGCTCAGTTGTAATTAGGATGGTTTTGTTGTGACCTAAGTATGGAACCTTGGTCACAAGGCACAGTAACCTGTATCTGTTTAAAGATTGTTTCCGGCAAACCCACTCCCAACTCTTCAAAAACCTACGCTTGTCTCAGACACACCGGCCTTCCAACTAACTTAAATGAAAACCGATCTCCCATATTATTACACAGGCAGAGCAACTAAAGTAGTATAAAGATAGAGAAAGTCTGTGTACGTTGGCCAGAAGCAAAGGTGGGTAGATCAAACAAACACAGGAGTTTCACCCAGGACACTGCTGTTGGTGTCCCCTGTCAAACCCATTTAATGGGGACTTATTGTCCTTTAGTTTTATTACTTGCACACTTAACCAGCACTGTCTAGTAAAAAAAACTGATTTCTTTTACTAGCAAGCGTAGTTATTTTAACCAGAACCGTGATCCTTTTCTAAGCCTTACCAAGGTAGTATAGGATTACTTACACAATTAAACCTTCATTGGAGGTTTATTTTGAAAAGACACTATGCATGTGAAAAACTGACACGCCGGTCCTCACACGTCCAAAACTGATGCTAGATGGGAACCTAGAGTAGAAGTTTGAAGTGTAAAGTCACTCACCAAGCATTTGACGAGTTGGGAGTGAGAATGTGTCAATCTGGTATCGATGTGGATTTTCCCTTGATCTTTCTGCGGCAGTCAACAAGTAGATCAGGTGATAGCAAGGTGTTGGACTTTGACGGACTTCTCCTTCTATGAAAAGATAGATGACTATGAAATGTTACATTATGGATAAACTGGACTGGAATCTTGTCTTTTTAGTGATCTTGGTCATTTTCACACCCTGTTAAGAAAATTATCCAGCTACCGTTCATCAGAATAGGCAACTGAAACCTTGAAAAATGTGTAAATTATGTTTGCCTTGTTTGAACTTTTATGCCATTTTTGGGGTTTCCTGTTTTATTTATGTCACTCATCTCTACCTCTCGTTTCAGATAACTTCACTTCCTACCCTCGTGTGTTTCCCGCCAGTGTGATTACCTTTCCCCGCCCTGATCGGCTTCACCTGTTCCCAATTACCCCTCCTCCTTCCTAGAGTTTTTAGTCTGTAGCTGTGTCCCAATCCAGCGGCTGCATCCTTCGGAGGGTGCATTTGTAGACCGATTACGTCACAGCGGCCGTGACGGGGCTGTCCCATTTCGTCGACTCCTTCTAATGCGGCCGACAAATGCAGCCTACTTTTCCCAGATTCGGAGGATACAACTGATGGATCCTTCACGGCCCCACATATCCCAAGATGCATTGCGTGCCGGTGAAGTTGATTTTTTTTTTTTAATCGACATGGCGACTAGTGGACCAGCAACGGGAGAATTCACATTTAAATATAATTATTGGGTTTTAACTCAAGTGAATATTTACAGATACAAGTGTTAAAACTAAAAACAAGGGACCTGATCAGATCACACTTATGTTAAAATGATCGGTTAAGTTACGTGACGCTATTAATTAACCAGCTAATGCTTCCGCTGCGCTATTTACAGCAGCTCGTCCATTTTAATATTTAAACTTTTTTATACTCTTTTATGACAACCGCAGCTGGTTGCTAGGAGACGGGAGTGGCAAAAGGGTGGGGGCGCGAAAAGCTGGTGACGTAAATAGGAAATCATTTGTGGACCAGACCGTCTCATTTCGGGGACCGCTCGGTCCAGCCTTCACGGTATTCAAAGGACCCGGCCGACGTAGAGCGCGAAGACTGGTTCCTCCAAAGGCTGCAGCCGCTGGATTGGGACACAGCTAGAGTGCTCCCCTTTGTCGGTCCCACTTCATCTTAGCACCTCTGTGTCTAATGTTCCAACAATTTCTCCCTGTGATCTTGGTTTCCTGATATTACTCTGCTTTCTTGCTAATTGCCTTTTCGCCTCACCTCTGTTTGGAGTTTGTTTGCCTGTACTGTATGCCAACCTGTGTACCGAACCTCTGCCAGTAAAGACAGTTATTTCTTCTTAACTGTCCTGTCCTTGCCTCAGTGGTGGCTTCAGCCTTCACAATTAGAAGCAGTCCGGCTTTTGAGCAATGTTATGAATCCTTAAAAACTCTACGTCAAAATCCTATCACAAGCATCTTGCGATAGGAATCATCAAAACAGCTATACACAAAAAAAGTATGCCATGAATGAGCAGATCAGAGTATGTCACACTGTTGCAATGCCAAAAATCCCATCACTGTACATCCAGTAGTATATTTAATTCTGGATCAAAGTGGTGGACAAACTGACAGACATTAGCATCCCTGAGGCCGTGCCGCTGGCTAAAAGAACAATCCTTTAAGGTATGATTGCATACCTCTGAATCCTGTATAAATCAAAGGCTAATCTTCTGCTGTGATGAGGAGGCTGAGAGTCGGAGCGTTTCAAGGGGAGATAAAAATCAGTGTTGTGCGTATGACAAACGGAAGCAGATGGCCGTTTTCTGTGTGCTTGCAGTGAACTGTGGTGTGCAGACATCCCTAATCAAGTTTTGAAAATGTTTCTAGATCTCACAGGAGGAGCCGTGTGGTCACGCATGTATGCACGCAAATGCCTGCGAACGCTAACCACTTCTCTCTGGGACTGTCTACTTTTAGTTTGGTGTCCTGATAGACACAATCCCATAAAGTGTGTGTGTGTGTGTGTGTGTGTGTGTGTGTGTGTGTGTGTGTGTGTGTGTGTGTGTGTGTGTGTGTGTGTGTGTGTGTGTGTGTGTGTGTGTGTGTGTGTGTGTGTGTGTGTGTGTGTGTTTGTGTTTGTGTCTGTGTGTTGTTTGTCTGTAGCCGGTTAAATGATCTGCAGCATGAAGGGAACAGTGACTGCAAAACAGTGTAATTTATATATCCAGTGGTGGTACTTTTGGATTTAGGTTGTGGTTCAAAATTTGAATAAATCAAGAAATATAGATTTAACTATTCAGATGTTCTGTATTTCACTGTCTACCCAAGTGAAGAATGTCACCAGGTTCTTTATCGTAGTTGGAACAGATGTGACTAATGTGTCCGAGCAGATGTGTCCAAAGCTGAAAAACCAGTCGCAGGGCGTCTAGAACATACTGGACTGTTAGCACAGTGTCATGTCCGTCCTGGCATTATTGTCAGTGTCGAGCGAAAAGTCGAAGGGGAGCTTGGGAACCTCTGACTAGCTTTGTTCTCTGCCATTGTTTGTCTTCAGGATGTCCTTCAGTAATGTTACACAGGGGGTCAGAGGAGCTGTCCGTATTAACGTCTGGAGGAAGGCCAGCCGGGCCCAGCTCCTCTGATGTCCCTGGGAGACTAAGAACAACAGGCAACTTTTGTTCCGCTGGGATACAAACTGTGTATGTGTGTGTTCGCTTTTGTGGTTAGTGACATATTCTACTCTATAAATAGAATTCTATAAATTAAATCCAACTGCAGTTGGATTGAATTTATTGAATATATTATTTTACATGTACAGATTTGACCTTTTTTTTTAAAAAATGAGGCTCTCACATGTCAGCTTAACATTATTGTATATTGCCATCCAGCAAGCACACTGCCAAGAAAGCTCATATTGGCTGTGTGAATCCGTGATTCTGTTGGTAGCTATACCCAAAGCTCATAATCATATGTAAGGGTTGGAATCTAGATGCAATGATACATCAAGAACTTCGCCTTCAGGATCAGCTCTTTTCAAAGTGTCGAAATACTGCTAAGAAAAGGCTAATCCACCTGACGATCTCATGCATTTATCCCTTGCAGTTGTAGCCAAAATGTATATTTAAAATATCCAGCAGTATTCATGATTCAAAAAGCGAAACATTTATTCACAAAATGCGTTGTTCCTGGACCGGCCTTTTTCTATTGGTTGTTTCAAATGGTTGGCAATGCAGATGTTATGTAGCTGAGGAAACCTAGTGTTACCCTGTACAACCTGAAAATCAGTGGAATTTTTCGACTTCAACATAACTGTCATGATATTGGTTTTATTTTAGTATGTTTCCTGTTTTATTTTGAAGTTCCCTGCCTCTTGTGTCTTGTGTTTACTTCACTTCCTGCCCTTGTATGTTTTCCTGCTTTTGTAATTGTCTGCCCCGCCCCTGATTGTATACACCTGTAATGTATTAGTCATGTCAGCCTTGTTCTGTTCCCTGGTGTTTCTCCAACCTATCAGCTTTCAGCCCTCATGTCTACCCACCTGTGTCTTGTTGCCTGATTAGTTTCTTGTGTACTTATAATAATAATAATCAATCCTTTATTAGTCCCACAATGGGGAAATTATTTCTCTGCATTTAACCCATCCCGGAGGAGCAGTGGGCTGCAATGAAGCGCCCGGGGAGCAACTTGGGGTTAGGTGTCTTGCTCAAGGACACCTCGGCATGTTGTAGAGGGGTTTGAACCACCAACCTTGTGGTTACGGGACAAGCGCTCTACCTCATGTGCCACAGCCGCCCCCTGTCCTGTCTTTTGTCTTTTGTCTGCTAGTTGTTGGTTCGTCTGTTATGTCTGTTGTGGTCCAGCCTTGTCTATGTTCCCGCCTTGTCTATGTTTCCTTAAATATTCCTGGTCCCGTTTCTCCTCATGTAAGTTTTTGTTTGGACTTTTTGTTAATTAAATCACTGTGAACTGCTCCTCTTGTGTTACTGCTTTTGGGTCCGTCGCCTGTTGCCTCTTTGACACCCGGACAATGACACTCGGTTAAAAATACAGACTTAGTACACGTCAAGTCTGGAAAATATGATCACGCTACCGTAGTGTTTGACAGTGGCGTCTGTGGTGTCATGAGTTTGACCCAACCTAGAAAAGTGAGGCGTTGTGGTTCATTGACAACATTTTTATTTTTTTCTTGCTATGTTACCCCGCTCCCCCAGCTTTTTTTTTTAATTAATTTATTATACAATGCTACACTGGCCCTAATATTAAAATAATTGTTAAATGCTTAACCTGCCAGCAAATAAAAGTTTTGATTGTTATACTTTTGTCCATCATTTTGATCACAAATAACATACTCATCAAGATCTGAAAACCTTTTGAGCACAAAAAGAATTAGGGTCAAGAAAGTTTGGCGAAACCTCTAGGTTCAAAAAATGTATTTGGTTGAGAAAAGGGTACAAACTTCATTTGTATGTACAGCTAATGCAAATGCAAGCTTTTCATAAATGACACAATGTACTTTAAAAAACAATAATAACCCATGGATAAGGTTAGTAAAGTTTGTCTCCCAAAGACCCTGAAGAGTTTTAGCAGAACGGTTATTGTTGGATTTTTCTATGGATTTCCTGAGTGGATTGGCTTCTCAGACAATGGGCTCTCCCATAGAGTTGAAAGTTCAAATTGCAAACAGCAATGGTTGGAAACATCTGTCTCCTCGGCGCAGTTTCCTCCACTCTGCGTTCCCTGGTAATGAAGCCTGTCTGCACTGTTGTTTGTACTCAGAAACAGTGAGGTACGCCGATGGAGCACAGAGGGCACGATTTGTTCTTCATGTAATTAGGAAGGCGATTACACGAAGAAGCAACCCATGACGGCATTTACTGTTCTCTTAAGCAAGGCATGGAGGAGCAGGGAGTGTGACCGGGCAGCCTTGAGAACGTCAATACACACACACATACAAACACACACCTAAGCACGCTTGCTGTGTGTCCTGGCTAGACGGTCCTCTTTCCCGTCGGCCCGCACTGATACGGTGCGATCAGTTTCCGCGCTCTATCATCATCCAGCCCCAGAACGGTAATTATCTTGCTACGTGGATGTCGGCGCAAACATCAAACCCTCATTTAGCGCACTGGCTGGCTGAGATCACCCTGTAAATAATGATATTCCTCATTTGACATCCCCCGCCTGCTTACGCCGTGGCCAGATCTCTATTCTTTATTCTCCTAAGTGGCACATAAAACCGTTGAGATAATTACTATCATTTTCTGCAGGCTTAGCTGGGACTACAATGGCAGACACTGTGACAGAGCAGAGGCTCTGAAACAGCAAACAGATTCAAAACCAGTCGGAGCTCAGAAAGGACCACATACTGCAAATTTTATTCAAGATTACGGTAATATCGCAAAATAAGAGTTAACAAAAATAGTCAACAGTTTTACTTTATAATTTAGAGCTAAGAGAGATCGACATCCTGACTATGCACAGCGTCTTGTTTGTTTTCACTTACTTACCATGATTATACTGTGACTGCAAACACAATATGTGATTGTTATTGCTTTAGTATTAAGATAACAGCCTCATCAGCTCCTAAAGTAGCTGGAAACTGCTGCTGGTTGCAGTTGATAAGGCTGCAACTTCAGCTACTTGTTTCAGTGATACAGAGACATTCATTCCAAGGCTGACAAAGTCCAAAAGACAAAAGAGGAGAATGCTGCCCTGAACAAATGTGAATAAAGAATACTTACAAGTTATATTACCATGGTACTACACTCTGACAAATGCAGTAGTCTACTAAACCAAGGCTCATTTTATTGTATCCTTAATATAATCCCTGGCCCAGAGGTCTGTACTCTCCCTATATACCTTACATATTTCATTAAAATTCAGAAAGTTGGAGAAAGTGTCCCCAAGCGCCTTTACTAAGCAACCGTAACTCGCGTGCTGCAATGATGATGAAGTTGTACTTATTTAGCAGTGACCCTCACTGACTTACTTAACAAAGTCAAAGCAAAGATAAATGGATTTCCAGCTCTGTAAATCCCTCACTGTAGCGTTACTGCTTGATTTGTCATCTACAGTTTAATTGTCCTTTCAACCGAGCGTTGTGACGTCTTTTGACGGGAAGGATGAACTAAGTATTGTCTGTGGGACAGATGTGAATCTCTGGGTAGCCCTGCACTAAAATTATTAACTTTTCCTCAATGTATTTACTGTGGACTGATATTTAAGCGAGAAAGGGGAGGTTTCTGTCGGCTGTGATTGGTTGTTCCGCGGCACATGACATGCTTCTGCTGCAATCAGGCGGCAACCTCCGGTTCTAAAACTTGCATTCTCTCTACTGACCAGCAGGGGGCGACTCCTCCAGTTGTAAAAAGAAGTCTGATTGTGTAGAAGTCTATGAGAAAATGACCCTACTTCTCACTTGATTTATAACTTCTGTAAACATTGTAAACATCAGTTTATGGTCTCAATCTCTAGTTTCAAGTCTTCTTCAATACAGCATGATGTTAATTTAGTAAATTATGGTACATTTAGAGTCAAATAGACCATAAAGCAGGGTATGCTTTATGAGTATTACTATGATTGACAGGTTGCTACCGCTACCAGAGCCGTTCTCTATGTCACTCCTCCGCATTATAAGTATGGTAACTTCTGTTCATTGGCTGAGGAAAAAAACACATTGCAACGGCCCAAATCCAAGATGGCTCAAGGCTTCAAAACAGCAGTATTTAAACCAGTGGCTGACACAATGATGACTACGTCTACTTCTTATATACAGTCTATGACTATAACTGTGAGGGATTTACCATGCTGGGAATCCATTTGATCTTTGCTTTAACTTTGTTAAGCTTAAATCAAAATCTTAATTAACGCAATTTCATCATCATCATCATCATCATCATGGCGCCCAGGTTTTGGTTGCTTAGTAACGGTAGGCACAAAAGTTACTAAACGTTATGATGTTCCAGACCTTTGCTTGAGAAAATGTTCTCTAACTGGACCCCACAGAAACACCTCCAAGGATGTGATCCCAATTTACCTTCCATTGGCATTGTTTCCGTGGTGCCAACACATCATTTCTATTTGAACAAAAACAATCTTTCACCCTAAGAGACGGCTGTTTGTTCTCCGTGTGAAACTAAGTTCAAAGATTACTTATTCATCACGTAACTTGCGAACATCCATAACGGCACTTCTGAAGTTATTTAAACCCAAAGGACGACCTTTTCCTTAACCCAAGTAGTTTTGTTTATTAAAACTAACTAAGTTGTTTTATATGACGTATATATTTAATTTGAAAAGACTGCATACATGTAAGGAGCGAAGAAATGTGGCTGGATTTTTGTGGGAAAACACACTAAGAAGTAGCTTTTTTGCTAAGATATCACACAAGCTTTTGTATGCGGATAAATTAACCTTCAGCAAAGGCGGCATTCTCGTTTTTGAACATGCATTCTGCACGTCTACACTGACAGCAGCAGATTTGAGGGAAACAAAACACAGCATGTGAACGGACCCCTTTGCAACAGCAATTTACATGCAACCTCCTATGGCAACCGCTGTTTCAAAATGGTTTCTGACAGCCACTGTATTTACTTACTATGAAACAAAGTGCCCTCATTTGACATTTAACTTGCAGCAGAGGTGTGTGTGTAGGAAACCCAGCTAACCCTAACCAAGCTCTGTCTTTTCCCACCATAACATTCATTTTGAGGGTGTGATTCAAGTGCTTTAATAACAGAGTTGACACCCAAAAAGCTGCTGTTTATGATCTGAAGAAACAGACACTTATAACACGGCTGAATGCAGCTACCACCACCACACCTACAGGTCGGGACCCCTCTCAAAAGCCGGGGGAATGGGCCCCACGTTGGGCCAACCCCATCTGAACCCCTTTAACACAACAATAATAGGAGGTGTTCACTCCAAACACAGAGAACAATGATCTGCCACTGGCAGATATTTTCATATCCCCCGCTGAGCTGCTCCCATGCTCCACAATCACCTGGCCTGGAATAACACCATAATGTTGTCCGTACAAACAAACACATCCATTCACCAAATTTAAATATATATATTTTTTTGAACGATCTAGGCAACCCTGCCCACCCTGCATGTTGGGTGTATTTCTGTGCCAGAGTGCAGGCACCAGCCGTGGCTACTGAGAGGCTCAGACAAAAAAAAGGAAATTCACCCAGATAGTAAAACGGCTTGGTTGTCATTGTAAGAGATTGGGAAGGGCTTTCTTTACAGTTCAAATTGCAAAAGAACTCACGGAGATGGATGTTAAAAATGCAGGTTAATGCGTTTTGTTTGCCATATGCTTTGGAGAGAAATTTCACAGTTGTGGCCTCATATGGCCAAAATCTCTCTGGTGTCAAGACCCATCAAGTAAATGATTTATCGTGCTGCAGTAGGCAGTGGTTAGTGTATTATCTAGTAACGTTGTTACGGTTATTACGTTACATTGTTACTTTTACTGATACGTTACGATTTGTTACGATTTTTTTGTTACGATTTTTTCGTTACCTTGTTTCGTTACCTTGTTTCGTTACCTTGTTTCGTTACCTTGTACATTTACCTTGTTTCGTTACCTTGTTTCGTTACCTTGTACATTTACCTTGTTTCGTTACCTTGTTACGTTTGTTAGTTACATTACACTATGTTGTAAAGCCACGCTGTGAAGTCATGTTGTAACACCCTGTTGTAACGCTATGTTGTTATGCTAGGTTGTTATGCTACGTTGGTACATTACGTTGTTACAATATGTTGTTGTGTTACACTGTTACAGTATGTTGTTATGTTACATTGTTATGTTACGTTGTTATGTTACGTTGTTATGTTACGTTATGTTATTACAGTACGTTGTTAGGTTTCTTGCGTTACCTCGTTATGTTACCTTGTTATGTTACCTTGTTAAGTTACCTTGTTTAGTTACCTTGTTAAGTTACGTTTGTTACGTTACATTACCTTACTACACTACGTTGTAACAATACGTTTTTACGTTACATTGTTACGTTACATTGTTACGTTACATTGTTACGTTACATTGTTACGTTACATTGTTACGTTACATTGTTATGTACATTGTTACTTTACCTTGTGACGTTTGTTACGTTACATTACCTTGTTACACTTTGTTGTTACGCTACAAAATGGCTTAAATAGTATAAAATATGGGATTCGATGTATTGAAAATGGCGTTACACCTAGTTAACGATTTTTAAGGGAGCAACCATGGAATGTTAGACTGTTAAGTTTTCCAACATGTTTGTGAAGTAACACAACTAGAGCACATATTCAGTTATGAACCTTAGTGAACAATTTTTATCTTGACCAAGGCAGAGTTAAATGAGCATGTGAAAACCGGCGTCAACAGTAATCTAATTGTGATTCTTATGATTAATTTGTTTATTCAGCTGCCTTTGCTGACACTTGTACATTTTTAAAAAAAGCAAACGAAAGAAAAACAATTGGCCATTGCAGAGACATGCGTTTCAAACATGTGAAGTCAGCTCTGATAAAATCATTTTTGGCGGCCTAAGATGTGACCTGATGTTCAGACAATAATTAAATATTGTCCTAAAAAATGACAAAAACACTGTCATCTGTTATGTTAGCTTTTCTTTTTCTTTGAGCAACACTGTGGTTTCTGATAACTGAGTGAGTGAAAAATGTGGTAATGTCACAAAAGGGGGGGGGGATTTGTTATATGTACGTGTTTGTGTTACTGTATTTCTGACCCTTTGAAGGACACAGGCATAGCTCATACAGAGATCAGGGTTTAACCTTCTCTTACTAAAACTGCTCTCATGTAGAACTCATTCAGTCGACGCATGCAATGTCTTTTGTCGAAATAAACTGTTTCAATATTCAGCTTGGAAAACAGCAGTGGACAATCACTTACCTGCCCTAGAGCTTCAAACCGTATAACATGCCAAATTGAGCTCATCCCCACTCGTCATAATTTGCTGCTTGGGCAGAAGCTTTTTGCCTAGTGACGTAAAAACAAACAAAAAAATCTGTGAAACTGTTAGCGGTTCGATTCAGGCAACAAAACCACCTCAGTTAGGGTTAAAAAAACATCATGGATTTGCTTAAAATAAGTACATCTGGAACATAATGCAAGCAACGACCATACAATTTTGCCCCAAATTAACCCTTTACTCTAAACAGATCATAATGTAAAATAATATTAAAATCTGTGCTCCTCAGCGTTAGTGGGAAGCCATGAATGATTCATCTAGGACCAACATTCAAGTGACAAAAAAAATCAGTGAAGCTTCACCTGAACTGCAGGCTGCTGAACACAGAGCAGAAAGGAAAGGACAGGAGAGGTTATAATTAGAGGTGGTAAAAATGTGAATAGTTTAATGTTAATTGCTCCTGGAGCCTCACATTTATTCTACCCACATTGGTAATACTTGTGGCAACTTGGAAAAAATGTTGGATGTATAGATTCCATTGTTTGCCAATTTTTGTAAAAGAAATTATCAAAGAAATTCAACTGACGTTTTGGTCGTTTTTAGGATTTATGGTATTTTAACTGTGTTAAACTGCACAAAATACTTTTTTTTAGTTCTCTACTTCTAGCCATGTTTGTGCTGTTTCCATAGAGGTGCAAGACTTTTATATTGCAGTGAAAACCAAGGCTACAGAGAGAAAAATGTGACGGGAGCGAAAAACTGCTTTTGGTTCAGAGGGTTAATACTACGTCCATTGCTTGTCAAATATTGACGCGGAAGGGTTTGAATTGGAGCTAGTTTGAAGCCAGGCGTGCCTCTTACAGACGCTAAAGGTGGCTGGTCGGTCGGCATCAAGATGCCTTAGGAGTGATTCCGGATGGGACAAGTTCATCATCAGCAGTCATAAAGCTCAGTAGTCCTGGAAAATGTAGATTCTTCAAACTTTCTATGAATGATTAATAAAAATGTGATGCATCGGTTCCATGGTTGATAGTACTAACCACGTACGTATAAGCTAGTCATAGCTGTCAGAGCTGGAATGGAACATATCCCAGTTGACGTCACTCAGCACAAAAGCAGTTTGTGGTATTGGAGCAAGCAGAGCAGTGTACTATTAGACCTTGAAGGAGAAAATGTGTTTTCCATCCCAGGTTTTTTAATAATACAGCTTTGCTGGTTTTTAAAACATACAAGCTTGTTTGGATTGAAAATAGTACTATCTGGCCATTTCATGTGTAGTATATGAATTTAAAATTACATTCCCCATACTTGGGGCTTTTTTCGCATATGAACTCCGTCAATGCATGGACAATCAGGTATAGACATTGGAGTAGCTGAAGTTGTAATTTGGCGTTTTAAAGGTTTTAAACAAACATAAATGGGCTTTTCTCTTACGAGAAATCACAGGAAGTCCTCTCTCCCATCTGCACACTGCAGCAGAGCAATCAGGTCCAGCCAATACAATACTGAGGTCAAAACAAAACTAGTCAGTTACAGCCATAGAAAGAAATTGTATTTTCAGTTGTTAGTTGTAGTTAGTTACCCTTTGTTTTTCACCATGCATTGTGGGTGTGACTTCTTTGCTGTGTCATCATCATTCATATCAATGTGTTTGAGGATAAAAGTGTTAACTAGAGCGCAAAGTTCATCATAGATCCACCCTCTTCATTTGGCTCTCAAAGTGCACCAGATTGATGCATTTAACTTTGAAATGTACAAAAAATAAATTCACTGTACATACAGTGTAATAGTGCGACATATACTGAGCTTCAGAGTGAAAGAGCAGCAGATTAAATTACATTATTCCTTCCATACCTCCCCTTGTCTTTTTAAACTATAGGACGTCGGGGCCATCCTACCACCAGCCCAAATCAAGTCATTACATTATTGATATTATTGATCATTAATGTGCATTTAGCGATGATTTCACCTCTGTTTTCTCCTCAAAATAAGGTGGAGCTTTATTGCCGAACCGTCCACTCGTCCCGACTGCTTGTGTTTCTTATTTTCAGTGATGTCACCGTTGCTCCCAGATCTCAGATATTAACTTAGTTAGGACAATCTAATTATTGCGAATAATGAATGATGAACAAAACAAGACCTAAACCAGACCTAACTTTTAGGTTCAGGAGGTAAGGGTTAGAGTGAAGTCTACAGAGCTTAGAAATAAATGCAGTCAGTGTCTGGTTTTTCACCCTGGAAGGCCGCAGACACTGATCCGTCTGAAGGGTTTTCGAGTTCTGTTAGGACATGAGAGTGTTTACTTTAATCTAATAATACATGGTACTGGTGTCCGCAGTTGAAGGGCTCACTCTGTCTGCTTCATGTGATTCTCTTACTGAAGTGCTTGCAGTCACAGAAGTCTATTATTTTATTCTAAGCGAGTCGGGTTTTTGCAACACTTCCAGTCAACAGAAAAGCTGTGTTGTTGCAGTGGGTGACATGTTTTTCTTTTCTTTTTTATTCAAGCTATCGAAGCTGTGTAAACATAGAACCGTTCCCCCCCGCGAGCATGCACAGTGCAGAGCTGCTGGTCCAGTGATGAGATCTCTGGCATCATTTCGTTTTTTGTCTTGGCAGCATAATAGAACTAGATGCTCACTTTTCATGAAAATTGTCGCGTTAAGCCCAAGAATTGTGGGGTCAAAATAGCTATTATCTTAACTACATTATTAATAAATTAAGTCTGGTCAAGTCGGGCTCCTAAAGTAAACCGCAATTCATCAAAATCCATGTTTGCACTTTTTCAGAAAAGTTAATATTCACCATATATGAAAGAATCTGGCAAAGCCCCACAACTGAAGTTGCTGCTTGACATGATTTACTCCCTTTTTACACAGTTAGACCATCTTCACTCTATGAAAATGTCACATCTCAGTCACTTTCTAATGAAAGCGTATTGCAGGACAGAGAGACATTGTGTAGGCGTAGCTGTAACATCAGTGTAAACACGCAGCAGACATGGAATGGGGGTCCTTTATCCACTTCCTGCCTTCCCGCTCGCAGCTGATAGCTGACACGGATGACCTGTGTATGTATTCTGGGAATACGGTCCATGCACAGAATCATGTGTGTGTGTGTGTGTGTGTCTGTGTGTAGTATAGGCCTCTGAGCAGCAAGCAGCACTGGCCACCCGCTTCAACAAACAGAACAATTAAAACACAGACATGACAAGCTCCACTAATATTTCTAAACTACTTATACTACTGTTTCAATGTAAATCTATGTTTGCAAGAATAATTTAACTGAATTAGTTACGTCCCAAACGGGGCTAATGAAAGAATGGCATCAGCTGCCTAGAACACAATCACTACTTTCTAATCTTTACTACGTCCTTTGTTTTGCAACCGTCCCTGATTCCAAGCTTTTATTCAATCACCTGCCACAATTAACCTTTAAATACCTTTAAAACATCTCTGTTTTCTTTACTTTGGTTGTCGTGAGGTGTTTTGTGCTGGAAGTCTAATGAATGTTGAGGATCAGCTCATCAGATGCCATTATTCATGATGAGTCGTCAAAAACCTGCAGAAAAAAAAACCTGTTCAAAAAGCTTAAATGATGTACGGAGGATTTGGTGTGTTACAAACTCAACTTGCATTCTCGTGCACTGACGGAGGTAACACAACTCAGCCTTCAAGGGGTCAACATAGAGCTCATTAGACATCTTCTTTACCTGTAGTTGGAGCAATTGAAAATTCTTTACAAGCGTTTTAAGTTGCAGTTAGTTGCAGAGTCATAAATATGCAGATGATGCCAATGTTTAGGTGCAGCTTCGTCGGTTGTTCTGAGCAGAAGAAGTTGTTGAAAAAACTGCAAAAAAAGACTGCAGCTCACGCTTCTGCGTTCCAATTCTCGTTTTGGTGTTCTAACTTGTTCAGGGAACAATTAGGTTATTTATCTGTTATTCTGTCTGGGAATTTTAGTGGTTTTAACAACATTTTTTTCCTTTTTTAAATATGCCAGTATGTCCTACACTCAACATGTTTAAATTTGACCACTTTTAGACCAACAAAGGATTAGTTACCAGAATTCAGTATTTTTCCACTCGATGTTATTCCCGGTGTTGTGCATAAAGCTTTGAAATAGCTGGGAAGTGTTTGTGTTTGTAAACTGCTTGTTTTGGTGCCTCCGAGTGAAATGAAAGTGACCAATGTTTTTTTACGACGGCTTTTTCTCATCATAAAGTTTTCGAGTCACGACTAATTGCTTGTTTAGTGCTCCAGGGAACAAAAATAGAGTGCCAGCCTGTGTCTGTGTGTGTGTGTGTGTGTGTGTGTGTGTGTGTGTGTGTGTGTGTGTGTGTGTGTGTGTGTGCGTGTGCGTGTGTGTGTGTGTGGGAGGGTTAAGGGTGTGATTTCTACAATCTAAACATGCTGTTTTTGTTCTTACCAGCTCCTAACATTCACCCAGTATCTGTATGCAGCAAACTGATGTTTCCATAGCCAGAAAACTTAGGTCAGAACCATAATAACAATAATAATAATAATAATAATAATAATAATAATAATAATAATCTATTTTTTTAGCTTTAAGTCAATTCTAATTCTAATTCTTTAGTTTTAATTATTCTAATTGTTTGTAGGCTATTAAAAAACCCTTGCCATTGCAGACTATGTCAATATGTATTTACATATTATACATACATATATTATACTCAGTCTGGACCCACAATGAGATGAAGAAGCCAGGCAGCCATGCAGAAGTGTCTTAAGCTTGCATTCTCTCTAGTGGTCATCAGTTGGCGACTCCTCTGGTTGCAAAAAGAAGTCTTGTTGTATAGAAGTGTATGAGAAAATGACTTCTCACTTGATTTATTACCTCAGTAAACATTGTAAACATGAGTTTATGGTCTCAACCTCTACTTTCAAGTCTTCTTCAATACAGCATGATATTAATTTAGTAAATTATGGTCCTATTTAGAGTAAAATAGAATAAAGCAGGGTATGCTTTAGGGCGTGTCTACCTTGTGATTGACAGGTCGCTACCACGGCATCACTTCTCCAAAATATGGTAACTTCTGTCGGTTGCAATATACTGAATATTGAATTTGAGGCTTCAATACTGCAGTCCACGAACCAATGGATGATGTCACAACGACTAGGTCCACTTCTTATATACAGTCTATGTTGTAAAATTGGTTCAATTCCATGGTTGGAATAAGAGATAGGGAAAACTGGCCTGGAACCAGCTGGGGTTAGGTTCAAGTTAACCTGCCATAAAATACAGGCCTATACCTGGAGGCAAGATTAGTGGCTTTTACATACAAGTGGCAAGTAACAAAACTTCATTTTTATAGAGTTCTGTTTTTGATTATATGTAATTTTGATTAGACAGACCCTTTGACTTGCTAGTGCCCCTTTTTGGAATTCCTTCTACTTGGTTTTAATTGACTAGGATTTTACAGTAAATGTAGGATTTTTACTACGACCCCTTTTGGTTGTGCTACTATAACGTTCACTCTGCTGGTTGACCGATGTTGACTCTTCATCCTAATGACCCATCAACTCCCTGTGGCCTGTTCTTTCCTGTAATAGGGATGGCTCATGTCTACATGTTAGTGTGACATGGCGATGATATCCTCTAACACTCTGATGAATAAATGCCTGCAATAATTACCAGGTCGTTCCATTGGCTCTCCTCTAGCCCAGAGTTTACTTGCTTGATGCTGGCTGATGACAATTGACATGAATCTTTAAGTATCTTTTAACATTAAAAACAGAAACATTTATTATTTTTGGAAAATATCATAAGAGCCGTCGTATAAGGTTCATATGATGAGCCACTAATAGACCGTCAGGGAAGTTTAAAGCGTCATCATACCATTTGAGAAGCCTTTAAATCATTATTTTAAGTGTTCATGTTGTTCCCCATCTTCATTGTCATTTCATAATGTTAAAGGCCTAGAAGCAGTGCTACTGCCATTTCTGGCAGATATTTTTGTATTAAGGACAAGTTCTTTTTATGCCACCCTAATTTAGGATTCTTAACTAATCTAATGATATTATGGAACAACACGGGTCATGATCGACTTTGAAGATATCCGCAATGACCTGGGAGGAAATGTGGGGTCTTTAAAGTGCTATGAAATTCAAGAATAAAAACCTTGGAGTTAATCTTTTAAGTTTAAAATAAACACATGAAATTTGGTTTTCAGCAAAATAAATGACATTTCATTGATGAACAGAAGGAACATTTCCTGATCAGAGTGGTAGAACTACAGCATATAAACATGGTCACCTTACCTTACTCCTGCTAAATCTGAGAAATCACTATTTTTCCGGAAATACCTACAACAGATAAACAATTTTATTCTCATGGGGCCTGATAATTTATACTCACAATTTTCCCGATTGCTTTCACAAACTTCACTCCTCACCTCCTCTCTTCACTTAGTCAGTGGGATGAAATAATACTTTGCAGCGAAGGCCTATTTGAATGTGGGTGGGGAATGTGGATGTAATCAAGTAACTGAGGAAACATACAGATGGACTCAGCCCCTCTCTGCTGGAAGCTGTCCAGTGAACTACAGGAAGGACTCCCTCTGTGTTGTGGTAGTGCAGCATGAGCTTGGTCTTTTAAAAAAAAAAAAAGGTTAGAGAATTCCTGACCATAAGTTTGTTTAGCGTTTTATTCTTGACATTTGATGAATACAGAGGGAGCATATTTGATCATGAGTGTCTACTGCAAAGGATGCCTTCTTGGCTTATAACATAACCAGTTGAAGCCAGGAACACAGTCAAAAGTCTTAAAGGTCGGCTTAACAAACTTTCAGATCTATTTAAAAATGATAGTCAGGTATATGATCTTGAAACAAGTTATTTTCTTCCTCTAATCATTCCTCCTGTAGCCATGAAGACATCCCTTTCTAATGTGATTCCAAAGGAAGAGATGGAGGACAAAATCCACATCTAATAGTCCTGTGTAAAAACCATCACAACAGAGGTGGCAGATAAAAAAAAACGTCAGATGATTCGTTATGGAAGGTACTGACATTTTTCATTAAGGTAAGAGGACTTTGAGATATAGAAAGCATGTTTGATATGGCTTCCAACTGATTAGATCGGCTCGTTCTTGCTCCCAATTCGTCAAATACCACTGCTTGTTCAGCGCCCCCATTGTGTCTGATACCGAGTCACTGTTAAGTGTCTTTAGGCAACGTACCAGACTTTCAACTAACTCTTATGAAAGTCAATCTGTGTCATTAACGGACGGTCAGAGCAACTGATGGTCGTATAAAGAGCCAGAGAACTCTATATAATGTGGGTGGGAAGGGAGGTCGGATGGGTCAAGCAAACACAGGACTTTGACCCAGGAGACCACTGTTTGTGCCGGGTAGGAAACCAAGTCAGTGTTGACTTATTTTTCTTACTTTAATGACGTTTCTTGCATGGCATACTTTGCGCCAACTTAACATAACAAGCATACCTATGTTTACCCAAACCACAATCTTGATGGAATCGGGGGAAGGACCCCAGATTGTCATCCAATTGGGTCTTCTTTTCAGGAAGGGAAAAACTGTAAAATGTCGACCTGACGTTACAAAGATGCATATTCTCAAAGCAGGAGGTCTAATTGTGATAGGAGTTCTGGGAGAATAAGGCTTTAGTCTCACACTCAGCACCTCACAGTATCATTACATAAGCCATGTTAATGCGGCCCCTGCACTGAGGGATTAGAAAGGACTGCTATGTTTGTTCCAAATGTCCTGCAGTCTGAGAACACATCACCGTCCTCCCAGCAATTAACTCTCAGCCTTACACACAACAAAGTAAGCACTATTTACTGTGTCTGTTTACATATGCCCTCCTCTCATTAGACACTGTATGATACTGTATAATCAGTGTATAGGTTATGGCACCACTCGTGAACAGACTATTAGCTCAGCAAAATCCTGTGTTATTTATAAAAGCATTGGTTATTTTTCAGGAAAGATAGTAATTTTGTTTCAATCTTGCCAATGCTTTTGTAGAACGTGTTGTCACTTTGAGATGGTGTTTTCTTCGCTCGGTGCTTCTTCTTAATCCTTGGTTATGATATGTTTTCAGGAATGTCGAAAACAATGGCAAAGATCAATGTGACTGACACACGATGAGGAGTTTATTTACTGTGTAAACATATCACAGCGCTCTCTGCTCCATTTGTGTACTCAGCTGAGCGTTTTTGAACTGAGGAATTCCATCGGCTCTCCACTATGCCCTCTCTCTCTGTTGTGAACATTCCAGAGGTTAGCGGAGGTCAGAGCTCCAACACGGCAGGTGTTGCACATGAAATAGAGTGGTGCAGTGATGACGTACTTTTGAGGACATCCCATTGATTTTTTGGGGGATTATTGCAGAAAATAAGCTCTCTGGCAAACATATGTTATGATTCTTATAAGTTTTGTCCAGCAAGATGATCTTCACATATGAACACCACTTTCATTATTTTTAAAGTGTCAATACAATCGGCAGAAGTAAAAAGTTAATGTTAGGCTATAAACAAACGACACCAAGGTGCTCAGCATTAAGCTAACGCCTGACTAATGTTCTTGTGATGATGTTTAGTAGTCTCGTTTTGTCACTTGTTAGCAACCGCCTTTTTTAAGACACGTAAAAACTTGTGAATTGACGTATTTTATGTCGTAGAACAATGCCCATTCAAAAAAAACATTCACTTCCAGATGAGGGAACATGAAGCGCAAAAATGCTGACAAATTTCCTGGTTTTTGACTCTTTCCTGCAGCACTCTGTTGTGTATATATTTTATACCATAGTCTGAGGGTTATACGAGAGCTATATTTTTATGGATCAAATTGGGTTTAAATGTTCTACTTATTAGCTTTTCTGTTACTGTATCTCCCCAGCCTCTCTTCTTCAGGATTTTGCCTAACTGAGACTCTGGACCTCTTTTGGTGGCCTGTATATCTGTCTTGATCTGGAAGTCTCACAGGAACTGGATTTGGGACAATCATGACCAAACTAGCCACTGTACACATTCCTCACAGCTTCTTCCTGCCGCGGGACAGACGAAGTAGACCTCTGCTGCACTTGATCTAGTGTACCATTTTTTACGATTTCTCCTTCAGATCAGCCTTTTTCAGTCCCTGCTAGTATTTACTAATGCTGCAACCGGCTGTATGAACCTGAAAGTATGAACCTGAAAATGAACATGATATGTGTCCTTTAAAATATAATAAAACTCATAATGTAAGGACTTCCCTTAAAAGTAAATGCAATTTTGAGCAAATAACTAAATTAATTGTTTTGCGTATTATGTAATTATATTCCTGCTTGTTTTACGACTGAATCATATAACAGCCATAATAAATATAGCTGTTATATTATATATAGTGTCTAAGAAATGAATGATCTTCTTATGAGCTTTGGCATTTCCCTGAAAAGTGTGTGTGTGTGTGTGTGTGTGTGTGTGTGTGTGTGTGTGTGTGTGTGTGTGTGTGTGTGTGTGTGTGTGTGTGTGTGTGTGTGTGTGTGTGTGTGTGTGTGTGTGTGTGTGTAGTATAGGCCTCTGAGCAGCAAGCAGCACTGAATGTTTATCATTCCTAATAAATTGGTGGCACCTTCATTTTAATTAAAGGGACAGTTCAGCCCCGAATCATAAATACATATGTTTTCCTCATACCTATAGTGCTATTTATCAATCTAGATTGTTTTAGTGTGAGTTGCCGTTTTTAGAGATATCGCCCGTAGAGATGTCTGCCTTTCCTCTCCAGTATGATGGTTCTCTATGGCACTCGGCTTATTGTGCTCAAAGCGCCCAAAAATACAATTTTATAAACAACAGCAATGTCTCTTTCCAATAATCATGACCCTGTTACTCAAGATAATACACTTTGAGCAGTTTCATGAGGGACAATTCAGTAGTCGCTGGATATAGGTAGGAACATTTCCCTACCCTCCCTACCTAATTCTGCACCCCTTGGATTTAACGGCTTGATATCATATAGATCAAAATATCTCAATATATACACGATACTTTGTCAGTAAGGAATAACCCAATGAGATGTTGTTAAAATACCCCCAGCAATCACTCCATTCTGCATAATACTTCACTTTTGAAACTTGTAGTATGTTTTGCTCATGATGATTCTGTGTGTTTACCATATATATTTATTCACATGGCATATGACATCATCATTATATCAGATTTTTCTCAACATTCCCTTTTTAATTTTATGTTAGGGCAGTCATTTTACTTTTAGTTAAGTAAAAAATGCTAACACTCTTTCCATCCCTTGGGTGACGTGATGGTGAGTACCGTGGTGAAAACGCTTCATCTCATCTGATCAAGGTCAATGTCCTTTACCACTCAGATGTGTGTTGGCATAGTAGTGGGACAGTTCTGGAGAGGTTCTATTCTCTGAGATCTGAGAGAAAAAGGTCACAGCCTTGTTGACCTGATCATCCAGTGAGTGGTTGGCAGACCTCTCTCTCTCTTAGCTGATCTCACCGGCCGTCCGATGCACGAGCATGCGTGAGCACGTGAAATCACTTGTTATTAATGACACAAATTATCTCCAGACTCCCAAACAGCTACATTTCTGTGAAAATGGGGAAACATGTGACTGTTCTCACATCACTGATCACAGGCTTTAATTTACCAGCAGTTTACGGATTTCTGTGCCATTAAGACCGACACTTAAAGCCTCCTTCTGTTGATGGAAGGAGTACAGGAGGACGTGCAGTTGGAGCTTATGGAATTGTAACATGTGAGATTCTCTGAAGTCACCACCACAGGCCGCTACCACTGTCAGCCTTCTACAGGGGTATGGAAAAGTCCAGACTTCCCTAAATTAGCCACCATGCCAAGAGGATACTCTCATCACACTGTGCAGGAGAAGACTGAAGTCCAAGAACAGTGTTCAAGAACAGCCTGATAGGGTATATATTATTGATGGACTGGTAGTCTATTTAAACGTTCACCACCAATCAATTGCTTAAACAGAATAAACAGCCTATGTTTGTCATTTCCTGACAAGGGACCTCTAGCAGATGCTTTTCCAAAAGAAGTAGCCCTTTTGGATTTGGGGATTCCATTTATAACAGATTCAAGCAGTGTACATGTAAATGCATGCAGACGGATACTATCTGTCCATTCTGTCTTCTTTCCAGAAAATCCAGAAAGAGTGTGGATTATCTCATTCCACAGGCGTTTTCTTATTGTTAGTGGAATAAAGTCTTAATGTGGATGAAAATAAGACTTCTCAAGTGACTTTTACCATCACAGCTCTTTTTGTTATTTGAATAAACATCAGTGGCTTTTGTCAAAAAGATTTAACAGATTCAAGCATTAACAAGTGAGAATTTTGATTAAGCAGTAAATACATTATTGATTAAAAGTAACTGCCAGTAGGAATTTTCAGCAGGACAAATGTGTGTCTACGCGCTCCTCCATCTCTGACTGGCCTCCTGCAAAGCTTAAGCTTCAACTAAAATGTATTTCTAGAGTGAGAGGGAATGTGTGACTGTGTAGAAAGGAAAGCAACAGAGAAGTGAAAAGAGAGGGAGAAAAAGAGAGAGAGAGAGAGAGAGACTGGGCTGTATGCATGATTGAGCCATTTGTTGCATAGGAACCACAAGGTGTAAAATTTACTACAAAAACTGCACCTCTGGAATGGCAACCTCAAAACCTTCTGATAGAATAATAGAGGATTAGCTTGACTCAGCACAGTCTGACCGGTTTCTGTGAACCTCCTGACACCAAAGCCAGACTGAAGCACATCTGAGGTACAAACAGCTTTAGGGCACCTGAAACAAGTAAGTTAAAGTTATTAAATGTAAGAAAAAAGCTATTATTTTTTATTTACAATTTCTTTAAGTAAACGTTAACAGTACAGTGCTCATTTCAACTGGTACTACAGTCATTTAGTATAGCATTTCCATAAAGTTGGGGAACTTATGAGAGCCTTAAAATGTAATTATAAATGTGCACATCGCAACTTTAAGCAATCTTAAGTTATTAACTTACGTTGTTAAGTTACATTGTTGCGATACTTTTTACATTACATTGCTAACTTTACATTGCTAACGATTCCATATTTGATTTACGATGTAAAGTTACGTAATGAGGTTAAGTTGTTAAAAATGTAAGTTACGTTGGTAAGTAATGTTGTTCTGCGACATTGTAATGTTACATTTGTCACGTCACATTGTCATGTTACTTTGTCTCTTTACTTTGTCTTGTTATGTTGGTTCTTTACATTGTTTCGTTATGTTGTGTCGTTACTATTTAAACACAAACCAAGATCTGTTTTCTTTGATACGTGTGATACGAGACTGATATGCAACTTATTTCTCAAACCTATTTGGAGTTTAGAAACATCGACATTCAACGCATCTGTGATTTGTAGAAACATACAAAGTCAACCTTTCTGGCTTTTTTTTTGTTCTGGGCTTAAAAAGGAATTCCACAATTTGAAATGTTAAGATCTGTTTTCTCATCGTGATAAGTACTTAACATACGTTAGTGCAGTATCAAGGTGCACCTTGGGAAATGTATGATCCAGTGTGTAGGAGCTTCCCACCCTTGCTGCTTTGAGTATTTATCAGAGATCCTCACAGAGATCAGACAGAGAATCTTGGCTCAGTATAAGAGGACCACCAAGAACAAATGCCTGTCTATTCCCCACTTTCAAAGACACCTAACTTTAAAATCACACCCAGGGCGAACGGCACCTCCCAGCATGCCCACACACTCTCAGAAGAGAAATCAAAAGGTGAAAGACTGTTTCACAGCACGGACTGGATGTCTCAGCTGCCTTTTGTACCAACAGGAAGACAATTTCAGGATTGTGGGATTCACTCTACGTTTTCATGCAGACCGGCTTGTCATCTGCGCATGAGGCTGACATGTGAATTGAACCAGCTTAAGTTCGAGTCAAAGTGGTCAGTGTCATTCCCAGGTACAGCATCCATCCAATCAAGCCAGTCATTTTACTGCTGTAGCGACTCGCTGACTCAGTCTAGTTTGGGAGAGTCAAGCCAGGCCACAAACAGAAAGAGCTGCAACTTTCTCATGTAAAACCACTGGATACTGTGTGGTGTGTGTGTGTGTGTGTGTGTGTGTGTGTGTGTGTGTGTGTGTGTGTGTGTGTGTGTGTGTGTGTGTGTGTGTGTGTGTGTGTGTGTGTGTGTGTGTGTGTGTGTGTGTGTGTGTGTGTGTGTGTGTGTGTGTGTAAGAGGCTGTACACATGGCATAGCTTTTTCTGCCGAGTCAGTTCTGTTCTCGAGCATGCAATTGATTGTGCTGCGGCTTTGCCAGCCAAAAGCAGTTAAAAATACCCAGCCCAACCAAATGAGGTGCAATTTGTTTGTTTCTCTTCAAGCCTGTAAAGTGGAACCATGTGAAGAAAAGACTTATATCTCCTAAAGGCTGTTTTCTTTCTTGTCTTCTTAGAAAATAATTGGAAATCTCGATATTCTAGTTACCACATTTCAAACATAATTACAAGCTGTGGGCATTGTTTTCTTGTCTGATGTGGTCCCATGTCTTTTTTTCTCTCTGGTATAAAAAGGCTAAACAAGCATGAATAGTTTCTTTTTTTTAATGTCTTTGTCCTAATTTGTTTCAAAACTGCCCTTTTATTAAAGTACTGTAGGCCAGGAAACATAGAAACAGATTCAACTGAGCTTTAGAATGCAATGGTTGACTGACTAATACCAGAAAGAGAACTTCTCTTAGTGTTCACCGGTCTGTCTGTTGGAACAAATGCAGTCTAAACAGAAGCCCATTTGAGCTTTTTTCCACTTGCTCTTGCTCTCCATAACAAAGGTGACGAAAGATAAGTCTGTTCTCTTCGGACTCCAGTGCAGGACGAACGGTGGCTGCTCTTCTGACAACGCCCCTGCAGTCATTGTGCAGTGGGTTGGCTAAGAGATGAATCCCTGCAATAACTCTATTGAAAACTATAATCATCAAAAACTGTAATCACAGGCTGAGTGAGGTATCTCCTCTCCTCTGACAGCCTCTCAGCAGAAACAGGGGGAGAGAGCTGGCTGGTGTTTAGGGTGTGGTTCCATTTTTCGACATAAAAGGTCGAAGTGCAGTGCCTGATAAATGATTCTTTATATTTGATCCAATCATCAAATTCACAGCTCCCCGTATTTACTCCGGAAGCTAGGTGTGTATTTTGTTTGAAGTGCATGAGGAGCAGATTGTTGAGGCTGCATCCAGGTTTACACAAACTCTAAGCTATTACGTTTTCTGCTTCATGTCTATGTCTGACATGAAGCATGCCCCTCTCTGCACTGAAGACATCTTAAAGAGGTAAACGGGTGTGGTGGTCTGTGGAAGGGCTCGTGGTCACAATTAGAGAAGGAAGATGGTAGGCCTGACCCAGCCTGAATGTCCTCAGACTGTGGGAGTGAGGACATCACAAGGATAAGTACATCTCACATAGATAATCTTCAGCCAGCAGGGTGGCAATTATTATCTGTTGATGTACAAGTGATTTAAATATATGTTTAAATACATATACAAACATAGGGGGAGAGTCGATTTTAGTGTGGACACAGCAGATCAACTGTAGATGCTACATAGAAGTGATGTACGTTATCTGGAAGCTGGGAACCCTGAAGATTAATTTGTGATGCACTTCAGCATTGTGGCAAGTTTTTCCCACAATGAAAATGTATTAAATATTGTGTTGTGGTTTGGCGCCTATTCAAATTTTGTGTATAATGGACTACAAAACTTATGATGGAAGTATATGTTGCCATCTCCATGCTCAATTATGTCTCATAAGTTGTTGCGGCAATTTTGAAGATTCGTTTGTTGGCGCATAATGAAACCATTTTCACTCTAAGGGCTAAATATGATCAAAAATCCCTCCAAAATACCACATTAAGACATCAAAACCTTTAGGAACAAGAGTTGCATTTTTTGGTGATCGGATGGCCAGCATTTCTGTTCTGCAGACCGACTCAGAAACCCCCTTATTCTCAATATACCTAAAAGCCATACATCCTCTGAATGCCTTAGATCTGTAGTTTGTGGTTGTGAAGTTTGAAGAGGCTTTGATTATCCTTGAGGTCAAAACAGGTCATTTGAATACAGTGAAGTCAAGGTTCAAAAAACGGTCTATTCAGTAATATCCAATTTATGGAATTCCAAGACTGTTAAGCGACCCCAGTATGCAGAAATATTAAAATACACCATTTTTAGAAAAGGTGAGAATAATTGCATGCAAAAAAACTGCATGCAATTATCATAAAGTTTGCATGTCTGTAAAGGGGAGAACTGTGGGTACCCATAGAACCCATTCGTATTCAAATATCTTGCGATGAGAGGTCTATGGACACCTGTGAATATTGCCATTCCATTTTTTCCCTCACCAAAATTACTATAACTTTATTAAAAAAATTATTCAGCCTCTGTCCCAACAAGCTCACATGACATATACCTTCATAACGGAGCATGCTAGTGATGCTGACAGTAATGTCAGCGAGGACGCCGGCATCCTGGGGGAGTTTAAAAGGTTTCTTAAGTATATTATCTATACCGTTTTACAGGTTACTGAAATCTCCGAGCAAGAAATAAGATTATTGCACAGGGGGTTTGGATTATATTAGAACAAACATTTAGGGTGATCATTTTAATGCCTAACTCAGTTTTGGCCTCATAATCAATGGTTAAGATAAGATGCTTAAACCGTTGCGACTGGATATTAAAAACTTGCTGCAGTTGGGGAGAGTCCTTTGAACAAGGAAGAGAAAGAGAAAATAAGGGGGGGAAAAAACAGTGTGTTTTTCGGGGGGAGGGACATAGTCAACAGCCAAGAACACTTAGCTATAAAAGGGATAATTTCTTTGTTTCTGCTTCATGCTGACTGCACTGCCTGGAAACCCCAAATCATTTCACAAGGCATTTAAGACCCAGGAACATGATAACTAGAAAACCAAATAAATTGCCTCAGCTCCAAACAATCACTTTTCAAGACCTCCAGACTCTCTCTAATGACTTCACCTCTCAACCTTTTCCTAGCACACACATTTTCTTCAGTGAATTTCATCTTTATTATTATCCTGCCTGCATTTGTTTTGGCCTCCTGCTACTACAACTGACACCGCCGCTGCTGTTTCTAGCCATTGTTGATGTGGAGAGAGCTTTCAAGGTTTAAATATCCCCATTTCAAAAGGATTACAACCATCATTAAAACAGGGATGGAGCTGTTTAAGCGTGTTTCGCTTCAAGGCATGGACTACGGAACGCGTCTGAACCAGGGCAGGGATATGCATTGAAACAGACATGCCTATGAATTATGGAATTCATTGATTTGAACATGCAATAGCCTCAGAAAGGCTAATCAACAACAAAAACATAAGGCTACAGTTCCAAAATCAAAGAATATATTTATTAATCAGAAGAGAGATAAGAAATAGTTACATTTATGAACAATTCTCTGTCAAAATTAGCAAAGGGAAGCCTCTCTCTCTCTCTCTCTCTCTCTCTCTTTATACAACCATGAAAAGTAAGCAGGCTGTGAAGCCGAATTAAGGGTCCATGCCATATCAACAACGTGCAATGCACACACACATTACTTGTAATTATGACACTGCATCCAAATTAAAATCTCCAACATATATGTAATTGTATCGCATCTATATCGGCAACATGCTTAAAACATTTGAATAAACTCAGGACATTGTAATTATGAAGTAATTAAGTTGGTCATTTGACATCCAGATGAGAGGGCACTAACATTTACAAAAAACTATCATGCACACTTCACTTCACGTCATTAATTTCAACTTCTCCATTGGTGTTTCTGATGCGTTATAGTGTGAAAAACAAAGGTACTTGTCAGAAACATGGGGTATAAATTAAAAAAAAAAGCATCAATTGGATATTTACAGATAATGCGCATCAGGATCTCTATAATTCCAAATAAATAATAGAAGATTGAGATAGTTTTAAGTTTAATATTGAGACATTAATCGAGGGTCAGCTGAAGTTAGAGACCGTCTTAAAAGTGCATGCAAATGTGCTAGGGGAGCCTGTCAGATAGCAATAATACAATATGGTTCACTTTTTCTCTTCACACAGTCAGCAAGACAGTCAATGTGGATCGCTTTTCATTGCTTTGACACAAAATGCTTTCAGTGACCACATCTTTCAAAATTCTCGAAGTGTTTTCTCACTTAAACGCAACCAACACCAGACCTCTGTGTGTTTAAAATGCATTTTGTTCGTACAAACTGTGAGAGATTGGTAACACACATTTCTCACAGTTCTCTTTACCAACATGCAGCTGAGCGTAACATTAAATTCCCTGATGACCTCTATGAAAGAGCTGTGCCTGGTGAGGAAGTGAGGCGGAAAAACAGTTCGTTCTGTAATCGTAAAAATCTGAATAAACATCGTCCAATATGGCCCGACTACAATTGCAGAGAAAATCAGGTTTGAGTTCTATTAAAAAAGCGAAATAAATTTGCTGTGAAGATGTTATACCTTCTATTTGGAAGGTTTTCTGTTCAGATTGCCAGTACAAAATTCAACCTTTTTAAATGTATGGATCTCTTGACTGATTCTTATAATGTGGAGAAAAATGCAGTGACAAAATTGAGTTTTTATAAATTATTATAGTATAGTACAATTTATTTAAAAGGTTTTTTATTTTTATTTAAAAAGGTGAAAAGTCTTTCATTAATCTGAGGTGTTCTGATACTGTGTGTTGTTGTGTGAGCTGTGTGTGGTGTTTTGATAAAATGAGCACTGTTTTCTGAATCATGCTTAAGCAATCGCAAAAAGAAAAATCGGCCACATTTCTAATTCCCTAAACCAAACCATTACCAACGTCCTTTCATCCATCAGATGTCTTTCCCTCCTTTCCCCATCACCTGACGTTCCCCGCACACCTGCTTACCTGTCCCCACTTTCCTCATCAGTCCTGCAGGTACTTCAGCAGCCCATTTTCATTCACCCCATGTTAGGTCATCCTATTGGCTCTGTTGGTTTCTTGCTTTGTTCTTTTGTTTTTGAGAGTCTGTTATTGGAATGTTACCTGGACCTGTGCTTACCTGCCTGCCTGTTACCTGCGTATCTGACTGTATGAGCCCAATCCATTGCCGGTATGAATCGGGATACAGATATTTTTTGTGATATAAACACATAGCGCTTTACATCATACCTCTAGTCAGATTCCTGAATCTGATGAGATCAGATTTCTTTATAAAAGTTGGCAGATGGGGGAGGATTTGTTTCAGGTGTCGAGGGTTATGGTAATGGAAGTCACTTTAAGTCATGGATGCACATGAAACTATACTTTGCTGGATAAGCCTCAATAAGGTCCCTTATAATGGGGTTTTCTGGGATAGCAGGGAGGGAGTTTTTTTTTCTTTGATTTACTTCAGTGATGTTGCTGAAGTGACTGGAATAAATCTTTGAGGAAGATTAAACACACATTAGCTTTGGTAGGTTTCCATCAACATTCAGTCGCTTAGTTTGTGTTTCAGGACGCAGATGTTCTCATTTACTCAAGGGATAACAGCACAGGGCTAGAAAAGTGTTCCTCAGTAAGTGCTTTTGTCCCCCTCTCACGAAAAGTGTTCAGCTGGCAGATCACCTCTTGTGATCATTTCCTCTGCAGACAGAACTCAGACTACAATCACTGCAACTCACGGTGTGACAGCCAGTGTTCAAATGGGGGACTTAGCTTCCCTTAAAGAGACGTGAGCTTCCTCGGATGCAACAAAAAATTACCACAAACAAAATGTCTACGATATCTTATATCAGTCACAAAAACAAGATTTCAATGAGAAATGGATGTAAGAAACAGTCCCTTAACAAACAGGCCTAACATTTCTCACCTTTTTTTGACCATTTTTTATTTATTAGAGGTAACATTGTTTATCTTTATCTCTCCTCTTGTGGCTGTCCTAGAGTTGTAACAGTTAGTTTTATGACAAATTGACTAAATTGGAGGTGTGATCTAACTGTGGAATGAGGTTACCTCTGGCTCTATATCAGCTATAGTTGTTTCTTTTTTTCACTTGATTATACTTTTTTATTTTAATAAACCCCATCTCATCCCGACCACCTAAAATTTTAATGCAAAGCGCCCCAGTACATGTTGAAGGTCAAAGCAGAACATCATCTGCAAAGAACACAGAAATAATTCTGTGGTCCCCAAGCTGGACACTGTCCTCCTGCTCAGCTCCACCTTGAGGTCCTGTTCATGAGGATCACAAAATAAATGAACTAGGGGGCACGGCTGTAAGCGTTCCACAAGTCCACAAAACACATTTGAGTGGATGAGCAAACTCCCATGGCATCTCTACTAACCCTGTATGGATAAAGAGCTGGTCCACTGTTCCAGAACTGGGACCAAATTGAGGTTCGACAATCGATCGGAGCAGTTCTCCTCTCCTGCTGAACACAGCCTGAGCCAAAGCACTTGCCCCTGCTGAATAAGCTGAAAGTTTGCCAGAACTTTATAGAAGCCAACTCCTCCCAAAAGCCGTATCCTTTTTGGCCTGGTCGGCTGCTTCAGGGGGCCCCAAGGCCAACTAAGCCCTCAGGTTCTAAAAGAGATACCAATGACATTCTGACCAAAATTACAAGCAGCCAGCTCCACAGGGAGGCTTAGAACATGGCCCACTTGTATTTCATATCCTTAACCTCCCCTCGGATGCACCAAAATTTCTTCCAGAGGTGTGAGTTAATGACCTCATAGACAGGTTCATAAGCCAGAAGCTCCCAATTCACCCTCGCTACACTTTTGGGTTAACCAGGTCTGGTGATCAGTTGACAGCTCAGTCTCTCCGATCAGTCTCTTCACCTGACATAAGGCTACAGATCTGATAATAGGACCACAAAGTTGATTATAAATCCTTGTTCAAACTACTTTGGTACCAGGTACACTTATGAATCATCCTATTCTCGGACATGCCATTTGTTATGACCATTCCATGACTAGCACAGAAGTCAAATAACGAAGCACCACACAGGTTCAAATCAAGCAGACCATTCTTGATCCCCTCCAGATTTCTCCATCGCTGCCAAAGTGACTGTTAAAGTCCACCAGCAGAAGTATAGCTTTAGCTGTTCAGTGCATAGCACAAACAACTGTTGCAGCGTTTTCTCTCACTGACTCATGGTTGTGTGCATCATTGTGCAATGCCAGGGGTCATAGCAAGGCTCCTAACTTACCTTACCACTCAGATGATGATGCATCTGACCCAAATGCCTCACCCTGTGGGTGGTGGGCCCACATGGGCGACAACTTTATGTATTTTTTTCGGTTTGTGCCATGTTGTAAATATGTTTATCATATTATGTTGGTGGACATGTTGTAGAAGTGGTTATCACTTTCCCCTCACAATCAAATAGTCTCTGGATTCAAACCTACCACCCAGAGTTTAAGTGGGTTTTCTCCCGGTGTTTCTGTTTTCTCCCACATGCGCATATCTTCATAATAATAATAATAATAATAATAATAATACTTTAATTTTATATAGCGCTTTTCTAGGTACTCAAAGACGCTTTACATAGGGCGAAAACAAACAAACAAACAAAAAAAGAACACAAAGGAGCAAACAAAACAAACAAACAGAACATTTTAGTAAAAAAGAAAACTGGAGAAGCTGTGGAAGGAGTCATGTAGTGGAGCGTAGGGAGGGAAAGGGAGCAGGGGTTAGCAGGTGAAGGCGAGTTTGAAGAGGTGGGTTTTGAGGGCTTGTTTGAATGATGATAGGGTGGGAGCCTGACGGATGTGGATGGGGAGGGCGTTCCAGAGGGAGGGTGCAGCAACTGAGAAGGCCCTGTCAGGTCCGGCGCTTGGTCCTGATGGTCTTCAGAGTGACCTGAGGCAACGAGTTGGGGCGTGGAGGGGGAGGAGGTCTGAAAGGTAGGGAGGGGCCAGGTTGTTTAGGGCTTTGTAGGTGGTGAGTAATATTTTAAAGTCTATCCTGTATTTGACCGGGAGCCAGTGGAGGTTGCGTAGGACCGGGGTGATGTGTTCATAGCGGTGGGTGGAGGTGAGCGGCAGAGTTCTGAACATATTGGAGTTTGTTGAGGATTTTAAATCCTCAATAAATCCTCATGAAATGTACATTTTACTGTTCCAAATTCTCAACAACAAAGATGTATATATCATGACATATACATGTCAAAATTGATAAATCTGATAAGCATTCTGCTGATCATGGATTATTCTTTTCATATGAGAAGCTAACAGCTCTGTTAAATGAAAACATTTCTTGTTCTTTCCCCTGCCAGGGCTGCTGCATTAATTGTTTCCAGTGCTGTAGGTTCCATTGAAAACTCTGAGGTCACATTCTCTGTGGGTTTCTTTCTGGGGATTTGGAGGTTTTAGCAACCCAAGGTGCGATTACAGTTGCTCATGGCAGGCTGTGTTACACGATTACAGTATATGCAGTGTAAAGTGAAACTTTACATTTCTATTTTTTTGTGCTTACAGAATGTCACTATTGGCTGATAGCCTTGAAATGGATTACATTTATTTAGATCAAACATTGTTGCATAAACTGCAGAAGCAGACACTATTCTATCTTGCCCTGAATAGAATAAAAATGAATATTAATGTGTTATAACCAAGCTGTGTGATCAGTGTTGGTAAGTTGCACAAATGCTTTTAAATATCTTAAACTAGTGCAACCCTGGCACAGAGTAAAGACGTCAATATTGGAATGGGCTTCAATTAAAGTCAATCACATCAGCTCGTCTCATCCTGCTGAAATGTTGTTTTTTTCAAGGAGAAAATGCATGTTTAAGAAATATGAATTCATTGTAAGTACCCTGAATCTGTGTAGAATAGCTTACCAGTCTGGTGTTGAGGGAAAAAAACACAGCATATCACGTGCCTGTTTTCTTATTGCCTGGTGCTCTGTTCGAAAGTTCCAATGTTGTTTGACCCGTGTGTTAAATTATGCATCTTTCTCAAATTAGAGACTGCAAATGAATCACCTGAAAATGAAGGATTGTATTTATGCTACAAGCAAGATAACCCAAGTTATGGGTGACATTAAACTTACAAACTCCAACTTGAGCAGAATGTCATAACCAAATAACACTGTGCTGCCTGATCTGCATAAACACAACCTCAGCACCAACACTCCACCCAGTTTGGCACAAATGGGTATTTATTTGTAGCCAGGAAATTGCCAATCACGAAAAAAGAAAAATGGTTCCGATGAAAATGGCATCAAGGCTCCTTTACCATCCTCGTAATGGAATTTGCGACCAGAAACAGCCAGCCAAATTCCCATCATGAACGGCACGAGAGTATGGATATAGCCCTCTATCTCCACGTTTAATGAAGACTCCTCAGGGCATGTAGACGTGAATAAAGATTAAAGAAGAAGCATTGCTTTTGATGGGCTAAATCAAAGGATGGCAAAAGATGGTGTAACAGGTGCTGGAATTTCCGTTAAATCTACCATATGTGATTTTACTCCATATACATTGTACACTAGTAGTGCTGAACAGCCCAGTCGGCAGGAAAAAAATGTGGTATTGTACGTTGCCTTGTAACCACGTTTATTTCATGACGGTCACAGTTAGTGACATAGTCGAGCAAGCAACATGCAGTGTTTTACGTAACTTTGTTTTTCTGAACATTGTTTTAAGTAACATTGTTTTAAGTAACCTTGTTCTATGTAACTTTGTTCTACGATATTCTACGTAATGTTATTCTACGTTGCATTACGCAAAAAGGTCATACGAGTAATTTCACAACTTTAACCAAGTCATTCTGCATTTCGGCAGACGTGATGCAAGACTGAAATAAAAAGTATTTATGAAACTTTTTTGGGGGGTTCAAAAAGTCAACATTCAATGTATCCCGTTGTTTTCCAAAAACATACAATGCCAACACTTTTTCAGGCGTTTGGGTTTCACAGAAGCACTCTCAGTGCCTGGAAGGCAGAATGGCTGCGTTGGTGATACCACTGAATGGTTTAGAAATGGTAACTGAGGAGGCAGTGTGCAGAAGCCTCCGGGCCTCCTGCTGCTCACCGATCTGTCTCTGATAGATGTTTGAGCCTCTTGCTGAGTGCAACCCTGTATTTCATGAGGAGCGGGGAAGTTAGCTTTAATGAAACAGCAGCACTCACTGATTTAAAGCCACATAAATATTTCACCAGAGACTTAATAAAGCTCAGCTTCAAAACATGTGAAAGGTTGGAGGTCTCCAAGACTTTTACATGTCGCCTGTCTCTCTCCCTCTCTCTCGATCTCTGTTCTTAACAGCCATAGGGTGATTTAGGTTTTCCAGTGTATTTTACAGGAGTGATGTCAGACATCCACAGCTGCTTGAAGTTCTAGAAGAGCTATAATTCTGTTTTCTGTGTGTGTTGGGGTCAGCAGGTTTCTTACAATAAGTGAAGGAAACACAGGACGTGTGGTGTTCATTTGTGTGGTGTGAGAAACATACAAAACATGTCCAACAGGTTTCATCGTAATTTGGACAAAGATATGTTAATGATTAAAATGAACACTGTGTCTCTGTCTGTGTTGATAAGTAGTCATGTCTCTGGGTTTTTGCACTAAGAGGGAAATCTTTACAAAGTGCCACAGAGCTTAACATAATCATAACTGAGTTTGAAGCCAGGCCCATCTGCTGTAAACAAATGAACAGCCAAAATGGACTTCTTGCAGCAGGACCTGTCTCGCTATATCACCTGACCTCAGAATTTCAGAGAGGAGCTCTCTTGGTGCCCATTCTATTAAGATAGAAAAATTTAAGGTAAGTGTTGGTTATTCTTTTTGCATTTGCAAATGAAAATGGTAAAATGTAATAAAGCCAACAAGCAGGTCGCATAAACAACCCTATACCTGTACTAGAACTTCTTTCGTACATCCTAATGGTCCGGTTTCTTAGAAAAACATTTTCCCATAATAAACGCTCACCTAGTTAAGGCATTTGTTATATTCAAATAGTGAAATCCAACTTGGCCCTGTAAAACAAAACAAAAGTATTGTGACTTTGTTTGAGCCCAGTCTTGGCGTCTAGAAAAAGCATGTATTCATAACACAATAGTGTAATATACTATTTTTTTTATTTTTGTATCAAAAGGGGGCATGTGCATGTTTATTAGTTTAGCATTGTTTGCTGCTAATACTTCAAAGTAGGACACTACTTTCAACAGAGTATTTCTACACTGTGTCAGTTGTCTTTATGGATCGTTTAGAATCTGGATACTTCTTCCACCACTGCAGAAAGAAAAGGCTACAGTCAAACGCACAAAACAGTTGGAAAACGTGGAAATCATGGAGCCATGAGGAGCTCATGAATTATATCACCCTGTTTAACAGTGTGAGCTCATTGGCTTCTTGTGTGCACACCATGTGCCCACCAACGGGCTGCTTCATAATGAGGAACATTAATAATGAACGGTAATTGCTGCATTAATAGGAAACAACAAAGCAAATGGAATACGTACTTCTGGTCTGGGAGGGTGTTTGTTTTAGAACCTCCATAAAAGCATCCAGCGTTTGGCGTTCAGTTTAAGTATGTGTCAAACTCTTTGTTGCTTCAAACACATTGGCCAGCAGGCCAAGAGGAGGGTGTAGGACCAGGAGGACCAGGAGGAAGACAGGAGATGTAAGGAAGAGAGAGGTGGAAATATATCTTAGACCTTGATATGATGGAGAAGCCTTACTTGCAAATAAGAAATCCTCATTTCTACACCTAGTCGAAGAGCCAATCCATCCAACAGTAAGATAATTTCGTTTTGACCAAAGTGATGGACAGACCAACCAACATTGTGATAAGTAAACTAAAAGAAAAGGTTCAATGAATGCAATGTATCCTCATACAACGGTTTTCCCTAGAATGTCAAGAAACACATGTCAATTTCTGCTCGTTACATGCATACAGTCTTAACAGGAAACTACGGATTTAGTTTTAGTCGACAAAAATACCCAGATTTAGAAAAAAGATCATGGTCAGGGCTACGTAAGTGGCTTTACTTAAGTACAGGGGTGAATTGACAATGAAATCAACGTTGACGTCTTGTTCCACAAGGAGCACGGACAACGGTCTCCTTGGTGAAAGACCAGTTTTTGTAGGACACATCCGCCTTCCCTCCACTGCGAAACTTTTTGCAGTCTTTATACTTCCTAGTTAAGGACTATATGGATTACATACAACTTTCTTTCCTGTAATATCTACAAATACAGAGTATTCATTTTTTGTATGTATAGCTTTGCTATGTTCTCACTTTATGAGAACAGCCTGATGAAGGCATACTCACGTCTGTGGATTAGCAACTGCATTCAATGCAATGCTTCATCAACAAACCTATTAGCTTATAATGCTTATAAAAGGTGTATAAACTTTTATGTCCAACATTCTGTATACTGTTGGCAATATACATGCATCTGTATTTTTTTTGTTGAAAGTCCAAAACTTTTTAGCGCTGACATTCACTTGAATTTGTGGAAGGTTACATGCATAATGCACCATGGGTAGTTCAGGGGACCTGGGAGATTGGAACATTACACACAAAACAGGACTGGTTTAGCCTGTTTTGAAAGCTTAGAATATCAGCAACAATTACAGAACCAAAGGGGTGGCTAGAAACTAATAGTAAAACTCACAAGCTCCAGTTCTAAGTATGGTAATGACAGGTGAGCATTAAGTTATATTGCTTACAATAAACTGTAAAGAACAGGCTCACTGGGAGACAGTTGCTTTGTATGTGTATGAGCTGGTTTGGTGACCCTGAAACCTTGGATTGAACCCCATCTAACCAAACTCGTGCCCGTTTCCATCCGCCTGTTTCCATTTTCTCCTCCTATACAAACGGTCTTGTGTTTGGACTTAAATGTCATAATCGTTGGGTTTAGCCTCTTAATGCACTTTAAGCCATTTTCCGACACAGAACATTGACATGTCCCCCACCCCACACACACACACACACACACACACACACACACACACTGTGTACTAACAAACAGCTTGTGTTTCATTAAGGCTGTATGACCAGTAAGTGTCCGTTGGACAGCCTCAAGGTGCGGGCGATGTGGACTGACTGAACTCCTGATTCAGCTTGTCAAGGCTAGATGGAAACTCGCTGGAGGAAAATGACAGGGAATGGAAATAAACCTAATGAACTCGGAATGAAAACCATTGAAAACCAGGAAAATATTTGCAGCAATTGACAGATCTTTTTATTATTCCAAATAAAATAATGTGACTTTCAAAATATTAACTTCATGCAAATGAGAAAACGATTTTACGCAACAGGATGAAAGTTAATTATGTATTCCAACGCATTTAATGAGGTCATACAATTTGTCAGTTATGCCAGTGATATTCTCAGCCTATGACAGGGAAGATAGGTGTGGGGGAGGGAAAAGGGAATTGAATAAAGACGTATATATCCAAAAATGGATAATTCGATAACCAAAAATAAGCGATTAGGGTTTAATTAATAAACACACCATCTGATTGCTGTATTGCAAAGGAATAGTTGAAACTTGTCACAACGCTGTGACAAGAGTGTCTGGATGAATCATTAAGTTTTCTAAATTTGGCTAATTTACTCTGGCTCTCCATGCTTTGGGACGACCCTCGAATATGTCCATTCCAGTCCTACTCTATTTCTATGGTTAAGACATTTACAGTGTGCGTTTGGCTGCATTAACCACATGTACTCCTGCAGGACTTGATGCTCTCGCACTCTATTTTGGGATCAAGATCACTATTTCCCCATGAGTTCAGTGATCTCATATGAACAAATCAGGTGCTAAATGCACACAAATTGTGACCGCAAACTCAAAGTAAACCACAGCATACATTTGTGCAACATAACTCTCTTTGTAAATCTGTCCCTAAGAGTTCGGCATTCGTATTCAAAAGAACACAAAACGTATCTTACATGTCCTTTAAATGGTCTGTTAGATGGGTTTTTATATTCATGGTGTGATTTCACAGAGGCTTGTTAATGGCATTTGTCTGAGGCTGGCTTATCGGGGCTGCATGGGGAGAGGCACACTGGAAGCAGGGACAGATGATTGAAGAGAGATGGCAAGGTTGTGGATTGCGGGAGAAACTGGAGGGTGTAAGGTAACTGTCGGAGAGAACAAGAGGACGGAGAAAGAGAACTTACAAAGTAAGCTTTGGCTGTAAATGAAAAGCTTCAGAAGCATTAATTTCCAAACAGACGCTTGTTTGTTACATGAGTTTATTGAACATGAGTCAAACTTTCCACCATTTCCTTTAAAAAGACACTTTTTTGTGGAGCATTCCAATTTTAAGTTCCAATTTCAAGGTATTGCTCAGATGCTCACTTTTTTGCTTCTTTTAAATGTTTTTTTTCTCGGTCTTTGATGCGTGAGTTATGCATTTTTTGTGTGTTTTCTTTTAGGCTGCTAACCACACAGTGATGACTCACTTTGTTGTAATACTTTCACTAGCAGCCTCTAGCAACATAAAATAATTAACGCAGGAAGTGGGATAACATCTGAACACGTGTTGCCTTAGTCACCTTACTTATGAGTAATCAGATTTATTCCCTTTTTTCCTACCACATTTACACGCCAGCATTCAAATCTGCAGTGTAGCATTAAAAGTTGGGCCTTGTGAAAATGCACTTTCTCTCTCTCTAAACGGAAAAAGGATTATTGTATTTCAAGACTTCACAGTGTTCATGTTTTACAGCAATAGTCAGGAGGTCAGCAACAGGCGATAGTGAGTCACTGTTGAGTCCAGTCTGTCTTCAGTCCAACGTCAGAGGACATATAAGTAGCTGCTCCGAGCACTTCACAGTGTTGAAGGTACTTGCATTTTCGTTTCGTCCTCCACCTCCACCAGGAAACTACTTTGCCAGGTGGAGAAGTGAGCTCAAATTCAAGCTGATCCATTCTGTGGTTCTTTTTGAAACTGAGGCCAGTCATGATGCTGGTTGGCTTTAATACACATACCAATATTAAACCATACAGTCCTAGCAAGTTATGTTCAGTTTTAACTTCCTTTGCCTCAGATTGCTTCCTCAAATTGCTCCTCTCCTTTCAGTCTGACTTTACTCATCCATCCATCCATCTTCCGTAACCGCTTATCCAGTTAAGGGTCGCAGGGGTGCTGGAGCCGATCTCAGCTGTCAATGGGCGAAGGCAGGGTTCACCCTGGACAGGTCTCCAGTCTGTTGCAGGGCTGACATATAGAGACAGACAACCACTCACACTCACATTCACACCTACGGGCAATTTAGAGTCTTCAATGCACCTAAGCTGCATGTCTTTGGACTGTGGGAGGAAGCCGGAGAACCCGGAGAGAACCCACGCTGACACGGGGAGAACATGCAAACTCCACACAGAAGGCCGTCTAGCCCAGGAATTGAACCCGGGCCCCTCTTGCTGTGAGGCGACAGTGCTAACCACTACACCACCGTGCAGCCCCTGACTTTACTCTTTTTATTATTTTTTTTGTTGAATTATTTGATTTTCAGTATGGCTGAACAAAATATTGTCTATCAAACTGATGTGCCCTCTTAAAGCTTGGCGACGAACTAAAATGATGAATGACAACCATGAGGCCACGACATTAGTGATGGTGTTGTGTAAGGATGGAACAGACTTTCAATAGAAAACCGTGTTGCAGATGCGACTGAAGGTGACAATGGAAAGAAGTCCTCAGGGATCAAACTGCTAATGGTTACAGTGTTTTAGAGGGATGTTCAAGTACGTCCTGAAACAAAAACACTGTAAAAAAAGACAAAGACCTGCTGTGCATCCAAGGCCACGCGTGCAGCGTGCTATCTTAGAGATTGGAAGCCTGCAAATCATCCCTGTTTAGCGAGACAGCTGCTTTTAGAGGAAATACAATACAATGAGAGCTCTGTGTGATTAGACACTTAAAGGCACTCTGCTGAGTTTTCTTGTAACAAAGCTCACTTTATTATCAGTGTTTCTCACCCAAATGTATCATAGGTACCATTAAGCCCCAACAAATATGTTGACTGCATGTCCTCTTAAAAACATTATTTAAAAAAAAGCTTTTTTAATACATCCCGGACTGCTTCTCGAGCTTAGTTGATGATAAAACAAATAAGTTGTAAGTACTCAGAGCCTTATGAAAAAATGGTCATGCCACAAATTCAATCTTTTTCATTACATATAAAAGTCTAGCACCTTATGTTAAGGTACAAAAGAAGACTGAATGTATTTGAAGTATCAAAAGTAATAGTATTTATTATGTAGAGAAGTGAGTACAAAACAAGTGCAGACAAGTATATGAACACATAAGCGACTAAAACAGTTATACAAAGTAAGACAGGGACAAAAACAAAGGGGACAAAAGTCTGTACATCATTTGAAACCAAGGCTTTTTAAACTCTTCTAAAAATTTAATGTGGTTTTTGGTTGTCGCCAACTTGTTTTTTTGCAGCCAGAGGAGACACAAGAGGGATGAGCTTAGTGCTGCTGAACACTGAATAAGACATTTTTAGGCAACCAAAATGTTACAAATGTACTTTTCCTGAACTGAAAACACACTGTGAAAGGGTTAAAGGTCTAAGAACGGAACACAGACAACTGCCAGAACAGAAAACGTTGTGGTAACAAGCTGTCGATCACAAGGTAGCCCTCCCTAAAGCATGCCCTGCTTTATGGACTACTTAACTCTAAATGGACCATAATTTACTAAATGAACATCACGCTGTACTTAAGATGATTAGAAACTAGCCATTGAGATCATCAACTCATGTTTACAATGTTTACTGAGGTAATAAATCAAATGAGGAGTAGGGTCATTTTCTCATAGACTTCTATACAATCAGACGTCTTTTTGCGACCAGAAGAGTCGCCCCCTGATGGCCATTAGAAAGAATGCAGGTTTAAGGCATTTCCGCATTGGCTTCACTTTTATAAGCGTAGGTTGCAGCCTGAGCTTTAAACAAATACAAAATAAATAGCTCTTTCCACATGCCAACTTCACACTGATTTGCTTAGTATAAAACATACTATCTAGATTATTTGGCATATTCTTTTATAGCATGCTGCCTCCATTGTTGTGCAAACCAAAAAGCAAATCTGAGTCCTATGTATTCAAGCTCTGATTTCTAAGTAATCTAATTGGTTACAAGTGTTTTCACATGTGCATTCTGGGCACAGGTGATTGATAGAGAGTGTGGTATTTCAATGTTTAACAATTCAACACGCAACAGGCTTTTAGCTTTGAGTGATTTGTCTAATGTAGATAACCGTGTAGTTATTACAAATGTTCTATCCGTTCAAACTCAGTGTTAAGCAGACATAAGTTATTGCTTAGCATACCTGGTCAATTTATAACAATACAATACTGCTTTCAATATTTTTGTGACACAAGTTACAGTTTTTGTGTTTTAAAATTGCAAGAACCTGTGATGTTAATAGCAGGGTGGATGATGGCCTCTTGTTGGCGATGCTTCTATGGCAGAGTTCCCTGTTTGATGTGCATTTCACAATTGCACACACAAAGTGCCCAATTGTATGCTCACTGTGTATAAAACTGGTACATGCAGTGACTATTGTGGTTGTGTTTTTTCAGACATGCAGAAATGCAACCTTCCTGTTTCTGGGCGTGATAAGGGGCTATGGCTGACAGCCAGGTAAACAGTCCTCTCATTCATTCTCTGAGTTACTACGGACGGTTGATGCACACTGATATGTATAGCAAAGAGTCTGACGCATCATTCAAACACAGGCCCCATTTTTGACGCAGGAGTACACTGCGTTTGACCCACTGAGGCAACATGCCTGTTCTGCACTTGACCCTTTTTCTTGCTTCTGTTATAGTTAAGGAGAAAGGAAGCGTGAAGCAGTACGGTCGGTTCTTCATGAACTAAATATTGACTACTGTTTTTGCCTTTTAAAGAAATACTCCACCCAAAATCTCTCTCAGATGGATAACTTTGTTCGCTCAGCATGTCGTCTGACATCAAACGCATTTCCTTGCGGCCAGCTGGTTCTGGTTTTGAGCATGACGTCACAGCTCAAAGAGCTGGTTGAAGGGCCATTTTTAGAGAGCACACTCGCAAATACACACACTATCCATGCATTTTTTTGTGTTTTTTTTGCCAAGTAAGCCAAAGTTCCACCCTAGCTCTGTGGTGTGCGGTTACAAGTCAGTCTGTGACGTCTGTGGATGTCTGAGAGCAGAAAAACCTGCTGCAGTGCAACGGCTGCCACCCTCAATGTTAATTTACACACTAAAAATAAGCCCAGCCACCATAACATGTCTCTAGCCCAATAAAATAACATTACCCTTGGAAACATTAACAGTCTCACTCATCTGACTTATTTTAACTTTTTTCCACATACTGCTCTACATCTCAGGCTTCGGGTATGCTACGCAGTTATGTTCCAGGCAAGTTCGCCCTTAAGAAAACGTCATCTGTGAACATGATCCATGCAGCGGTTAGGTTTTCCATCACAATATACCTAGGAGAAAAGTCTAGTAGAATATAATTGTACTTTCTAGAGGACAGGGTTGGTCTGTGTGGACTGGACCAAAACGCTCGCAGCATCAATTGTTAAGGTTTTGAAAGGTCATCATAAGGGTCAGTGGACAGCTGGAGGAAGATACATTTTACTACATGTTATATTGTACAGCAGGGGTGACAGTGATGCTGGGCCTTGGACTGAGAAAGCCCAAACTGCACGTCCTCCTGTAATCCTTCCACATCAAAAGAGGGAATGATGTCTCAATGGCTAAATTATGTGATCAGTGATGAGAGCGGTTCACATGTTTCCCCATTTTCACAGAAATGTAGCCCGTTTGGGAATCTGGAGATAATTGTGCAATTGTGCAATTCGCAACAAGTGATTTCATGTGCTCACGCATGCTCGTGCATCGGACGGCCGGTGAGATCAGCTAAGAGAGAGAGAGGTCTGCCAACCACTCATTGGATGCTCAGGTCAACAAGGCTGTGACCTTTTTTTCTCTGATCTCAGAGAATAGAACCTCTCTAAGCTAACCACGATACAACAAACGCACATTTGAGTGGTAGATTTCTTTGACTTTTTGTACATTAATTACTGACCGAGTTTAATTGCTCTTGATCGGATGAGATCAATAGTTTTCCCTAGGCAACCTTCAGCCTCTGTATGCAACACACTGGGCTTTTCAACTTACTCCAACACAAACAAACACGGGACTTTCTTTCAGGAGACCAAAATTAAATGTTGACATTTTGTCACGTCATTCATTTGTCTCTTGCTAGTCGCGAAAGTCCTTAGTTAATATCCACCACGCCAATTTCTTAAACCTAATGTAATCTTTTTGTTGCCTAAACCTTACTGCTTTTGTAGACGAAAGTTTATTTTGAAATGAAATTATGCATATAACGAGCGTATATTGACACGTCGTCCCTGACACGTCCAAAACTGACGCTAGATCGGTACCTAGAGCCTCATCGTTTGAAGCTGCGGTGTTTGACGCATTGGGGTGAGAATGTGCTGGTCCTTGCAATATCTGAGAGTATCTTCAAATTCTAGCATCTTAATTTAAGAACTATTCAAGAATAAAAGATATCATGCAGTTACAAGCTGAGATCTGAATATGAAACCAGTGCTTGCACCTTTGACCACCGAGTTACTAGGATGTACTGACTGCAGAACACTTTGTGTTTTTCATTTGACAAAATGACACAATGTGGTTTTAAAGGGGGTTATCCGCTGGTTGCCAGGTAGCCTCACAGTGATGACAATTAAACAGACAAGGTTAATGTTGATTAATCAGCTTGAGAGGTGCTCTTCCACAGATTTTGGTAGCTTTGGACCGAGCCAGTTTAAAGTATTTTTTAGTTTGGAACATCACTTTGGTAAGCATTTGAAATCTCTGTCATCATTCTCATTAAGGCTGGTAAAGTATGAAAACACCAGAGACAATGATGGAAATAAGTCCAAGACTTTAAGGTTATAATACCAACAAAGTCTGATATGCTGTATTTCATGAACATATTTGAATATTGGCAATAAACCAAACCAAACACATCCACCACTCTGCACTTCCCACATTACAACGGATATAATTAATTAAATAGAGCTTTTTGCTCTCTAAGAAGTAGATACATTGTTTGACTAATGCTGATCTGCACACTGTCAGTTTACTGAAATCATAATAAATAAGTAATTAATGAAAGTTCTCCTCTCTTACTCTCTCTTACATGTGGTCTCCAAGCTGCAGCCCGGCTTTCTGTCGGTTTGATTCAGTGTGGTGGAAAGATAACATAGCAAACTTGGAGAAGCGATACAAAGCAGTGTCCTCTCATATTATAAAATCCCTCGGGAGCCTTTATCAAAGCTGCAGTATACTTTAGGACTGAATACCTACTGAGCCCTATAACTCTCCTTTATTGGGATCATGACTTGGTCTATGTGGTGTTCAGGAGGCCTTGCCAGCATTAGCTGGTCAGGATTTTCTGCTGTTTTAAGCATATGATGCAATCCTCCAGAGATGTTACAAAAGTTGACTCAGAAAACTATTATTATAAATTTAAAATACTATGTGCGAGTGCCAATTTGGTTGCATTTGGCAGTAGAGGTATTGCTCTGCAGGGTATGTGTGTATGTATCCCAGAACAGAGTGAAGGTTCAGCACAGTCACATCTAAGTCAAGTATGTATTGTCCATATTTGAATGGAACATACGTATTGTATCAGATTTGATTGATTGTAAAAAGAGAAGCAAGGCTAACATGGTGGTGGGAGAAGGCAGCAACAGGATAAGCAATGTAATGCTGATGTCAGTGAAAACTTAGTCCATCTAACTTTAGACATGATTTAAATTGGTTTTTTTGAAATTGCATTATTGAGACGGATCAGCAAGTTTTCAAATATCTTTTTTGGAGGTTGGAGTGTTCTTACCCACGAAAAGCCTGTAATTGTGTGTGGTAGCTAACCAGCGTAGCAGTCAGCCTAGAATGTGATGCTGAAGCAGCATTTTAGAACCAGAAATTATAACCTATTGAATCAGAGTATTTGAAAAGAAGGAATAATTGGAGCAAATAGAAGGGTCGCAATTTACCAATAATGAATGATTCAACCCTGATGAGTTTGAAGAGCTTGTTTTTCCCCTGTGTATGTGTATAGGGAACAATTTGCTCACTTTTATTGTTTTGGACGGTATGTTTGGCTCACACATACCACACACACTGCTGAGTACATCTCACTTGTTGTTGCGTTTGAATGTATGTGTGTTTTACGATGTTTTGCAAGCCATTGATGTCTAGACGGTCTAAGCCAATTGTAGGTTGCATTCATTTGATCACACTGTGCAGCAGTGGTAGCTAGGGAGATATGCACTGAGTGCACCTTTCTTGTTATATATCTCATGCACGTCCATTTAATGTCAATTTTCAATGTTGTTTAAATGTTTTGCTGTTTAGTATTTACAGTCTGTTTGTTTTGTTTTTAGGTTAAACTTTTATGCTGCCGTCTTGGCAAGGACTCCCTGACTCCCTTGGCAAGGAGATTTCAAATCTTCATGAGACTATTCTGTATAAATATAAAATAAAGGTTGAATAAATGAAAAAAAAACATGAACACTGTGCATTTGAACCATTACAGCCAGCTAAAAATGTAAGCAATGTCTTTGATTTAAACCATATAATAGGCAAGAACACCTGTTACTGCACTTGCATACAATATGGCAACCGCTGTTACCTGAATTATTAAGGAATTACTATTTTAAATGCTGTCAAAAATTTCAGGTTTTGTCAAGTTTTTTTTAAATTGGACAAATATAAATTAAAAAAAATGTCAACTAACCTGAAAGTGTTCCAGAAACTAATATACATTTTTGTTAAAAGACTAAACCGAAAATCATGAGGTGCCTGAATGAATACAGCTTTACTCACTGGTGGTTCATTATAAGCACAATGAAATGGTCTGCAATGAAACCAATCAATCAGCAATTAAGACAGAAAAAATATTTATTGGTTAAAATAGCTTTTCACAGATACAATTAATGGTTTTTTTTGTTTTGCTATCATGCACTTACACTGTACAACAGTGGATCCCCGCGGATTAGCATTGAATTACGGCAACAAATGACTAATTGCTCCTGTTCCTCTCAATGGAAGACATCTCTCACAGAACCAGTCGATGAAACCACTGGTCAGATGTCTGATATTATGCACTGTAGTGATTTCTGTGTTATAAAATAAATTAGTAACATGTGTATCAGAAAACTCTTACCACTAACTGTGTGCATCATATTACATCTCTATCACCAAGATCTCAGTGCAAATGCCATTGTAGCTGAAAGATCCATGACACATGTAAGTACCGACAAAATGATGCACAAATGGCAATTTTTTAAGAAATTACAAAAGAAGAAAGAAAAATAAAAAGCCCAAATTGAGATTTATCCTAGTGTTTGGTAGTTGTGGAGCTACATTGGCATACATTTTAACATAACTGACTAAATATTAGTCCAGATCTATAAGCAGTCTTCTAAAAACTCACATTTTTATTGTGAAACAGTTAGCTTGATTTACAGTACTAAATATCTATTTTCTCAAGCAGCGACGATTACATTGAGTCCGAAAAAAAGAACAATACCTACAGAAAGAAAAAAAAAACATCATTCACTCAAATATGTAAAACGCAGATAAATCATTCTAATGTGTTTCTCTACAGCGCGCAAAAGATGAAAAAAAAGGATAACACACAGTAATAAAGCCTTTCTTTGTGGAAGCCACGTGAAAGCAGATCAGCGTTTGCTGTGTGACAGCAGCCTGAACCCCCTCAGCCCCGCCACTCTCTCAAACACCCCCCCTCCCAAAACAAAATACAGATAAACCCACAAAATGAAAACATGATACCACATAAATTCAAAGTTTATCAGGAAACAACAGTCCACGCTGACTGACAAAGTTACTAAAGAGGAAAAAGAAAAGTTTTTCTGTCAATAAATATACAGTTTTTGTGGGGAGTTAATTGAAGATGTTTTCTGTGAGTGAGAGATACTGGATAGTAGTCAAATTTTCCTCTTAGTGGTAGGTGTCCTACGGAGGCCAAGCAATAAATATTCACTACAACAGTTATTAAGCATTCTCCCAAGTGGTAAGCACTTGATATATTCTTTGTCAATCATTTGGTAAATGGGTAAATAGAGATTTGTTTGTTGTTAATACTGGACTTTTCTTATTTTTTTCCGTTTATTTGACAGGGACCATGCTCAACGAAGTTAGCCAAGAAGGCTCATTTTTAATCTGGTCACTGTTTAAAAAACTAAATAAAACACAACTAGGAAGGCACCCTGTGAAGGCACAAGCTGTCACCATGCCTTCAGAAATCAGCTCTGAAGTGGTTAAGTAAAAATGCTGTCACCAATAGGAGGAATAGCAGAACCTATGAAAATGAGAAGAAGACAGAATTTTTCCTTTAAATGTAACCTTGGCAAAATTAAAAGCAGAGCGATCGCTCCGACCGGTGTGGTCCTCTGCTTTCTGTTGAACTCTTGCACCATCCCCCATGGCTGTTCTGTTCTGGGTTAGCTCCCCTAGAGGGTTACGGTAAAAGTCATTGAAAAAAACCAACGTATTTTCAATTTGTACCTTTTGACAGTGTTACATAACAAGTTTAAACGTCTCTCGAGTGACTAAGAGTCTCTATGCTGAAGACAGTGATTGAGGTTAACCCCTCCTCCTGTCTGAACCTATGTGATGGAGTGTTTCCTGACTCTCCGGCTGCAGCCGAACATCCAGTCATTCAGGGCCGAGCTGGGAGGAGGAGGGGTGGGGGACTTGGGCTTACACGTCCAGGTCGTCTGGCCTGGGTCGGCTGCTCATCCGGCTGCTGGCCCGGCTACAGGGCCTGGCATCCATCAGCGCCAGCGGCTGCATCTCGTGTTCCGCCATTGAGGGCAGTTTCTTATGCTCATGGGTGTCGTCCGGGAAGTCAAAGGCTTGTGCGTGGGAGTTTGAGATAGTGCTTCCTCCACCGTTCTGGCCGAGACGGTGCTGCTCCGTGGAGTAGTTGGCCCAGTTCTGCTCGGTGGCCTGCTTGTTGTAATTGCGGCACGAGCCCGTTCCCCGCTCCCCTGTGGCCAGCTTGTAGCCCGGTGGGGACATGGGCGAGAGCGGGGCGGTCGGGGAGGAGCAGCCGTTATAGTAGGCGTACTTGGTGGTGGACAGATCTTTGGGGGTGGGGCTCAACGTGCCTCCGCTGGGGTAGACCACGGGCGGCTGTTTGCCCTTCACGCGATCTTTGATCCTCTTAAAAAACACGTAGAAAAGCTCGATGACGTTGAGCATCAGGGACACCATGGAGACCACCAGCATGAAGATGATGAACACGGTCTTCTCCGTGGGACGCGAGAGGAAACAGTCCACCCTGTGTGGGCACGGGGCCCTCTCGCAGGTGTAGACCGCAGCCAGGCTGAACCCGTAGATGTACCACTGGATGACAAGGAAGCCCACCTCGAACATTGACTTGAAGAAAATGCTGACTATATAGGTTCTGAGCAGGGCCCCCTTCATCTTCACTTTGCCGTGCTCCTCAATGCCATACTTTAGTTTCTTCATCTCGATCTTCTTCAGCGGGATGTCGACATCGCCGCCGTCATTTTGCACTGCTTTAAGCTCCTCCTCCTTCCTGTTGAACTTCTGCTCCTTTCGGTTCAGGTAGAAGACGTGAGCCAGGTAAAGAAGCGTTGGCGTCGACACAAAGATGATCTGGAGGACCCAGAAGCGGACGTGGGAGATCGGGAAGGACTTGTCATAGCAAACGTTCTCGCAACCGGGCTGCTGGGTGTTGCATTTGAATGCCGACTGCTCGTCTCCCCACGCGGATTCCACCGCAGTGCCCAGAACCAGGATCCTGAAGATGAAGAGGACAGACAGCCAGACTTTGCCACCAGCGGTGGAGTAGGCTTGGACCTTGTCCAGCAGACGACCCAGAGCACTCCAGTCACCCATTCTCAGGGAGCGTTAGCTGGTGAAAAAAAAAAAACAAAACTATTCAATTATGAGTTCAGGCTTTCACAGATAGGTAACACTTTCTATGATGTCAATGTCTATAATGTATTATAAACATTCTTACAATGTGATATGATCTGCTTATAGCACTAGTTATAAGCACTCATACAGTTCCATCATGCTTTAGTATGTAATAATGACTTATAAGGTCAAGTATCATTACACTTCATAATGGCTGGTCACTCACTGACGTTATTTTTTGTAAGGATCATAGTGTATTATATTTCCCATAGTTGTTATACATTGTAATCATTTTATACAGCATTATAATAACTGTTATAATGCAATATAATGCAATTATTCTAAGAGGTCCCTGGGTGCTTTAGGTGAACTAATGAGGTATAGGCAGATTTAATACAAACTGGTTATAAGTCACTTAGTGGTCACAAAACCACTTAGTGACTTACAACACACAAAACATAAGTGACCATCAATTATTAAGTATTACGATGCTTAAAAGTCTCTATAAAATGCTGTATAACGTGTTATGATCATTTTTACGAGGCATTATGGATATTCAGGAGCGCCTATTACTATAATTACATAGTGCTATAAGCAGACTATAATGCATTATTGATATGTTTATAATGCATTATATAGATGAGCATCATAGGAAGTGTCACCCACAGATACAGTATGATTAACTTCCTCATGTTCTTGACATTGGGCACTTTGCCAGCACTATGTGATTAAACCGCGTCATTATTGAAAGAGACAAAACTAAATAGTTTGGTGACGCAAAACACAAGCTAATCCAATTACTGGGAGCAGGGGCAGAAAAGACATTTCGGAGAGTTCATGCAACGCTGCCCTTAAGATCCACGGGAAGATGTGATAACACGAAACCGGAATCATCAAGCGAAGAGAATGTCAAACAACAACAACTAGTATTCATCCGAAACAAGAGGCGCGTTTGATTAAATCGAGGGAGCGATTTTGAGAAACCATTAAATTGTTTGCCGTCAGCAATATGATCAAATCTTGGAACCATTGGCGAAGAACCTCTCGAATTAAAAAAATGGGTAAACTGCCTAGAAGTAACCATCAATAATCAAATATTTAAATAACTTATGCAAGAGCAAACATTTTAAAATTATTAAAACATCTCTTTGGTAAAAATAAAACAGGATCTCTCAGTCACAAAAAACATATTTTAGTCACATGACAGGACAGTGCAGCTCTGCAGCACTTATGGGGCCCAAATGTATGAGGTCCAAACTACGTCACGGGAGATTATCTGCTAGGTTTTTTATCTTGGACAGCTTTCTTTATCAAACATGTCAAAGTTTGTACATGTTAACAACTTACATTGGCCTCTCTACTCCTGTTATTCTTGTGCTGCTACAAAAGTATCTGCTTCAACTGGCCAACTTTTAAAAAATGTTCTCACTCTCGCTGTACTTGTCTGTGAAGCGCAGAGTGAGGAGGAGAGAATAAAAGTGAGAAATAAAAAAGACACAAAGCTGGATCATCAGTGGACCAGAGAGACCGTCTGCTTCAGAGAACGGCAGAAATTCTGCTGAAAACTGTTATGTAAGCTGAGCTGTGCAGAATAAAGGAGGTGGGGGTTGGGGGGGGTCTGTGGTGTGTGCTTCTTTCCTCTGCGCTTACAGAGAAGAAGAACATTTCCTCTTGGAAGATGGACCCATTACGAAAAAGCATGACATCAGCAGCTCCCCGTTGACAGTGTCCTCCTAAACCGCTGTGACTCGATTCAGTCCGGAGCTTTAAAGGGGTGTCCCGTTGAAAAAAAGCCTTAAAAATGCTCTTTTGCTTTGCTACGAATAAAATAGAGCCGCAGTTAGAGGATGCAAAACACTCTGCGGCACGTCTGGGTGCTCAATCCACCTGAAAAACCAGCGCCCTCCTCGGTCAAAAATGAGCCACGACTGTCTGCTGAAGTCTCAGAAGCTGAGGCTGAACAATAGATGATGACTGATGAGGAGCCACTCAGACCGGCTCCTCATCAGTGTGAACTCACAAAACACACTACAATGACTCATAAAGGAAGTTTGTTATGTTCGGTGCAACTATCAAAGAGGAGGTCCTCAAATGAGGTTCTAGAGTCTTTTTGGGACATTCTGAAGTGGGGTCTTTAAGTGGGTACCACTGGGCCCTGCAGCACTATTAGTTTTTATTATAACCTGATGATAAATCATGGATTGTAAAGCAGTTTTAATCCTGTTTTCACTTGCACCCTCACAGCTCAACCGTTCCATATGAAACCAGTAGTCTGTTCAGGATTGTGAGGGAGGTTTTGTAGACTCCAACGCAGATCTCTTTCCACACTTTCCTACAGACAGAGAGCCGGGAGGATCTTAATGAGGAAAAGTAGGAACCTTCAGTCATGCCAAACTAAAAGGCATGTGCTCTCACTTATCTTATAAAACCACACTGTATCCCAATGACCTGGAGGAAATGCAGATCGCTTGGTCCTTCTGTTTAAAAATCACCTTCAGCATTCAGGAGAGTCCAGAGTGATAAGTGAGGAAGGAAAGAGAGGAGAATCTTTTTTTTTGTCGTTGTTGTTATAAGACAGAGGACATCCCGCCACTTTCTACATGAGTGAGTTTGTCTGGTGAAAACTGACCAGGACAGCAGAGAACAATGGACCCCGAACACAATGGCTTTCAAAGCAGACATCTCCAACTCCACTCAACCCTCTGTAAATTGCTTTTCATTGAGAAATCACACAAGATATGAATGAAACAACTTCTGAGCACTTTCATTTTGAAGTTTCCTGGTGTCATGGGGCCACTCATTAATAAATATAGAAACAGAGCTTTTCTTTATATAAAACAGAGGTTTTCTTTAGTTAAAAGTCCAGTACAGGATGTGTTTAATCCAGCACAACAGCAACTTTCAGACGGACAAAAAAAAAGTCCTCATTTATTAATAAAGGATAATAAATCACATCCCTGTGGCTTCGAGCTGTCTGTTCTGACTTTTAGTAAGAGGGGAAGAAAAGAAGAAAAGAAAAAAACAACCCTGAGCGATTTTGTGAAACTTTAAAAAGAATTGCACAACGTGAGGATATGAGCGACTGTTTGTAAGGAGAGCAGCCTCCAGGACGAGTTCTACAATCTAAAATAAAGTTTAAACTTACCTGGAGGAGTCACGGAGAGGAGGAAGCTGAGGCCGGTGGGACTTTCTCCGTCTGACACTTGTGAGAAAGTTGAAATCCAAGTTTTGTGAGCAGGGAGGGAGGGGGGGCAGAGAGAGACTGAGGAGAACTTGTCAAACTTCCCTTATAACGGTCCACAGAGAAGTCACCTGATCTCTCTACGTCAAGACCAGAGCCACAGTCTGCTGGGAGGAGAGAGACTAGAGAGAGAGAGGGGGGTATGGGAGAGAGAGAGAGAGAGAGAGAGAGAGAGAGAGAGAGAGAGACAGAGAGAGAGAGAGAGAGAGAGAGAGAGAGAGAGAGAGACAGAGAGAGAGAGAGAGAGAGAGAGAGAGAGACAGAGAGAGAGAGAGAGAGAGAGAGAGAGAGAGAGAGAGAGAGAGAGAGAGACAGAGAGAGAGAGAGAGAGAGAGAGAGAGAGAGAGAGAGAGACAGAGAGAGAGAGAGAGAGAGAGAGAGAGAGAGAGAGAGAGAGAGAGAGAGAGAGAGAGAGAGAGAGAGACAGAGAGAGAGAGAGAGAGAGAGAGAGAGAGAGAGAGAGAGAGAGAGAGAGAGAGAGAGAGAGACAGAGAGAGAGAGAGAGAGAGAGAGAGAGAGAGAGAGACAGAGAGAGAGAGAGAGAGAGAGAGAGAGAGACAGAGAGAGAGAGAGAGAGAGAGAGAGAGAGAGAGAGAGAGAGAGAGAGAGAGAGAGAGAGAGAGAGAGAGAGAGAGAGAGACAGAGAGAGAGAGAGAGAGAGAGAGAGAGAGAGAGAGAGAGAGAGAGAGAGAGAGAGAGAGAGAGAGAGAGAGAGAGACAGAGAGAGAGAGAGAGAGAGAGAGAGAGAGACAGAGAGAGAGAGAGAGAGAGAGAGAGACAGAGAGAGAGAGAGAGAGACAGAGAGAGAGAGAGAGAGACAGAGAGACAGAGAGAGAGACAGAGAGACAGAGAGAGAGAGAGAGAGAGAGAGAGAGACGTATTGACATGCAGTGTCTAGTGATCAGTGGATGACTTTAACTTTAACTTTAACTTTAACTTTAACTTTAACTCAAGGACACTACTGCACCTAAGTATAGGTTCAAGGTACTTTTACTTCTTATTATACTTCTGACATTTAATTTCACACACAACACTCTCCTATCATCTTATAAAATATGATGATGATGATGATGATGATGATGATGATGATGATGATGAATCATCTCCTCCTCAACAAGCTACAACATTAAGATGCAGCTGAATCCATAATAAAACACTAATAACTCTGCATAGGGACTACTTTTACTTTTTTTCATACTTAAAGGGACAGTTCACCCAAAAAACTAGAAATATATTTTCTATTACTTGAAGTGCTGTGTATTGATCTTGATTGTTTTGGTGAGAGTTGCCAAGTTTGGGAGATATCGGTAGTAGAGATGTCTGTCATCTCTCCAATATAATGGCATTTTATGTGCAATTGGTTTGTGGTGCTAAAAGCGGCAAAAAAAACCAACACATTTGAAAAAAACTCAACATCAATGTTTCTTTACAGAAATGATTTACCGGGTTACTCGAGATAATCCACAGACCTTAGTTAGAACAGCACTACAGGTAAGAGGACAAATATGTTGTTTTGATTTTGAGCTGAACTGTCCCTTTAAGTACATTTAATTGGTGTGCATTTGTGCCAGTATAATTTAGATTTTTGGTTGGAGTACTTAACATTGTGATCTGATTATTTTACATGGGAGAAGGGACATTTTGTCAACCAGTGGTTGTAATAAATTGGCAGACATGTATTTAATTACATTGCTTTGATTAAGTCATTCAACCAGTTAATGAATGTGAGCATCTTGTTCTTTCATAAAATAAGTCTTGAAAATGACATTTCTTGCAGTGTTAAAGCATTACATGTACTTAATTACAGTTTCTTTTTTTTAATCAAAATGTAATTACAAAGTGATTTTAAAGAGGACCACCTTATCCTAAGAAGTTATTTCCATGGCCTATAGGAGAGTTTATTCAATTTCTGTGAAAATGAGCTGATGTCACTGAAAGCCAGACACCAAATAAGTAAGTCTCAAACTCGTATACTTGTTTGTTCGTAGCGTTTGCAGTTTGTACCCATATACTCAGAACATTTCCCTCAGGTGCTCTCAGTGGAATCTAGAACATCTTTCCAAATTCATCGTCTTCGGAGCAGCTCTGCACTTTTTACTTGATGACATGACATTTGACTTTTAGCACTTCACTTTTGGGATTTGGGAGTGAGCTGTTAATGTTTACTTATATTTTTTGGACTGTCTTAGACCGTAGGAATAACATGTGTGAATTTTGAAAATGGGCGTAGTTCCCCTTTAACGCTTTATTCTGTCATATCGTGCCAATGACGCCTTGTAAATCTAACATACTTTTTATTTTTGCCTTGAAGTTTGTTAAGATGGCTCATCCCTACAGTGGTGTTATTTTTGTATTATTATTCTGTAATATTTTAGAATGCTCTTTTTTTATTTTCATGAAGCCCAGTGGTTGAGAGTTCTTTTCTGTTATCGTCTAGTGCTCATTTGCTTTGAAGTGAAGTGTTCTTCTGTATTTTTGTAACTTTCCATTAAACCACCGGGGTCTCCCATACTGCACTTGGCCAGTGCACAGCTACACCTAGTGACGGAAATAGTGCAGTGCAGCTTTATGGGGCATGCTGGTGCGGCTGTCTGATGGCACCATTCTGAACCACAGACCTCAGACTCTATGCTCCTCTACCTCACGCAGAGACATGGACAGCAGATAGATTGAGACCTGCGAGACCTTTAATGTTTAACACAATGTTTCTGTTTCTGCTGATAATGATTGATAACCTGATCCATGGGCTGATCTTTGAATGAGATGAACATATAGGAAAGCTTTGTGTCATCATGCTTCTTTGGTGTAACGGTTAGCATTATAGACTTTAAATCTGGTGATCTGAGTTCAAATTTCCGGGAACCTGATTTTAAGCAAGTGACGGGTCAAAGAGTGACCTTTGTCTGACATGCTAAAGAACTTCAGTGACTCTGCTTAAATGTACAGCATTTATGGAAGCAGCTGAATTAAGGCCACTGCTGTTGAACCATGATTAATAAAGGACCACACTTTAAATCACCAAGCACATTATTATTACTGGATCACATTGTGAGCTTGTAGTCATGTCTCTCTGTCTTTGATCTATTTTTTTTTTTAATAAATTTAAATAAACACATCTATTTAGAGGTGCACCTGTTATATGTATCTACCATTAAAATAAAGCTTGAGAATATATGCCATAACAGGGAAGCTGGCATTAAAAAAAAAAAAAAAAAAAAAAAGACCATTTAGTGTTTGTCAGTGCATTTGTTTGACAAGATACACAGACATCATAGTCAACAGAAGACACGTGTAGAGTAGTACATTAGGTTTCAGACCTGTCTGGGCAGAAAGAACATCTGCATACCCACAAGCTTCAGCTTCAAAAAAGTATAATTGAGTCCATCAGAGAGCAGTGGGATGATGTTTTTAATTGCTATTAACAGATTCAAATATAAATATTTTATTAAAGTAAGCATTAAAGGAATATGTAATGCATGCCCTGTTGTCCCTCTCTTTCTCTATAGGCTCCTAATGTAAATGGAAAATGATAATTAAAGTGCAGGATTAAAACATCCCTACAAGCTGGGAGAAAGATTTTGAAGAAATCATTACTGAAGGTACATTTTCCAATTTATCTGTGACTAAGCAGTCTTTCAGACCGGCTAATATATTTTATACATTAAATAATTTGTCATGATATGTTGTCTGCAAACCTCATCACTTTCTTCGGACAATATTACTGTGGAAACTGATTCTGGTTTGCAACTTTATTAAGTTCATCTAAAAAATGCTAATGCAGTCGAACACAGCCACGCTGAAATAAGTCCTACCTCCATGAAGGTTCTAATGTTCTAATGCTTCTGAACTGTATTGATATACTGAGAGATGTTTCTAATATTTAGTCTACCCTCACTGATAAAAAAAAGGGGTGGGCCAAATGTTAGAGGCATGTCACATCTTGTTACTTGTATTGGTCAGGCTTATTATGCAACATAAATGCATCCCTCTGTATCTGTAGGCCTACTGGATAGATAGACCTGTTGGCTTTTTGCAGGTGAGGAAACTCGAGCTGTTTTTGTAAAGTACCCTTTTGCCATCTAGCTTCTCTTTTTTGTTGTTAATGTGTTTGACCCTCCCAAGTGACTGGTGGTTATTTTTAGTTCATTACAATTTTTTTTTATGTTTGAAGGTATGGCCATAGTGTGCTATATGACCCAAAAATATGACAGTATTAGACGGTGATTTTTTTAAAATATAAATGACTCAGGGCCATCAGGGCTCGTACCAGTGTTTAGAAATTAGTGAAGTTCAGAATTTTTCTTTGTAATGGCTTTTATTTATTGCATTAACAGACAGCACCAATTGAAGCCAGATTGTAGAAATTAAATTAAAAAATTTTTTTTTTTTAAAACTATGACAATGTTTGTGACTTTTTTTTACATACTTTTCTATGCCAATGTTTTTATTTGTTTTGACTTTTTAATGACTTTTTTCAACATATAATGTGAAAATATATCTGACTTTTCTCGTCATACTATACTGTGGCTTTTTTTCCGACATACTATAGCAGGACTTTTTTTTATTCTTCCCAACATTCTTTGCTATGACCTTTTTGAATATGCTTTATTATGACTTTTTTATGATTTAAAAAAATATATATATATTACTTTTCCCCGGCATACTTTACTATGACTTTATAGTATTAAAGTACTGTACAGTATGTAAAACCCCCCCCAAAAAAACATAAGTATACTTATGTCATAGTACGACTTCTTTTTGCTTTTTTTTTTTTTATACATACTATTAACTTTTTATGACTTTATTCGACATACTATCTTAATCATTTTTTTGATTCTTTTCAACATTTTTTTGCTGTGACTTTCTTAGATATTGTGGTATGTCAAAAAAGTCATGCTTAGGTATGACATTTTTATCAAAATATCTTCCTTTGATTTTCTTCTTCCCTCACACTATACCATGACTTGTTTTTGGACAAAACATGGGGCATTTATTGAGCAATACGTTCCTTATATAACCGGCGTGAGATCCGTATTCTCAGAAGGAAGTCGCACAGGATTTCTAGCCTCTGAATTCAAGAGGCTAGTTTTTTTTCTTGTTGAGTCCCAGCCTGAATGGGAGGACTGGGACCTGGCTTGAGCCATGATCAAGGACTATTACTAATAAACGTTCATGGTTCCTGTGCTTACAGCATTTACTGTCACTCAAATTCATGACCCAGTTTCAAATACATCATCCAATCTCTTCAAAAGTTAACGTGTCGACTGACATTTGAAAACTTTGCACTGAAGTATGCAGGTGCATTACAGCAGGCAATTTCGAGGGGATACATTACTTTGCTGAATATAAGTCAGGTCTGAAATTTGTACGTACAAGTGGCTTCTTTATAAAGGGCAAATTAGTAGTATGCCTCTTCATCATATAACCTTCATGCAACCTTTAATCATCGTGAAAGACATTAACAAGCCTTCAAATGAACAAAGTCCACAGTGGAAAAAGCAAATACTGTAAATCTTTATTTTAGGCTGCAATACTTGTATAGAAAAGCTTTTCCTGGCTGCTGTCAAAGACGTGATTCAGCGTTACTGACAGCCTGCTTCATCTGTTTACTTCTCATTCATTTTGTCATATCTTAGTACATCCAACTTATTGCTTTTTACCCAGACTGCCTAACCAAGGAAACAGGTTTACCAGTATAATATTAGGGAAAATCTGGCATCTCTACTATCAAACATGGTTTTTCTCTAATCAGGTAAAGAGTGTTAACAGGCCATTTGTGTAAATAAGTTTTGGAAGTCCAGACATGTGGCAGATCAAGGTGTAAACATAACTACAGTGGTCAAAAATCAAATTTAAATTAAAAACAAAAACCCAAACAAATAAAAAGCAGTATTAAATATCTAATGAGAAACATTACTACTATCACTACGGTCATCTCTTACTGAAAATAACATGCTTTTAAAAACAAGAATAAAACAAAAACAATATTTACAAAGATTTCAGTCAGCACAGCATAAAAAAAGGCTACCTAATCTAGTCATTTTATTGCTACTTAAGTACTCATCTTCTGCTGCACAGGCGCAAAAATACATTTTTGGGTTCACAATTGCAGTTTGTAAATGCTATGCACAGTCAACAGCTTTCCAAGTTCTCACAGTATAAACTTCATTAAAATTAAGTTAAAGCTTAAATAGGTTCAAACCAAATTCATGTGGCAGTGGTTGGAAATTAACAACCAGTTCATAAAAGGGAATATGATCCCGAATCTAGCATAACCAAATTCAGATGGTCTCATAAACCATTGTAATTCAGAAAATAAGTCGTTTGACAGGGTTAGGCATGACACGTACAATGTGTATGGGCGCCAATAGTTGCTAACGGATACAATTTTGTTTGAATGTTAAAAAAATAAAAAAATAAACAACTCACTTTGCTTTCTTAAGCATTGTCATCACGCTCATAATTACACAAACTCCCAGGGGGCACAGCGCATACTGCAAAGTGAGTGAACCTGAGGTAGCAAACCAAATCAAATACACTTTGGGATGATCATGTAAGAAAAAAAAATATGCCTCTTCACATTAGTGCATTTTTCTTGATACCTCCCAAATTAATTTACACTCAAGTCAAAAAAACAGAATTTTACAACAACTTTTCTGACAAAGTTCTGGATCCTGAGAAAGAACATTAGCCCTAGTTCCACTGTGCAGATTATTAAAAAAATAATAGCATTTTCAATCCTATCCTTCACAATATAAACATGCAGTATAATTATAGTAGGAAGGCGTACTTACAAAATTATTTATAATAGCCAAGCTGATATTGTAACATTTTGAATATTGGAGCAAGGAGTAAAACTAACCAAAACTATGCAAATGGTGAGCTATTCTTGAAGTATAAAACGTGTGTATATACAAAAATATACATCCTAACAAAACATTCCTAGCAGAGGCGTTTTTAACCCCCTCCCCCCAGATTTTGAAATTAGTTCAAGTCTATTTTTTTTTTTTTAAGCAATTTTTTTTTTTTTTTTAAAAAAAGGCAATTCTTCAAATAGTCCATGATACCACTGGGTTTCTTGCATCAAAAAAATTCAAAATACTGTAGCTCCTTCAGTCCAGAATCAAGATTTTTAAAAATTCTTGGATTTAAAAAACAGATTAAAAGAATTCTAATTAGTCTATCATCCATTCAAATTAAAGTTTTTTTTGGTGAGCCTTGACAGCCATAATATTAGGTAAAAATAAGGCCTCAGCTCAGGAGTGTCCAGCTCCAGGTTCCTCAGTAGACGCGTGGAATGATACGGTAGCGAACTGTTCTGCAGTACTCGTCCCACGCAGAGCCGTACTTCCTCCTGCACTCGCTCATGTCACGGGCGTCTCGGTGCACGAGCAGGATGATGAAGTAGATCATGTAGTACCACGGCAGGAGGTGGCTGAAGCCTGTGGGGTGAATGGCAGAGGGGCAGAGAGGACAGGACAATTTAACCCGACTGTTCAGCTGTTGAAAAAAGTGTCCACTAGTAGTTTTGTCACAGTTTTATTTTTACCACAGACGCATCTAACTGCAAAAAAAAAAGAAAAAAAAGATCCTTAAGGTTCCATAGGATGCTCAGTACCCATCTGAACCCGATCCAGTGGAAAAAATAAGCTACTGGTGAGACTTAGAATACATACTACAAAAACCAATGACATTTTCAAGTAACACTCTTCAAGAAATCCATGAAATGAGCCAGGAGCTCTTGTTGGGTCGGGCTCAAATTTATACGTTTATTTGACAGGAACAGAGTATAATAAACACATTTCAGAACAGTGTCGCCATGCTGGGTTTTTCTTTTCTTTTCAGGGCTTTCTGCCATAAAGGGTTTATTTTAACCCAAACCGTCAGTTTTGCCTAAACTAAGGAGATTTCTCGCAGAAAGCCCTGAAGACAAACTTCTCCAAAGTGTCTGTGGCAACTTCAGTTTTTGATGCAGCATTTGTACAAGTGTAACCATTCTGCAACCTCTCGCTTGTCAACATCTGTTCTCTAATAAGAAACCGTTTTTACTCTGTTCATCTCACTTCAGTCATTTTTGTTGCAGCAAATTGGTTTGTCAGTCAGACCGACTGACCAATGCTGTCATAAATGTTGCATCCTGCACTTGATTAACCAAACTGTTTGTGTTACAGTCTACATGGTCCAATCCTGCTGACTTTAATAATAATAATAATAATAATAATAATAATCAATCCTTTATTAGTCCCACAATGGGGAAATTATTTCTCTGCATTTAACCCATCCCAGAGGAGCAGTGGGCTGCAATGAAGCGCCCGGGGAGCAACTTGGGGTTAGGTGTCTGCTCAGGGACACCTCGGCATGTTGCCGGTAGAGGGGTTTGAACCACCAACATTGTGGTTACGGGACAAGCGCTCTACCTCATGTGCCACAGCCTCAGCTAGTGCAGTGGTTCTCAAATGGGGTCATGACCGCACTCCCAGAATTTTAAAAAATATATTTAAAAAACTCAGCACTCTCTAGTGCAGTGGTTCTCAAATGGGGGTACGTGAGAATGCTTTGTGCTGGTTAGGGGGTACTTGGCTGAAAAAGTATTTCACAGGGGGTACATCACTGAAAAAAGGTTGAGAACCACTGCTCTAGTGGACTGAAGAAGCAGTTGTTACCAAAAGGTTTAATTTATATTTGCAATAAGGGCGTCACAATATATTATTTTGATATCACAATTATCAACCAGAATATTTCTAATATGCATATAGCCGGGGAAGTAAAATATTTATTATCAACTATTTCCTTTTACTTTATTTTGCATAGAAACAAACAATTCAAATGATTGGAAATAAAAGATTGTATGTTTATTGATTTTAATGAAGTATTTTAAATTATTATAAAAAAGGAAGTTAAACCGCTCATAATTCCCTCTCTAAAATCTATTTTATATTGCTATGAAAACATCTGCAAACAACTGGATTTATTAAAGTTTCTTGCTAAAACTACATTTTACAAGATTACATTTCAACACAACAGTATAATTTATTGCAATAGGTCATTCATTCTTGCTGAATGGAGCTTGAAAGCACCATAATGTAACTAAATGGAACCATTGTGTGTTAAAACAACAGCTGTTAGCTGTTGCTGCTAAGGTTAACTAGCTCTCCTGCTGATTTCAACACAGATTTTTGTTCAAAGAGCAGCATTATCATGGGAACTAGAAAGCTTTACTGCATATGGGCCAATAACAATAGCCAGTAAAACTATTCCTCACACTATGATGGTTAAACTGTTTTTTGATCCACGGTTAACATGAATCCTGGTCATTTTCTTTATCCCACGCTGCCAATTTGAGGCACTTTTTAGCAGATAGAAGTCTGGATTGGTTCCCTCTGACATTTTTACAGCTCTTCTTATACAACCATGGTTATGAAGAGAAAATACTTGCCGTTCATGCATCAATACTATGCTGTTTCTATTCCCCCCGCATCTAGCAATAATGAGGCCTCCAGAAACATGAATTCAAACCACACACCTAGCTTTGGCAGCATGTCCGACTGCTGCATATTTGCACTTCATTGCCAACAGTCAGGACCTCAGTGTGTGGAAAGTGATGCTTTTACAGATGAGGTGATCATGATCTACAATAGCCTTTTTCTTACACACCCACTGACAACATCTAGGATACCAGGTGTACCATGGTAAATACTAAAGTGTTCGATGTCTTGTAGTGCAAATGTGAAGCCAACTCACCACAGGGTAGGGACCAGGCCAGAGCCATCAGGAGGTCTCCCAGGTAGTTAGGGTGGCGGACCACGCCCCACCAGCCAGACACCAGCAGACTCTTTCCTGTAGCTGTGGGGATAGTCTTCAGATCTGCAGAGAGCAGACACATAGACAAAGGTTACCACAGTGATACAGACATGGACAAAGGAATAAAGGTGGTTATCTGGACACCGTTTTGCCACGGTTAAGGAAAAAGTACTTTAAACGTATGGAAAATCATTCATTTATTGACTAACTCTAGACTCAAACATCAAGAAATCAAACGGCTGCTCTACCTCAGTAATTATCCTTTGGAAGTCAAAACAGAAATGTTTATGGGTGGAAAAAAAGTAATCTCATTACACAACTATGACAGTTAACATTAATCACACAACAGAACTTACGAGACAGTTTGGGGTCTGATGGGTTCCTCCTGAAGGCGTTCTTCTCAGAGTTGGACTTCCTGAAGATGTAGAAGCCAACGACTGGAAGACAGAGACACCAAGAGAAAACTTAAACATCCACCTTCGCTTTAAAGGCTGGGGAAATAAAATATTAGCCATTAGTCTTTTTATCAGATCTACCTGACATTGAGTAGCTGTACTAGAAAAATGCAGTTATGCCGTCAAATAGTCAAGCTCTAGAACAGATATGGCCAGGGACTTTAGTTTAATGCTCTAGTACTTACGTTTGAGTGTGATTATGGATGCGACGGCAGGGAGGCTCAGGGGGTTGGGATGGTGGACCAGGTAATAGGCCTGCAGGGTGTAAGTGAAGGGAACCCACACCAGATCACCAAAAGCCAGCATGAAGCCAAAACCATCGTGCATCAAGTCCATGGTGGTTAGTATGGCTTCCTGAGGAGACAAAAAGAGACAAAAAGACACATCAGTCACATCCGTCACTCATTGTTTTCATGAAAGTAAGTTGGGTCAGAAGTTGTTTACCTGACCATATATTAATCATTATTTTTTATATTCATCAGTGTTCTATCCAATCCCTTGATGATATTTTTGAGAAAATGTCCGTGTTACAGCTTATTTAAGGCGAGCGAGCGTACCTCATTCCAGAGGCCGTCCACCACGTAGAGCAGCTGGAAGAGGTTCACAAGGATCATGGAGTAAGATGGAGCATCCAGAACCTGCACCTTCATCTCAGCCAGCGCCATCGCAAAGTTGATCAAACACTGATGAGACACATATAAAATCATTATAAATGTTTCATAAATCATCCAGAATGCTATATATCCATTTGTGAAGATACCTGCCAGCTCTCATTCAGAATTTTGAAGAAGCAATTTAGTGCAGGCCTGATAGACTGATGTTCACGAGCTGCTAGGAAATCTAAACAGATTCTGCCTTTACCCGATAGAAACAAGCAAACATGAGGCGTTCATATTTCTGAGGTTCAAAATAAATTCCACATGTGGCCACCAGAGGGTGCAATGTGTGTAGAAAATGAAGGGGCCCCATTGAAACAGATGTGGAACTTCATCAACTCTATAATTAGCTGTGGTATAAAAAAAAGGTAAATGTTTAACATAACGTCGTTGCTACTTTCTGTCTTCTTTTTTTTTTTAACTTTTCAGTATCAGGCTATGGAAATACAAAAGGCCTGTTTTTGCTTCCAACAATGAACTTCTTTTAACTTCTAGTGCTCACTAAATGTATTATCTAGACAAATGTTTGCTTTGGTGTCCCGTGACAACTCACCCATCCAATCAGGCCAGGGCGCATCTCGCAGAAGAACTTCAGATCAAATTTTTTAATGCGCGGATTGAGCTCATGTCCTTTGAAAAAGTCGTAAACCACATTGCCTGGTGAAATAGAAGAGAAAAGAAATCAGACATCAGGAGGCACAAAACAAACGTGTCTGATCAGTGAGTGGATGACTCTGGATCTTTCCCACTTACCAGAGCTTCCCCCCAGTGCCAGCTGCTCCGTGGCAGCGTACCGAGAGCGGACGTACAGGTAGACGCTAAGCAGGACGGAGATGAGGAGGGAGGCCGCGGCCAGCTGCAGGAAGTGGCTGTGGATGTAGGTGAGGTCGATGCCCTGGTGCACCGCTGCTGCTACAGCTAGAGCGCTCACCGTGATGGCGAAGAAACCTGGAGGGACACAGAGAGCTTTAGATACAGATGGGACTTGATTAAAACTACAAACAAACAAAAAAGTTGAAAGATGACAGCAGAATCATTGCCGCTCTAAGCCTGTAGCGATCAGTTTAAGTAACAGATGAGCCAACACCGCAATAATAGTTGTCAGAATGGGAGAGGAGACATAAATTCATTCATTCAACTAAGACTTGATTGTGATGAGACTAGCGCTCACTCCACACAGCCTCACCATTGGTTCTGTACTTCAGCCTCTCCCCAGACCGAAGGGGCATGCCCTCGCTCAGCTACAGAGAGAAACACAAGACATTTGGATTAACAACTGACATGCACCAGCTTTTGATCTAAGAAAGTCAGTGATTTTTTTTTTTTCAGCTAACATGCCAAACACAAAAAAAAAGCAATGTGTTGATAAGGTTTATCATTTAGATAAGTAATCTAAGTTAGTGTAAGATATCAAGAGGCAAGATGAGCCAGGAGGTAAAAGAACAGCTTCCTTTTTCCTGTGGAGAATCTAATTAACTGTTACTCCTGATCATTTATCCAACTAACTAACGGAAAAAGTCATGCTCTGGTTCACGCGCTTCTTCCCTGTACCAGTTAATACAGAGAGCAAAGGCAGACACCACCTAACCTCACTGTTTGTTCTGGGTTCAGTGAAATACTCTACTGATGGTCACAGGGGGAAACAACACTGAATACTTTTCTCCTTATTAACTCATGCTTGCATGTTTTTGTGTGCACAGTTCTCAGATCTTCTCACTCACCTTTCCGACAGGCAGTATGTAGAGAAGGGCCTGGAATAAGATCCAGAGGATCACAAAGCCAAAAGCCTGAGCATCCCAGAAGGCTTCAAGAGGGGGCAGAAGGGGAGGGAAGTTGGTCAGACTGGGGTCTTCCTGGTGGACTTGGAGTACCAGGAAGAGAACCCAGGCCGGCAGGAAGAGCAGCCAAAAGTATGCTCCTGGAGGAAGGAAAAGACAGTTTGATGAGGTTTTAATTTACAATTGTTAAAACCACAGGTTTATGTCACATGCTTAACCATCAACAAGAACTTTGACCAATTAATGTCAGTTAAAAGAAATATTAAAATTTTTCTAAAAAGGTGAGAATAACTCAGGAGTGGCTTGTCACTTAGAGGAGAATAGCTGGTCCACCTTAAAAAAGGTCAGCCCACCTTTAGTGAGCCTGAGCTGGAGTTGTTGCTAACTTCGGTGCTAACCCTGATCACTTTAATCAGCAGGCGTCAAGCAAGATATGGGAGCTTGGCTTGGGTCTTGAGGAGTTTAAGCATTTATTACCAACTAATAAAATGTACACAAACCTCAACAGTACTGCTAACTCATTGTCATTGTCACACACAACAGACATTTTCCGACATTTTGTCGGGCTTGCAATACACCGGGTGAAACCCTGACAGAGTATGCCAGTCGGACAGACAGCTGACAACCACACAGCTAAACTCATTTATATGGTGGACTCAACGACAAAACACACATCACCGTGGCTGCTACCTCTCCCAGAAGGGTGAACTTGGTACTCAGTAGCCTGTTTTCTGCATACATTGTAGTTGTCGATAGATGATGAATTTACAAATGATTGTTCATTGGGTTATCGTTGCAGCTGGGTGGCTTGTTAGAAACTTCTACCACAACACCCCTGCATGCAAGCCACTAATGGCAATCTGTCCGAAAAAACAAAAACAAAAAACAAGCATCCCTAGTCTTTACCTGCACTGCCAGGATCACTTTAGACTGTGAGCCAACTAGTTCTACCAGTGATTAAGGCCAAGATATTAACACCCACTAACTAGTTAATATACAGTATGACGAGTGACCAGAAAAGTAGAAAGCTATGCAATACAATGCAACTGTCCTGTAATTAATACCACATTTATCAAAAATATGATTTGTTATTATTTACACTGTCAGGAGGATCCACACCAACTCAAAACACAGCCTCAAACAATTGAAAAAACATCAATGAACTGAAGTGTGATATACAAGTGTGTGCATTTGAAAGCACCAGGCCCTAAATCAAACTGTCCTTGCTTTAAGGACTGTCCCCAGGCTAGCTGCTGCATTTCTTATCAATCCTATAGCTTACCCATCTTGCCTCCAAAGTCCAGAGGGGTGGCGGGGGATGCAGCAGGAGCCAGCTTGGCATCCTTCTCCTCGAGCTGCTCTGGTTTGGCCTCAACTGGTTTGCCCTCTCCATCGTCCTTCCTGCGGCGCAGATTGTAACGGCCTTGGTTCCTATCAGGCTCTGCTTCTACTGTCGCCTCAGATTTCTGAAGAAAGATTTTGGGTTAGGTTTACGAGACGTGGGCTCCCAATTTCAACAAACTTCTTGCGCAGCATAAAGTCTTAGTGACAGCGGTGGAGGATCTTGGACATGAAACCAAGAGTCCTGCACCCTGTCCATCACCTGTCGTCACGGTTGACACGGTTTTGGTGGTCAGACCTTCATCAGGTAAAGTTCCTTTAGAAAAATCCATGTAAAGGCTGGGTTTTAACCTGATAAAAGGTTTGGCAGCCAAAAGATTTGGGGTCAGATAAAAAAAGAAAAAAAAAAAAGATAATTTACACGTCATTTGAGATTCCCAGTTCTACATTTCAAAAATGTTTTCTTGTATGTTAATAAGGTGTGCTTTATCCTCACTACATACGAACGGATAGACGGTACACAATGCAGTGGAATGCACTAATATACTATGATGGACACATTGTTTTATCTAACTAGTCAGACCTTTATTGAAGTAAAGCATTTGAATGAATTTTGGATATAAAAATCTCTTGGGACAAAAAAAGGGAGCTCGACTCAAAATGTTCAACCAGTTTCAGAATAACTGTATTGCACTGAGCACTTTTGTGTTTAACCCACAGTTTAATGAAACATATGTGGAAATTGACTAATCACTTTTTGTTAATAGATGAATTATATTTCTACAATGAGTACGGTTAGTGACAGTGTGGACTCCACAGTAGCTCTGACACCTTGACCGAGTGGGGTGGGGCTTAATGAACGGTGAATTGGTCTTCTACATCATTGGATGACTGACACAATGACAAATACAGCAGAGTTAGCAGCTTTTTGTTTTTGTTAAGATAATTAACATTTGTACTGTAGATTTGCCCTGAGCCAAAATATTTCTTGATATACAAATTAAACCACTAAGGGAAAACAAATGGTTTATAGAAATAGCTTTCCTACTGATTGAGGTTCAACTTTAAATCAAATCACAAACCAAAGATTGGATCAAATAATAATAAAAACAAGATTCCGCCCCTCATGAATTTACGGCTCTTTGAGATCTATTCGAGATACTAAAACACCCTTCCTTTCATTTTAGTTTGTTTAATTTCAATAAGTTCACCAAGGCTTACTTTCTCTGTTGACTCAAAAGTATGTTCACAAAGCTATGACTGAGCTCTCAGAAAGCTTACTAACAGAGGGTGTAACTATCTAGCATTAAAGATTAGGTCCCATAACCCTACAGACTGAGAATCACTTTAGAGGTTAGCTGGTCTCGGGTCTGTAATCCTACTGAGGGATCTCATTACGGCAAAAACAAAACAACAAATCTAGCAAAATGGGAAATAACTGGATTGAACACATAGTATTTATTTATATTAACTCTTTTTAGAATTGCAGATGTCTACCGCTCTACACTCTGCTACACGTAAAGTAGTACTTTATGTACCTAAAAGGCAGGGAAAGTAAAGAAGTGGCACATGTTGGGTCGCCATGTGACCGGCTAAATTAAGCACGGTCTTGTGAGGGGAGCCTCCCTCAGTTGGAAAACACACACACGGCCCCCCCAACGTGCATGCATCATGACATTCCATTAGCTCAAACTTGCCTCAAAGGCCATTCACTATGAGACAGCGACTAACACCTGGAAAATCAGTTGTGGGTTTTTATGTCACAGTGTCTGAAAAAACTCATTTTAACTTAAGAGAGCCGCAACAGTAGAAAATCGTGTGAATAAATAAATCCAAAGACGAGGAGTGTTCAGACGTTTTCTGGATTGTAGTTCATGACTTTGGTCTGTCTTCATATGTGTTGATGTTCATCGATGTACTAAGAGTGACTGGGAAACGTGCCCGTCCACCACAGATTTATTTCTGGATCTTTTTTGACACAGAGAAACATGTTTTTAATTACAAAATAAAAAAAACTCACCTCAATCACTGTGTTAGCAGTGTTATTCTCCTCTTTTTGTTTCTCCTCTTTCTTTTCATGCTGATTGTTGCTATTGTTCTCGGCTGCCTTTGTCTGTTGCTGTCCGTCAAACAATGGAGGGAGATTGATGGAGATGAAGAGAGACAAAAGGGGAGGGGGGGAGAGAAAAAAAAAGCAACGTGAGGAATAGGCAGAGGGAACGTGGCGGGTAACGGTCAAAATTCCAGGATGACAGAGAGATTGAAACGCTCCACAAAAACATGGTAATGATGATTTGTGACATTTCACGATAACCTTGCCAGATAACCAATGGCACAACTTTAATTTCAGTCAAGACCATATTATTTATGCAGCCCAATATCACAAATTTGTACTTGACCAAGACTTGTAACGAAGCCATCTCATCCATAGGGATTTTTTTTAATTTATTTTTTTACACTTCACAACTTACCCATTAGTGGCTGAAAAATGGCTGTAAAGTGTGTTTTTCTTAAACTGTATCCAGTCTTTGGGAACATGCAATTTGGGACTATGGAACAGCTAACTTACTCAGACACTTATTATATTGTAGTTCCTTCCCATCATGCTGCTCAGAGTTACGCTAATCAAAGAGACCAGCTCGTCTGCTGACAGCAGGGACCTAAACAGCTGACTTAACAGAGGTTAAACTGACTTGCAACCTTGATCATATAATGATGCATTACAGCTCTATTCAGTAAAACTTTGTATTTGGCGATGGTAAATTATAATATCATGGTGTGTTCAAACGTAATCTTGCAAAATTTAGTTTTTGGCAAGAAACTTTAGCTCTAAGCTGCTTATAATACATAATTTAAAAAGCCAAAGTTAATTATTTAACTGTGTTTAAATTAAAATAAAATCTTTTATTTCCTTATCATTTCAATTGTGTGTTTTTACGGTTTAGGCTGACTTCAGGATGGTTGAAATTATTTTCAGGTGGTGGTAAAATAAAAAAAAAGATACTCTGGAACCTTTCTGTCAATTTTACTTCTTGGAAAGAAAATCTGAATTGGCAGATCAGACTTTTAAAAAATCTGAATTGAGATCAAGATATGATCTCCAGTCATGACAAGTTGAATATTAAAAGATATGCAAACATATGCAGTGTAAGAAAAATAAATAAACAATCCTGACTTTGACCACAGATAAGTGATTTTTCATGTGATCTAAAAATGGAAAACTTGTGCTGTAAGACACTAGCCCAAAGTATGTCTGTACCAGATTTCTAGACTTTAGACCATTAGAACCAATGTTATTGTTATAGCCTTTAGGCACATGGGATGGTCTTTGCTGTCTTCATGATCATTGGGTACTTCAGCTAAAACTGCCTGTTTGTTGCACTGACTGCTTTATCACGGGTATTTTTGCATTTGACGTTGCGGTGCGGATTATCTTATATAGCTCCAAACCGCATCAAACCCACACTGCAATTTTTATGGCGCCTATTTGTGATGCTCACAATCGCCTGGTGGGGCAAGTTAAAGAATAGGGGAAGACCAGTATAGCAAAGCATTCTGATGTGGTGGGGCGCCCAGATTAATATGCAATCATGACAAAGGACAATAAACCCTGTAAGGCTAAAACCAATAATGTACTGTATAACTAGGTTGGTGTCACAGGAAGTAAACATGGAAACACTTCTTGTGGGTTTAAGGCACATTCTAGAAATTCACTGTGCTGCTCTTGAGCCGCTCTGCTCTTTGTTGCCTAGCAACATTAACAACATTAACAACAAAGTGTAGCTCCAGGAAGTAAAGACTGAAACCAGTAGAGGCTCTGCTTAGTGTTGCAACATTTTGATAAATGACATAGCTGACAATTAGCTATCATTTTCTTGTATAGATTACATTAACATTAATGGGACAGTCCACTAGGCCATGTTACTCTATAGCATGAGATTAAGTGAACTGATGTGACCCTACATCTACATACAATGTCATGGAGGAAGCAGGTATAAACAGTAACACTGTATCTCTAATGTTGGCACTTACCAGGGGACTCAGCCTGACTTCTAGTGAGTCCTTCAGCCTTGTATCCCTGCGGGAGGACGGTGCGCCATCAGTTATAGCTGCAGCAGCGACGGCTGCCGCCGTGCGGGAGGATGAGCGCCTCGTGGTCCTTCCTGGGGAGCGTGACCGGCTGCGACGACGGCCTGGAGATCGAGATCGGGAACGAGAGCGTGGGCGGGTCTGGAAACCTAAAGCACTCTGAAGGAAACAGCAATTGAAAACAAAAGGGGAGATTGCAACCGTTATTAACCAGCGTGCCTTGTTTAGTGGGTGAAACAGGAAAGAGAGGGGGCTGCATAATTAAGCAGATATTAATTGCGATTACAATTTTGGCTTCCTGCAATTAAATGAACATGATAGACTGGGATATTGGCGGTTTTAAATGCGAGTTTGCTCATAGAAAACTCAACTGCATATCAAAACTAAGCGCTTCCAAACTAACATCCAGCCATTAGGGACTATCGAGATGTTTTGGTTTCACTTTGGCTGTGTGTGAGAGGACGGTTAAAATGAACATGCACTGAATTCAGGTGAAGAGCCTTATTTTAAGTCTCACTTTTGTGCACATTTTTTAATAATAAGCTGGAATATAACATAACATTGAACGACAAAGCGGTGATCTGTTGATTTAATTTTGGGTTAAAAAGTTTTGGTACAATTTTATTCGCTTCTACAAGATGCACTGTGAGTAAGTATCTCTCATTTTAATGCAAATATTCAAACATTAGCAGGATTGTAGCACAACATGAAAGTGAGAGCAGTGCTCTGTTTATTCAAATTGGAAAGTGCAATAAAATAAAAAAATGTGTCCGTAAAATCAATTAATATTTGTGAAAAATAAAGTGATCTCGATATGGATCAACATAATCATGATAATCATTTTGGCCATAATAATGCAACTTCAATAGGAAAAAAGTAAAAATAATAATCTTATTAATTTAGGTTTCAGCGCTGGGCGGTCGTATTAAGTGTTTCTACACAATGGCTATCCTCCTGCCTTATGGCATTGGCACTGAAAGAAAAACACTATTTTTAAAAGAAAGTAGCGATGCACTGATACAGACATTGATATCTGATATTGGTCCGATACTGACTCAAAAAGCTGGATCGGATATCGGATAGCATTATTTTAATAAAAACTTATTCAGCACATTTATATCTATTTACTTTTCAATTAAACACGGATTACAGATCAGTACTCGATACCCAAATAGCCCAGGTATTGCATTGGGACTGAAAAAGTCAGATCAGTGCAACTATTCTGACCCAACTACTGAAAAAAAAGAAAAATGATTACACCAAAACACTAAACAAAAGTATGTTACATGAAACTGTGGAAAGACAGGGCTACGTTCAGTTTCTTAGTTTCTTTGTGACTACCTTGATGTCTTGCTCCCTGAGCTCCAGCTCGGTACCATCCTTGTAGATGACGGTGTAAAGGCTACTCTTGGAATCAAAGCCCAGCACCTTGACCTCATAATACAGGTTGCTGCCAGGCCAGCGGCCCATTACCATGTCCCCGCTCTGATACTTCACAGTAGGCATCTTCATTGACCTGAGAATAAGTGGAAGACAAGATATATAGTATAATGAGGAGGGAGGAAAGAGACAGAGAGAGGGTGGACAGCAAGGCAAAGACAGTACACAGAGAGGTGTGAGAGAAAAGAACAGGTAGGAAGGGAAGCACAAAAAGAAAGGAGATAAAAGAGAATATTTTTTAGTCGTTTTTAGTGGAGAAACAACGTACATTTGGCATCACATGAATATGGTATTTTTTACTTATTTATGGAGAAAACTGTCAGTACAGAGAAGGATAAACTGATACAATAGCAGGCATTGTTATTGAACCTTGCCCTTTTCTGTTTCCATACAGTCCACTGAAGCACAGCATGAGCTCAAAGTTCAACAATCTGCTACAAAGACAACTATAGTGGCATCTCCAAATCTCAATGGGCTCATTGTCACTCACTGCGCTTTGGCAGTTACATATTTGACATACTACGTTCTGTCCATCCACTGTATTAACGTACAGTGTCACTATGGCTGGACAGTTCAGTTGCCGTAATTAATGAAGCAATGATCACAAACTGAAATGGTCTCAGAAAAACAGCAGTTATGCAGGTGTGATTGTACAGAGCGGATGTTTTTCAAAAAGACATACGACCAAGGACAAGAGCAACCACAGGCTTTGGGCTGGAAGATGCTCTTCAGCTGAGGAACTGAAGCAGATGAGAAATTCAAGGCCCCCGTTACTACAACATGCCAAGAGATGAGTGGGTGGTTCTGGCCACTTCCCCAGGCAGTTAGCCTACTCTTCAAAATAATTAATTGTGAAATATGTTCAACCCTAGAAGGACAACATAAAAAAATACTGGCTCTCTCTCTCTCTCTCAACAGTGCTGACCGACACCCTTAGGGGAATCCCTGAACTACACAGGAAAAAAAGTCAACCGAATCTGTGTTCCTGATTTAACAGTTTGCTAATGTGTGAAACTAACTTGGCAGAAGTACAGAGACCCATGCAGCAGGGTGAGGTCATTCTTTGACAAAAAAAACCCCACAGGTTAAACTTAATTCTTTTTCCACAAACTGCCCTGATGGTTGTCAGACTGTGATAAAGATTTTTCAGCTGTGTCCGCTTCAGCGTTGTTACGGATAATTCAACTATTATCATATGGAGGGGTAAAGGGACAATTTACCACAAAAGGGCCACTTACATTAGCCCACACTTTAGAAAGGCAAAAACCAACTGTAGTGTGCACCACTGTACACAATGAGGAGGGCCAGGCAAGGTCAGCAGTATGGTACATTAGTGACCAGGGAGGCTCAGTGTCTAGAAAACCACCACACTACTGTAGAACTGCTGACAGGTCTGTCCCTGCTAGGTTTACCCAAAGCTGTCTGTCTGACAGAGTCGTCCATTCAAGTCACAGCCAACCATGCAAGGATTTTTTACACCAGCCACTGTAC